>NC_062566.1:85914916-86539916 GCF_022837055.1 Prionailurus viverrinus | reverse complement strand
TGTTTACTGCAAGTAAACTCTTATGGCCATAGATTTACTTTTCTCCACATATGCATTGATTAGTCTCATTTTTCACTGATTTTCACTGCTTTGTATATGATTAAAGTTTATTTTGTTAATTCTCTGACGGGCATTTTTAGTCCTTTTATTTCCTTGAATTCAATTAAAACAAATATTTTTACTTTAAGTATTTGAATCAAAGTTTTGTGTCTAACAAAAAAATTAACAACTCATTATTATTCAAACCACAACCCATAAACATACTAAAATTAATATAGATGTGTAACAATAGAAATGTGAATTTTCACTGGATTCTACTTTTAAAATTTTCAACGTTTATTTATTTTTGGGACAGAGAGAGACAGAGCATGAACGGGGGAGGGGCAGAGAGAGAGGGAGACACAGAATCGGAAACAGGCTCCAGGCTCCGAGCTGTCAGCCCAGAGCCCGACGCGGGGCTCGAACTCCCGGACCGCGAGATCATGACCTGGCTGAAGTCGGATGCTTAACCGACTGTGCCACCCAGGCGCCCCTGGATTCTACTTTTAAAAATGATTACATAACTGGGAAAAGACTAGCATACTTGCCACAAACAAATGTAAAACCAGAGAAATGTCAGTTTGTTCTCTCTATTTATTGGTGTGATTTTGGTTTCTGTTTCTTTATTCATTTGTTTTGTCTTTTAGAATCCATGTATAAATGAAATTGTATAAATGAAATCATATAATCAGAGTCTTTCCTTGCGTAAAATACATAAAACAAATTTATTCACATTCTGTAAAACAAGAAGTGCAAGATTATTTCCTCTAAGAGAAGAGAAAGAGAGGGAATGTGAACATTAGCACTACCTGAGGTATGAGCCTAAAAATTCTTTCTTTTTTTTTTTTAATTTTTTTTCAACGTTTATTTATTTTTGGGACAGAGAGAGATAGAGCATGAATGGGGGAGGGGCAGAGAGAGGGGGGAGACACAGAATCGGAAACAGGCTCCAGGCTCTGAGCCATCAGCCCAGAGCCCCAACGCGGGGCTCGAACTCACGGACCGCGAGATCGTGACCTGGCTGAAGTCGGACGCTTAACCGACTGTGCCACCCAGGCGCCCCTAAAAATTATTTCTTAACTGAAATATTAGGTGATGGAGCTCAAGCAGAGCACACAGATCTCCCTGAGGTTAGGAGACAGAGGTGTGTTGTTGTTATTGTTGAAGTTATTTATATATTTGGCGGGGGGGGGGGGGGGGGAGAATCCCAGGCAGGCTCCGCACACCAAAGCAGAGTCCAACACAGGGCTCAAACTCATGAATCATGAGATAATGACCTGAGCTGAAACTAAGTGTCAGAGGCATAAATGACAGACTCAGGCACCCCTGAGACACATAATTTTAAGCATGGAGCTCAGACTTCTGGTTTTTGGTCTGGCACATAGGCAGCTCACAAGTAGATACTCCATTGTAACAAAAAGTAAGAAGTTGAAAAAAATGAAAAATTCATAAAAGAAATGAGGTCACGGGGCAAACTGTTGCCCCCAAAATTGAAGAGACCAATGGAATACAGACAATCACAATTTATTAGAAAAGAAAATGAAAAGTAACATCTCCATAAGACCAGTGCAGGGTGTATTGAGTCTGGGTATATTCCCCCAAAAAAAGAAAATAGAGAGGGGTGGGGAATTTGTAAGACATACTAAAAGGCAAAAACAAAAACAAAAACCAAAAAACAAAAACAAAGAAACAGGTTGACGAGACAAAGCAAGCATCAAAACCAGACTCAGACATGACACAGATAATGGAATTAACAGAGCAACAATTTACTACAACTATGATTAATATGCTAATGGATCTAATGGAAAACTACACAACATTCAAAATAAGCACTATTAGAAGAAAAACAGGAATCCTAGAAAAGAACCTGCATGCTAGACATCAAAATAGCATGGTAAATGAAATGAACAATACCTGTGAATGGCTCATCAGTCAACTGGGCATGGAAAGGAAATTTCAGTATTATTAAGAAATTATTAAGAAATATTAAGGGTATTTCAGTAGAGACCTTCACAACTGAAAAGCATAGGGACAAAGAGCAGAGGGAAGACTGGAAAACAACACATCCAAGGACTATATGACAAGTACAAAACGTGTAACATGCATATAATGAGAATACCAAAAAGAGAAGAAGAAACAGAAAGGAACAGAAGAAATATTTGCAATTGAAAATCTCCCCAAACTAATATAAGACACCGCATCATATATCCAGAAAGTTCAGAAATTCAGAAAACAAAAAGATACATAACAAAACTAGAAAAAAAAATCTATGCCCAGGCATAACATTTTCAACGCATGGGAAATCAAAAATAAAGAAAAAAATCCTGAAAGAAACAAGAAAAAAAGAAACTTACTTAGAGAGGAACAGAGTGAGAATTATGTTCAAATTCTCCTCAGAAACCATGAAAACAATGAGACACTGGAGTGAAATATTTAAAGTGTTGAGAGAAAAAACAAAAATAAAATACTAATCTATAATTCTATACTATACAAAACTATCCTTCAAAGGTAGTAGAGAAAGACATTCTAATACAAACAAAAATTAAAGTACCTTTTTTGCCAATAGATCTTACCTGAAAGGAATGCTAAAAGTTCTATAGAGATACATAATATAGCTTATAAATTGGAATCTACATAAAGAAAGAGAATCAATAAAGAAAAAGATGAAAGTAAAATAAAACTTTTTCTTTTTCTTACATTTAATTACACAATAGCTAACTGTTCAAAATAGCAAAGATGTTTTTGATAATATACACTTGTATATGAGTGCATACACACACACAAACCTACATGCCTGTATTTATGTATGCTTATGAGTGAGTGAAATAAATGATACAAGGGACAGAAGGGAGGAATTAGGATTTGTTATTATAATGTACTGACACTAAATGTGAAGTGATATATGTTATTTTAAAATGGACCTTGAGGGAAGAGCCAAGATGGCAGAACAGCATGGAAGCATTTTGTGTGTCTCAAGTCCATGAAATACAGCCAGACCAACACTAAATCATCCTACACACTTAGAAAACTGATTGGAAGATTAACACAACAGTCTGCACAACCTGAACCACAGAATTCAGCAGGTATGCGGCACAGAGAGCTGAACTTGGGGAGCAAGAATCTGAGACAGGTTAGAGAACTGCTTTTGAGGGAGGAAAGAGGATAGAGACTGGGGAGGTGGGGAGAATATGGGAAAATCACCCCTCCCCAAAAGTAGCTGGAGAGAAAGTGGAAAATTGAAAACAGCCATGGGGACTAAACTAAAAATGGAGAAAGGAAGAAGGAGAGGGTTTACATTCCATTAAGACTGTAAACAAGGGGAGTGCAAAGGTTGCAACCCCGCAGCTTGATACCTGGCGGTACTTTGGTGGGAAGGGCGAATCTCCAGGAACAAAGTGAGGTCCGGGAGGTTCTCAGGCCAAGAGGGGAAAAGCGGTTCCACTGCTGGAAGGACATTTGGTAAAGACTGTTGAAGCAACCTGGTCCCAGCAGACTCCAGAAGGCGGCCACATTTTCTGGTGCTGGGGCAAGGTCGTTAAGAGTGAAGCCTGGTGCCAGATATGTGTTGTGATTTTCCATAATACCTGAGATACTGCTGCTACACCGCTCCCGAACATTTTCTGGGACGGGCTGGCACCTGGCCGCAGTCTTGGGGACCGGCAACAACAGGGTCCAGTGGGCATACCTGGGTGCAGGTGTTATTCAGCCATTGTTCATTCGGCCATTGCTTGGTGAGACCCATCCACAGAGGGGCGGAATGGGTCGAAGCCACAGTCCTTGGGAAGTAAGGGGCCGGGGAAAACAGCCACATGTGAGACAAAACTTGGGAGAAAGGTACTGCCAGGGGCTTGGTCATGGAGAGTGAAGAAGCGGTGAGTGGATGAGAGCTAAAAACAGATGACGGGTGCAAGATTGTGATCTGCGAGAACAGACTAGGTGGTTGGGTGGTGCCATTTTCACCGCTCCTGCGCATGCTCATACGCACCTACGAACCCCGCAAAAATCCACCCCAGTAGGCTACAAGTGCCATCTTACTGGAGAGCGGAGCTCTTACACTGAGCCCCGCCCAACTGGGCCAACTTTGCTCTTCAGAAATACAAATCTCATTGCCGGCTTGGTTTATGGACTATAGAGAGTTACATAGACTGACTTCTAGGGGAAAACAAAACAATTTCAGTCCTACTTCATTCAATCTGTTGGCCGGTTCATCTGATCAATTTCCTTTTTTTTTTCCTTTTTTCCTTTTTCTCTTTTACAATTCTTTTCTTTTTCTTGAATACAAAAAGATAAAGAATTCATTTTTATTTTCAATGTTTATTAAAAATACATTTCTTTAATTTTTATTACTAGATTTTTTACTTTTCTGTAATTTTTTTCAAATTCAACTTTACTTCTATCATTTTATTTTAGTCTACTTCAGTGTACTTTGTACCTTTTCAAATTTTCAATATCCTTTTTTTTTCTCTTTTTCATTTCTTTTTCTTGAATGCAGAAAGATAAAAACTTCATTTTTACTTTCAATTTCTATTAAAAATATTTTTAATTAATTTTATTACTATATTTTTGCTGTTATGTATTTTTTTTTCAAATTCTAATCTACTTCCATCATTTTATCTTAGTCTACTACAGTGTATTCACTTTTTCAAATTTTCAAACTATTTTTTCTTCTTTTTTCTTTTATTTATCTTTTTTCTCTTTTTAGTTTTTTCTTTTTTCTTACAGAAAATTAAAAAATGAAAAAAATCATTTAATTTTAATTTTTATTAAAGATATTTTTCTTTAATTTTTTCCACTATATTCTTTACTTTTGTGTATATGTTTTCAAATTCTACTTTACCCCCATCATCTCATTTTAGTCCACTTCAGTGTATTCATTTTTTCAAATTCTCAAACGATTTCCTTTTTTTTCTCTCCCCCACCCCCCCATTTTTTTCTCTAATTTGTCAAACCACTTTCAACACCCAGACCAAAACACACCTAGGATCTATCATCATCTATTCAATTTGTGTGTGTGTGTGTGTGTGTGTGTAATTTTTAATTTTAGTATTTTTTTTACTTTAATTTTTTTAATTCCAATTTTTCTACCTCATTAATTCCTTTTCTCCCTTCAAAATGACAAAATGAAGGAATTCACCCTAAAAGATAGAGCACAAAGAAACAACAGCCAGGGACTTGACCAACACAGATACAAGCAAAATGTCTGAACCAGAATGTAAAACCACAATAATAAGAACACTAGCTGGAGTCGAAAATAGATTAGAGTCCCTTTCTGCAGAAATAAAAGAAGTAAAAAATAGCTAGAATGAAATTAAACATTCTAAACTGAGCTGCAATCACGGATGGATGCTGCAGGGGCAAGGATGGATGAGGCAGAACAGAGAATCAGTGATACAGAGGACAAACTTATAGAGAATAAAGAAGCAGAAAAAAGAGGTAGATTAAGGCAAAAGAGCATGATTTAAGAATTAGAGAAATCAGTGACTCATTAAAAAGGAACAACATCAGAATCATAGGGGTCCCAGAAGAGGAAGAGAGAGAAATAGGGGTAGAAGTGTTATTTGAACAAATCATAGTGGAAAACTTTCCTAACCTGGGGAAAGACAACGACAGCAAAATCCAGGGAGCACAGAGGACCCCCATTATATTCAACAAAAACTGACCATCAACAAGGCATATCATAGTCAAATTCACAAAATACTCAGGCAAGGAGAGAATCATGAAAGCAGCAAGGGAAAAAAAGTCCCTAACATACAAGAGAAGACAGATCAGGTTTGCAGCAGACCTATCCACAGAAACCTGGCAGGCCAGAAGGGAGTGATGGGATACATTCAGTGTGCTAAATCAGAAAAATATGCAGCCAAGAATTCTTTATCCATAACAAAAATTAAAGGAGTTTGTGACCACTAAACCAGCCCTGCAGAAATATTAAGAGGAACTTTCTCAGGGGAGAAAAGATGAGTGAATAGATATGTATACACACACACACACACACACACACACACAATCTAAAAGCAACAAAAGATTAGAAAGGACTAGAGAACATTACCAGAAACTCCAACTCCACAAGCATCATAATGGCAATAAATTCATATCTTTCAGTACTCACCCTAAACGTCAATGGACTCAATGCTCCAATCAAAAGACATAGGGTAACAGAATGGATAAGAAAACAAGATCCATCTGTATGCTGTTTACAAGACACCCACTTTAGACCTAAAGACACCTTCAGATTGAAAGTAAGGGGATAGAAAACCATCTATCATGCTAATGGTCAACAAAAGAAAGCTGGAGTAGCCATACTTATATCAGACAATCTAGACTTTAAATTAACTGTGTCAAGGGATGCAGAGGGTATTATATCAAAATCAAGGGGTCTATAGACCAAGAAGACCTAACAATTGTAAACATTTATGGGCCAAATGTGAGAGCACTCAAATATATACATCATTAGTAACAAACATAAAGAAACTCATTGATAATAATACCATAATAGTAGGAGACTTCAACACCCCACTCACAGCAAGGGACAGATCATCTAATCAAAAAATCAACAGGAAACAATGGCTTTGAATGACACACTGGACCAGATGGACTTAACAGATATATTCAGAACATTTCATCTGAAAGCAGCAGAATATACATTCTTCTCCAGTGCACATGGAATGTTCTCCAGAATAGACCATATACCGACACACAAATCAAACCTAAGTAAGTACAAAAAGATCGAGATCATACCATGCCTATTTTCAGACCAAAAGGCTATGAAACTTGAAATCAATCAGAAGAAAAAATTTGGAAATGTAACAAATACTTGGAGACTGAAGAACATCCTACTAAGGAATGAATAGGCTAACCAAGCAGTTAAAGAGGAAATTAAAAAGTATATGGAAGTCAATGAAATGATAACACCATAACCCAAAACCTCTGGGACACAGCATAGGTGGTCATAAGAGGAAAGTATATAGCAATCCATGCCTTCCCAAAGAAGGAAGAAATATCTCAGATACACAACCTAACCTTACACCTTAAGGAGCTGGGAAAAGAAAAACAAATAAAACCCCAAACCAGTATAAGACAGGAAATAATACAGATTAGAGCAGAAATTAATGCTATCAAAACCAAAAAAACAGTAGAACATATCAATGAAACCAGAAGCTGGTTCTTTGAAAGAATTAACAAAATTGATAAACCCCTAGCCAGTTTGATCAAGAAGAAAAAGGAAAGGACCCAAATAAATAAAATCAAGAATGAAAGAGGAGAGATCACAACCAACACAACAGAAATAAAAACAATAATAACAGAATATTATGAGCAATTATATGCCAATAAAATGGGCAATCTGGAAGAAATGGACAAATTCCTAGAAAAATATATACTACCAAAACTGAAACAGGAAGAAATAGAAAATTTGAACAGACCCATAACCATTAAGGAAATCGAATTAGTAATCAAAAATCTGCCAAAAAACAGGAGTCCCGGGACAGATGGATTTCCAGGAGAATTCTACCAAACATTTAAGGAAGAGTTAACACCTATTCTCTTGAAACTGTTCCAAAAAATAGAAATGGAAGGAAAACTTCCAAATTCTTTCTATGAAGCCAGCATTACCCTGATTCCAAAACCAGAGACCCCACTAAAAAGGAGAACTATAGACCAATTACCCTGATGAACATGGATGCAAAAATCCTCAACAAGATATTAGCCAGCTGGCTCCAACAATACATTAAAATATTCACCACGACCAAGTGGGATTTATACCTGGGATACAGGGCTGGTTCAATATCCACAAAACAATTAACATGATTCATCACATCAATAAAAGAAAGGACAAGACTGATATGACCCTGTCAATAGATGCAGAGGTAGCATTTGACAAAATACAGTATCCTTTCTTAATAAAAACCTTCAAGTAAGTAGGAATAGAAGGAGCATACCTCGAGATCATAAAACCTATATATGAACAACCCAACACTAATATCATCCTAAATGGGGAAAAGCTGAGAGCTTTCCTCCTAAGGTCAGGAACAAGACAGGGATGTCCACTCTTGCCACTGTTATTTAACATAGTATTGGAAGTCTTAGCCTCTGCAATCAGACAATACAAGGAAATAAAAGGCATCCAAATTGGCCAGGAGGAGGTCAAACTTTCACTCTGTGCAGATGACATAATAGTCTATATGGAAAATAGAAAAGATTCCACCAAAATACTGCCAGAACTGATTCATGAATTCAGCAAAGTTGCAGGATAAAATCAATGCACAGAAATCGGTTGCATTCCTATATGCCAACAATGAAGCAACAGAAAGAGAAATCAAGGAATCGATCCCATTTACAGTTGCACAAAAAACCATAAAAAAACCTAGCAATAAATCTAACCAAAGAGGTGAAAAATCTATACACTAAAACTATAGAAAGCTTATGAAAGAAATTGAAGACACAAAAAATGTGGAAAAAGATTCCATGCTCCTGGATAGAAAGAAAAAATATTGTTAAAATGTTGATACTACCCAAAGTAATCTACACATTCAATGCAATCCCTATAAAAATAACACCAGCATTCTTCACACAGCTGGAACAAATAATCCTAAAATTTGTACAGAACCAGAAGAGACCCCAAATAGTCAAAGCAACCTTGCAAAAGGATATCAAAGCAAGAGGCATTACAATGCCAGACTTCAAGCTATACTACAAAGCTATAATCATCAAGACAATATGGTACTGGCACAAGAACACACACTCATATCAATGGAATGGAATAGAGAACCCAGAAATGGACCCACATACGTATGGCCAACTAATCTTTGACAAAGCAGGAAAGAATATCCAATGGAATAAAGACAGTCTCTTCAGCAAGTGGTGCTGGGAAAACTGGACAGCGACATGCAGAGGAATGAACCTGGGCCACTTTCTTATGCCATACACAAAAATAAACTCAAAATGGATGAAAGACCTAACTGTAAGACAGGAAGCCATCAAAATCCTCGAGAAAAAAGCAGGCGAAAACCTCTTTGATCTTGGAAGCAGCAACTTCTTACTGAACACGTCTCCAGAGGCAAGGGAAACAAAGGAAAAATGAACTATTGGGACCTCATCAAAATAAAAAGCTTCTGCACAGCAATGGAAACAATCAGCAAAATTTAAAGGCAACCGACAGAATGGGAGAAGATATTTGCAAATGACCTATCAGATAAAGGGTTGGTATCCAAAATATAAAGAACTTATCAAACTCAACACCCAACAAACAAATAATCCAGTGAAGAAATGGGCAAAAGACATGAATAGACACTTCTCCAAGAAGACATCCAGATGGCTAACTGACACATGAAAACATGCTCAACATCACTCATCATCAGGGAAATACAAGTTAAAACCACAATGAGATACCACCTACACAGGTCAGAATGGCTAACATTAACAACTCAGGCAACAACAGGTTTTGTCAAGGATGTGGAGAAAGAGGATCTCTTTTGCATTGTTGGTGGGAATGGAAGCTGGCGCAGCCACTCTGGAAAACAGTATGGAGGTTCCTCAAAAAACTAAAAATAGAACTACCCTATGATCCAGCAATTGCACTAGTAGGCATTTATCCATGGGATACAGGTATGCTGTTTTGAAGGGACACATGTACCCCCGTGTTTATAGCAGCACTATCAACAATAGCCAAAGTATGGAAAAAGCCCAAATGCCCATCAATGGATTAATGGATAAAGAAGATGTGGTATATATCCAATGGAGTATTACTTGGCAATCAAAAAGGATGAAATCTTGCCATTTGCAACTATGTGGATGGATCTGTAGGGTATTATGCTAAGTGAAATTAATCAGAGAATGACAAAAATCATATGATTTCACTCATATGAGGGCTTTAAGAGACAAAACAGATGAACATAAGGGAAGGGAAACAAAAATAATACAAAAACAGGGAGGGGGACAAAACAGAAGAGACTCATAAATATGGAGAACAAACTGAGGGTTACTGGAGGGGTTGTGGGAGGGGGGATGGGGTAATGGGTAAGGGGCATTAAGGAATCTACTCCTGAAATCATTGTTTCACTATATGCTAACTAATTTGAATGTAAATTTAAAAAAAATAAAAAATACAATTAAAAAAATTAAGTAAAATTAAATAAATAAATAAAATGGACCTTAAATAGTTGTAAATATATAATGCAACTCTATGCCAACTGAACACACAAAAAAATTTAAATATGACTGATACAAAATATTTAAAATAAAAAAATAGTAAATATGACTAATACACTAACAAAGCAGAGAATTCTCAATTAGAGTTAAAAAGGCAGAAATTGATCAGAAGTCTTAGGAAAAAAAAGTTGAATGTTTACAAACAGAAAAAATGACCTTTGGAAGATGGAGGAATTCACCCCCAAAAAAAGAAAGGACAGGATGAAATGACGGCCAGGGATTTAATCAATACAGATATAAGTAGGTTGTCTGAACTAGAATTTAAAACAACAGTTGTTAAGGATTCTAACTGGTCTTGAAGAAAAACATAGAAGACTCTAGAAAATCCTTTACTGCAGAGATAGAAGAGCTAAAATATAGTCAGGCCAAAATTAAAAAGACTATAAGTGAGATGCAAACCCAAATGCATATCATAACAGGATTGATGAAGCAGATGAATGAAATAGTGATATTGAAGATAAAATTATGGAAAATAATGAAGATAAATATAAGAGGGAAACAAAGATAATGGTAACAGATTATGAAAGCAAACTTAGAGAACTCAGCGATGTATTAAAATGTAAATACATTTGTATAAAAGGCGTCCCAAAGGATAAAGTGAGAGCAAAAGGGGCAGAAAGTTTATGTAAGCAAATTCTAGTTGAAAACCTCCTTAATCTGGGGGAGGACACAGACATCACAATCCAAGAAGCACAGAGATCTCCCAATTAATTCAACAAAACAGGACATCACCAAGGCATATCAGTGGCATATCAAATTCACAAAATATACAGACAAGGAAAGAATCCTGAAAGTAGTAAGGGACAAGAAGGGACAAAAGCAAGGGAAGACAGATTAGGTTGGCAGCAGATATGTCCACAGAAACTCGGGAGGTCAGAAAGGCATGACAGGATATATTCAACATGTTGAATGGAAAAAAATATGCAGCCTAGAATACTTACCCATGAGACTGTCATTCAGAATACAAGGAAAGATAAAGAGTTTGCCAGACAAACAAAAACTAGAGGAGTTCATAACCACTAAACCAGTCCTGCAAGAAATTTAAAGGGAGACCCTGGGTTGTGGAAAAAAAAGACCAAATACAACATAGAATAGAAAGGAACAGAGAACATCACCAAAACACCAACCTTATGGGTAACACCATGAAATTAAAGTCATATGTTTCAATAATCAACTTCAATGTAAATGTAAATGGACTAAATTCTCCATTCAAAAGAGATAGAGTATCAGAATGGATTAAAAGAAAAAAAAAACATATGCTGCCTACAGGAGACTCATTTTGGATCTAAAAACATCAGCAGATGAAAATTAGGGTATGGAGAAGCATGTATCATGCTAACTGATACCAAAAGAAAGCTGGAGTAGCCATACTTACATTCGAGAAACTAGATTTCAAACCAAATACTGTAACAAGGGATGAAGAGAGTCATTATACAATAATTAAGGGGTTCATCCATCAAGAAGATTTAACAATTATAAATCTTTATGTCCCCAATTTTGAATAACATATATAAATCAATTAATTTAAAAAAGATGAAACTTATTGATAATAATACAATAATAGTAGAGAACTTTAACAACCCACTTACAACAATGGACAGATCATCTAAGCAGAAAACCAGAAAGAAAACAATAGCTTTGAATGACACACTGGACCAGATGGACTTAACAAATATATTCAGAAGTTTTCATCCTAAGGTTAAATAACATCCTACTAAAGTATGAATGGGTTAACTGGGAAATTAAAGACAAAATTAAAAAGTACATGGAAGGAAATGAAAATTAAAACACCACAATACAAAACCTTTGGGATGCAGCAAAGTCAGTCCTAAGAGGGAAGTATGTTGCAATTCATGCCTATCTCAGGAAGCAAGAAAGGTTCCAAATGCACAATCTAACCTTAAACCTAAATGAATTAGAAAAGGAATAGCAAATAAAGCCTAAATCCAGCAAAAGAATAGGAATAAATAATAAAAACTAGAGAAAAAGTAAACAATATAGAAAGAAAAAAAAGCAGAACAGATCAACAAAACAAAGAGCTGATTCTTCAAAAGAATTAATAAAATTGATAAACCCCTAGCCAGACTTATCAAAAAGAGAAAGGACTCAAATAAATAAAATTATAAATGAAAGAGGAGAGATCACAACCAACACCAAAGGAATGCAAACAATTTTAAGAGAGAATTATGAAAAACTATATACCAACAAATTGGGCAATCAGGAAGAATGCATAAATTCCTAGAAACATACAAATTACCAAAACTGAAACAGGAATTACATAAAAAGTTTGAACAGACTCATAACCAGCAAAGGAATTGAAACAGTAATAAAAAATCTCCCAACAAAGAAAAGTCCAGATCTGGATAGCATCCAAGGGGAATTCTACCAGACATTTAAAGAAGAGTTAATATCTATTCTTCTCAAAGTGCTCCAAAAAATAGAAATGGAGGGAAACTTTTTTAAGTTTGTTTGTTTGTTTGTTTTGAGAGAGCACGCATGAGCATGAGTAGGGGAGAGACAGAGAGAGAGGCAGAGAGAGAATCTCAGGCAAGCTCTGTACTGTCAGCACAGAGCTTGACATGGGGCTTGAACTCACAAACCATGATATCATAACCTGAGCCAAATCCAAGAGTCAGATGCTTAACCAACTGAGCCACGCAGGCAACCAGAAGGAAAACTTCTAAACCCATTCTATGAGGCCAGCATTACCTTGATTCAAAAACCAAAGACCTCACTAAAGGAGAATTACAGGCCAGTCTCCCTAAGGAACATGGATGTGAAAATTCTCAGCAAGATACTAGTAAATCAAATCCAATAATATATTAAAAGAATTATTCACCATGATCAAGTGGGATTTACTCCTGGGCAGCAGAGATGGTTCAGCATTTGCCAATCAATCCACATGATGCAATACATTAATAAAAGAAAGGATGAGAACCATATGACTCTCTAAATAGATGTAGAAAAAGCATTTGACAAAGACATCAATTCATGATAAAAACCCTCAACATAGTAGGGATAGATGAGACATACCTCAACATCATAATGCCATATACAAAAGACCCACAGCTAATATCCTCCTCAATGGGGAAAAGCTGGGAGCCTTTCCCCTATGGTCAGGAATAAAACAGGGTTGTCCACTCTCACCATCACTATTTAAGACAGTACTAAAAGTCTTATACTCAGCAATCAGAAAACAAAAAGAAATAAAAGACATCCAAATCACCAAGGAAGAAGTCAAACTGTTACCTTTTGCAGACAACATGATCCTCTATACAGAAAACCCTGAAGACTCCACCAAAAAATTTATAGAATGGATGACTTAGAAAAGTCACAAAACATAAAATCAATATACAGATATATGCTACATTTCTATACACCAGGAACAAAACAACAGAAAAAGAAATCAAGAAATTGATCCCATTTGCAATTGTATCAAAAAAAAATTAGATACTGAAGAAAAAGCCTAGTCAAAGAGGTAAAATATCTGTGCTGAAAACTGTGGAACTTACGAAAGAAACTTCCACAAAGAAATGGAAAAGGATTCCATGCTCATACATTGGAAGAACAAACATTATTAAAATGTCTAAGCTACCCAAAGCAATCTACACACTTAATGCAATCCCTGACAAAATACCATTTTTTTCAGAGCTACACCAAATAATCTTAAATTTGTATGGAACCACGAAATACCCTGAATAGCCAAAGCAATCCTGTGGGGGAGTGGGAGGGGTGGGAAACTGGAGGTATCACAATTTGGGATTTCAAACTATATTATAAAGCTGTAGTCATCAAGACAGTATGGTACTGGCACAAAAACAGACATAGACATCAATGGAACAGAACAGAAAATTGAAAAATGGACCTAAAACTATACAGTCAACTCATCTTCTACTAAACAGGAAAGAATATCCAAACTTTTCAACAAATGGTGTTTGGAAAACTGGACAGTGACATGCAAAAGAACAAAACTAGATCACTTTCTTACACCATACACAAAAATAAATTCAAAATGAATGAAAGACCTCAATGTGAGGCAGAAAACCATCCAAAATCTTAGAGTTGAACATAGGCAGCAACCTCTTTGAGATCAGTCATAGCAAATTCTTTCTAGATATGTCTCCTGAGGCAAGAGGAACAAGGCAAACATAAACTACTGGGACTTCATCAAGATAAAAAGCTTCTACACAGCAAAGGAAACAATCAGAAAAACTAAAAGGCAACTGACAGAATTGGAGAAGATATTTGCAAATGACATAGCTGATAAAGGGTTAGTATCCAAAACCAATAAAAAACTTATCAAACTCAGCACCCAAGATATAAAATGATCCAGTTAAGAAATGGGAAGAAATACATTAATAGAGGACTTTTCTAAAAAAGATACCCAAATGGCTAATAGACACAAGAAGAGATACTCAAGAGCACTCACCTTCAGGGAAATACAAATCAAAACCATGATGAGACACCACCTCACACCTGTCAGAATGGCTACAATGAACAACACAAGAAACAACAGATGTTGGTGAGAATGTTGGTGGGAATGCAACCTGGTGTAGCCACTCTGGAGAACAGTATGGAGGTTGCACTAGAAGTTAAAAATGGAACTACCCTATGACACAGCAATTGCACTACTAGATATTTACCCAAATGATACAAAACTGAAGATTCAAAAGGGTACATGCACACCAATGTTTACAGCAGCATTATCAACAATAGACAAACTATGGGGAGGGAGAACTCAAATGTCTGCTGAGTGATGAATGGATAAAGAAGATGTGGTATATATATACGATGGAATAGTACTCAGCCACCAAAAAGAATGAAACTTTGCCATATGCAATGACGTGGATAGAGCTAGAGTGTATTATCCTAAGGGAAATAGGTCAATCAGGGAAAGACAAATACCATATGATTTCACTCATCTATGGAATTTAAGGAATGAAACAGACTTAGAATATATGGGAGGAAAAGAAATAAAAGACCAGGAAACAAACCATAAGAGACTCTTAAAGACAGAGAATAACCTGAGGATTGAGGGAGAGAGGGAGGAGGGGGATGGGCTAGATGGGTCATTGGCATTAAGCAGGGCACTTGTTGTGATGAGCACTGGGTGTTGAATATAAGTGATGAATCACTGGATTCTACTCCTGAAACCAAAATTGCACTGTATGTTAATTAATTATAATTTAAATATTTGAAAAGAAAAAAAATTAAAAATTTAAAAATCACAAAGGATATAAGAGTACAATACAAAATTAAGAACAAAGAATAAGGACAAAAAATAGAAAACGATAATAAATGTGCTGGATATGAATCCAAATATCTCTTTAATTACCTTGAATGCCAATGGTCAAATGTACCAATTAAAAGACAGATTGTCAGAGTGGATCAAAAAACAAGACCCAACTATATCTTGTCTACAAGAAACCAAATTTAAATATAAAGTCACATACAGATTAAAAGCAAATGGTGGGGAAAATAAAAGTAAAAATAAAACAATTAAGAAAAATAGGGGCACCTGGGTGGCGCAGTCGGTTAAGCGTCCGACTTCAGCCAGGTCATGATCTCGCGGTCCGTGAGTTTGAGCCCCGCTTCGGGCTCTGGGCTGATGGCTCAGAGCCTGGAGCTTGTTTCCGATTCTGTGTCTCCCTCTCTCTCTGCCCCTCCACTGTTCATGCTTTGTCTCTCTCTGTCCCAAAAATAAATAAACGTTGGAAAAAAAAATTTAAAAAAAAAAAGAAAAATAAAGAAAATGGATAGAAAAATTATACACCATGCTAACAGTAATAAAAAGGAAACAGACTTATTTATATTAATTCCAGACAGAACCAATTTCAAAGCAAGAAAATTACCAAGAATAAGGAGCAGGAATGCATGATGACAAATGGTTCAGTTCTTGAAGACAAAAGAATATTCCTTAATGTATATGCCCTTGACAATACAATGTCAAACAAAATGTGGCAAAAAAATACTCAAAGAACCTCAAGGATGAATATATGACTATGTTATCATAGTTGGAGACTTTGACTTGTCTTTTGCAGAAATGGACAGGTCCAGCAGGCAGAAAATCCATAAGGACATGGTTAAACACTGTCAAATCACTCAATGTAATTGGCATCCATAGACTACTTCTTTCAACAATAGGTGAATACACATTCTTCTCACACTTATAAAACATTAACCAAGACAGACCACATCATGGCTTACAAACAACACCTTAACAAATTTAAAGAAATAGAATTCCCACAACACCTGCTATCAGACCACAATGGAATTAAACAAGAAATTAATAACAAAAAGATCGTGGAAAATCCCACACTACCACTCTGAATAGCACATGGGGCAAAGAATAAATCTCTAGAGAAATTTTAAAATATTTTGAACTAGATAAAAATGAAAGAACAGTTTATCAAAGCTTGGGGAACACACAGATATCAGTGTTTAGATGGACAATTACAGCACTGAATATATTTTTAGAAAAGAAGAAATATTTAAAATCAACAATCTAAATTATCCTAAGAAACGAGAAAGAAAATTGCAAATTAAATCCAAAGAAAGGAGAAATTTGAGGTTCCAGACATCTCACAGAAGCCTCCTAAGTTGTCTAAATATTAAGTTGCACATCACAAGTTGAGACCCTCATATCCTGGCAGACAACAGACACTAAAGAGCTAGAAGATAAATGAATATTTTGAAGATCACACCTTCTTGGAAGACATGAGATTTCCAAACACATATAATAGAGAATTCTTACAGAATAGGCTTTGTATTCAATTAAGATACCATAAAGGTCACAACTTATTGGTGTTTCTATACTAGACTTAAATAAAAAGCTACTCTAGATGCACTTTCAGAAAGCAAAAAACAAGTCTAATAGGAATTGATATTCCACTTATATAAGCAGCCTCAATTTTTGCTTACAATAATCTCAAGAATCAGGTGCCTTTATTAGTTCCAATTTCACAAGTAAGAAAACTTGAGTCTCTAAACAATACCTGGTTAATTCAATCAGGTCATTCAAAAATTTAGGTGAATTTGACTACAATTAGTCTTTGCACCAACATTGTAGTTTTTAAATATTATTTCTCAGGAATGATTGAAATAATGCTTATATGTTGCTTTATATGATGAGATTTTTTAAATTCTAATAGGAACCCTTAGATTTCTCCTACCTCTCCCTACACAAGGATACAAAACACTTCTCAGTCTAAAAGTATGTAGTATCAATCAATAAACTTAGAATATCTCATATATATCTAAAAATATTTTAACATCAGAATATTTTGATAATGGATAAGCATTATTGAGTGCATGCATTTAGATAGAATAAAAAACATCTTGTTAGTATCTAGTACAGTTATTTATTTGTATTTACTCATTCATTCAACTTATATTTGTTAAAAGACTACATTGTGTTAGATGCTAAGAGAGAATGTTTTATAACCAACTCAGGTATTTTAACAAGACCAGTTACCTTTTAAAACTAATCCTAGGGGCGCCTGGGTGGCGCAGTCAGTTAAGCGTCCGATTTCAGCCAGGTCACAATCTCACGGTCCGTGAGTTTGAGCCCCGCGTCAGGCTCTGGGCTGATGGCTCAGAGCCTTGAGCCTGTTTCCGATTCTGTGTCTCCCTCTCTCTCTGCCCCTCCCCCATTCATGCTCTGTCTCTCTCTGTCCCAAAAATAAATAAACGTTGAAAAAAATAAATAAATAAATGTTTAAAAAAATAAATAAAACTAATCCTAAAATTGAAGTATAAATAAGGCCACCTTTATTACTAGCAATTAAATAGGATAAATTAATTGAAATAATACCTTATACCCAGGATGTATCCATGGATATGAGTTGAATTTTTAAGTTATAACTGTTATTCATAGTTACATTATATTTCTTTGCAAAATAGATTTCTTCTTTGCCAAATGGAAATGGACATATTATGCTATTATACTTTTCTGAACTTATCAAGTTATCTTTACATGCTATAGAAACATTTTACTAGTGAATAGACTGTCCAAATGGACCTTGCTCCTGATAAAGATCTGAACAATTATTTCTGAGTTTCGTTTCTGACAAAGTATAAGAAAATATTTGAAAATAAAAATATATGCCTATACTAGCTTTATCATTATCTATTAAAAACTACTTGTGTGTTATCTACTGGAAATAAGCATTTATATTAGAGTATATTAACAACATTACTGAATAATTTGAACTGATCCAAATTATAATTGAGAGGATAAAAGGCTAAGAAATATTTGACATGGAAGTATACTATATTTTAGAAAAGCACCAAATTTGCACATACTCTGATTATATACAATTATATAAAATTAACCTATACATAAGTACAGTGTCTAAAACATAGCTCAGAATAAGAATATAGTTGTCTTGGTATAATATATAAAATCTTGGGTGCCTGGGTGGCTCAGTGGTTCAGTTGGTTAAGGGTCAGACTTTGACTCAGGTCATGATCTCATGGTTTGAGTTTGAGCTCCTCATCAGGCTTTGGGCTGACAGTTTAGATCTTCGGATTCTGTGTGTGTGTCTCTCTCTCTCTGCCCTACCCACACTCATACTCCTGTCTCTCTCTCTCACTCAAAAATAAATTTAATTTTTTTAATTAAAAAATGTATTGGGTTCTTACTGTGAATAAGGTAAATTCTAAATGATTTAATCTTTTAAACAATATTACAAGGAAGGTGCATTAGTGGTCCCAAATTGTACAAAAACCTAGTCCAAAGAAGGAAATTGTGGAACCAATATTGAATATCAGGCATCCGGTTTAAAAAGACACAATCTCAAACAAAATGTAGTAAAAATTGGTAGTTAACTCATTGGTTCTTTAAAATAATTTTTATAAAAATAGCTTATAGTGTTTCACTTGTAATAAGCTAAATTTACAAAATATAAGTCATTATAATAGTTCAGATATAAGTACTATGAGAACAGCTATCAGTTAATTTATAAAAAAAATGCAAAGAAACCAAAGATAATTAAATATATTTCAACCAATGTGGATCAAAATTAAATATTATATTTCTGATCATTACATACACACAGATAAATTAGAGACAAAGTTATTATATAGATGAATTTCAAATCAAATTATTTAATAGGTCATAAATACTACTGGAAATATACATGTAAAATAGGAATAGTAAAACAGATAAACATTTATGTAAAATTGGAAAAATAGGGGAAGGGCCAAAATGGCACAGTAGCATGGAATATTTTTTGCCTCTCTCATTCTTGAAATGCAGCTATATCAACACCAAACCATATTGCACACCTAGAAAACTGATCTGAGGATTAACACAACAATCTGCACAACCTGAAACACAGAACTCAGCAGGTACACAGCACAGAGAGGTGAACCAGGGGAGAGAGGAGTTGTGGAGGGCAGGGAGTTGTTTTTGCTTGCAGAGAGAGGATAAAGACAGGAGGGAGAGTACAGAACCGCCCCCCCCCCAACTCAAAGCAGATGGAGAGAAAAAGAAAGAGTGGACTGAACAAAAAAGGGAGAAGGGGAATGCAAGGGACTGAACCAAAAAAGAGAGAAAGGAAAAAGGAGAAGGTTTAAATTACATTTAAGATGCTATAAACAGGGGAATGCAGAGTCTGATACTCCACAGCTCGATACCTGGTGGAGTTCTGGGGAAAAGGTAGAATCCACAGGAGCAGTGAGGTCATGAGGTCATCAGCCCACATAGAGAAAGTCAGTTCCCTTGCTGGGAGAACATCTGGTAGAGGCTATGTGGCCTCCCCATAGGAAAAGGTCCCAGCAGACCCCAGAGAAGAGTCACATTAGCTGGTGTTGGAACAAGGATATTAAGGGTAAAGCCTGGTGTGTGTTGTGATTTACCATAATCACGGAAACACTGCTGCTACACAATCACGTGAACTTTTTCTGGGGCAAGCTGGCACCCAGCCACAGTCTCTGGACATCTGCAGCAGCACAGTTGCACAAACATTCCTAGTGGTGGCTGGCACCGGCCATTGCTTGCAGAGACCATCCCCAAGAGGATCTGAGTGGGCCAAAACTATAGGGCCCTCAGAAGTGAGAGGTTTGGAAACATAGCCCCATGTGATATAAAACTCTGGAGGGATGTGCTGCCTGGAAGGCTGATGGCGTGGTCACGCACAGTGTAGAAGTGGGGAATGGATGGAAGCTGGAGACAAAGACGGGTGCTTGATTGCCGGTTGGCAAGAGCACAGTTCTGATACTAGAGACTGGGTAAGGGGTGAAGCCATTTTCACCCCTCCTGCAGATGCGCATACACACATATATGCACCACAATGATCCACCCCAGCAAACTAAGCGGTGCCATCTAGTGGAGAACGGAGCCACTACACCAAGTGCTGCCCAAGTGGGCCAACTGAGCTCTAGAGGAACACCATAAATCTCTCCACCTACTTAGTTCACGGACAATAAAGTGCTTCATAATTTGACTTCTAGGGGGAACTGGATGTAATTTCAATCGTATTTCATTCTGTGCCCTGGTCCATCTGTTCATTTTTTGCTTTATCTTTTCTATTCTTATTCTTGAATATAGAATGAGAAAAAAATTATTTTCCATTTTTATAAAAAATATTTTCTTTAACTTTTTTCAACTATGTTTTTTACTTTTTTGTAAAATTTTAAAATTCTATTTTACTTTCATCATTTCATTTTATACTATTTTATTGTATTCATTTTTTTGAATTTTCAAACTTTTTTTCCTTTTCTTTTCTTTCCCTTTTTTCCCTATTCTATCGTGCTTCTTTTGAACAACCAGACCAAAACACACCTAGGACATAGCATCCTTTATTTGATTTTTTGTGTTGTTTTAATTTTTTTAATTTTAACTTTTAAAATTTATTTTATTCTATTGCTTCCTTCAAAATGATGAGATGAAAGAATTCACCCCAAAAGAACGAACAGTAAGAAATGACAGCCAGGACTTAATCAACACAGACACAAGCAAGATTTCTCAACAGAATTTAGAATCACGATAACAAGAACACTAGCTGGGGTTGAAAAAAGCATAGAATCGTTTTCTGTGGAGATAAAAGGAGTAAAATCTAGTCAGGACAAAATTAGAAATGGTATAAACTGAGATGCAATCTTGAAAGGGTGCCATGGCAGCAAGGATTGATGAAGTAGAACAACGAATCAGTGATAGAGGACAAACTTATGAAAACTAATGAAGCAGAAAAAAAGAGGGAAATTAAGGCAAAAGAACACTACACAAGAATTAGAGAACTCAGTGACTCATTAAAAAGGAATAACATCTAGGGGCGCCTGGGTGGCGCAGTCGGTTAAGCGTCCGACTTCAGCCAGGTCACGATCTCGCGGTCCGTGAGTTCGAGCCCCGCGTCAGGCTCTGGGCTGATGGCTCAGAGCCTGGAGCCTGTTTCAGATTCTGTGTCTCCCTCTCTCTCTGCCCCTCCCCCGTTCATGCTCTGTCTCTCTCTGTCCCAAAATAAATAAAAACGTTGAAAAAAAAAAAAGGAATAACATCTAAACCATAGGGATCCCAGAAGATGAAGAGAGACATAAAGGGGTAGAAGGTTTATATGAGCACATCATAGCAGAAAACTTTCCTAACCTGGGGAAAGACACAGACAGCAAAATCCAGAAAGCACAGAGAACTCCCATTAGATTCAACAAAACGCAACCATCAATAAGGCATATTATAGTCAAATTCACAAAACACTCAGACAAGGAAAGAATCATGAAAGCAGCAAGGGAAAAAATGTCATTAACCTACAAATGAAGACAGATCAGGTTCACAGCAGACCTATCCACAGAAACTTGGCAGGCCAGAAAGGAGTGGCAGGAGATATTCAAAGTGCTGATTCGGAAAAATATGCAGCCAAGATTCTTTATCAGCAAGGCTGTCATGCAAAATATAAGGAGAGGTAAAATTTTTCCCAGACAAACAAAAACTAAAGTAGTTCATGACCAGTAAACCAGCCCTGCAAGAAATTTTAAGGGGGATTCTCTCAGGGGAGAAAATATGGGGGGAAAAAGACCAAAAGCAACAAACACCAAAAAGGACCAAGGAACACCCCTAGAAACTCAAACTCTACATGGAACATAATGGGAATAAATTCATACCTTTCAGTGCTCACTCTAAATATCAACGGACTAAATTCTCCAATCGAAAGACATAGGGTAACAGAATGGATAAGAAAACAAGATCCACCGATATGCCATTTACAAGAGACACATTTTAGACCTAAAGACACCTTCATATTGAAAGTAAGGGGATGTAAAACCATCTATCATGCTAATAGTCTCCAAAAGAAAGGTGGAATAGCCATACTTATACCAGACAATGTAGATTTTAAAATAAAGGCTGTAACAAGAGATGAAAGGCATTATAGCATAATTAAGGGGTCTATCCATTGAGAACACCACACAATTATAAGCATTTATGCTCCAAATGTGATAGCACCCAAATATATAAATCAATTAATCACAAACATACAGAAACTCATTGATAATAATACCATAATAATAGGGGACTTCAACACCCCACTTACAACAATGGACAGATCATCTAAACAGAAAATCAACAAGGAAACACTGGCTTTGAATGACTTTGAATGACCAAACAAATGGCTTTGAATGACCAAACACTGGACTGGATGGACTTAACAGATATATTCAGAACATTTCACCCTAAAGCAGAATACACATTCTTGTCGAGTGCACATGGAATATTCTCCAAAATAGATCACATACTGGGACACAAATCATCCCTCAACAAGTACAAAAAGAATGAGATGATACTGTGCATATTTTCAGAACACAATGCTATGAGTCTTGAAATCAACAACAAGAAAAAATTTGGAAAGATAACAAATACTTGGATACTAAAGAACATCCTACTAAAGAATGAATGGGCTGAGAATTCAAAAGGAAGTTAAAAGTACATGGAAACTGGGGCTCCTGGGTGGCTCAGTCGGTTAAGCATCCGACTTCGGATCAGGTCATGATCTCGCAGTCTGTGAGTTCGAGCCTTGTGTCGGTCTCTGTGCTGACAGCTCAGAGCCTGGAGCCTGTTTCAGATTCTGTGTCTCCCTCTCTCTCTGACCCTCCTCTGTTCATGCTCTGTCTCTCCCTGTCTCAAAAATAAATAAATGTTAACAAATTTTAATAAAAAAACAAAACAAAAGTGCATGGAAGCTAATTAAAAGGATAACACCAGAGCACAAAACTTCTGGAACACATCAAAGACAGTCATAAGAGGGAATTTATAGCAATCCAGGGCTTCCTAAAGAGGAAGAAAGGTCTCAGATAAACTACCTAACCTTACAACTTAAAAAGCTGGAAAAAGAACAACAAATAAAACCCCAAAACAGCAGAAATAATAAAGTTTATAGCAGAAATCAATGCTATTAAAACAAAAAACAAAAAGACAGAAACAAACTAAAAACAAAAACACAGTAGTACAGATCAATGAAATCAGCAGCTGGTTCTTTGAAAGAATTAACAATATTGATAAACCATTAGTCAATTTGATCAAAAAGAAAAAGGACCCAAATAAGCAAGAATGAAAGAGGAGAGATCAAAACCAACATAGCAGAAATACAAACAATAATAAGAGAATATTATGAGCAATTATATGCCAATTAAATGGGCATTGGGAAGAAATGGACAAATTCCTAGAAATATAAACTACCAAAACTAAAACAAGAGGAAATCGTAAATTTGAACAGATCCATATCCAGTAAAGAAATCGAATTAGTAATCAAAAATCTCCCAAAAAACAGGAGGCCAGGGCCATATGCTTTTCCAGGGGAATTCTACCAAACATTTAAAGAAGAGTTAACACCAATTCTTTTGAAGCTGTTCCAAAAAAATAGAAATGGAAGGTCAACTTCCAAACTCATTCTATGAAGCCAGCATTATCTTGATTCCAAAATCAGAGAAAGACCCCACTAATGCAAAAATCCTCAACAAGATACTCACCAACTGGATCCAACAATACATTAAAAGAATTAATTCACCACGACCAAGTGGGATTTAAACCTGGGATGCAGAACTGGTTCAATATCCATAAATCAATCAATGTGATACATCACATCAATAAAAGAAAGGATAAGAACCACACAATCCTCTCAATAGATGCAGAGTAAGCATTTGACAAAATACAGCATCCTTTCTGGATAAAAACCTTTCAGAATGTAGGGATAGAAGGATCGTATCTCAAGATCATTAAGCCATATACAAAATATCACTGCTAATATCATCTTCAATGGGGAAAAGTGGAAAGCTTGACCCTAACATCAGGAACACAACAGCGATGTCCACTCTTGCCACTGTTATTCAATATAGCATTGGAAGTCCTAGCATCGGCAATCAGACAACACAAAGAAATAAAAGGCATCCAAATCTACAAAGGAGGAAGTAAAACTTTCACTCTTTGCAGACATGATATCCTATATGGAAAACCCAAAAATTTCCACCAGAAACCTGCTAGAACTAATGCATGAATTCATCAAAGTCACAGGATATAAAATCAATGTACAGAAATCTGTTGCCTTCCTATACACCAATAATGAAACAACAGAAAGAGACATCAAGGAATCAATCACATTTATAAGTGCACCAAAAACCATAAATTACCTAGGAATAAACCTAACCAAAGAGGTGAAAAATCTATACACTGAAAACTATAGAAAGCTTGTAAAAGAAATTGAAGATGACACAAAAAAATGGACAAATATTCCATACTCATGGATGAACAAATATTGTTAAAATGTCAATACTACACGAAGCAATCTACACATTCAATGCAATCCCTATCAAAATAACACCAGCATTCTTCACAGAGCTAAAAACAAACAATGCTAAAATTTATATGGAACCAGCAAAGACCCTGAATAGCCAAAGCAATCCTGAAAGAGAAAAACCAAAGCTGGAGGCATCACAATCCCAGACTTCAAGCTGTATTAAAAAGCTGTAATCATCAAGACAGTATGTACTGGCACAAAAACAGACACTCAGATCAAAGGAACAGAACCCAGAACCCAGAAATGGGCTAACAAATCTATGGTCAACTAATCTTTGACAAAGGAAGAAAGAACATTCATGGAATAAAGACTGTCTTGTCAGCAAATGGTGCTGGGAAAACTGGACAGCAACATGCAGAAAAAGTAACCTGGACCACTTTCTAACAAAATACACAAAAATACACTCAAAATGGATGAAAGACCTAAATGTAAGACAGGAAGCTATCAAAATCCTAGAGGAGAAAGCAGGCAAAAACCTCTTTGACCTTGGCCACAGCAACTTCTTACTCAATATGTCTCCAGAGGCAAGGGAAACAAAAGCAAAAATGAACTATTGGGACCTCATCAAAATAAAAAGCTTTTCCACAGTGCAATAAACAATCAGCAAAACTAAAAGGCAACCAATGGAATGGGGGAAGATATTTGCAAATGACATCAGATAAGGGGTTAGTACCCAAAATCTATAAAGAAAGTATCAAACTCAACACCCAAAAGACAAATGATCCAGTGAAGAAATGGGCACAAGACATGAATAGACACTTCTCCAAAGAAGACATCCAGATGGCTAATAGACACATGAAAAATGTTCACCTTCACTCATCATCAGGGAAATACAAATTAAAACCACACTAAGATACTATCTCACACCAGTCAGCATGTCTAAAATAAACAACTCAGGCAACAAGAGATGTTGGCAAGGATGTTGAGAAAGAGGATCTCTTTTGCACTGCTGGTGGGAATGGAAACCAGTGCAGCCCCTCTGGAAAACAGTATGGAGGTTCCTCAGAAAATTAAAAATAGAACTACCCTATGATCCAGCAATTACACTACTAGGTATTTATCCAAGGGATACAGGTGTGCTCTTTCAAACGGGCACATGCACTCCAGTGTTTACAGCAGCACTATTGAAAATAGCCAAAGTATGGAAACAGCCCAAATGTCCATCGTGGATGAATCGATAAAGAAAATGTGGCATGTATATATGTGTGTGTGTGTGTATGTGTGTGTGTGTGTGTGTGTGTGTGTGTGTGTGTGTGTGTAACAGAATGGAGTGTTAGTTGGCAATCAAAAAGAATGAAATCTTGTCATTTGCCACTACATGGATGGAACTAGAGGTTACTATGCTAAGTGAAATTAGCCAGTCAGAGAAAGACAAGTATCAAATGACTTCACTAATATGAGGAATTTAAGATACAAAACAGATGAACATAAGGGAAAGGAAGCAAAAATAATATAAAAACAACGAGGGAGGCAAAACATAAGAGACTCTTAAATGCAGAGATACTGTAACAAACTTCAGGTTAATGGAGGGGTTGTGGGTGAGAGGCATTAGGGAGGACCCTTGTTGGGATGAGCAATTGGTGTTATACATAGGGGATGAATCACTGGAATCTAATCCTGAAATCATAGCACTATATGCTAACTAACTTGGATGTAAATTTAAAAATAAGTAAATAAATGAAAAAAAAATCTTTATAAAAAGCTGCTGAAAAAAAGAAAAAGAAATATATACTTGAATTTACTGAACAGAATTATTGCAAACTCTTAAGCATTTGAACAGTGAAACATGCAATTATGTTGCTATAATATTTACCATGCAGCAGAGATACTTAGTTGACACTATAAAATAGAGCAGTTTATTCTAAGGTTAAGAAACAACATAGGTTTTTATTTTTTTTTAATGTTTACTTATTTTTGAGAGACAGAGAGAGAAAATGAGGAGGGGAGGGTCAGGGAGAGAGGGAGTCACAGAATCCAAAGCAGGCTCCAGGCTCTGAGCTGTCAGCACAGAGCCTGATGTGGAGCTTGAACTCACAAGCCATGAGATCCTGACATGAGTATAAGTCGAATGCTTAACCGACTGAGCCATCCAGGCTCCCTGAAGCAGCACTGTTTTATAATTAATCAATATCTATGTGTGGAATTTTAAAATATAACTTAGTTTAAGCAGAGCAATAAATAATCTCATCCTTTGCCTGCCTTTCTGAATAAAATGTTTTGGGTAGATCAATTTGACAGAATAGGATTATCTAGCACTTATTCCCTCACAGAAATATCAACATGAAAAACTACCCATGTGGGAAAATACCTTCACAAAAGCTAGACATCTCAGGTAAGGAGATTACAACACCAAAGGGAAACATAGAAATAGTAAAAAACACATAGAACAGGGAGAATGGAGGAGGATAGATCTGCTCTGAGACCACAATGGAATTAAACTAGAAATCAACCACAGAAAGCTAACTGGAAAATCCTAAGATAAATGGATATTAAGAATACATTTCTCATTAACACACAGGTCAAAGAAGAATCTTCAAGGCGGATTTAAAAAAAATATTATAAACTAAATGAAAATGAAACACAACTTACAAAAATTTGTGATATGCAGCAAAAGCAGTGCTTAATGGAAATGTATCATACTGAATACATATATTAAGAAAGAAAAATATCTAAAATAAATAACCCATGTTTCCCTTAGGATATTAGAAAAATAAGGCAAATTAAATCCAAAGTAAGCAAAAGAAAAAAAGAAATCAATAAAATTGAAAACAGGAAATCAATAGAGATAATCAACTACACCAAAAGTGGGTTCTTTGAAAATATCAATAAAATCAATAAACTTCTCATCAGGCAAGTTAGAAAGACACAAATTACTAATATGGTAAATGATAAATAAAAAAGGAGTACCTGGGTGGCTCAGTTGGTTAAGTGACCAACTTCGGCTCAGGTCACTATCTCATGATTCGTGGGTTTGAGCCCTGCATCAAGCTCTGTGCTGAATGCTTGCTCAGAGCCTGGAGCCTGCTTCAGATTCTGTCTCCTTCTTTCTCTGCCCCTCTCCTACTTGTGCTCTGTCTCACTCTGTCTCTCAAAAATAAATAAATGTAAAAAAATTTAAAAAAAGAAAAAGGAAATGAAAAAAAAAAAGGTGGGGTGTCTGGGTGGCTCAGCTTGTTGAGTGTCCAACTTTGGCTCAAGTCATGATCTCATGGTTCATGGGTTTGAGCCCCACATCAGGCTCTGTGTTGACAGCTCAGAGCCAGAAGCCTGCTTCAGATTCTGTGTCTCTTTCTCTCTGCCCCTCCCCTGCTTGTGTTCTATCTCTGTCTCTCAAAAATGAATAAATTAAAAAAAAAAAGACATGAAAGAGGGGACATTACTACAGAACAGATGGACATTGAAAGAATAATAAACAACCACTATGAACAATTATATGACTACAAATTTGATAACCTAGAGGAAGTGGACTTATTCCTTAAAAGATAAAATTTGCCAAACATAACACAAGAAGAATTTGTTATTTGAATAGTCATATATCTTTTAAAGAAATTGAATTAATAATTTTACAAAAAATGTCAGTACCCAGATGATTCACTACTGAATTCTACTGAACACGTAAGTAGAAATCATACCAATTCATCACAAAATCTCTGAGATGATGAGACAGAAGAAATACTTCTCCACTCATTCTGTGAAACCTGTATTACCCAATACCAGAAACAGACAAAGACATTACAAGAAAACTACAGACCAGTATCTCTCATGAACACAGATGCAAAATCAATAAAATATTAGCACATCAAATATAACCACCTATGAAAAGAATTTTACATCATGACCAGGGATTTATTCTGAAATAATTTGATTTATTCAAAAATCAATTAAGGAAACCTATGCTCTCAAGAGACTAAAAATGGAAAATCACATAACCATATGAATAGATGTAAAAACAAGTTTTACAAAATCCAACATTCATAATAAAAACTCTTGGTAGGCTAGAAATATAGGGGAAATTTTAAATTATTTTTAAATTTTATTTTAGAAAGAGAGAGAGCATGAGGGGAAGAGGGAAAGAGCAACAGAGAGAGAGAGAGAGAGAAAGAGACAGAGAAAGAGAGAAAGAATTCCAAGAAGGCTCCACACTCAGTTCAGAGCTCAATGTGGGGCTCTATCCTACTTCTCCAGAATCACCATCTGGGTCAAAGTCAAGAGTTGGATGTTCAACTGACTGAGCCACACAGGTGCCTCTGTAGGGGAACTTACTGAACTTAATAAAGAATATATACAAAACCCTACAGGTAATGTGATAAATAATGATGAGAAAATAAAAGTTTTTCCACTAAGATAGCTTTTGTATAACTTTATTTCATTGCTCATTAAGGAATATAATTTTCAGTCTTTTTAGGTATTAAAAACAAATATTTGCTTACCATATGCTGACATTTCAATATAAGAGACATATTATCTCTAATACTCTATTATTATTCTATAACATATAATAGTGCAAAGGAATACTTTGATAGTCAACTTAAGATTCTCCTGAATTAACTGCTGAATACTAAGTCAAATACAAATATTTATGATGAAACTTTGTGAAGTTGAGAGAATTCCAAATAGAATGAGGTAAATCAAATAATTATTAAATCAAAGAAAGAACCAAAATATATTTGAGCTCTGATCAGTCATAGAAAGTACTTTAAGAACATGAAGAACATTTAGTAGAGAACTCAGATGGGTCAAGGATCCACTTACTGGTAGAGTTAAGGCTACTTTAAGCCTTCCCTAAGACACCATTGAAAATAAACCTCAAAATAATAAAGGTGGTATTCAAGAAACTTAACTCCTTAAAAGAAAAAAAAATCAAAATTTTGAAGGCTTAAGGTAGCTTTAACTCTACTAGTAAGGGGATAATTATTGGTAAGTCTTGACTTGTCTGAGATCTCTGCTAAATGTCCTTCATGTTCTTCAAGTAATTTTTACTTCTAGCATAGAAGAATATAAAATCATAATGTCTAGTAACCAGTGAGAAACTACCACAGAAGAGAAAATAGAGGGAAATGTGGCTAATCAGCATGAGAAAGATATAGCCATGGAAAAAAATGAAACAGGAAATGACAGACATAATGTATAAGAAATTTAAATCCCATTAAAAATAGGTATGGTATGTTCAGTGATTTAAAGGAACAAAATATAGAAACAGAATAATCAAAGAAAAAAATCTACAGATGGAAAAAAAATCTGAGAGAAAGAGGTAATTGGTCAGATTAAGAATAGAAGAGAATCTGTGGAAGATGAATAAATTTAAAGACCTGGCAATAAAAAGCTATTCAAACTAAAGCACTGAAAGGAAATATGAAAAAAGAGAAGACCGGAGAAGAGGGGGGAAGGGGAGGGGAAAGGAAGGGAAGAGAAGAAGAGAGAAGAGACAAAAGAAAAAAAGAAAAAGAAAAAAAAGAAAAGAGAAGAAAATAAAAGAAAAGAAAAGAAGAGAAAAGAAAAGAAAAGAAAAAAGAAAAAAGAAAAGAAAAGAAAAAAAGAAAAGAAAACAAAAAGAAAAAGAAGAGGGCCTCAGTAACTGCTGGAACAATTCAAGTCATCTAACATTTATGTAGTTGAAAATTTTGAGGGAGACAGGAAACATATTATATAAAAGTATTAAATTCCAACACTCGATGAAAGGCCTAAACTCAACAAAGAAACTCAGAGATTCTAGGGAAATAAATACAAAACAACCAAAGAAGAAAATATCAAAATTACTGGAGAGCAATGATAATGACAAAGTTACAAAAGAACCGAGAGAGATGTCACATCACATGTTGTAGAACAAAATAATTACAAACTTCATCAGAAACTGTGAAAAATAAAAACAATGAAAGAACACCTTCCAACTATCAACCTAAAATTCTATATATATTAAACACATCTTCCAAAAAGTAAAATACACATTTTTTTTTCCAATCAAAGAAAAGCTGACAGAATTTGCCAGTAGCAGACATATACTACAGGAAATAATTCAGACAATATTTCAGGCTGAGGGAATATGCTACAAGATGAAAAGCTTTTTAAAAAAGGTATAAATAATATCAGAAATGATAAATATATGGTAATTATAAAGGAAAATTATTTCATTTTTATTTATAAGTACTTAAAAATAATAAAATATATGGCACAATAGCAGATGGAGCAAGTGGCAGCAAAGAGAATTCTGTAGTTTTCTTATGTTAAATGTGATATGGTATAGTATTACTTGCAGATAGACTGTGAAAGTTAAAGATGAATATAGTGAATCTTGGATAAAATACTAAAAAATAAAAGTGTGGGTGTGTGTAGCTAAAATGGGCCAGGTACATAATTTGTGGGTTTCAATGCAAAACAAAAACGCTGAGCTCTTTCTTTAAAGGGCAGAATAGGAAACCCTTCCACACTGTTGGTGGGAATGTAAATTGGTAAAACCACTATGAAAAACAATATGTTGCTTCCTCAAAAAATTAAAGACAGAACTGTGTGATCCAGCAATTTCGCTTCTATATGTCTATATCTGAAGGAAGTGAAATCAAAGTCTCAATAAGATATACATGCCCCCGTGTTCATTGCACCATTATTCACAATAATCAAGACATGGAAACCATCTTAATATCCATTAATGGATGAATAAAGTAAATTATGTATGTGGGTGTGTTTGTTTGTGTCTGTATATCACACAATGAGATATTATTGAGAAAAAAAAGGAAGGGAATCCTGCCATTTCCAACAACAGAATGGATCTTCAGGTCATTATTCTCAGTGATACAGGTCAGAGAAATGGTGAGATGTTGGTCAATGGGTACACACTTCAGTTAAAGATAAATACGTTTTAGAGAGCTAATATCGAGGATAGTTGACTGTAGGTAACAATACTGTATTATACACTAGAAAGTTGCTAATACAGATCTTAAATGTTCTCACCACACACACACACACACACACACACACACACACACACACACACACACACACAAAGTTGTAAATCTGTGATACAATGAATTTGTTAACTAACCTTGTTGTAGCAATTATTTTGCAACATATATTTGTATCATATCATCACATTATATACCTTCATCTTACATAACATTACATGTCAATTATTTCTCCATGAAGTTGAAAAATATTAAAAGTAAAAGGACTTAAATAAATCAGAATACATTCTTTGTAAGGAATAATATCAATTTAGTAATTAGAAGTAGAAACTCTCCTGGAAAATCCTCACTTACCTGAAAATTAAACTTCCTAGTAAATTACTCATGGTAAAAGAAATCACAGACAGTATAAAATATTTTGAAATGAATTCAAATAAAAACATAAGAGAACCAAATCTGAAGTATTTGTATATACAGAACAAGTTTCTAGTAAACTATCACTCTTGAAAATAACAACATAGACTCCGGTCAACATACAAAATACAGCCACGTGAGAATTCTATAGGGATGAACAATGCAGGCACATTTTAGAAAGAAAGCTATAATTGGAGGAAATGACTACCAAAAAAATGAACTTTCAGGGTGCCTGGGTGGCTCAGTCGGTTAAGCGTCTGACTTTGGTTCAGGTTATGATCTCCCGGTTTATGATTTCGAGCCTTGCGTGGGGCTCTGGGCTGACAGCTCAAAACCTCTGGAGGCTCCTTCAAATTCTATGTCTCCCTCTCTCTCTGCCCTTCCCAGACTCCCACTCTCTCTTTCAAAAATAAATAAACGTTAAAAAAAAACATAAATAAATTTTCTATTTTTGTAGCTTTGATTTGGGGGCAGATAGAATCATAGATATATTTTGTGAGGTACCAAAAACTGTGAGAGAAGGGCCACCATCTTTCTGGACATAATTACAAGAGGAAGAATCCTAATGCGATAAGAACCATTTGAGAATGAGAGGGAATCACTGGCAAAAAGTGAACTGACAAAATGTAACCCCAGATTCTTCATATAAACTTTCCAAGTCTCTTTCTGATCATGAGCCCATCACATGTGAGGAGACTAAAGTAACTTTAAACTGGAATCTGAACAGCACCTGTCCATAAGTGTAACAAAGCTTACAGTTTGGATATGTTAATTGCATGTTAAAACTAAAACATCAACGTTTTGGGAAAAATGCATTAGTACACGGAGTTCCCGAAACATAACATTCCACAATGGTCAGGATTCAATCTAAAATGACTCCCTCTCTCTCTGCCCCTCCCCCGTTCATGCTCTGTCTCTCTCTGTCCCCAAAATAAATAAACGTTGGAAAAAAAAAATTAAAATGACTTAACAAATTAAATGTGACAGGACTCTAGAGGGGAAAAAAAGAAAATGTCAACAGATATTAACCCTGAGATGGCTTAGATGTTGGAATCATCAGACAAAAGTTTTAAAGCATGTAGTATACCAATGGCCAATGATGTAAAGAAAAATAGAACATACTCATACTAATAAAATGATAGAAATGGGTGATTTTTATTCAGGAGAGCCCTTGTGATGACCACTGGGTGCTGTAGGTAAGTGATGAATCACTAAATTCTACACCTAAAACTAATATTCTACTGTATGTTAACTGGAATTAAAACAAGAACTTGAAAAAATAATAAAATGTTAGAAAATCTAGCAAAGAGATAAAAAATTTATAATTAAACATTTTGATGACTAAACTGAAAAAAATTTCTGAGTGAATTTAAAAACATGATGGAGTTGGGGCACCTGGGTGGCTCAGTTGGTTAAGCATCTGACTCTTGATTTCAGCTCAGGTCATGATTTCATCATCATGGGATCAAGCCCCATATCTGACTCTACACTGACAGCATGGAGCCCACCTGGAATTCTCTGTCTTTCTCTGCCTCTCCCCTTCTTGCATGCATGTGTGTGCTCTCTCTCTCTCTCTGTCTCTCTCTCTCTCAATCTCTTTCAAAATAAATAAATGAATAAAAAGAATAATAGAATGGCACTGACACAAGAAAGAATTTAAAATTTTAAAGACAGATTGATAGGAATTATACAATAAAAAAAGTGGGAGACAGATTTAAATATGACTAAAACCTAAGAATCTGTGGGACAATGTCAAAGATACAATGTACATGTACTTGGAATACCAGAAGAACAAAAGAGAGAAACAGGCAGGAAAAAGAAGTTATTGTGAAAGAAACTATCCAAAATTTATAAAAGAAAAAAAAAGTATAAATTCAAGAAGCTCAGTGAAATCCACATAGAATAAATACCATGAAAATTCTATGTAGGTAACTTACAGTCAAGCAGCAAGAAAAACCAAAGATGAAAAGCAGCTAGAGAAAAGTAACACATTATATATAGAAAATAAATAATTGAATGTGTTCTTCTTATCACACACCATCATAGACCGAAAGGCAATGGAATATCATTAAAATATTTTTGGAAAAAAATTGAATCCATAATTCTTTATTTAGTGAAAAATATATCAAGAATGAATGCATAAGGGTAATGACTTTAAAAAAAAGAATGAAGGCAAATTTATGAGAATTTCAGGTAAAGACAAGAGATACTCTCATCAATGGACCAGCACCCTAAGGAATGCTAAAGGGAGTACTTTTGACTAAAAAGAACTAAAACCAACAGGAAGCAAGAGCTTAAGAAATAAAAATCTTTAGTAATATTTATTCTATATGAATTTTGCCTCAATAAAGGTAATTTTAAAAACTGAATGTTAAGAGATGCTTAAAGAGAAATCAGCCTGACACAGAGTGTCAAAGAAAAAAAGTGCTTATGAATTTAAAGTAAATCTGTCAGTACTGCCAATTTAATTTCCTTTACAGAATTTAGAGAGGAGGTGGAAAAGAGTTTTGGAATTTTCTGTCTACCAAGTGGATTTATGTCACCTATACACTAAAGAAATTAGAGCTACAATTTAATGATATTTCAGATAATATGTTAGTCATCTTACAGATGGTGTGTACATTATAGCTTCAGTGAATAGGTTCAATCTCCTCCAACACATTCATTTTTATGTAACAGACTCCTAAAATAAGAATGTAATGGGCACAAAAAGCAACATTCTATAGGCTAGCAAAACATATTTTTTCTAAGAACGAATATCATAGGAGAATGTTTGCTTTTTCTGCAAAATTTATTTTCATAATGACAAAATATTTATCATTAAAATAAATTTGGAAATTTATTAACCACATTTCCCATAATTTTGTTATTTGAGTTTTTATGGTAACCGATTTATTAATAGTCTTATTAATACCTTTATAATGTTAATTACCAATCCAATCTCCAGCATTCTTGAAAGTACTCATTAAGCAATTTATATTCATAATTTCCATTTAATTTTATTGCATGAAATTATATGTGCCATTTGTTATATGTTATATATGCTGTGTGTGCCCTCTGCCTTATCTATTAAATAAGAGGAATATCAAGTTTTATGTATTTCTAATTTTTCTGTTTGGTGTAGTTGATTTTAGCTATCTTTAACAGTTAAAATATACTAGGGGTGCTTGCCTGGCTCAGTTGGTTAAGCGTCCAAATCCTGATTTCAGCTCATGTCATGATCTCATGCTTCATGGGACCGAGCCCCATGTTAGGCTTTGTGCTGATAGCATGAGCCTGCTTGGGATTCTCTCTCTCTCTCTCTCTCTCTCTCTCTCTCTCTCTCTCTCTCTCCCTATCTTTCTGCCCCTTCCCCAATCATACATGCACACTTCTTTCTCTCTTTCTCTCATTGTCTCGCTCTCAAAATAAACAAACTTAAAAAAAAAACAGTTAAAATATACTATAGCTGTATTTGAGTACCTGAAAGATTGTCAAAGAAGAGAGAGTGGATGTATTTTCTTATATAGAAACACCTCTTTAACTCTTAAGAATATCCCAAAATGGAAGGGACTGACTAGAAAGATGTTGAGGTAGTCATCATTATCTATTATAAAATTATCTATTATATAATGATATGTTATATAATTATCTATTATATACATATACATTATACTTTATATATTATTTAACATGGCCTTGAAACATTTGGAGAGTCTCTGAATATGGTAATATATTCTAAATAAAATTTCTGAAGGTATGGGATTGCCACTTTTAAAGTTCTTAGGGTGATAATTTATGATTATATAACAAAGCACTTGCTATATCATTTAATATATTCTGAAAAGGCATTGATTTGAAAAATATGTATGATTTATTTGTATTTTAAACTCTAATGGAACAATTCAAAGCCAAAGCAATTAAAGTATCTGTAATACTACATCAAGTTTTTCAATTACATTCTCAATTTCTCATTACTGCTTTCATCATTAGGAATTTATTAATCTCTATTTAGTTATTAGAGCTTCCCCCTTCTACTTATGTCATATTCTTTATTCTCCTCTAAATATGCTAAAAATATTCTAGAGTCAAATCTTCTAGAGCAAACTTGTTTGTCCCACTCAACAGTAAGACCCTCTTGGAGCCTCGTGGCTGGCAAAGAGTACATGCAAATGTGTACTTATTAAATTTATACAGTTTGTCCTTAAGGAATTCCACATGGCTCTCATTTCAGTTAGTTCACCATAGACACTCATTATGCATAGGAAAGCAGATTGTGTCCCATAGTACATAATGAATTATTGGCATATAGGCACGCCCACTGACTTACATACCGTCTATGGCTGCTAATGGACTATGATAGCAGATAAGGAATAGTTGCAACAGATATATATTGTGCCCAAAGACTAAACTATACCTGGACCTTTCCAGAAAAAGCTGGCCAACTCTCCTCAAAAGTTAGCAGTGGCAATCTAGTCTTTTAAGCCAAAGGGCATTTTTTTTCCAGTTTTGCTTCACTCTTTAACTTTCTTCTTCTTCTTCTTCTTCTTCTTCTTCTTCTTCTTCTTCTTCTTCTTCTTCTCCTCCTCCTCCTCCTCCTCCTCCTCCTCCTCCTCCTCCTCCTCCCCCTCCTTCTTCTTCTTCTTCTTCTTCTTTTTTTATGTTTATTTATCTTGAGAGAGATCAAGCATGTGAAGGGCAAAGAGAATAGGAGAGAGAGAATCCCATGTAGGCTCCAGACCCAGTGCAGAGCCCCCAATGAGGGGTTTGATCCCACGAGCATGAAATCACGACCTGAGCTGAAATCAAGAGTTGAATGCTTAACCAGCTGAGCCACTCAGAAACCCCTAACTCTTTACCTTTCTTGTGAGACTAAAATGCAGTGAGGGAGCAGTAACATTTGTAGTTAAGCATTCTGCTTCTAGAGTCATATTATCAGGATGTTATTTCAAACTCTTACCCTTGCTAGCTAAGTCTTGTTGGATCAGTTCCTTACCTTCTTCAAAACAGGGTGTAATATATAAAATAGTTAATAACATTGACTCAACAGTTTTGAGTATTTGATGAGATGATCCATATTAATATCAATTGCTTGGTACACAGTAAAAACTCTGGACATTATGCTAATACATGACGACTTGGAGGTTCCCTGAGTTTAGAAAACTTATCAGAGATAATAGGATTTAGGTATTAAAAGACACAGATTAGATCCTGGAATTTAAGCCTCTCAAGCAAATGCAAAATCAACTACTTCCATCCTTTCTAGATTCAAATGCACTATTTGAGGGAAATACCACATTGGTAACATTGATGTCAAATATAGAGAATGCATCCTCCCATGCATTCAATCACTTCATACTGGTTCTTCTTTCTTGCACCCTTCAACCTTTCCTACTTTCTCACTTGATACTCTCACTTGTAGTTTACTTAAAAATCATCTGTGAAGAGAGGTGCCTGGGTGGCCGAGTCAGTTAAGCATCTGACTCGTTATTTCGATTTAGGTCATGACCTCACAGTTCATGAGATTGATCCCCATGTTGGTGTTCTTGGGATTCTTGGGATTCTCTTTTTCCCTCTCTCTCTTCCCCTGTAAAAAATAAATAAACATTACAAAAATAATCTCCAAGGAAAAAGAAAACTCATCTTCCCACCTAAATGCTACAAACTCGCATGTATTTGTGTAAATACTCTGTGTATTTCATACTGTTAATATGATCTTTAAAATTTCTCCCCTTGAACTATGGATCCATTCCCTATTATCAATACAAGGATTTTGATCCAGCAATTAACACAATCTCTACTACATTATTTTTTCCTTCACTTGAATCATTCCCATGACCATAAACAAAGGTTGAGGGATGTTTCAGTGCAATGAGAAAAAAGTCTATGTATCTCTTCACTATAATCCATTTTCTTCATAGACCTTTATACTAAAATTTCCCTAAATTTGTATACACGTAATTCTTTATGTATTTTCTTTTAAAATGACTTAAGGCATTTGTTACCAATGCCGCTGATCATTTTGTTTATTGTCAACAATGACTTAGATGTCACAACATCTAACGGACAATTTCCATTCTTTACCATATTCGGCCATGCAGTATGTATTATACTTTATTATTCCTTCCTTCTTAATATGTGTTTCACTTCACTTTATAGAACATCCTATTTTACTGGTTTTCTTCTGCCTCAGTGTTTGTTTCTTCTCATTTCTTTTGCTGGATTATATTCTTTCTCACTATTAAAAGATACAATTCCCCAAGACTAAGTCTTCAGAACCCTTCTCTATAAAAAATGTCTAGCTGTATAATCTAGCCAAATTTCATAGTTTTAAACACTGTAGACTGAATTTTGATCTAGAGCTTCCATTGCAGAGGGGAATGATAACATGCTGCTTAAGGGAAAACCACCTATATGAATGATGGGAAGGGTAGCCTTGTCATAAACCTATGCCCTTTCTGCCAAATTCATATTAAGCATCTTCATTTTGATGCTAGTAAGCAAATCAAACCTGTAGCACCCCTGATATTGTCTAGCTCAATAAATAGCATTTGCTCAGACCCAAAAACTCCAAAAGGAGTTATCCTTTATCTCTTTTTCATAGCCTTTATCTATCTAAACTTTAGGAAATCTTTCCATCTCTACCTGTGAACCGGACCCCAATGTAATCATTTCTTTATAATTTTTAGGTTATTATATTTGACCAAGCCCAGACCTCCTTCTTCAATAATCTAAAATTTTATTAAAATCATATCATGTTATTTCTTGTTTGAAAATGTTCCATTGATTCCTATCATCCTGAGAATAATATCTAAGGACCTACATGATATGACCCTGGTGTTTAAAATTATTTTCTACTTCTTTTGAGTTGCACATTCTGTCCATTTACAATGGTCTTTTGGTTTCTCAAAATACCATATTAATTCCCATCTTGGCATTATCACTTGCTATTCTACTGACTGGAAAACACATGTCCTAGAGATCCTTGACTCTTGTTTCCTCACTTTATTCATCTCTTTGCTAATTTTCAATGCCTGAGAGGCTTTCCCTAAATACTTTAACTGACATTAACACTACCCTATCATTACTTATTCTACTTTTTGGTCTGAATAGGACTTCAGACTTTCTAATATGAGATTTTATATTCAGTTATTTTTTCTATTATCTATCCTCCCCTCAGAATGTTAGTAATATTCTTTCTTACTCACCATCATATTGCCAATACATGGAGCAGGAACACAACAGCTTTTGAGGAAAAAAGTTGTTCAGCAAATAAAAATTCTCTTTGCTGACAGAAAGAGATCTCACGAGTCATGGAGAGAACTCTAATTATACTTTAATCAATGTTAAATATAATATTTGAAACATGCTTTTCAAAAATATCCAGATTAAGAGGAAAAAATCTTTAATTCAACTGAGAAAACCTGGTATTGGTGATATAAAAATGCAGAAATATTTTTGTCTATTGTGAGATAGGACATTATTTATTTTGCAAAATCCCTTTTGAAAGTTATGAGAGCCAAATCATTCTTTGCTATAATTATATTTGCTTTTTTTAGCATTAATACCATGCCTTCAAAATGACTAAATTGCTCATTTGCATTGACAAAGTAAATTGATAAGAAGCCACATGCTTTACATGACATAAATCCTTTTCCCTAAATATCCTACTACTTTTGATGGACTTTGTACATGTTTATTCAAAATTGATCCTTTTGTGAAATAAATTATTTCATTAGTTTGACATGTGCTTCAATAATCCTGATTCATCATAGTTATTTTCCTTTTTAATGTTTTATCTACTTACAGAAGAAAAGATGTCCAGGTACAAAATCTATAATAAGCATTCTTCTGCAGAGCCTATCATGAATACTATTACTGTCAATAAAGACTCTTGAAAATGATGATTGAATTACTTTAATCAGAAAAATAAACTTGATGTTTTTGAGACCTCTCCCAATAAAGTAGGTCACTGTATTTTCATTAAATTTTTCAAAAATTATTTTTAGCTCTGATCCACTGGGTTAGAGAAAAATAAGGGCTCCACAGATATATGATAATTTGCAACCTCTAAATTAACTTTTACAACTTGTAATAAATGACTAACTTAAAGTAAAGTTTTAAGTCATAGTTCAAGTAGAATTCACAATTGTATATAATTCATCTCTTCCTTAGGAGACTAAAAATATTCTACAAGTTCTGGTTCCACATGTCCAATCACTTGCTACAATATATTCTTGAATGATCAACATGTTTAAATTAGACTCCTATGATCCCCATGGCCAAAATGTCTGACCTTCTTCCTCTTTGGAATTTTTTATGTCTCTTGTCAATCAAGCTCAAAATTATGAGTCATTTTCAAACTCTATCTTGATAGCTAATATTTTGCTAAGTAATGTAAAACACTTGAATTGTATCCATTAGCTATGCTTTGTTTTCTATTCCCACAGCTACTTTTCTAATCCAAGCTCTTATATTTCCTTGTTCCTAGACTAATGCAAAAGCCTCTTAATGTTTCCTTGCCTCTAGCTTTCCTCCAATCTTCTCTGCACATTACTAATAACTTAATATTGTTAAAGGACAGGTTTTTATTCTCTACTTCTTCAATTAAAACCATATAATGAGTAAATGAATAAGATTATACTCTTTAGTCTGAGATTAAGTTGCCTTTATATATATATTTTTTTCTTTTTGAGTTTTGTTACCAACTCTAACCAACAACTACCTAAATCAAATGAACATACTCTTCTAAGCACCTTTGCTTATTGAAAATCAGCATATTTAGCATAGATTTTCAGTGATTATGACAATACAATCCACGTTAAACCTCAGAAAATGATCTTATTTACTCAGATTCAAACTTTTATATTTATAAATTTGTTGTTTCAGATCATTCCACAAAAAATCTACCAGATTCCTTTAGTACATTTGGAAATCAAAATTTTGTCAGGTGATACAAAATGATATACCAGTGATATTAGGATTTGCTTTTAAATATTTTGAAATTTCAATTTTTAGCCAAAAAATCTATATCTATCAATTAAAATTATGTACTCTGTGGATGTGTCAAAATTATTTTTTTTTCAACGTTTATTTATTTTTGGGACAGAGAGAGACAGAGCATGAACAGGGGAGGGGCAGAGAGAGAGGGAGACACAGAATCGGAAACAGGCTCCAGGCTCTGAGCCATCAGCCCAGAGACTGACGCGGGGCTCGAACTCACGGACCGCGAGATCGTGACCTGGCTGAAGTCGGACGCTTAACCGACTGCGCCACCCAGGCTCCCCAGTGTCAAAATTATTAAATGAAAACATTGTATACTATAATGTAGTAGGGCAATATATTTTCCACATTGTGCCCACATTACAATATGAAACAATGACTACACTGTAAAAATTAGAATTTTAATAAGCAAAGAAAATTAAACTTATCAACACTTATATAATAGTGCCACATCTCAGTCATGTATTGTAATGCCCTGGGAAATTACTATTTCTAAACATATTTGTGTACATGTGATTTGGTGGAAAATGTCACACAATATAATAGGACACATGGAAAATTAGACTACTAATTTATAGATTTAAATTTATTTCACAGATTGCTCTAGTTTCTAACAACATATAGCTTTTTAAATAACAATACTAAAAAAAAGGATTGTTTTTAACATAACATATTTTCTTATTTATGAATCATCTTAAAATTTTCAAATTCATATCTAAAATACAAGAAATTATTTTTCCTAAGGTAAGTCACAATATTACATTTAAATTTAATTTTATGGATATGCTATAACAAATGAAAATACAGTATTTCATTACAAAATATTATATGGCATACATCTCCTGTGGGGATTAAGTCCAGAGTTTTCACAACAGGCAAAGGTTGTTAAAATAGAAATACAGATAGAGTCACTCAGTGATTCTTAGTGATAGTAAAAATAATTTTATATCTCTTGATTGATAATAATTCCTTAAAACACTAAATATTTTAATAAAATATTAGATTTTCTTCTCTTACCATATATGAGAATATTCTTTAGGTGTTAGCAGTGTTTCCTTTACAACTATGGAAAACTGTCATGCTGACATTTTAATTTTTTAAGGACAAAGGCTGTCTCTTTAGGCTACTTTGGTAAGTGCAAGCACAAAGTGTAATGTTTACAAAGCACAAAATCAAAATCTGTTGTAACTTTAGCATTGCTGATGGGAATGCAAACTGGTACAGCCACTCTGGAGAACACTGTGGAAGTTCCTCAAAAAGTTAAAAATAGAACCACCCTATGACCTAGCAATTATACTACTAGGTTTTTATCCAAAGGATATGAAAGTGTTCATTTGAAGGGGCACATGCACCCCAATGTTTATAGCAGCACTATTGACAATAACCAAATTATGGCAAGATCCCAAATGTCCATCAACTGACAAATGGATAAAGAAGTGGTGTGTATATATTTATAATGGAATACTGCTTGGCGATCAAAAAGAATGAAATCTTATCATTTGCAACAATGTGGATGGACTGGAGTGTATTATGCTAAGCAAAATAAGTCAGAGAAAGGCAAATACCATAGGATTTCACTAGCATGTAGAATTTAAGAAACAAAACAGATGAACCTAGGGAAAGGGAAGGAAAAATAAGTAAAAACAGAGAGGGAGTTAAATCATAAGAGACTCAAATATAGAGAACCAAACAGAGGGTTGCTGGAGGGGTGTTGGATGGGTATATGGGCTAAATGGGTGATGCGCATTAAGGAGGGCACCTATTGTGATGAGCACAGGGTGTTATATGCAAGGGATGAATCACTAAATTCTACTCCTGAAGTGATTATTATACTATATGTTAACCACCTTGGATTTAAATAAAATTTAAAAAACTAATAAAAATAAAAACCTGTTCTAATATAGAGTGAATGATTATCAAAAAAACTCAGATGACACTTACAGAACTTATAATTAATGCAATAAATAATTGGCATAGGTGGACTTGTTTTAAATGATATCACCAATGAGAAAATCCATTTTTCCGCTTTTGCTTTCACTTCTGAATCCACGATCTTATCATGTCTAGTCTTACTACAACTCTCCTTTCTATTTACATTATTTTCTTTAGCACCCTAGCCTGATCAGCTGAAGTGAATCTTCTTTCTCCGTCAAATATTTAGCAAGACACCTAATCGAAGTCGTTACTGCATTTTACCTAACATTTTCTGTGGTTCCCTGATTCATCTCCCATGGCATAATTACACTTGTCTTTAGATGGAGCTGTTTGGTCAGTGATGTACTCTCTTTCTCTGTCAAACAGAAACTGTCAATATTTGAGATGGTAGCTGCTCTATCAGCTCGGGTCCCTAAATGCTTCTGTGCTGATTGGTGATGACAAGTAGTCTGAGAAAAAAAAAAAAAGCTAAATACTTTAAAAAATATATTTATTTATTTATTTTAACAGAGAGAGAGGGTGGGGAGTGGCAGAGAGAAAGAGAGAGAGAGAATCCCAATCCAGCACAGAGCCGTATGTGGGGCTCGATCTCACGAACCATGAGATCACAACCTGAGCCAAAATCAAGAGACAGACACAAGGAGTGCCTGGGTGGCTCGCTTGGTTGAGCTGCGGACTTCAGCACAGGTTATGAACTAATGGTTTGTGGGTTCAAGCCCCACACTGGGCTCTGTGCTGACAGGTCAGAGCCTGGAGCTTGCTTTGGATTCTGTTCCTCCATCTCTCTCTGCCCCTCCCCTGCTTGCTCTCTCTCTCTCTCTCTCTCAAATAAATAAATAAATAAATAAATAAATAAATAAATATTAAAAAAAAAATTAAGAGTCAGATGCTTAACTGAGCCACCCAGGAATCCTTAAACTCTTATTATTTTTAATGTGGGTTTTTTTTTTTTTGAGAAAGAGAACACAAGTGGGGGAGGATCTGAAGTGGGCTCTGAGCTGACAGCAGAGAACCCGACATGGGGTTCAAACTCACAAACCTGGAGATCATGACTCAAGCAGAATTTGGATATTTAACCTACTTAGCCACCCAGATGCCTTAAACTCTTGTTATTTTAAACCACCATGAATTTCAGGGCTGTCCTTTATTGTACCATAAGCTACCCAATCCAGACATATGAACCCCCAACAAATAATTGGCAAACGCATTCTGAAAAGTAATTATAATCCATTTTTCATTCATTCATAATTTTATTTGATCAATTAATGCTTATTAAATATATATTAAGTTACAGGTTTATCTTGGCACCAGTTAACGAATGCTGAGATCGTTGTTTTAAAAAAAAAAAATGTTTACTTATTTTTGGGAGAGAGAGAGAGAGAGACAGAGCATGAGCAGGGAAGGGGTAGAGAGAGAGGGAAACACAGAATCTGAGGCAGGTTCCAGGCTGTCAGTGCGGAGCCTGATGCAGGGCTTGAACCCACAAACTGAGAGATCATGACCTGAGCTGAAGTTGGATGCTTAACCGACTGAGTCACCCAGGCGCCCCTGAGATCGTTGTTTTTTTACTTCACTGTTCTACTTCCAACATCTACAAGACAGGCTGTCCCATTTTAAGTATTTGATAGAAATGTTTTGCCTAAGTGGAAAAAAAGCATGGTAATGAATGATGGATGGAACAGACATCATGAAAATGACCAGAGGAAAAAAAAATTATAACTTCTCTTTAGTATTTATCTTAAGTGAGGAAGATGATGGTTTTAACAAGCCTTAATGAATCATTTTCTAAGGATATTTATCTTAAATCTCCCAACAAAAACTGTACCAAGAAACAATTACAATTCAAATTATCAAATTGAGGAAACAACTTAAAAGTTAAAATTAAAACATGTGTGTGTATGTATATATCTATATAGATCTATATAGATCTATAGATAGATATTTATATCTATATAGATCTATATAGATCTATATAGATATACAGATAGATATTTATATAGATATATAGAGAGATACAGATATATTAGTTTTTCAATACTATAATGTTTGTATATATAGCAACCCATTGTTTCCAAACTTGGGCTATTTCCATTTTGCTAGGATACCATTCCATTTTAAATATCACTAAGAATTATGATATAACTGCACCAAACTTTTCAGAATAACTGTAGTCATTGCTAAAAACCTTCAAGCATAAACATCATTCATCACCACTCATAGCTCCCTTCTAAATCACACACACCAACACTTTAGATAACTTCTAACTACCAATGAATTCAAGCCTGTGTGATCTCTGTGCTGAGAATGAAGCCTACTTAAAAAACAAGAAACTCTTGGGGCACTTGGGTGGCTCAGTCGGTTGTGTGTCCGACTTCAGCTCAGGTCATGATCTTGTGATTTGTGAGTTCAAGCCCCACATCGGGCTTGTGGCTGTCAGTGCAGAGGCCACTTCAGATCCTCTGTCCTCCTCTCTCTCTCTGCCTTTTTCCCCACTCATGCTGTCTCTCTCAAAAATAAAAATTAAAAAAAAAAGACTGAAGTGTAGAGAACTAAGTATTGATGGATGGAGGTGGGTGTGGGATGGGCTAAATGGGTGATGAATATATGGAGGGCACTTGTTTTGAGGAGTACTAGGTGTTGCATGTAAATGACAAATCACTAAATTCTTCACCTGAAACCATTTCTACCACGCATGTTATGTAGAATTTAAATAAAAACTTGAAATTAAAAAAAAAATGAGTAGGTCAAGGTTTTGGATAGGTTTGCCTATGTCTGCTGCAGAGGGACGTTTGTCAGTGGCTGTCCATGTATGGAATAGGGAGAAAGGTTCTGAGGTTCTTCATCCCTTAAATCCAAATTTGTTACTAGAAGTGTCATGTCAAAACATATCCCAAATGCACCAAAATACCTGTCTTTTTCTCTGATCATTGAGCTCTGCTTCAACCAAAGACATTTTCTGCCACCAAAATTAATCTGTGGAGACCTCTGGTGACTGCAGAGTATTTGCAAAGGAAGTGCGTAGATAATGCACCTAACCACACAAGGCCCAGTGAAAATTATCGTGAAGATGCATCTTCAGAGGGAAGGCACACCCAAATTTGTACTCACCCAGTCATGATTGACATGAACAATACAATCTGCCCTTCTACCTACCAGGAACCAATATAGAAATGGAGTGATTAGGTTTTGAAGTGTGAGGTCTCAACAGTACATCATTCCCTTCCCTGATTTTAGAATACCAACCAGAATAGAAAAGTTGTCATGGGACTTGGCACCATTTTACAAGTGCAAGGGCTGACAGATCAGACTCCTCAGGCCTAAAGATGTCACTGTTGTGGTGGTTTGTGCAGTTCTTCACTGAATAGCAATACCCTCACTAAAAATACCAGCAAAGTTTACAAAAGGACCTTCATCAAATGAGAGATCAGTCACACAGATCTGAAGAAGATGCATGCCAAAAGGGTGATTTTGCTGCTCATTTTCAGAGATCCTTGCTACAGGAGTCCTTGTTTTGCCTGTCCGGTGATTGAAGGCACTTCAATAAAATTACTAGATGGGCAGTGTTCTGCCTCAAAATATCTTGGGAATTCTTTTTGGAAGTTGGAGTTTAACAAAATGTATCAGAAATGGCTCAAGACAAGTTTGGGTCAATAATGGTGGTAGTGGGGACCAGGGACTGATTAGAATAGGAAAGAGGACCAGGGTCAGTGTGGAAGACTGCTTTTCAAGCTACCACACCTTATCCTTTCAGTTTGCAATAATCATCACACAAAATGTCACTAGAACATTAACTTGACTGCCTATACCTCCATCCAATGCAACAGGAGAGCTCCCCCTCACAGAAATACATAAGAAGTTTTGGTGTTTTTGTTGACTGGAAAGCAAATTTGATTCTTAGTTTTCCATTGAGGAGTCTATTTCTACCAAAATTTCAGTTTGGAAAGAAATGCTTTAATGTAACAATACCTTCTTTATTAGTAGCAATGCAAATAACTACATTCTTTCAAGAACACGCATCAATTTGAAGTAAAGGCTTAAAATGATAAGCCTGACATTCTTAAATTAGCCATTCTTCTTTTACTTGAAGAAGAGAAACATAACGCTCTTCAAATTGACTTTCTTTTCCTCCTGAGGATCAAATAAATTACTAAAACTTATATTTTACAGAAATTTAAACTAGTTTCTGAATGCTAAGATCTTTCAGTAGATAAGCTGGAAAACTCACTATAAAACCTATTTTAAGATAAGGGCTTTCGTCTTCTTTTGTTAAATAAAACCTTGCAAATAAACCTCAAATATCATGTGAAAAAATGCAATTCCACTATTTTTACTATGCTACTCTTAATAGCATTATTAGTTTCTTTCTTTTTTCTTCTCGGCAAGATAAATTTCCCATAAGTTTATAATTATCATGAGTTTAAAATACCTTCATTCAACAGGTAAGCTTTTTTTATTTTTCTAGATCATTTTGGTAAATAAGATTTAATGCCAAAACCTTACTTGAGAGTAAATCACTCCTGTCTACAGCCATACCACCCTGAACACTCCTGATCTCATCTGACCTCCGAAGAGTAAATCACTCCTGCTCAATTCCCACATGGAGAGGTGAACCAAGCAACAGGCAATACACACTAAGTGGATAATTATCAAAATGTGTTATACATGAATCAGTAACAATCTCTCCCATGTTTACAACTTTCCAGTGCTTAAAACTGTTAAGACAAAATCCCAATATTTATGGATTAAGATGAATGAGCTTGTTTATTTATTGAAATTAGACTTTTTATGTTCAGTAAGAAAAATCTGCTGACTTTGTTCCTTGGTAATGAAGTTCAAATTCTGTATATTGTTTTATAGTGTGATCTGATAGGAGCTTACTCTCAAGCTTTTCTTCTCCCTGCAAACCACACCAATCTACAGGTCATTCTGCCCTGAAACCATGCATCTTTGTGTATGAGTTTTCTCAGTTTGAAATACCCTGACTGAACACACCCCTCTGGGACATGAAATACTTCTTTCTTCTCAAGCCACAGAAGTCTTTACCCCTGGTGTGAAATCTTTCTTGATAATAGAGTCAGACAATATCACTTTTTCCTCTCATTCTACCTTACAGGTCCATCCTTAAATGTATTTTAAAATTAATCTGCTAGGATCATTTATTTTGCTTATGAAATTTCAACCACCTCTGACAAGGCCAAACATAAAAAGATTAAAAATATATTTATTTCCTGAGCCAAAGAATTGCAGGTCACAGTGTTAAGTATATTGATTAGTAATGTCTGAGTTCCATAAACTTTTTCAATGTATAGAAAGATCAGTGTAAATAAAATTTAAGTTAATTTTACTCAGTAAACTTTCTCTTGCAGTACCTTTAGTTAGTATTTTAGCTAAAATTCCTGGATAGAACAAAAATAAAAACAAAAAGCTAAAGGCTGAAATATTTCCTTACAACACTACAATTATATTTAGGACACTACAATTTTTCCTAAAAAACAATGATAATTAAAAATATTTTTTCATGAATGAAAAATAAAATACACAGTTTTTATTTTTATTGTGAATATGTGTTTGACATACTTCAACTTTTTATCTTCACTGGTGTAAAAGAGAGTGCATGAAATTATACCAAAGTTTCAAAGAATGACTACAGTATCTTGTTGCATTTTTTTTTTTTTAGAAATGATACCTAACATGATTACCATACTCTAAAAATATTATGAGCCTAATTAAAGAAGTTGAGGGAATAATGCAAATATGTTTTTTCTTTGTTTTGAATTTTATATGAAATATTCATGCAGCTAACTTATATCCGGAATGTTTAAACAGTATCATCCTCAAAATAGACCATATTGTGACTGCTCATATCCTATCCCTTTCCATTCTCTTCTACTTTCTAGGATAAGCCTGCTTTTGTTTGGGAGATATTAAACACAGAAACAGTACTCAAGTACTCAATGTAACAGCCTCCCTTACAGTTAGTGATGGCTGTATGAGGTATTTCAAGATAATACTATGTAACAGTCTTTTCTGATTTCTAGGAAGGGTTTCTAGGAAATGTCTAAGACAGGTAAGCAAATTAAAGTAGGTAGCACCTCTAGATGCAATACCAAATGAAAACTGTCTCTAGGAAAAAAAAAAAGCAGACCCATTACAGTGAATTTAGCTAAGTATGAGCTATACATAAACAAAATTAAAACTTAAAAACAAATAGGATTTACCAGATATCATTTAAAATTATACCTCTAGAGACATCAAGTATTGCAATTTAAAAATAGAATGTAGGGGCGCCTGGGTGGCTTGGTCGGTTAAGCGTCCAACTTCCGCTCAGGTCATGATCTCATGGTCTGTGAGTTCGAGCCCGGCGTCAGGCTCTGTGCTGACCGCTCAGAGCCTGGAGCCTGTTTCAGATTCTGTGTCTCCCTCTCTCTCTGCCCCTCCCCTGTTCATGCTCTGTCTCTCTCTGTCTCAAAAATAAATAATCGTTAAAAAAAATAAAAAAATAGAATGTAATATATATACGGTAATTTACATTCTATTTATATATTATATATATATATATATATATATATATATATATATATATATATATAACCTAGATAAATGTGATTAAAAAATGACCAAAGACCAAGATGCTATTAAACGTAACAAGGTAGATTTATTTAAATTTCATTTAATGAAAAATATAAGCATTACTACTATAAACTTGATGAATAGTTTACCCAGCAAAATGAACATAGGTAGAATTTCTTTTTAAATTTTTCTAAGGTTATTTATTTTTGAGAGAGGGACAGAATATCCCAGGAAGGCTCTGTGCCATCAGTGCAGACTCTGTGATGGGCTTGATCCCATGAACCTTGAGATCATGACTGGAGTCAAAATCAGACTCAACAGACTGAGTCACCCAGGTGACCCTAGATAGGAAAGAATATGTTTCCCATAATGTAACATAGAAAGGCAAGGATATAGAAAATATGACTAAAAAGACACAAAATTAAATACCAAAAGATAATGAAGTGATAATAAAGTGATTTTTTTTGTTTTTGTCAAAAATCTTCTAATTAGCCATAATATCTTTCAAATGTAAAAGGTTGGCATAGGACTTTGACCTGGAAAAAAACTGAAGACAGGGATCAGTGGCTAGAACTGCCTGCTTTAATGTCAGAGGAAGGAGACTAGACTGTAAAGAGCCTGCTTTCCCAAAACTTGGAGGAAGATAGTAGCTTAGTAGTTTCTCAGTTTTGAGATACAGATCCCACAGAAGACAGCTGGACCAGGTCCATTTTGTGAAGAAGTTGAAAGACAAGAACTGCCTGGATGGATAAGTAACACTATACAAGGGATGAATCACTGGAGACCAAAGGTGGAAGACGAAGTAGTAAGCCTGAGAATTTAACACTATGTAAAGAGAATTTGTAATGAGAAATTCTCAAAGGAGTAAGGTGACCTCTAGGAGATCCCACAAGAGAAAGAGCAGAAAATTGTGCAACTATAGCATCCAGAGGATACTAACAGCAAATTATTAAGGTCAAGGATGTTCTGAGTTTCCTCCTACTTCCTCTGCCTTATAGCTGCAACTCTCTAGAGGTTCCAAACAGTGACAGTAAAGGCAGGAAAATGTGGACTATAGCTATATTTCCTACTGCAGATTTTTCAGACTTGAGGTCAACCTGAACTAGGAAAGTGTATAAATTATAAACTGGATGAAATTTTGGAGTTCATGTGATCATTGTTTTAGACTAGACTTTAATTAAGAAGGATATAGAGGACTTTTTAACAAGTGACAGGGAAATAAGTATCTAGGAGATGCTAATAGAAACTAGAGAAAAAGAATACATTGGTTTCTGCCTGTACCCTATCTAGTATAATAAATTCTTCATCTAGGGTAATGAACTGGTTTTTTTACATACCATCCATACGGTGTTGGGCCAAAGAAGTTGATGCAAGCATAAACAAAGTGCCAAGGGAACAATGTAAACTTTTATCCAAACCTTCCTTTTTTTCTCTTGCAACTTAGTAACCTGTATTTCAATCATTTATTCACTATTAGATTACAAGCATTTCTGCTTTAGCACATACATTCTGACAAAACTCAGAAAACAGTGGTATGCATTAGTCTTTAAACTTTATCCCAACCAAATCCAAAGAGCTGTTATTTAAAATGAATGAAATATCATTTCTCTAAATCACTTTTGGTAATTTTCTGTTACACTCAATAGTTTAGAATTTAAAATTGTTAGTTGAAGGAGAGTTTTAACAATTATTTTTCTAATAATCAAAATGATACGTGTGAGGCAAAAAAACTGGAAAGCCCAGAAAATCAAATGGCTGTAATTTCCCAATGGTTCTAATTTCACCAACCAGAAATAAACAATGTCAAGAGTCTTGGAATAAATTTTCCTCAAGTTTGAAATGCAAGTTTTATACAATCCTATGAGACCATTTTATAGTCATCTCTTTTCTCTTACCTATTTAACACCATTTCCCCATTATATAACACTTCAGCATGATTTTACATTAGTTTTATAGCAGTTCATTATACTGATACACCACAATTACTCAACCAAATATTTTTTGACCATTTAGGCTTTTTCCACTTTTTTCCATAAACATAAATCCAAATATGATAAATGTCTTCATTACGCATCCTTGGTGCAGTTGTCTCCAGATCTGCAAATTGACCCATATCGTACAACTATCCCAGTAACATGCAAGTCAAAGCCAAAAATTTGAGAATAAGGAAGACTTTCTGAAATAAACTAATTTAAATTTTAAAAGACAAGTAAACATTATAATTCTGAAGTGGATTGAATTCAGTTTTACTTTCAAATAAGACAGTAAGATTGAAAACAGATTTTAAAAGCTGAGTCCTAAGCAAGGCACGGAAATATCTTATGTCTGTTGTCTTCATTTTGCATGACATAAAAATAGTTCTTTGTAATCTCCTCTAAAATGGTGACTTTTAATATCCCTTAACCAGTTTTTCCAAGAACTCTTTTTCGCTCACCGATTCATTTAAAAATTTATTCAAATACAATTTTCCCTAAAAGAAATCTCTTTATAAGATAGTGTTCCACACTTCTACCCTTACCTATTTTTTCTGCACTCAAATTTAATTCCAGCAACTCATAAAAGTGACAGTGTAAGTGCTTTCCACTGATATAGGATCCTCAAATTTCATTTTTAGTTCACTGCCTTACCAACTAAAATTCAAATGAAGTGTTCATATTTTCAACATGTCTTTATTATTCTTACACAGCATTGTATCAATATCCCTGAAGAAATTTTAAATTACCTTGCCATTAGCAAATATTAACAAAGTAATTATTGTAGAGTTTGTGCCTTTAGTAAAATTAATTCATTTTAGTTCAGCCTTATGCAAACTTTATAGCAAAGAGTATTTGGGAGCAGTGGTTCTCAAATTTTTAGCATGCATAAGGATAAGTTTGTTACAATACAGATTCGATAAATCTGGGTGCAACCTGAGCACGTGCATTCCTAAAAAACTTCCTGGTTGATCCTGATATTTCTCCTCTGGGGACTACAATTTTAAATTCTAATACATGTGGACACAACTCTCACATGATGCAGATTTTTCTATATGGATAATGTAAATATAAGCCAAATATAAACATTTAAGTCATTTATGAATTCATATCCTCACTATACCACTTACCAACTAATGAGCAAGTCATTTAAACTTGGAGCCTCAGAATCCTTATTTATAAAAGGAATGGTAGTATTATATATAAAACATAATACTATTCATATTTATATATTATAGGATATTATACTAGAAATTCAATGGAAATAATTTATGTAATTATATATAATAAATGTAATATTAATAATATCTACCCAATGGGTGGTCATGAGAGTTAAATAAATCACATATATACAACTCTGGAAAAAAAAAACTGAAAATAGTGGCTACATATTTTCAGTGGGGGTTGAGAGAATGATCTTAAAGAAAAGAAAAGGAAACAAAAATGTTATCATCTGAGTGAACAATAGAAGTAACCACCGGGGCGGTGGGGGGAACAGTGGACAATTTTTTTAAATTTTTTAAAAATCCTGAATGAAAAGGCAGTGAAAAATGACAACAGGTGCAGGTGAAGATACTTAAAAATAATAACAAAGAGGAAAGTAAGACACAAAAGAATACGCTTTATGATTCCACCGTACACAGATCAAAATGAGGCAAAACAAATCTGTTATATTAACACTGCATATACTGGTTACTGCTGAGGAGACAGAGTGTATGGTGTTCCAGAGTTATCACAAACAGGCCTTTTGTGATAATATTTTTATTCTATTGCCCAACCTGGCTGGAGGTTACAGTGTGTGCAGTTTTATGATAATTCATTGGAATAAATATTTAAGATTGGTGTACTTTTCTGTAGGTAGTTTTAATTCAATAAAAAGTGTAAGATGGGGCGCCTGGGTGGCTCTGTGAGTTAAGCACCCACTCTTGATTTTGGCTCAGGTCATGATCTCCCGATAGTTTGACCAAGGCCAGTGCTGGGCTCTGGGCTGACAGCACAGAGATTGCTCGGGATTCTCTCTCTGTGCCCCTCCCCTATCCGCATGCTCTCTCTCCCAAAATAATAAACATTTTTTTTAAACGTGAGATATTTTAAAATACATTTTAATCTATAAATCACATCATAAATTTACTTTAGCCCCTTATATCAAATGCCTTAATTGGCATCCCCACTTCTACCTTACATAGTAAAATTATCTCAAACTGCTCTTGCTAGCTCTCTTTTTAATCACTCAGGACTACACATCAGATCATTCCTGTTTTTGAAACACTTTATTATTTTTTTAATGTTTATTTATTTTTGAAACCGGGAGAGGCACAGAGTGAGCAGGCGGGGCAGAGAGAGAGGGAGACACAGAATCTGAAGCAGACTCCGGTCTCTGAGCTGTCAGCACAGAGCCTAACATGGGGCTTGAACTCAAACTGCGAGATATGACCTGAGCCGAAGTCAGATGCTTAACCCACTGAGCCACCAGATGCCCCCAGATCATTCTTATATTTGCTGTCTCTGTAGGTGACACCATTATCTACACAGTTGTCCTTGCCTAGACATCCTGTACTCCACCCTTTCTCACTCCCGTATTAATTACCAGTTCTCCAGTTCTCTTGGCACTTTTCCTCAGATTTTTCAATTTCTTTTCTGTCTCCCGACTGTATCATTTTGCTTCCTGCCTCTCGTTAACAGACAAAACCAGCAACAAGAAACTACTTAGATATCCTGTTGACATTCCTTTGCATATGTTGTTTCTCTTTCTAGAATGTCCTTCCTTCTTTTCTCTACCAGGTGATTTTTATTTATTGCCAAATTCTATTTCAAGCATCGTTTCCTCTGCATTCCAATTATAAAGGAAAATAATCACTTAATTTTCCTGTTATCTTTGGGCCTTTTCACAAACTTTTCAAAAATCCAACAATGAAGGATAGCGTGTATTCAATTCTTTCATGATCTACTTTTCCTCATCATCTCCTTTCTCTGCGTGCAGATTGAAAATGTAAGAGTCATAATGCATTTTATTCACCACATCACTTTTAAAAAGCATACCCTTGTTTACCAGCCATGGGTTCAACATACCATTTTCCTTTCCCTTATCAACTGCACATGTTCAGAGTTAAAAGCTGCATCAAAATCTTTATGCAACAAATGCTTGAGCGTTAGTATATTTTTCTGCTTTCTATTCCATTGACTGGTACCTAGTTCAACACTAAATTTGATGAAAACTAATAACCTGACATATTGTAAAACAGAATCCCAGATACATTGTCAGATGGCTGCTCTGACCTCAGATATAAGCACTCTATTTTGTTGTGTCTCCAAGCACTATTGCTCCTAAATTAATGATGTATGTGGTGATATGTTTATTTCTTGTTACTTTTTGTCAAATATATCACCACCAGAGATAACAAGTCAAAACTTCAGTAAGTCCCTACAAATATCTGACAATTTGTGTAGAGTGGCTGGTGACACTAGGGAAGAAGAATTGCATCAACAGTAGAGCAAGAAGCAGAACAGACTTTATTCACTCCTCAAGGGAGGAGAGGGGTCAGACATCAAGAGAAATGTTGGCCTTGGGTTTTTGTCAGGCTGGGGCTTTTAAAGGGTTTTGAAGGACATGAGAGAGGGCTGCAGCTGTGCCCATGGCAGGGGCTGGGCAGGGGGACAACTCTTGGCCAGGTAGGACAGGAGGTGAAAGGTGTTTCAAGGGGTTCTGTCTTGGACTCATCTGGGATGTGGGTTGTGGTCAGTCTAGCAAAGGAGATGCTTTGTAGGTGGAGTCTACTTTCTGAGAATGTAGGGCCAGATGCAGACACCTGACTTTTATTAAGTGTGTTAAGTGTGGCTCGGGAAGGCTTTGAATAGATTGCTTTCAGTTTGAATTTAATTTTTTGTTGAACTATCATTAATATTTAATATTTTAAAAAGCCTCAAAATGCACTTTCCCTTTTCTTTTCAAAATAATATTTTGCATTGTTGTGTAGATTTGGAATTGTCAAATATGTCCACCTATATTTTGATTTTCTCTTTCTCTAAAATGTAATCACATTCAAAACACTTGCCAAAGGTTAACAAACAGCTAGAAAGATCTTTACTCAATTGACTGAATGTGTCCCATTTCTGTGGGAATTTTAAAATGTTCTTTACTTCCTAGGGACAAATTTATGCTTTCCAGCCTGTGAGTATTATAACATAGGAGAAGGAAGCCATATCATGTGAATAAAATTAACCATACTTTAGTTTTCTGCCTCCTGCATTTTCAATGATTAAATTAAGAGATGCATATTTAATAGTGTTTGCCAATTTCTGGGTTTGTTTTGACATGCCTATCTTTCAAAGCAGGCATGTTTTTTGAATTGGGTTTGTCTTCCTGTAGGAGTAAACTTTTGGAAAAATAAATATTCCTTTATTGGATGCATATTTGTACTTAGGAACCTTACTTTTACGAAAATTGATCATTTCTGGCCTTAATTTTCCTTTAGTAACATCAAACTGGCCTCTGTCCCTTACAACTCCATTAAAAACAATCTTATTTGATGTTTTATAGTATTCCACTTCCTTCACTTTGCTTCATTTATTTGTTTTGGTGGATCGAAGACAGATTTTTCATAGTATACAATTATTTTTATGGTTTTCTTCTTTTACTCATGCTTTCACTGTTAGTAAGCATTTTCTTATTACGTTTTCTCTTCCTTTTCCCACAGGTCCCTCCTATATTACAGCTTCACATGAAAACTTCCTTTTTTGTTCTTTTTTTTATTGCAATTCCATCACCTTTTTATTTATTTCCATTCCTTGAGATCATTAACGCTTCCCTTTCCCAGCCACCTCCATCACTTTTGGTAAGGCTGGGGCAAACCTGTCACTGTGAGAGAAGTAAGGTCTATGCAAACTACAAGGACTAGTTTCTCTCCAAACTTATCTCTTACTGACCAATACAAAATATAAAGCTTGCTAGAGAAGAGAGATTAGTCTTTCCTCAACATACTGGTTTTTTATTCCTTTATAACAATATTTTCAGAAATTTAGGTCTTTAAAAACACTCACATTTATTAGCTCACAATTTCTGGGGATCAAGATTCTGGTCACTGCTTACCTTGATCCTTTGCTTCAGAATCTCATGAAGTTGAGATCTAGATGTCTGGCATAACTGGAGCACCATCTAAGGCTTGAGTTTGGAAAGAGCTGCTTCTTGCTGAAGAAAGATCTTATTTTCTTTGTTGTTGTTTTTGTTTGTTTCTTGTTTTTTCTTTCTTTCCTGGCTGTTGGTCAGAGACTGTCCTCAGTTCCTTGCCTCATGACCCTCTCCATGTAGATGTGGACAGCAGACCAGTTTGCCTCTACAAATCTGATGGGGGAGAGAATTTCCTGATAAGATAGGTGAAAATGTACTGTAATCATGTATACATCCCTTCACCTTTGCTGTATTCTCCTGGTTAGAAGCAATTCAAAGGTTCCATTAACTTTCAAGGGTAGGGCATTTCACAAGTGTATGAGCACCAGAAGGTAGTAGTCATGGGGAACACCTTTGAGACTATCTAGCACAATGGACACAGAATTTCCGGATATTGGAAATTTGGGGTTTTTTAAAATACTTTTTTCTCCTTGAATGTGTTTGTATTTCTGGTGAGAAAAATAGTGATTAAGAGAAATACCCCTGAAACTAGGGAGTATGCCTGAACAAGGGGTTGCCTATTTTTTATCTGGAGATTTCAGAATGTAAAAGGGTTGCTAAGCTTGGAGGGTTATTACCACACTCCCATCTTGGTCCCTCCTCATGATCTAGGAAAGAGAGGAAGAGAAACAATTCCTGATGGTTCTATGTAAGGGAATAAAGCATTAGCTAAGGAGGAAGAGTCAGGGGGTCTGCCAGACATTTACCTGGAAAAGCAATGCTAGTCTAAGTATATCCAGAGAAGATAGGACATGTATCACTTCCTAAACATAAGATAAACATAGATGATCTCAGGAGATTTTCTAGAATAGTATTTGGGTGAAAGTGAATGCCAAAACATATTTATATCACTAAGATGCTCCCATCTACAGAGTTCACCTAAAAAGACATTATGCAGTATGTCATTATCATCAGAGTAGGATGATAGGGAACAGAGTAGGGAACAGTAGGGAACAGAGTAGGTAACAACCAAGTAGTTAGATAAGAAAAGAAATGGCCTTGACAAGCTATGCAAAATCCTTCTTCCACCAATAAGCTATTATCTGCTTAAGAAGTTTCTTCTGTTTTATTATCCTCATTGTAAGAATCCATGTGGGGGTTGAGTCTCAGAATCAGGGAAAAAAGAAAACACTTGTAAGTGTGAAAGGTAAGAGTGTAAGACAAGGATAGAGATGGTATTTATTTGAATAATTGCCAAATGAAATTCTAATAAACATATAAATTTAAAATTGCTGTACTGGTGATATTACCATATGATATTAAACTGTTTGACAGCAACAGAGCTTAGGAATTATTAAGGAATAGCACATGAATTTTTAAGAATAAAAATGTTCATGTTTACTCATATTTGAGTAAATATGAAATTCTGATAAATTCTGATACAAATGTATGACCTTTCAAATTGACCTGAATAAGGTTTAGTGGTCATACATCAGTTTCCTCTATTTTCGATGTTACAAATACATGCTGATATAGAAACCTCTTTCATGTAGTCTTCCTTGGGCACAGGTCTATACTTAAGTATGAGGCACATTTATTTGACTCTTCAGTTTATATATTTATGGCTGCTGTCATGTCACTAATTATACTTACGATCGGTTTTCTTTAAAGGGTATTAGTAATGAGCTATTAACTTCCTCATTATGTCATTTTCCTACAATCACACTGGAAGTCTCATGAAAAGAAATGAAGTTGATCTCTTTAAATAGGAAGTTGTCATCTGAGGAAACAACAAAATTCTAAATAGGTTAAATCACTTTGCCTTGCCCTGTGTAATGACATTAATGCCAACGTAGACCACCTCCAGAATTAAAAAAAAAAATCCTGTATATTTTGAATCTAATCATCTTCCTTCTAATACTCTTTTAAACATATGCATAGACTTCTACAATTAACAGAATGCTCTCCCATACCTAGGATCTGTTAAAGGTATTCACAATACTCTTCAAATTACCCAAGGATCGATCCACTGCAGTTTTCTCTGATGTGTTCCAACAAAGAACTGCCTTTAGATGTTCTCATGACTTGTCTGCTCCTCCTGTATGGGTCTTTCTTTTCTCAACTCATCTTTTCTTTTTTTCCCCCCAGATGAGAACCAACAGGTAGCCAACCTATTACCAGGGAGATCAGCTTTCTGTTAATGCTACCTTTTCCCACACTCACACTGCCAGTTCTTCCCACACCTTTCTTAGTTTGAAGTTTTACCCTAATGTGCCTAAAAGTACCTAGGGAAAAATGAGTCCCAGGTTCTGTCCTCTCCTTTGAAGCACAGGATCTGCTGATGTTCCTTCTCACCTCCCCCACCCTCCCATTTTTCTCTTTCCAGAATGATCTTTCTGTATCTCAACTTAATATTCTTTACTTTTACTTCTGGCTATTATTTCCCCCTTTTTATCTCTTCTCTCACAGGTGGTACTTAAGTCTTTCAAAAAAAAATAATGGAAAAATTCATTCCATTCTTTTATACAAGGACAATTTCGGTCTAGAAAAAGTTGTTTAATTTACAATGTTTCTTAACTAGCAAGACCAGGTGCAAATCATAGATCCTTGAATTCTCAGTTCCATTCAATTTCAATTTGTCAGTGCTGCTTCCTTCTTCATTATACTTCACAGCACTCCTGTGAGAAAGCTGAATTACAAGCAATAAGAGAGCCATTTTCCAAACAGAGGAGTTGAAGCAAAGGAGTTAATTGACCTATGAGTGGAGAAACCACAGAGAACATAATATTCAATCATCCAGACCACACCTTCATAGCAGGCAAGAATGAATTTTGATTAGTGAGAAAATTGGAATGAATTTTATAGCAAGAACCTCATTAATTCATCCTAATTAGAAGCCAAAAAATAAAGATTTTTGGAAAGTTTAAAATTATAGAATGTTCAAAAGAAATTATTTTCAGCTATTTATAACTTAAGTTCCAATAATGTTTTGTCAATATACATTCTTTAGGCCTGCTTTAATTATTTGGGATAAAAGTATAGATTCATATCCAAATAGCTGCTAAATGCTTCATATAGTAAGCAAGTAAATATCACCAAGCACATACTAACACAATTTTTAAATTAATGCAGGTTAAATGAGTGCATACATCAGTGAATACGTCATTTTAATTATAGACACATACAATTAGCACACAGTAAAGGCAGACTAATGATGGCTGGATTTCTTCCATGCATTACAGAAATGCAATAGTCTACTAGAATTCAGAGAATGAGAGTCCAGATAGCAAAACCATGTCCTGTCAAAGTCACATGTATTGTGTTCCTTCTCTTGTAGGGCACATCACTGATAGGCTCCCATTTCCAACCTCATTGCCCTAAATACTCCCCTCATTGGAGGTAATTCTAGTACTTCATGATGACAGTGTCTGTGCTTCCTCCTATGATCCTTCACACTGGTCCCAGATTATAATCCTAAATTTATGCTTGATTTAATTGCTTGCAAATAAAAACATTTAATAGTTGATTATTACATAAAGAGTGAAATTAAACTCCTAAGTAGAATATTACAGGGGTGTCTGAGTGATTCAGTTGGCTAAGCATCTGACTTTGGCTCAGGTCATGACCTCACAGTTTGTGAGTTAGAGCCCCACACTGGCTTTGTGTTAATAGCTCAGGGCCTGGAGCCTACTTTTGATTCTGTGTCTTCCTCTCTCTCTCTCTTCCCCTCTCCTGCTCACACTCACTCTCTGCATCAAAAATAAAATATTAAAAAAAATTATTAAAAAACAAATATCTAAACAGAACATTACAGTGTCATCATAATCTGATTTCACATGACCACTGTATATCTTAAGAAAACAAAACAAAACAAAAATACCATATTTTATTGTCTAGTGATTTTTAAACCAGTTCTATCAAATTAAAAATTATTTCCCCATTTCTAAATTTCAGAATTGTACCCATCTATTCAGATCTACTCTTTATCATAATGAAAGCAATTTTTCTGATATCTATTCTAACTTCCTAAAATTACAAACCACTTTTTAGTGCTCTAGATGACTCTTTCTTACCTAGGAAGAATATAAGTATTATCCTCTCCATTGCTATCTATTCCCTTTTGAACTCAGAATCAGTCTATTTACACTGGAAGGAAGTCTAAGTAATTGTTGTGGTCACCCCTCTTACAACAATCAAATTGATTTTTACTTTGGGGAAGCTCAGGTTGACTTATTCAGAATACTGCTTTTAATAAAGAACTAAAGGAGTTGAGAAGTTGGAGAGTGTTCCTATAAAGGTCAACATGGGAAAGTACAAACAACTCTGAGTATTTTAAAATTGAGAAAACTTAATTCAGAAAATTGGTCTCTAAAGATAGTAGGCTTCCAATTAAAGAAAAAAAAAGTACCCTAATAGATGCAAAACATAACTGAGAGAAATTAAATTAGACCTTCAAAAGCGGAGAAATACACCCTGTTCATGGTAAGAAGATATCATGTTAAGGTGTCAGTTCTCCTGAAATCGATCTAAAACTACGTGAAATTCCAGTCAAAATACCAGCAGGCTTTTCTATAGAAATGGGCAAAATGGTTCTAACATCCATGAGTAAATTAAAAAAACAAAACAAAAACAATAAAACACCTCAAAAGACTGAAACAATTTTGAAAAAGAAAAATGAAATAAGAGGAATGCTTAATCTGGAGACATTATAAGAGAATGGTTTAGGCATGAATGCAGCAAAATAGATCACATAGAGTACAGAAATATATTCACTAATACTTAGACAATTGTTTCTCAGCTAATATGCAAGAAAATTTCATGGACAGTGATAGACTTTCCAAAAATTTACTCTGCAGTAACTGGATATCCATGTGAAAAAACAAACACGAAAACAACATAAAACTTTGGCCTATTACCTACATAAAAATTAACTCAAAATAGATCACCCTAATTGTAAAATCTAAAACTGTAAAACTTCTAAAGAAAATACAGGAGAAAGCTTTTGTAGCCTTGGGGTAAGAAAAAATTTCTAAGATAAAAAAAAGGGGAACAATCTATAAAAGAACAAATTGGTAAATTGGGCATTATAAAACTTAAAAATTTCTGCTCTTCAAAAGATACTGTTTGGAAAGACAAGCCACAAGCTGGGAGAAAATATATGCAAATTATATATGATAACATATATTCAGAACATATAGACAACTGACTGCAAAACTCAATAAGAAAAACAAACTCTATATAATAAAAGAACAGAAACACACACACACACACACAATGGAATATTACCAGCCATAAATAAGAATGAAGTCTTGGTGTACCTGGGTAGCTCAGTCGGTTAAGGGTCTTTCACTCAGGCCACGATCTCATGGTTTGTGAGTTTGAGCCCCGCATTGGGCTCTGTGCTGACAGCTCAGAGCCTGGACCCTGCTTCAGATTCTGTGTCTCCCTCTTTCTCTCTCTCTGCCTCTTCCCTGCTCATGCTCGCTCGCTCTCTCTCTCTCTCTCTCTCTCTCTCTCTCAAAAATAAAAAGGGCGCCTGGGTGGCGCAGTCGGTTAAGCGTCCGACTTTAGCCAGGTCACGATCTCGCGGTCCGTGAGTTCGAGCCCCGCGTCGGGCTCTGGGCTGATGGCTCAGAGCCTGGAGCCTGTTTCCGATTCTGTGTCTCCCTCTCTCTCTGCCCCTCCCCCGTTCATGCTCTGTCTCTCTCTGTCCCAAAAATAAATAAACGTTGAAAAAAAAAATTAAAAAAAAAAAATAAATAAATAAATAAACATTAAAAAAGAATGAAATCTTGCTATTTACAATGATGTGGATGGATCTAAGTGAAATAAGTCAGTCAGAGAAAGACAAATACCATATTATTTCACTCACATGTGGAATATAACAAACAAAACAAATAAACATAGGGGAAATAAAAGAGAGGCAAACCAAAAACATACTCTTAACTACAAAGAACAAACTGATGGTTACCAGAGGGGAGGCTCGTAGGGGTATGGGTTAAATAGGTTATAGGGATTAAGAAGAACACCTGTGATGAGCACCAGTTGTTGTAGGTAAATGTTGAATCACTAAGTGGTACACCTGGATATTCTATTACACTGTATATTAACTGGAATTTAAATTAAAAAAACCAAAAGAAAAGAAACTATCAAGACAGAAAACATATGGATGTATCTTAAATGTATGTTGCTAAAATGGATAAAGCCAATATGAGAAAGCACTATACTATATGATTGCAAATATGCGACATTCTGGAAGACACAAAACTACAGGCACAATAAAAAGATTAATGGTTGCCAGAGATGGGGGGCGGGGGTTGAAGAGGAAGATTGGATATGCAGAACACAAAGGAATTTTACAACATTGAAAATATTCAGTATGCTATGATAATGATAGATATATGTCATTAATTCATTGGTCTTAATAGTAAGAGTGAACCAACCATGGATTTTGAGTGATTATATCATTGTAAGTTCAACCATGGTTAAAAAAAAACAGCCTGCAAAATTAGGGGTGAGTTATGCTGACAGTGGATGAGGGTATGCAAGTATGAGGGCAGTGGGTATATGGAACATCTCTGCCTTCCTTTCAGGTTTGTTGTAAACTTGAAACAACTTTAAGCACACACAAACACACAATTAGGTAAACACACACTTCTTAAAATGACTAAATTTAAAAATACTGGCCAGAGCAAGTTTCGGGTAGGACATAAAGGAACAAGAACTTTCATGCACTATAGACAGGAATATAAAATGGTAGAGCCACTCTAGAAAATAGTCTAGCATTCTTAAAAAAAATTTAAATATACCCCATTCCACTATAGTTACCCAAGAGGAATGAAATTTATATTTCTACAAAGAAATTATACCAAAAACATGTTCACTACAGCACCTAAATCAATCAAAATGTCCATCAACATGGGAATGGATTAAACAAACTGTGTCATACATGCAAAAGAATACTACTCAGGAATAAAGCTATTAACTATTGAGATGCGCAACAATATAAATCTTAAAATAATTACACTGAGTAAAAGCTGGACAAAAATTAGTGCATATTCTATGATTCCACTCATAAAAAATTTCCAAGAAATGCAAACCAAGGTCTAGTAATAGAAATTGTTTTCAGAAGAAGTTAGAATAGCAGGGGGCAGATTCAAGAATACAGGGGAAGATTACAAAGATTACAAAGATTACAAAGGCATATGAGGAAACTTTTAATTGTGATGATGGTTTCATTGACATATACATGTCATAACATACGTTGACAGTTTAGGTAAGCTGTTGCATAGTATTGCCACCTCAGCATCCATTTCCTTTGACCGAGTGAGCTTGGGAGGGGGGTGGTGCTGACACCTTTATATAGTGCCTCATGCAAGTGCATGCCCTACATGCCAACCCCAGTCACAAATAAAACTAATTTCCTGATATGACTTCTCCAACAGTCCTTGTGTAAAGTCTCTGCCTTTCAGGTTCTTCCCCTGTGTGCCCTTTAGGTAAGACCCCCACATTGCTTACCCAGAACACCTCTCTCTTTGTTTTGAATGGACAGACCTGGATATACCTTAGGAACTCCAAAGCACTCCAGCCACAGACCCTCATAAGGGTTTATGCCTCAGGTCTTGCCTCTCTCTCAGCTTGCACTCTGTCACCATCTCCCCATGTGGCACCTCATAGCATGCTGTGTACCTTCCTCCAGGATCATGACCAATAAACTTCTCTATTTCAATTTCTCTTGCAGTCTTTTCTGAGAACTGCCGCTCACCATCCAGCACCCTGAGGTTGTCCTTAACAAATGCTGATTCAACAAAATCCTGACACATCAAAATGCACACTGGGAATATGTGTCATTTACTGTATTCCAATTATTTCTCAATAAACATGTTTTTTAAAAACTTATCCAAAATGTAAGTAATTTAACCAAATTTAATAAATTTAATTTGATTATTAGTTACCATATATTGAATAGCTATTATACTCTAAGTTATGTACCAAAAGCTCATAATTTTGTTATTAATATCTCTACTCTTAGATGAAGAAAATAAAGCATGACAAGATTAAATGACTTGCCCAAAGTCACACATCAGCAAAAAGACTTATGTTTCAATTTTTTTTAATCTTTGTTTAATGCTATTAATTTTGTCACTACCAAATGATAGACAGGTATTTCCCCCTTCATTTCTAGTATTTGTTTTTCTTTATTTTGTATTACTCAGGATAGTAATAATATCAATGTTATAGCACTTGTACTTATTTTAATATTTTACTATTTCTAATTTCATTTTAGTGTCTTTATACTTTTATGATTTTATATCTTCTTGACTTTGGCCAATTTTGATATTTTTATTCTTTTCTATATCCAACAGTTTGATTTACTGACACTTATATTAACAATATTTCTCATATTGGTGTTAAGACTAGCTACAATATTTTAATGCCAATCACTTTAGGAAAAATTTTAATGGTATTATCTCAATCTTGATAAGAACCCCATGATGAAGATCTATTTATGAGTATTACTGGATGAAAGGAAGACTGATGAAGGTCAACAGATTAAGGAGTTTAAACAATCATACTTCTCTTTTATGAAAATTTGAAAGAGGAGAAATATGAAACTACATTAACCATTTGGGCACTGGCCTTGTTGGAGCATGTAACATAATGCTCTACTTTGACACCAATGGCAAATCAGAGCAATGAGCAGATGGCAAGGAAAATGGAACAGACATTCAGAGAAAACAAAGCATCAAAAAATAAATAAGGGGCGCTTGGATGGCTCAGTTGGTTAAACATATGACTCTTGATTTCAGCTCAGGTCATGATCTCACAGTTGTGAGGTAGAGCCCCATGTGGGCTTCCACACTGGGCCTGGAGTCTGCTTGAGATTCTCTGTCTCCCTCCCTCTCTGCCCCTCCCCCACATGCCCTCACTCACGCTCTCTCTGTCTTCTCTCTCTCTCTCTCAAAAATACATAAATAAATATTTTTGTATGTATGTATATACATATATATGTACTTTCTTTTTCTTAGTTTCTGTTAATGTAGAGAATTTTTATTTTTTAATGTTTGTTTATTCTTGAGAGAGAGAGAGAACAGAAGAGGAGCAGAGAGAGAAGGAGACAGAATCTCAAGCAGGCTCCAGGCTCTGAGCTGTCAGCACAGAGTGCAATGAGGGCCTCGAACTCACTTGAGATCATGACCTGGGCCGAAGTCAGACGCTTACCTGACTGAGCCACCCAGGCGCTCCAAGAGTTACCTTCTTAGCAAATTATTTTTGTTTTCAACTCTTAATAATGTAATATTTAGTTTTTAACATGGAAAAAGTGTTTAGAACCATCAAACATGTTTTTATGCAAGCCACAGTATTAATTTACTAAACCTGGTAATTTCCTCCTTTATGTTTTAAAAACAATCTCTACTTTCTTTTCCCTTATTCTATTCTTTTTCCCTTCAGCCATTCATATAAACAGTGAGTTTCTAAAAGGTTCTAAAGGGGATTTCTTCCAGAAGTTGATGGCATTTATAAAAAAAATATATTGGATCATCTCTGATTCAAACAGGAAATAAACCAGTGTTTCTTCCAAATAATATTCTCTGTTTAAAACGTTCAGTTTTATCACACTGTTAAATTTAAAAATAAAGTATAAAATATGAATTCAAATTCAGCAATTCATACTGAAAAATTAATCCTCATCTAAAGAAAGGGAGAAAAATGTGTTAAGCATCACTATGTGCTATAAACAAATATGTCTTTAATTTCTTAAGAACAAATCTCTACGTGTCTTCTATAAATGTCCTGGAAGGCTTGAAAACAGTATAGAGGACAGCAGAGAATCTCTTGCTACAGAGATCAAGGGACTAAGGAACAGTCACGAGGAGCTGAAAAGCACTTTAAACGAAATGCAAAACAAAATGGAAACGACGACAGCTCGGATTGAAGAGGCAGAGGAGAGAATAGGTGAACTAGAAGATAAAGTTATGGAAAAAGAGGAAGCTGAGAGAGAGATAAAAAAATCCAGGAGTATGAGAGGAAAATTAGAGAACTAAGTGATACACTAAAAAGAAATAATATACGCATAATTGGTATCCCAGAGGAGGAAGAGAGAGGGAAAGGTGCTGAAGGGGTACTTGAAGAAATTATAGCTGAGAACTTCCCTGAACTGGGGAAGGAAAAAGGCATTGAAATCCAAGAGGCACAGAGAACTCCCTTCAGACGTAACTTGAATCGATCTTCTGCACGACATAGCATAGTGAAACTGGCAAAATACAAGGATAAAGAGAAAATTCTGAAAGCAGCAAGGGGTAAACGTGCCCTCACATATAAAGGGAGACCTATAAGACTCGTGACTGATCTCTCTTTTGAAACTTGGCAGGCCAGAAAGAATTGGCACGAGATCTTCAGTGTGCTAAACAGAAAAAATATGCAGCTGAGAATCCTTTATCCAGCAAGTCTGTCATTTAGCATAGAAGGAGAGATAAAGGTCTTCCCAAACAAACAAAAACTGAAGGAATTTGTCACCACTAAACCAGCCCTACAAGAGATCCTAAGGGGGACCCTGTGAGACAAAGTCCCAGAGACATCACTACAAGCATAAAACATACAGACATCACAATGACTCTAAACCCGTATCTTTCTATAATAACACTGAATGTAAATGGATTAAATGAGCCAACCAAAAGACATAGGGTATCAGAATGGATAAAAAAACAAGACCCATCTATTTGCTGTCTACAAGAGACTCATTTTAGACCTGAGGACACCTTTAGATTGAGAGTGAGGGGATGGAGAACTATTTATCATGCGACTGGAAGCCAAAAGAAAGCTGGAGTAGCCATACTTATATCAGACAAACTAGACTTTAAATTAAAGGCTGTAACAAGAGATGAAGAAGGACATTATATAATAGTTACAGGGTCTATCCATCAGGAAGAGCTAACAATTATAAATGTCTATGCGCCGAATACCGGAGCCCCCAAATATATAAAACAATTAGTCATCAACATAAGCAACCTTATGGAGAAGAATGTGGTAATTGCAGGGGACTTTAACACCCCACTTACAGAAATGGATAGATCATCTAGACACACGGTCAATAAAGAAACAAGGGCCCTGAATGAGACATTGGATCAGATGGACTTGACAGATGTATTTAGAACTCGGCATCCCAAAGCAACAGAATATACTTTCTTGTCGAGTGCACATGGAACATTCTCCAAGATAGATCATATACTGGGTCACAAAACAGCCCTTCAAAGTATACAAGAATTGAAATTATACCATGCATACTTTCAGACCACAATGCTATGAAGCTTGAAATCAACCACAGGAAAAAGTCTGGAAAACCTCCAAAAGCATGGAGGTTAAAGAACACCCTACTAACGAATGAGTGGGTCAACCAGGCAATTAGAGAAGAAATTTAAAAATATATGGAAACAAACGAAAATGAAAATACAACAATCAAAACGCTTTGGGACGCAGCGAAGGCAGTCCTGAGAGGAAAATACATTGCAATCCAGGCCTATCTGAAGAAACAAGAAAAATCCCAAATACAAAATCTAACAGCACATCTAAAGGAAATAGAAGCAGAACAGCAAAGGCAGCCTAAACCCAGCAGAAGAAGAGAAATAATAAAGATCAGAGCAGAAATAAACAATATAGAATCTAAATGTCCTGGAAGGTAGATTTTATTCTTTTAAAGGAGTTTGTCTTGACCTTTTAACATATTAGGTGAAACTTAAGTAAACATGCTTTGTATTATTTTGACATGATAAAAAAAAAAAAGATTTTGCCTAAAAATTTTTTTTGCTTTTAAAGAAAAATTGCTTGTTGTGGGTTCATGTATAAGGGGGGGGGGGGTATAAAAAGGGATGATAGCAATGTCAGCAGAATTTTCTTGATATTTCTAAATTATAACCATCTTTGAAAATTTATTAAATACTCTTCGTTAATTCAAGGCCAAAGAATATTTCAGACATGTACTCTGCCCTTTCATCTCTTAGATTCAAAAAAAGAAAAATGTAACTATTTCTGGCATGTTAATAATCTTAAAGGCCCTAGTTATAGCTATAATAAATAGATTCCATTTATAAATGTAAAACCAGATCTGAAGTATGTGCGTGCACTTACACACACACACACACCAAACTTGAGAATTATACTTGAAAGGAAATGCATCCACAATAAGTAAATTTTGTGTCAGAGAATAATAATTACTAGAATGGAAATTACCATGTCCACAGACACTAAAGGACAAGATAAGTCTGCTTGAAATAATAAAAGTCATACTGAAAGCAATTTGTGAAATACCTGTTTATTTTGAATATCCACCATCCAAATTGTTTTGATTAATATAAGCTCTTACTATTTCCATAAGTATGCAAGACATTCAAGAATTATTGCTATATTGAGTTGTGATTTTCATAAAGGATGATCCTTCCTATTCAAATTTGCACGTACTCTATGGATTAAAGGATATTTTCTAAATCTCACTGATATTTGGTAAACTTAGTTCAAAGACCTCAGAGATAACATCCCATGGAGCTTTAAAATTAAATATCAATGGTTCTGTAAATTATTGATTAGGACCTAGAGATTTATTATGATGAATTAAACGTGTCCCTGATGTATTTGCTTGGATTTTCTTTAGTGCTCAGAAACCCAGGTAAAAATGATAGATAGTTGATAAATTTATGATTGTGTTTTCTCAGCAGATATGAGAAAGGGCAAGGAGACAACAGAGTTGGAGGCATTTAGATCATTAAAATTAAATTTGTGTTCTTTAGTCTACATAGAGAAGAAATTTAAGACAAGGAGGGCAGTTTACAATGGGAGAAAATCAAGGCATCAAGTGATGGTTTGTGGGGGATAAAATAATAAATACAATTGGAAAAGGTTGGTAACAAAGCAGTTATAAGTGGTTTTGCTGATGCTGTTATGTTTGGAGAATATAGCTGTGGGTTTGAGTAGCTGAAATCAAGTATATCTGAAATGTTTGGATCTAAAGAAGTAAAAAAATGGAATTCACTATGCTGTTAGGGTTTCTATAAGAGCCTACAAATCAACAGGGACAATATTATGACTTGAGATAAGGAAGTACAGTTATGCTATATATCAAAATCTTCCATAAATATGTAAAATTTTACACATAGCAACAGTTAAAGTGGGTAACCAAATTTTATATGCCAAGACTGAGAAAAGAGGTTTATAAGAACATGAAAGACAAGTGATTTGAAGGCAGCACTGGGAATCTAGATGAATTACTCTACTTCCTGGCCCTGTGTGAAAAATGAAAGATTTATCCTTGACAAGTTATGGATATGACATGGAAGAAAGGACTCTGGAATGGTGAGGGTATGGAAAATCTGGTTTTCTATTAAACTAAGGACTGGCAAAATATAGGAGGAGGAAGAAAGGAAGCAGTAATTTGGATCTGAAAAAAAGAATAGAGAAAACTAAGGATTAAAGAACATGTGACCTGAAAAGGCTAATGTTTGGGTAAGGTTTGCTTATGTTTTTTTGTGAAGAAACAGCAAAATTAGCTTTGAGCTTCCTCCTACCAGACATACTTCCAAAAAGTTAAATTCTCTAAAGCAAGGCTACTTGTGACCCATGTAAAAGAATTCAAAGGCCCTCTACTCATCTCAGGATCAAATGTAAATCTCTTTTACTACACCTGAAATGCTCAGAATAGAGGCCTTTTCATCATAATTTGCCAAACACTCTGTGTCTATTCCAGCCATATCAAAACTCTTGCTCTGTGTGGTTTTTTTTTTTTTAATTTTTTAATGTCTATTTATTTTTGAGACAGGGAGAGACACAGAATGTGAGCAGGGGAGGGGCAGAGAGAGAGGGAGACACAGAATCTGAAGCAGGCTCCAGGCTCTGAACTATCAGCAGACAGCCCAACACGGGGCTCCAACCGCGAGATCACGACCTGAGTTGAAGTTGGACGCTTGACCAACTGACCCACCCAGGGACCCCAACTCTCTCTGTGTTTCTAATGGAATGCTGTGGACCCTTAATATTCTAAATAACTTTCGTACAAGCTTCAAATTTTAGCATTTATTTATTCTAGGAAGGCTGTCCAAAAGGGTCTTACTTTGAGATATAACTCTCCATCAATTTTTCACATTTCTTCGTGTCTAAGAATTAAGTCCTTGAGCTCAGATTTATCTAAATTCCAGACACAAAACAACCATTCCTGGATATTCAAAGATAGTTTAAAAATAAGCAAAAACTCTCTAATTCTTCTCTCTGAATGTTTGCTTATCATCTAGGATAGTGAGGATAATGTCTCTGCAGAGGGAAGCATTGAAAAGTTTTCCAGAAGCACTGCAAGGAGATTTGGGTTTTCCAGAGCTCAGTGATCCTCAGCTGTGACACAGACCCGTTGTGTACACAGCACCCTCCCCAGTCTGCCTCTGCGATTGCTCCAGTGGGATCAGGGATTGGGGAAATGAAGCAAACAGAAAGCTCATTCTTCCTGCTGTGCCATGGTAAACTCTCTACACCTGCTTGAACCCCTTGTCCCTCATAAGCCAAATATATGGGAGTGTGGCAAGCCAACCTGTCAGTTTCCAAGTGGCTGCTTAGAAATTGCTCAACAATGACACACATCAAAAAGTGTATGTCCCAAACAAAAAGACAGTGCATCCCTCCTGTGTTTCCACCATACACCATATTACAATTATCCCAATTACAAAATGCCTTTCCCACTAATTTGAAAATATCTTAGAAGACTGCATTTTCACTTATTTCTACACATTTTACCAAGATGACACTAGGTACAAAAATATAATCACGGCAATACGGTGATTAGTATATACTATGATACAGTGCCAGATAATTATAGAGAAGTACTAGGCCTATCTTACAGAGAAGTAGTAAGGGATCCTGGCTTAGATGTGGGCATTGCATTTAGAGTATTTAAGTTCAAGTCCCAGTCTCATCACTTACCAGTTGTGTGATATTGGGCAAGATGGTTAATCTCTCTGTGCTTCAGTTTCCTCATGTACAAAAATGAAAACCATAGTATATATTTGACAGGCTGTTGTGAGGATCAAACAAGTAAATGTATTTGAGGAATAATTTTGGCATAATTAAAATATTCAGTATTTTCTACCCATTATTAATGTCTCAATACTGCAGATAAATATAAAAAGTAGCTAAAGATCATTATGGAAGTCAAGAACATTAATGGAAACTCTATAAGTGATGATATTTTTAAAACTTTATTTTAGTAATTGTAAACATTCTATGTAATACTACCTGATATTATGAGCTCTTAAGAGATGATAGACAAACTAAGTGTTTCTCTGGTTCTCTGGAGAACCTTAATGCAAGGTCCAAAAACTACTTTTGAAAAAAGCTAACGAGAGTAAAAACCTGCTATATTTGGAATGATACTCAAGATCAGATTGGCCCGACGCAAAACTCATGATATCATCTACCCTGTAGACATTGTAAAATGTCATTGAAGGGTCTTATAAATGCCTAGAATTCTAAAATACAGATAAGAAATAGTATCTTAAAAGCAATTTTAATATTTCCAAATTTATTAACATTTATTTTAATCATGTGTATTTTGATAACAATTAAATTAACGATGTTGGATAAAAATTGCCCAACTAGAAATCAAAAACCAGGATGTATTCCTCACTTCCATATTTATACACTGCCCAGTTTCACTCCAGGTCTTCATAGACAAATCTCCTTATTATGAATCCATATCAAAGCCTCAGGTGGAAAAACACTATGGGTCTCCTCACAGATAATACCAGTCACCCCTCAGATAATAACACCATCTGAGATTTTACAGAGATAGTTTAGATAGAATGGATTAGATTTTCAGCCTTGTGTACAGTCTATCAACATGTTAAAGGCGTTGTTTTTATAGGGATGGATAAGATTCCCCCCCCTTTTTCCCCACTCCTTAGAAAAAAGTTAAAGCAAACAATAGAGAATAGAGCAGTTTCACAGTTTGTATCATTTTAGTTTCAGATTTTTGTGTTCACAGACATTTATTGTACATACCTAGATGTAGAATTTAATAAAAATAAATTCCAAAGTAACAGAAGGGGTTGTCATTAGCATTTCAAACACTATCAAGTTGCCTAAGGTATTTTAGCACTGTTCTTGACATCTTCACAATCAGTTTAGCCCTCAGGCTTTTATCACTGGTATTGGAAATAAACTAATTCCAAAGGTGATAACTAAAATACCCACCTCTGTTATGTTTTTTAATAGATTTTATTTTTTACAGCAGTTTTACATTCACAGCAAAATTGAGGGGAAGGTATAGAGATTGCCCATATACACATTGCTTCCTCACCTGCACAGCCTCTTCATTGTCAAGGTCCCCCCTGCCCCCAGACCAGCACATTTGTTACAACTGATAAACCTACATTGATACATCATCACCACCCCAAGTCCATAAATTATATATGTACACAATTACATTTTTAGAAAATGATGAAAGATAACTTGGTTTGACTTGAAAATTCTGGGGTTTTGTTGTTGTTTTGCCTAGGGCAGTCTCCAGTGTAGCATATTATGAGAAATTTTAAAATGATAATACATATAATTTCCCTATACCTATGATAGGGGAAAAGAAAAAAAAGGGAGAGAGAGAGAGAGGGAGGCAAACCGTAAGAGTTTTTTTTCTTATGTTTCATTAAAACAAATCATTAGGAATGTCCTATATTTGGAAATATTAGTTTCAATAATTTTGTGATATTAATTTGTAAGAGTCACATATTTTGAAAAATATATAAACACAACTTGTGGTGTCTTAAAACATATTGAGATTTGGGGCGCCTGGGTGGCGCAGTCGGTTAAGCGTCCGACTTCAGCCAGGTCACGATCTTGCGGTCCGTGAGTTCGAGCCCCGCGTCGGGCTCTGGGCTGATGGCTCAGAGCCTGGAGCCTGTTTCCGATTCTGTGTCTCCCTCTCTCTCTGCCCCTCCCCTGTTCATGCTCTGTCTCTCTCTGTCCCAAAAATAAATAAACGTTGAAAAAAAAAATTTAGAAAAAAACATATTGAGATTCACATGAGTTGACACGAGCTTTAGTTTACATGTACCTGCCCCATTTAAGTTTCTAAATTGGGGATAGTAAGGACAACAAAATATATACGTGTCTCCACAACATCAAAGTATTTTAATGTCTAAATCAGTAATTCATTTTACTCCAAGGTATTCATTTACTAGACTTCACAATCACTTTTTGATTTTCTAGCCTAGAAAAAGAGAGCAAAGATCAAAACTGAAACTCTGAACTTGTCAGAATATATGTATTCATTGAATAAGTACATACTCAGCAGTTGTAAGCACTAGAATGGATATTTAACAATTAACAAGTGAGTTCAACTCAAACTTCTCTCAAAGTGAGATTTGGTAAAAATAATATTAATAATGACTTATATAATCTGCAACCACACACAATACATGCACAAATCCTGAAAGCTAAGTAGTGTTGGGGAAACTTAATAAAATCTCATCCAAACCCAGGAAACCACTCAACCAAGGTAGAAGAGAAGAGAATTTTTTCATTGAATAAGCATGAAACCAGAATGTGACGTGACGTGCATCACAGGCAATCTGCTAAGAGATTGCAAAGACAGAAAGAAATCTCACCCTTTACATAGCCAAGCAGATACAACCCATTACACACATGTTCCCAAGATAGAGGACTGGTTCTCAAGTAAGAGGACTTGACAGCACTACTTTTTTACAGAGAGTTCATCCTAAATTTACTTGGTAGTTGGAATTACCATCTGTGTTAGTTAATTGGGTTTATCCAAAGGAAAAATAAATTCCTGTATCTTTGTGAGAGGGGGCAGTTTTACAACTTGAAACCAGGGACCCTGCCAAAATGAGACTGAGAGCCAGGAAGACTGGGAGATAGGAGCACTGTCTTTCTTGATGATGACATTTCAAAGAGATAGTTCTTCAGAAAGATATTCCAGTGTCTTAAAGCTGGCAAAAGACTCAAATAGCTTTTTGAAAGACTTACACACATTTCAGATAGGGAAAGAACTTAAATTCCAAGTTTCATAACGTAAATGCTCTAAGAAAAAAGAAAAAGGGAATTTCTTCCCTTAGTTTTAAGGAGGCAGAATTTAGCCTCTTAATTTAATTTGTATTTGATCTTAAAGTACTCATTATTTTACAGGGAAGAAACTCAAGTTTAAAAAGTCTAATATACCCCCAGGGTACCTGGATGGCTCGGTCAATTAAGAATCCAACATCAACTCAAATCATGATCTCGTGGTTTGTGAGTTTGAGTCCCACACAGGGCTTTGGATTCTTTCTCCCTCCCTCTGTCTCTGCCCCTCCCATGTTTCTTCTCTCTCAAAATAAAAAAAATAAATAAATAAACTTAAAAAATAAAAATAAAATAAAGTCTAATCTACCCAAGTCTTCATAGTCAGCAAGTAACAGATCTACTTCTACCAATTAGACGCCTTTTATATGGAGGTAAGAGAATCCTGTACACTAAAAGGGGGGAAAAAGTAAATTTCACTAATAGAAGTTAAAAATCTATCACAAAATAGTAGATATTTTCTAATCCCAAGGAAAATTAAACTCTGAATAAGTTGAAGACCTTCATTTTCTTTCTTGCATCTGTGTATTTCTTTGCATTTGTTTAATTCTTTATTCTTGCTAAACTTTTTCTTTGTAAGTCATGGAGGTAGAAATTTGGCTTAATACTTCAGTTTAATTTTCAATAGCCCATATGTCAGGAGAGAGGCTGCTCTAAGCCACACTGTATTTGACTGGCAATCCTAAGGAAGGGAGTAACTGGGGCACCTTGGATCTTAAGCTGCAGTGAATGCTATCCTGTGCTTCTCAAATATCCTTTCAGGGCTAAGAATGGTGTTTTGCAAGCCTAAGAATTCTGTAGTCTGTAGGCTAATGTGACATCTGCTCAAGGGAACTGCCTTACCCAAATCACAACCCATTCTGGGGACAGCCTAAATCCAAGACTGGTAGAGGGGATGGTATAAAGGCCTGGTCCTTAATTCCATGTCCAGGAAGATCTAAATTCATACCCAGAGCTGTGTCCTGCATGTGATGGTATCTTTCCTCTCTGCCCACTACTACTTCTTTCTCTTCTGTCACAGGTATTGATCATATAAAGGTCTCCCTAATAAACTTGGCACCCAGAATTCTATTTCAGCATTGACAAAGACTCATTTAGTCAGGATCCTCTGAATCCCTCTTTTAACTAGACCTCACCTTGACCTCTATCGTTGGCCTATTAATTCAGTTTTAGCAATAATTCTGCTAGATCTGTCAGTTTAGCTTCCTCACCCTTGGTATCTGATCAAATTTCTCACCTCTTAACTTCAGTATCTTATGCCTTACAAAGAATCCTGCTAGGTCAGGTTAAGAATTACCCTAAAGCCAGATTTTTTAAGTTGAACTTAATCTAGTAAAAGATGAAAACTTTACAAACCCAAGAGTCAGAACCAGGCTTCTAGATGATTATGTAAGTGACATATAAAAAGTGACCCAGATGAAGGCAGTTATGGAGAAACTGCACATACACCCACACACATATACACACAAAAACACTTCTACATGTGAATATAAGGATATATACATGTGCACATTTTTGATATTTATGATGAGCACATACCTATATTAGAATATTTAGAGCCACAGAACTACAGTATTGTAAGCATTTTAAAGTTGAAATTGATGCTGATATAATCCAATAACCTTGGTCTGATTTCACCTTTTTTGTATCTACTGGTATGCGTATAATTGTGCACGTTTGGTTCTACTGTAGTATAAGAACACTTAACATGAGATTTGCCTGTTTAAAATATTTTTAAATGTATAATACAGTACTGTTAACTGTATGCAAAATGCTTCATGGCAGATCTCTAGAATTTATTCATCCTGCATAACTGAAACTTCATACCCATTGACTAGCAACTCCCTATTTCTTTGTCAACCCACACCTTGGCAGTTAGCATTCTACTCTCTTTTTCTATAAATTTGACTTAAATGAGGTTTCACATAAGAGGAATCATGCAGAATTTGTTTTTCTATAACTGGATTATTTTGCTTGGCATAATTATCCATGTTCATCCACTTTGTTATATGTGGCAGAATTTCCTCCTTTTTTAAGGGTAAATAATATATATAATGTGTTTTGTGTCATAGTTTAACTATTTATCCATTGATGGAAACAGGTTGTTTCCACATTGTGGCTATTTTCAATTATGTTGCATAAGTATCCTGAATTGGAATTGCTGTTCCATATGGCAGTTTTATTTCTAATATTTTGAGACACCTAACTACTGTTTTCCATAGTGGTTGTACCATTTTGTATTCCCATTAACAGTGTACCGGTTTTCTAATTTCTCTAATTCCTCACCCAAACTTTAAGGTTATTTATTTATTTTGACAGAGAGAGAGAGAGAGAGAGAGAGAGAGAGAGAATATGAATGAACCAGCAGGGGAGGGGCAGAGGGAGAAGGGGACAGACAATCCAAAGCAGGCTCTGTGCTGACAGCAGACAGCTTGATGTGGAGCTCAAACTCTCAAACCATGAGATCGTGACATGAGTTGAAGTCCAACTCTTAAACGACTGAGCCACTCAGGCACCCTGAAATTTTTTTTTTAATAATATTTATCCTAATATAGTATCTCATTGTGGTTTTGACTGCACTGAGTAACAGTGACACGGAACATCTTTTATTTTATCTGTTGATCCCTGTATGTCTTTGGAGAAATGTCTATTGGCTCTTTTGTTCAGTTTTAATTGAATTATTAGATTTTCTCTGCCATCTAGTTGTAGAAGTCCCTTATATATTTTGGGAATTAACCATTTATCAGATACAGGTTTTGCAAACATTTTCTCATACTACAGCTGGATTTTCCTGGCGTTTTCTTTGCTGTGCAGAAGCTTTTTAGTTTTATGGGATCGCATATGTTTTTACTTTAGTTGCCTATGCTTTTGGTATCCTATCTATGAAATCATTGCCACGACCAATGTCATGAAGCATTTCCCTTAACCTTTCTTCTATGAATTTTATCATTTCAGGTCTTTAGTTAATTTGGGTTATTTGTATACAGTGTAAGATAAGGGTCCAAGTAAATTCTTTCACATGTGGATATCCAGTTTCCTGACATTCTTTGTTGAAGAAACTATCCTTTCCCCATTGTGTATTCCTTATCTAGTTTAATGAAAAAAGAGAAGGTTCCAAATATAAAAAATAAGTGCTTAAATACTACAGAAATAGAAAAAAAATAGTAAGAGACTGCTGTACATATTTATATACCACAGACTAGATAACCTGGAATAAATGATTAAATTATTAGAAATATATATCCTACCAAGACTATTTCATGAATAAATAGAACATCTGAATGGGTTTACAAGAGATTAAATTAGTAATTTAATAAATTTATTTATTATATATATTATTATAGTATAGTATATATATATTATTATATAATATATATATTAAATAAATTTAATAAAAACCCTCCAACAAAGATAATCCCAGTAGCAAATGGCTTCATGGGTGAATTCTACCAAACATTTAAAGAAGACATAATGGTTATCCTGTTTAGTATTCCAAAAATTTTAAGAGAAAGAAACACTTCCAAACTCATTGTATGAGGTCAGCACGACCCTGATGTCACACGCAGATAAAAGATACCACAAGAAATGAAAACAAGTCAATATCCTTGATGGGTATAGATTGAAAAATCCTCAACAAAATACCAGCAAACTGAATTCAACAATGGAATAAAAAGATCATACACAATGACTAAGAGGGATTGACCCCCGAGAAACAAGGATGGTTGAACATATATAAAGCAATTTTTAATATACTACATTAACAGAATGCAGGATAAAAATCACGTCATTATCCTAATAAGTACTTTAGAAAATTTGATAAAATTCAACACCCTTTCATAATAAAAACCCAAAAACTAGGAATAGAGGGAAATTGCTTCAAAATAATAAAAGCAATGTAGGAAACCCTACAACTAACATCTTATGCATTGATGGAAAGTTGAAAACTTTTCCTCCCATTTCAAGAGCATGTCAAGCATGCCCACTCTCACCACTTCTACTCAACATAGTACTGGAGGTTCTAGATAGAGTACTTAGGGCACAAAAAGTAAAGGTATTCAAACCAAAAAATAAAAAGTAAAATTGCTCCTGTTTGCAAAAGACTTGATTTTAAATATAAAAACCTTAAAGAGTCTTCATCCTGCACCCTAGCCAAAGAAAAACCTGGTAACCAAATTGAATAAAGTAGCGGTATATAAGAAAAATCAACATACAAAGGTCAGTTGTATTTCCACACAGAAAGGATGAATTATCTGAACAGAAAATTAAGAAAGTAATCTCATTTACAATAGCAACAAAAATAATAAAATACTTAGGAATAAACTGAACTAAGGTGTGAAAGACACAAATACTGTAAACTATTGATGTAAGAATTTAAAGAGAATAAAAAATGGAAAGACATCCCATAATTCGGGCCCACAAAGGTAACATAGGAGGCTCCTGAACTCACCTCTTCCACAGACACACCAAGTATAGACTCCTACACATAAGGTAGAGGAGAAAATACCTACAACCAAATCAATAGGAAAGTCTGGGACACACTATGCCCAAGAACCCCACCCACATCCCAGTGACATACAATCTGGAGAGAATTTCCAACTCTCTGAAGAGCAAAAATATTGGACCCAAAGTATAGCACCCAACTTTTAAGACTTCCATCTGAGAAACAGGCCTCTAAAACATCTAGCTCTGACAGCCAATGGGTCTTGTATCCAGGAAACTTACTAGACTATACAAAATAATATAACACTACTTAACAAGCTCTCAAGAGCTTCCCCAGGGCTCAGTACAAAGGCAGCAGATGGAAACTCCCAGCCTTTCCTTGAAAAAGCCTATTTCCATACTTTAAAAGCTGTTGCCTGAGGGTAAGGTATCTTGTTTTGCACACATTTAGGAACTGACAGCAATCCTCCCTGGACACTGGTGAAATAAGTGGTGGGGGGTGGGGGGGCTGTTTCCACATTCTTCTGGCCTGCTCAGTGGGTTGCTGGCACTTCTCTGGAAGGAATTGTGCACGTTTGGGGACCCACCTTTTGCAGGTGCCACCCAGAGGATGCATCTCTCAATTACCAACTTCTGGTGGCCAATGGGGCTCTCATTTTCTGGTCCTACAGGGCTATAGCAACAAAGAAGCATTTCTTAACCAGCTATCCCCGCTGGGGTTCACTGAAGAGGGAGTAGATAGAAATGCTCATCTCCCAGTCTTTTCCCAACAGAGTCCTGTTTTCATACAGTAAAAGCAGCTGCCTGAAGGAAACACTGCTAATTTTGCACTCATATAATGCCTAATTACCCTCCCTCCTGAGACCAGGAAAGCTGACGCTCTAACCAGGTTCTGCCTCTGGTCTGCTTCATGTTGCCAGCATCTCTCTAGAAGAAATCTGTGCATACTTCTGGTACCCCATATTTTATAGTTGCCACCCAAGGGATGCATCTCTAGATCACCGGCTTCTGTTGGTCAAAGAAGCTTGTGTTAGCTAGTCCCATAAGTCTGCAACAAAGAGGCAGTTCTTAAAGAGCGATTTCTCCAGGGTTCAGTACAGAGAGAGCAGATACATTCTCATTTCCCAGTCTTTCCCAAGAGTCCTATTTGCATTATAAGAACTGCTGCCTGAGGGTCAAAGTTCTAATGTAGCACACATCTGCCAGCTGACTGTAATTCTCCCCCAACAAACTCACTATCTCCACACTCTCCTTGTAGTCTGTCCCACATCACCTACATTCCTATGGAAGGAGCTTGTGCACATGATGGGTGCTTTGATCTTACAGGTGTAAGCCAAGGGAAACATCCCTTGATAACTGACTTTGGTGATCAGTGGGGGGCTGCATTTATTGGCCCCACAGGACTACAGTAAACACAAGAAACAGTTCTTAACTGGCAAGGACTCAGTACAGAAGGAACAGACAGTACTGTTCATCTCCCTATCTTTCCTTGAAAGAGATCTCTCTATACCTCAAAAGCTGCTGCTTGAGGGTCTGATTTCCATAGAGACTATATCTTAGGGCTGACTGAGGTTCTCCCTTTTGGGACCTTTACAGATCTTGCCACATCCTCAACTAAGAGCAAAGAAAGTGGAATATACAATCACAAAGCTTTGAGAAACAACCAAGAAATCACGCTGGGTCGAAAGCACTATTCATCTCCTACAAAAGACCTCTCTGTCAAGAGGGGGGGGGGGTGGCTGTTTCAGCTCTTATGCAGAAATTAGTACAGAGAGTAGAGGGAAATGAAGAGTTACAGAAATGTGTTTCTAAACAAAAGAACATAAAACTCCAGAAAAAAAGACCTTAATGAAACAGATATAAGTGGTTTCCATGATAAGGAGTTTAAAGTAATGGTCATAAAGATGTTCACTGAGGTCAGGAGGACAATGCATGACTAAAGAATTTCAACAAAGAGACAAAAAAATGGAAGAAAGTAAAGGACCAAACAAAAATCATAATGCTGAAAAATACAGTAACTAAAAAATTGCATAGAGGGATCTAATAATAGACTAAAGCAAACACAAAGACAAGGCAGTGGAATGCATCTAATTGGAAGAAAAAAATGAAATGAGTGAAAAAGAGTCAAGATAAATCAAGGGATTTTGAGATACCAACAAACAAGCAAATATACACATTATAGATAAACCAGAAGGAAAAGAAAGAGAAAAGGGAGTAGAAAATTTATTCAAATAAACTTCCCTAACCTGAAGAAAGATATATCCAGATCCCGGAAATACAGAGAATTCCAATCAGGATGAATCTAAACATACCTACACCAAACACACATTATAATTAATTTGTCAAATGTTGAAGACAAGGAGAGAACCCTAAAGCATAAAGAGAAAACAACTTGTTATGCAAGAGAACCACCAGATTATCATCGGCAAATTTTGTAGCAGAAACTTTACAGGCCAGAGTGAGTTGGATGATATTTTCAAGGAACAGAAAGTAAAAACTGCCAATCAAGAACACTTTACCCAGCAAATATATGCTTCAGGATTAAAAGACAAAGAGTTTTCTAGACAATTATGCTCTATTCTAATTGGCTTAAGAGACATAAGTACCGATATAAGTTTAAATATTCCTAAAACTCCCAGAAATATAGGAACTAACTCAATGCTTTTCAAATTATGTGTAAAGATCAGTTTGATATTGTCAGTTTAATAAGAACAGGTATGTCTTCTGAGTTATCATCATTAAGTATAATATGAGCATACACTGTTATTCCACTTGGGTTTATTAGTTAAATACTCTATCTACTAGATGTTTAAGATCATACCAATTATAAATCAACCTAAGAACAAATTACAAGTAAATTTGCAGTAAAAATTAATTTTTTGATACCCATTACTTCATGTATATCAAGTGCAGCAACAAAACAAAACAAAACAAAAACACATGCATTTAACTTTCTTAGGGCTTTTGCTTATGTCATTTTTTTGATAACTGCCTATCATGCTTGTGTTATAGATAGTTAACAGGGAAATAATTTGATGATGTCTAGCTTTGCTTAATGTCTAATGAAATCTTCATGAACAATCCAAGCAAACTGTTAAGAACATGTGTGTCAGATTGTTGATATAAATGAAATAAACATATTATATATGGGTGGATTTTCTTTAATAATAATTATGTTTTATAATATATACATCTGCCTAAAAATAGTTTTGAAAATCTTTTTGGTAACTTGCAACTTTAATGTTATGATAAGTTAAGTAATAAATATTCATTAAATATCTAAAAAAAAAAGACAAAGAATTTTCTAGACAATTATGGCTGAGGTGGTTCATCACCAATAGACTAGCCTTATGAGAAATATTAAAGTGAATTCTTCAAGGTGAAATAATGTGAGTTAATAAGAAGAAAATATTAAAAAATCAATCTCACTAATATAGTAAATACAGAGTTAAATTCAGAATACTCCAATATTGAAATAGTGTTGTATAAATCACTTATAATTCTATTATAAAGGTTAAATCTCAGAAGTATTAAAATAACTATAATTACAATAGTTTGCTAATGATACACAAGGTAAAAATGTGTTAATTATAAAAGTAAAAAAACAAGACATGGAGAGAAAGAATACAGAACTTTAGTATGTGTTTAAAGTTAAGTTGCTACCAATTAACAAAGACTATTACAAACATTTTATCTAAGTCCAATGTAATGCAAAGCAAACACCTATAGTGGTTACACAAAAGATAAAGAGAAAACAGTCTAAGAATTCTACTACTGAAAATCATGAAATCAAAAAGCTAAATAGGGAAGGGAGGAAAAAAAGAAGAGAATAATAACAACAAACAGAAAATAATTAACAAAATGATAAGAGTAAGTCCATACCTATCAACAATTACTTTAAATGTAAATGGACAAAATTCTCCAGAAAGGGTGGCTGATAATAATATAAGACCCAACTATGTGCTGCCTATGTGAGATTTACATTAGCTTTAAGGACACACACAGACTGAAAGTGAAGAGACAGAAAAAGATACTGCATGCAAATGAAAACCTAAAGAAACCTGGAATAACTATACTTAGAAAAAAAATAGGCTTAAAGCCAAAAAGTTGTAATAAGAGACAAAGTTTATTAAATAATTATAAAGGAGTAAATCCAAGAGGATATAACACTTGTAAATATTTATGCACCCAACATAGATTCTGCTAAATATACAAAGCAAATGTCAGGCCTGAAGAAGGAAACAGTGATAGGGGACTTCAATACCAAACTTTCAATACTGGATAGACCATCCAAACAGAAAATCAGTAAGGAAATATTGAAATTAAACAGCATGTTAGACCAGATGGGCTAGACATTTACAGAACAATCTATCCAAAAACAGCAAAATACACATTTTTAAGTGCAAATTAAAAAATACTAAAATCATATCAGGTATCTTTTCATAAGACAATTGTATGAAATTAAATCAATTACCCAAAGAAAAAAACAAAACAAACAAACAAACAAAAAACTGGCTCACAAATACATGCGTATTAATCAACATGCTACTGAACAATCTATGGGTAAAAAAATAAATCAAAAGCAATCAACATTATCTTGAGACAAATGAAAATAAACATATTAAAACTTAGAGGATACTTCAAAAGGAATTCTAATAAGGGAATTTATAGAAATGCACACATCAAAAACCAAAAAGAGTTCATATAACCTAACTTCACACCTCAAGAATTTAAAGAAGAGCAAACTAAGTTCAAAGTTAGAAGGAAGAAAATAAATTCAGAATGGAAATAAAAACATAGAGACTAAAAAGACAATAAAAATAACAACAAAACTCAGAGCTGTTTTTTTAAGCAAACAAAATAGACAAACCTTTACCTAGGATTAATAAGAAAAAAGGAACTTAATAAAGTTATAAATAAAAGATGAGGCATTACAACATACCACCGTAATACAAAAGATCCTAAGAGACTACTATGAACAAGTCTATGCAAATATTGTAAAACCTAGAATGGATAAATGTCTAGAAAAATGTAACCTATGAAGACTGAAACATGAATAAATATAAAAATCTGGACAGATAAATTATTGGTAAGGAAATTGATCAGTAATTAGAAAGTTAACCAAATGTTTTATAGTAATGGCTAAATGAAAGTCTAGAGAAGAAAATGTACAAAATGAGTCTAGCACGCTTATTTTACCAGAGATCAAAGATGCTATCAAAGAGTACCAAGGTCATGTTAAGAGAACTCTAAGAATGTACTGCTTAATAAGGAGTGGAATAATCATTGGAGGATTCTTCAAAATTCTAATTTCAAAATAAATGGTAAATAAAAGGAAATAATGATGCATTTATTTTGCCTCTCCTACCTCATCTATTCATATGGTAACTAAGCAATAAATGAAGACTAAAGATTAAACAAGTTCAGTTTAAAATCATTGTAGAAACATACTACATAAGAAATCATTCTGAAAGAATACAAAAACACTTAGATAAAATACAAATGAGAAATTTCATAAATGGATTCACATAGTATGTGGTCCCATAATGGGATCACATAGTATCATCCAAGAAGTATTCTTGTCAATAATAACAAAACTCTGAATCTAAACAAGTCTTTAGATCTACCTAACAGATGATGGAAAAGGAAGATATTAAATAACCCTATGGAGATATGATCAGTATAATCTAAATATGTTCTAGTCCATAGGACAAATTATTCGCCATTTTTGTTGTGTTTTGTTTTGTTTTTCCCACAAGTAGATTATTGGATATAAAAGGAGAGGGCAGGACCTTTAATTACAAGAGGCAATGTGGAATCAACCTAGAAAATAATAAATACACTGATGAAACCTAAATACAGTAAAACCTTGAATTGCAAGTAACTTGTTTTGCAAGTGTTCTGCAAGATGAGAAAACATTTCTAATAAATTTTAACTTGATAAATGAGCAATGCCTTGCAATACTACTAGTACATGATGCCAAACATCACATGATCACGACTGAGCCAATGGCTCTTCCTTCTCTCTCACTGTGGGATTGTGAGTGCTCATCAATGCAATGTCACATTCCTGCAAAATCCTCTAAAGGAGGCAAAAGCAAGTGTCATTGGGTAGGTTGCTTGTTACAGTTGCATGAAAATAAAAAGATTCCATTGAGCCAATAGACAGCAGCAATTCCTTTAGTGATAGTGAAAGTCGTCCTACACAATAACCATCCTCTTTCTTGTCTCCCTCACACCAGCCGAAGGGTTCAAAGGAAGTGCAGGTTAATTTATTTTTTTATATTTTTTATTTTCTTTATTGTTTTGTATTATATTAATCATTTTTTCTATGTTTATTTACTTATTTTGAGAGAGAACGTGGCTGGGAGAGGGGCAGAGAGAGAATTTGAAGCAGGCTCTACTCTTAGCACCTAGCCAGATGCAGGACTTCATCTCATGATGCTGACATCATGACCTGAGTCAAACTCAAGAGTTTTATACTTAACTGACTGAGCCACCCAGGCACCCCACAGCAATCATTTTATATGAATATTTTTGGGTGGTAGAATGAATCATCTGAATGTCCATTATTTCTTAAGGGGAAATTTGCTTTGATATACAAGTGCTATTGATTGTAAGCATGTTTCTGGAATTAATTATGCTCAAAAACCAAGGTTTTACTGTATTAAGGGACAAAGTAGATCCAACAATCTATAAATGGGAAATCTCTTGCACTGTTGGTGGTAATGCAAACTGGTACAGCCACTCTGGAGAACAGTATGGAGGTTCCTCAAAAAGTTAAAAACAGAACTACCCTATGGCCCACCAATTGCACTACTAGGTACTTACCCAAAGGATACAAAAATACAGATTCAAAGAGGTATATGCAACCAATGTTTATAGCAGTATTATTAACAATAGCCAAACTGTGGAAAGAGCCCAATATCCATCAACCAATGGATAAAGAAGAATATTTCATATACAATGGAATATCATTAAGCTATCAAAAAGAGTAAAATCTTGTCATTTGCAACAACATGAATGGAGGTAGAATGCATTATACTAAGCAAAATAAGTCAATCAAAAAAGACAAATACCATGATTTCACTCATATGATTTCACTCATATTTGTTTAAGAAACAAAACAGATGAATACATGTGAAGGAGTGGAAAAAAGAGAGGGAAACAAACCACAAGAGAGTTAACTATAGAGAACAAACTGAGGGTTGATGGAGGAAGGTGGGTGGGGGATGACCTAACTGGGTGATGGGCATTAAGGAGGGCACTTGCTGGGATGAGCACTGGGTGTGGTATGTAAGTGATGAATCACTGAATTCTACTCCTGAACCCAATACTGCACTATATATTATCTAACTAAAATTTAAATTAAAAAAAGAGTCACATTAGAAATTAGATTTTTTTTTAATTTTTATAAAGGTATTATTTTTTTGTAATGTTTATTTTTATTTTTGAGAGAGATAAAGGAGACAGAGTGCAAGTGGGGAAGAGGCAAAGAGAGAGGGCGACACAGAATCCAAAACAGGCTCCAGGCTCCAAGCTGTCAACACAGAGCCAGATGTGGGGCTATAACCCACGGACCAGGCGATTGTGACCTGAGGTGAAGACAAATGCTTAACCAACTAAGCCACCCAGGCACCCCTGGAAATTAGAATTTTAAAGTGAACGACATATCAAATATGATGTTTCAAAATTTATGGGGTGCAGTTAAAATTATACTCACAAGGATATTTATAGTGTTAAAGAAATTTGTTGAAAAGAAGAGTGACTCAGTGCTAAAATTGCACACCTCTGTAAGTTTAAACAACTCCAACATAGTGTAAGTATAAAAACTATAAGGAAATAGAAACAATAAATTACTAAAATTGAAAGCAAATGTCTAATAGAACCTTTTTAGTTACTATTGAATCTTCTAAAATATTTTTAAAAATTTTAGTGTTTATTTATTTTTGAGAGAGTGAGAGAGCATAAGTGGGGAAGGGGCAGAGAGAGAGGGAGACACAGAATCCAAAGCAGGCTCCAGGCTCCAAGCTGTCAGCACAGAGCCATGAGATCATGAGCCAAAGCATCAGAGCTGAAGTCGGACACTTAACCAACTGAGGTATCGAGGCACCCTTAAAATATTTTTTTTTTATCATCAGCTCTGGCAATATCGATCAAGAAACAAATAGAAAAACTGTAACAGGAAGATGAATAAAAAAAAAATATCACTCTAGAATCTAAAAAAGGATTATATTGGTAATAAGGGTGTATTTTAAACAATATTGTGCCAATTGATTTAAAAAATAGGTAAAATACAACTTACCAAACTTATTAGAATTTAAAATCTGAAGAATTATATATGTAATATTATAAATGTAGAGAAATATTTTATTATGATTCATTCAGGGATCATATGCGTTCAAAGCAAAATCTTCAAAAAAGAATAGAGGATAGAAAAAGAAATAACACATTCAGTTAATTTTGTTAGATAAGCATAAATTTGATCTCACATCCTGAAAATAGCGATTGGAAAACAATGTAGCAAAGACTCTAATAGGTTTATCTTCTGAACATAAATGCAGAGCATCGGAAGCCTAATATAAGCAAGCTGAAACCAGCAATACATCAAATGCATAATGATCTTGATCAAGTTAAATTTTTTCCAAGAAAACCTGGTATATTTAATATTTTAAAATGAATTTTAATAATACCTACAATTAATAAAGGAGAATAACCATATTTATTTCATGATGATCTTATTTCTGATTATTTTAGAAGAATCATTTAATGATTCTCACTTATGATGTTAAAAACTTTAATTTGATTAGTAATATGAGGGAAATTAGTCTCTTAAAAAAAATCTACAAATAACTTATAGCAAACATCACTTATTTCTGAATTATTTGAAAGCTAGTTGATGAGATCATAAAAGAAATAAGGATGCTTAATCATCATTTCTATGAAATACTTTGCTAGAATTGTGAATACTAAGTTTAATGAACCATGTTCCAAAAACTCTAAAACCTTTGTTACAATTAATATTAAAGAATATTTGACTTTAACCAGGGAATATGCTAAGTTCATAGATTTGAACACCCAAAGCTGTCACTTTTCTCTCTATGGATGTATAGATTCAGTGTGATTTTAGGACGATGCTGTTGTTGATGATGTTCTGATTTTCATGGAAATTGACAATTCTAGCATTTATATGGAAATGTCAAGGGCCGAAAAAAAGGAAGATGAGTTTGGAAAAGATCAAAGTTGGAGAACTCACATATAGGATATCTACTACTACTAGGAAAACTACAGCAATCAAAACAGTGCTATAATAATAAAAAGAGGGACAGAAAGATCAATACAACAAAATGAAAAGTCTTAAAATAAACATATCAATATATAATCAATCTATTTTTAAATAAGCTGAGGCTGCAAACAAGTTGGAAAAACGGTCTTTTCAATAATTAGTTTCTGTTGAACTGGATACGCACACGCAAAAATGAAGCTTGAATCCCACTTTACACCATATTAAAAAACAAATTCCAGACGATGCTTTAAATATGACAGATAAGGGGTGCCTGGAAGGCTAAGTGGGTTAAGCGTCCAGTATCAGCTCAGGTCACAATCTTGCTGTTTGTCAGTTCAAGCCGCACGTTGGACTATGTGCTGACAGCTCAGAGCCTGGAGCCTGCTTCAGATTCTGTGTCTCCCTCTCTCTCTGCCCCTCCCCTGTTCATGCTCTCTATCTCTCTCTCTCAAAAGTAAACTTTTTAAAAATTTAAAAATAAATAAATAAATACATACATACATACATAAGGCAGATAACACAATCTTTCAGAAGACAATGACAAATACTTTATAAACTGGAAGGGGGGAAAAGTCATTTAAATATGACTCATCATCTGTCCACCAAAAAGGGAGAACAATCAATAAATTGGACTAAATTATAAACTTGTTTGGGAATTAAAAATGACCCTTACAAGAATTAAAAGATAAGCCACAGAATGGAAAGAGTATTTTGCAATACAAATGGCCACAAAACCTCAACATAAATACGCAAAATAACTGGCCAAAAGGATGTCCAAATTGTTAACTTTATGAGTGACCATAGTGTCTTTAGGGGAAGATAGCGGTATAGGAGGGCACTGGGCTCACCTCGTCCTGCTGATCACTTAGATTCCACCCACATCTGCCTAAATAACCCAGAAAACCACCAGAAGACAAGAAGAACGGACTCTCCAGAGCCAAGCACAGACAAGAGGCCCACGGAAGAGGGTAGGAAGGGCAGAGAGGTGGTGCGTGCTACATGGACTGGTGGGAGAGAGCCAGGCAGTGGAGGGGCAGCCAGCCAGGCAAGGCAGAGCCCCCAAGGTCTGGCTTGCAAAAGCAGAGGGGCCAGACTGCGTGAGTTCTGACAGCCAGCAGGACTTAACATCTGGAATGTTAAAAGTTAACAACTCTGCTCTCAGAGAGTGGCAAGGGTGAGGATGCCAGGAGGGAGAGTTGTTGAGCCCTGGGAGACAGAGTTCAGCTAGGCTGGCAAGTGCCATCCCCTTCTCCCATCCCCCAGCCGAACTCCCAAAGGGAACCAGTTCCTGTCACCAAACTTGCTGCACCCCGCAAATGCCCACCATGTGCTTCTGTGGATCCATCCCTCCAAACTGCCTGCATCCCTCCTGGTGCTACAGGGCCCCTCCCACAGGGACCACTGAGGACAAAGGGAGCTAAGCCTGCCCCTCCCGCCCCTGTGCACATTGCAGATCCACCCCGTCTAATATGCCCTTGGCCAGATCCCATCAAAGCAGCACCACAAGCCTGGCAGTGCGCCAGCAGCCCAGACAGGGGCCACACCACTCACAGTGAGTCCTGCCCCTGGGAGAGGGGAAGATAAGGTACACACCAGTCTGACTGTGCCCCGGCGGAGGCTAGGGGCAGACTTCAGTCTGATGCGGCCCACCTACCAACACAACTTTCTCTAGACAGCACAGGGGAACTGCCCTGCAGTTTGGAGCTACTGCAGGGACTACCCAAAATGACTAAATGGATGAACTCTCCTCAAAAGAAACTCCTAGAGGTAGCAACAGCTAACGAATTGATCAAAAACGATTTAAGCAATATAACAGAACAATAATTTAGACTAATTGGTATAAAATTAATTGCTGGGCTTGAAAAAAGTACAGAGGACAGCAGACAATCTATTGCTACAGAGATCAAGGGACTAAGAAATAGTCATGAGGAGCTGAAAAATGCTATAAATGAGGGGTAAAATAAAATGGAGGTGACCATATCATGGAGTGAAGAGGCAGAGGAGAGATTAGGTGAATTAGAAGATAAAATTATGGAAAAAGAGGAAGCTGAGAAAAAGAGAGAGAAAAAAAATCCAGGAGTATGAGGGGAGAATTAGAGAACTAAGTGATGCATCAAACGCAACAAAATCCGTGTTATAGGCATTCCAGACGAAGGGAGAGAGACAGGGGTTGAAGGTGTACTTGAACATATCATACCTGAGAACTTCCCTGATCTGGGGAAGGAAAAAGTCATTGAAATCCAAGAGGCACAGATAACTCCCTTCAGAAGTAACTTGAATTGATCTTCTGCATGACATATCATAGTGAAAACAGCAAAATGCAAGGATAAAGAGAAAATTCTGAAAGCAGTTAGGGATAAACATGCTCTAACATATAAAGGGAGACAGATAAGACTGGTGACGTTTCTCTCTACTGAAACTTGGCAGGTCAGAAAGGAATAGCAGGAAATCTTCAATGTGATGAACAGAAAAAATATGCAGGTGAGAATCCTTTATCCAGCAAGTCTGTCATTTAGAATAGAAGGAGAGATAAAGGTCTTCCCAAATAAACAAAAACTGAAGGAATTCATCACCACTAAACCAGCCCCATAAGAGATCCTAAGGGGGATTCTGTGAGTGAAATGTTGTAAGGACCACAAAGTACCAGAGATATCACTACAAGCATGATACCTACAGACATCACAATGACTCTTAGCCCATATCTTTCAATGATAACACTGAATGTAAATGGACTAAATGCTCCAACCAAAAGACAGAGGGTATCAGAATGGATACAAAAACAAAACCCATCTATTTTCTGTCTACAAGACTCATTTTAGACCTGAGGACACCTTCAGATTAAAAGTGAGGGGATGGAGAACTATCTATCATACTACTGGAAGTCAAAGAAAGCTGGAGTAGTCATATCAGACAAACTAGACCTTAAATTAAAGACTGTAACAAGAGATGAAGAAGGGCATTATATAATAATCACAGGGTCTATCCATCAGGAAGAGCTAACAATGATAAATGCCTATGCCCCGAATATGAAAGCCCCCAAATATATAAAACAATTAATCACAAACATAAGCAACCTTATTGATAAGAATGTGGTAATTGCTGGGGACTTTAATACCCCATTTACAACAATGGACAGATCATCTAGACACACGGTCAATAAAGAAACAAGGGCCCTAAATGAAACATTGGAACAGGTGGACTTGACGGATATATTTAGAACTCTGCATCCCAAAGCAACAGAAAATACTTTCTTCTCGAGGGCACATGGAACATTCTCCAAGATAGATCACATACTGGCTCACAAAACAGCCCTTCATAAGTATACAAGAATTGAGATCATACCACGCACACTTTCAGACCACAAAGCTACGAAGCTTGAAATCAGCCACAAGAAAAAGTCTCGAAAACCTCCAAAAGCATGGAGGTTAAAGAACACCCTACAAAGAATGAATGGGTCAACCAGGCAATTAGAGAAGAAATTTACAAATACAGAAACAAATGAAACTGAAAATACAACAATACAAATGCTTTGGGATGCAGGGAAGGCAGTCCTGAGAGGAAAATACATTGCAATCCAGGCCTATCTCAAGAAATAAGAAAAATCCCAAATACAAAATCTAACAGCACACCTAAATGAACTAGAAGCAGAACAGCAAAGGCAGCCTAAACCCAGCAGAAGAAGAGAAATAATAAAGATCAGAGCAAAAATAAACAATATGGAATATAAAAAAAAAAAACGGTAGAGCACATCTATAAAACCAAGAGTTGGTTTTTTGAAAAAATAAACAAGCTTGATAAACCTCTAGCCAAGCTTCTCAAAAAGAAAAGGGAGATGACCCAAATAGATAAAATCATGAATGAAAATGAAATTATTACAACCAATCCCTCAGAAATACAAGCAATTATCAGGAAATACTATGAAAAATTATATGCCAACAAACTGGACAACCTGGAAGATGGATAAATTCCTAAGAACCCACACACTTCCAAAACTCAAACAGGAAGAAATAGAAAACTTGAACAGACCTATAACCAGCAAAGAAATTGAATCAGCTATCAAAAATCTCCCAACAAATAAGAGTCCAGGACCAGATGGCTTTCCTAGGGAATTCGACCAGACATTCATTCATTCATTCATTCATTCATTCATTCATTTTTAAATATATGAAATTTATTGTCAAATTGGTTTCCAAACAACACCCAGTGCTCATCCCAACAGGTGTCCTCCTCAATACCCATCACCCACCCTCCCCTCCATCAGCCCTCAGTTTGTTCTCAGTTGTTAAGAGTCTCTACCAGACATTTAAAGCAGAGATGATACCTATCCTTCTCAAGCTGTTCCAAAGAATAGAAAGGGAAGGAAAACTTCCAGACTCATTCTATGAAGCCAGCATTACTTTGTTCCTAAACCAGATAGAGACCCAGCAAAAAAAAAAAAAAAAAAAAAAAAAAAAGAGAGAGAGAGAACTACAGGTCACTATCCCTAAGGAATATGGATGCAAAAATTCTCAATAAGATAGTAGCAAATCAAATTCAACTAATATAAAAAGAATTATTCACTACGATCAAGTGGGATTCATTCCTGGGCTGCAGGGCTGGTTCAACATTTGCAAATAAATCAATGTGATACATCACATTAATAAAAGTAGAGAAAAGAACCATATGATCCTGTCAATTGATGCAGAAAAAGCATTTGACAAATTTCAGCATCCTTTCTTAGTAAAAACCCTCTAGAATGTCGGGATAGAAGGAACATACTTAAACATCATAAAAGCCACTTATGAGAAGCCCACAGCTAATATCATCCTCAATGGGGAAAAACTGAGAGCTTTCCCCCTGAGATCAGGAACACAACAGGGATATCCACTCTCACCACTGTTGTTTAATATAGTGTTGGAAGTCCTAGCATCAGCAATCAAAGAATAAAAGGAAATTAAAGGCATCAAAATTAGCAAAAATGAAGTAAAGCTTTCACTTTTTGCAGATGACATGATATTATACATGGAAAACCTGATAGACTCCACCAAAATCTGCTAGGACTGATACATGAATTCAGCAAAGTCACAGGATACAAAATTAATGTACAGAAATCAGTTGCATTCTTATACACTAATAATGAAGCAACAGAAAGACAAATAAAGAAACTGATCCCATTCACATTTGCACCAAGAAGCATAAAGTACCTAGGAATAAACCTAACCAAAAATGTAAAAGATCTGTATGCTGAAAACTATAGAAAGCTTATGAAGGAATTTGAAGATAGAAAGAAATGGAAAAATATTCCATGCTCATGGATTGGAAAAATAAATATTGTTAAAATGTCAATACTACCCAAAGCTATCTACACATTCAATGCAATGCCAATCAAAATTGCACCAGCATTCTTCTCGAAGCTAGAACAAGCAATCCTAAGATTTGAATGGAACCACAAAAGATCCCGAATAGCCAAAGTAATTTTGAAGAAGACCAAAGCAGGAGGCATCACAATCCCAGACTTTAGCCTCTACTACAAAGCTGTAATCATCAAGACAGGATGGTATTGGCACAAAAACAGACACATGGACCAATGGAATAGAATAGATACCCCAGAAGTAGACCCACAAACATATGGCCAACTCATCTTTGACAAACCAGGAAAGAACATCCAATAGAAAAAAGACACTCTCTTTAACAAATGGTGCTGGGAGGACTGGACAGCAACATGCAGAAGACTGAAAGTAGACCACTTTCTCACACCATTCACAAAAATAAACTCAAAATGGACAAAGGACCTGAATGTGAGACAGGAAACCATCAAAACCTTAGAGGAGAAAGCAGGAAAAAAATCTCTCTGACCTCAGCTGCAGTAATTTCTTACTTGCCACATCCCCAAAGGCAAGGGAATTTAAAGCAAAAATGAACTATTGGGACCTCATAAAGATAAAAACCTTCTGCACAGCAAAGGAAACAATCAACAAAACTAAAAGGCAACCAATGGAATGGGAAAAGATATTTGCAAATGATATGTCAGACAAAGGGTTAGTATCCAAAAATCCTGAAGAACTCATCAAACTCCACACCCAAGAAACAAATAATCCAGTGAAGAAATGGGCAGAAAACATGAATAGACACTTCTCTAAAGAAGACATCCAGATGGTCAACTGGCACACGAAAAGATGTTCAATGTCACTCCGCATCAGGGAAATACATATCAAAACCACACTGAGATATCACCTCACACCAGTCAGAGTGGCCAAAATGAACAAATCAGGAGACAAGAGATGCTGGAGAGGATGTGCAAGAGGAACCCTCTTGCACTGTTGGTGGGAAGGCAAATTGGTGCAGCCACTCTGGAAAACAGTGTGGAGATTTCTCAAAAAATTAAAAATAGATCTACCCTATGACCCAGCAATAGTACTGCTAGGAATTTACCCAAGGGATACAGGAGTGCTGAGACATAGGGGCTCTTGTACCCCAATGTTTATAGCAGCACTTTCAACAATAGCCAAACTATGGAAAGAGCCTAGATGTCCATCAACTGATGAATGGATAAAGAAATTGTGGCTTATATACACAATGGAAAACTACGTGGCAATGAGAAAGAATGAAATATGGTCTTTTGTAGCAACGTGGATGGAACTGGAGAGTGTGATGCTAAGTGAAATAAGCCATAGAGAGAAAGACAGATACCCTATGTTTTCCCTCTTTTGTGGATCCCGAGAAACTTAACAGAAGATCTTGGGGGAGGGGAAGGAAATAAAAAAGTTAGAGAGGGAGGGAGCCAAACCATAAGTTTATTCTTAAAAACTGAGAATAAACTGAGGGTTGATGAGGGGAGGGGGGGTGGGAGGGAGGGAAAAGTGAGGGATGGGCATTGAGGAGGGCACCTGTTGGGATGAGCAATGGGTGTTGTATGGAAACCAATTTGACAATAAATTTCATAATAAAAATAAAATAAAAAATAAAATAAAAAAATAATGAGTGACCATAGAAATGTACATTAAACCACACATAGTCACAAAAATGAGAAATATCTTTAAAGAGTGGTAAAACTGCAAGTATTGTTGATGTTACAGAGAAACTGAATTTTTTATACATTGCTGCTGGCAGTACAATTTGTTACAAACACGTCAGAAAAATTACTTGGCAATATACTAAATTTCAATATACACATAAGGTATTATCCAGCAATTGTCTACTTGTAATACACGCTACAGAAGTTGTTACAGATGTGGGAAACTTGCCATGATAGAAATCAAAACAGTTGCTACCTTTCAAGGGAGGGGCTAGAAGAAAGATTCTGGTGAATAATTGATATTCTATTTATTGAGTGACAGTAGTTTAACAATTTATTAAGCTGTATGCTTGTAATTTATATATCTATTTCAAAAATATGTCCATTAAGGAAAAAGAGATGAAAACGTGAGACATTAAGTACAGTATTGGAATTTGGGTTTTAATTTGAAAAAATCAGCTATTAAACATTTATTAGATAATTGGGGTATATTAGAACAACAAATTTGAAGGTACTAAAGATATTAATTTTTAAAAAGTGAAAATGGTATTATATGATAGTTTTATTCTTTCTCTTTTCTTTTTTTTTCTTTTTTCTTTTCTTTTTTTTTTTTTTTTTTACTTTTGGAGCACATACTGAAATACTTCAGGTTGAAGTCATATGTTTGGATTTGCTAAAGCAATTCCATTGAGAAGATGGAGTGGAAGAGGTACAGATGACTAAAGATTGAGTAGGACTTGGTAACTGATGAACTGGTTTCTCAGTTATAAGAAGGTTCATTATTTATTATTCTATAATTTTCCATGTACTGGAAATGGATAAGGAAAAATAACAACTGAGTTTTGGGAAATTATGCACTCAAATTTGTGCCTAAAATACAGTTTCCTAGATAGAATATGCCAAATAAAAGTACCACACTTGAGAGACTCTTTGTATTCATATATCTGTATTTCATAATTAATTCCATGTTTGTCTTTTGGATTTGCTTCAGTATTTATATGGAGATAGGGAAACAGTATATATCAGTCTGGCAGAGATACTAAAGAAGTTTGATATGCCAGTCAACACTCTGGTAGTCTTTGGTTCAGACCATGCTGCAGCCATGTTAAACGGGAAGGAAAACATGGTTTTGTTTTATCGAGTCTCAAAACAATACAGTCCAATCTTGTTAGCAATGGCTGCCCCAACCACCTGGCATATATTCCCCTGCTTCTAAAGAAAAGGCGTTCACAACTCAGGTTAAGAATTTCATCTTTTTATGGCAACTCCAGAGACAGGGGACACTAAAGTGTATTGCAATATTTACTAAACCTGAGCCACAATAACTATCAAATCAGCTTCCCTATGAGGTTTTGGTTTACAAATAAATCCTAACATGAATGGCAGATGTGAGGCCTCCCTGCAAGTCACACTCTTTTAGTTGGAAACAACAGACCACCGATGTGAAAAATAAAGAATGAAAACCTCAAACTCTTGTTTTGAATCAGCAGAAGCAGAAGTTTCAATTACTGGAAATGGAAAAAATGGAGATTTAGCATATGAGAGAGAGCGTGCTGATCTCTGAGAAAGATTAAAGAGACCAAGTGCCCCAAGAAGAGGAAAAGTAGGACAGAACTAGTGGAAGAACTGGGCTTGTTAGCAGATTTCTGTAACTGAAGAGGTAGACTGTAGGAACAGGTAGATTTAAGATTCTAGAAGATTCTAGAATTCATTGCCTGAAGATGATAAATTTCCATCCAGTTGCTTTGTTTTCCTCAATCATTTGTGAGGCTGAGGGTAAGATAGAGAACATACCACAGCATGTAAAATTTTGGTTGGCTTCTCCCCATTTCACTTCAGTCACTACCTAATGTATTTCAGAGTCCAGGCTGTCACTGAAAGTTGGCATGAAAAAACAATGATGGGTGCATTCATGTGAGGGTTGTGGGTAGGGCTATGCCATGGAAAAGGCTTTATATTGCAAAAATCAATGGAACAGTAAGCTTTCTTCTGTGCATTTTACCTAAAGATGCAGAAGAAAATTTTGAGACTGAGCATTAATGTGAATTGAAGGCAGGTGGCCCACAGGTTTTGAAAATTATAGTCCAAACTGCTGAAAAAACTGAAAAAATATTTTTACAGGAATTCAGATCAAAACGAGAGTTTAAGGACAATTTCATGAAAAGGATATTTTTTTTTCTATTTGCTCTTATAAAGATAACATTGTTATCCAGTGATAGGAGTTCAATTGTATCAATTAACTGTTTGTATTGACATATCTCTTCGAAAAGTAGTTGAAAATACAATAGTAACCAGTGTCTTAAACATTAACTTGTTTGTAAATTTAAATCCTCATTGTATCATAAAAAACCTAATTTATTTTATTTCTAAGGGGTTTAATCATTGGATTTTAGTTCAGCAAAGCACAGAGGAAATTAAGGTTTAACTTCTCATTAAACAGATGGAAAAACCTAAGTGTACAGACGAGTGACTTTTACAAGTTCATGAGGAGTAAAAGATAAGGTCTAAGGTTTCTTGAGTCTTACATTCATGTTCATTCCCAAACTACAATATTTATTTTTAAATGGAAAGAGGGGTGATGTATAGAGTTAAAGCATTTTTATTCTATTTTCAACCAGGTATAAAAGGTCTGGTTCTTAATATGTCCTCCTCCAGTTCTGTATATCTTGCAGAGGAGAAACTTTTTCAGTAGTTTTACTTCAGTATACTTAATATACAGAGAGTTTATGCATATACTTAGTATGTACTCTGATGAATTTGGACACAGGCAAACATCTGGTATATCATCAAGGTCATGAGATCTATTACCTCTTTTGTGTTTGTGTGTGTGTGTGGATGGGGGATCATATTTGAGATCTATCCTCTTAACAGATCCTTAAGTGCACAATACAGTATTGGTAACTGTATGCAAAATGTTGTATTTCATGCATAACTATAACTGTATCCCACTGAACAATGACTCCCTATTTTCTCCTCTTCCGAGCCAACAACCACTATTCGATTCTGTGCTTCTATGAGTTTGACTTTTTTTAGCTATCTCACATAAATGAAATTACAAAGTATTTGTCCTTCTCTGACTAGTTTACTTTACATAGCATAACATCGTCCATGTTCATAACTGGTTCTACTTACTTAATTTTGCTATTTCAAGTTCAACATGTGTGTGTAAACATGGGCCACATGACACAACAACATATTTGGATTTATTATATAAAAATAATTGGAAAGCTTCTTTATATAAAATATTTGGATTTGTTTTACTTTTGAGTTAAAGTGTTTCAGATGATATTTCTAGAAAACACTGTTTGAGTTCTTTGATTTCTAGCTTTTGAATAACATCTAAATATCCTTTTAAAAAATTCCCAAAACTCATGAATTGATACTGTGTGCCTTTTAATATGTTCCTTTTTGCAAGATTGCACCTATTATTTAGCTTTTAAAAGTGAATGAATCATAGACTGAAGATATAAACTATCACACCATGGAGATTTTGGGAAATTGAAGTGCTTCAGAAGCAAGAGGTAATGAACTAAATTTCACAAAAAGTATCCTCTGCTAGAATTCCATTTTCATTCAAAATGACTTTTCTGTCTTTGGGGAGGGGAAAAAAAGCATATTAGAAAGCAATATCATAATGACAAAATCAACTTTAGAAATGGCAAGGATAGAATAAATTCTAGAACCTCCTTTCATTTCAACAAATATTTATTCAGAACCTTCAACGTGCCAAGTAGTCTCTTGTGTTTTGTGGATACATAAGTAAAAAGGGGAAAAAGAATCAAAAAGAGAAAAAAAAACTGTTTTCACAGTGTTTATTACATATATACAGAAGAGGGATAATAAACAAAAATTAACTAAAATACATGGTTCCCCCAAATGCATTAAGTATAATAAATGTTTTCTTTCATCAATGACTATGACACATAATATTTACTCAGGTAACATTAGGGTTAAATCATTATAACGTAACAAAACACTGCAGTCCCAACAAACCAAGAGTTCTGAGAGTTTTTAGCATCCTTCAGATATATTTGCATCCTGGCTGTAGTTTTACATTATTGGGTGGCAGGTGTCCATTCCAGCTTTTAAATACTCACTGGGAGGATTGTCAGTAAGACTGCCTTATAACTTATTTCAAAGCATGAGCAGTTTTTATAATGAAAGGGTAAAAGGTGGTTCTATTAATGTTTTTTAAATTATTTTGAATGTTTATTTATTTTTGAGAGAGAGAGAGAGAGAGAGAGAGAGCGCGCGCATGAGTGGGGGAGGGGCAGAAAGCGAGGGAGACACAGAATCCAAGGCAGGCTCCAGGCTCTGAGCTGTCAGCACAGAGCCTGACGTGGGGTTCAAACTCACAAGCCGTGAGATCATGACCTGAGCGAAGTCGGATGCTCAACCGACTGAGCCACCCAGGCGCCCCTCTATTAACGTTTTATACCAAGACCACTAACATAAGCCAGGATTCTGCAGGAATGCAAAGTCAGTCTAATTCTGTCCTGGTGGCTAGTATACTTGTGGAAGCAGGAGCAACTCCAGGAATCCCCACACCTCTTTAAGATGGGCACTCGTTGAAAGCCCTATTCTAGGAGACTAAGCTAGAGAAAGTTTAGGAATCTGAGGACTCACCCGTTCCCTGAGAAAAAAGTTGCCTGTCACTTCCCAATTGTGTCATGTCATCCTAACCATGAATCCTCTACAACTGAGGCCAGACAAAAGTCAGTTGACAAACCCTAGTCACTGTATTTCAATTACTATTGTTACCATGCATTACATTATTATTAAATATAATATGAAAAAATAGGGGAGAAAAGAAATCAGTTTAGAGGGACAGACAGTAGTGTGTCTAATTTTAAATATTGTAGCCACAGAAGAACTGTAGGAAGTGAGGAGTCCAGCCAAGTATCTGGGGAAGTGTGTTTCAAGAAGTTTGAGTAAAATAGGTGTGTTCAAGAGAGAGAGAGAGAGAGAGAGAGAGAGAGAGAGAGAGAGAGATATTAATGTGTCTGGAGTGGAGCAAATTAAGGAGAGAGAAGCAGGAGATGAGGGGAAGCATTGAAGAAGTTGAAAGATTGGGATTAGACCATGTAGAACACCATGAGGTATTGTAGGATCTTTTATTTCTATATGGAGTGCAACACAAAGGGTTCTCTGTGGAGGGGAAAGATTTGGTTTTCTTTAGAAGTCATCATTCTAACTCCTCAGTTAAAAAGAAACTCTATGGAGGAAAGAGAAGGTGAGAGATCAGTTAGGGTATTGTAGCAGTGAGGAGATGGGGAATAGTAGCAGTGGTGTAAGAAGACACGGGAGATTGAATTTGTGCGTGGATTTCAGATTTAATTAGGCATGTATATGTATATGCACAAAACAAACTTTGATTATATAAATTTTCAAATATACAAAAATGTATGGACAAAATAATAAACTCCTGTGTGTCCATCACTTAAGTTTAATCTTTGGAATAGATTTACAACACTTTACACCATAACACTTTACAACATAAGTCTAATTTTTAACATTTCATTATTACTAAAATTACAAAATTATTACTAAAATCATAGTCATCAGTATCATCCAATATTGTCAGCAAAGTTTTCTAATATTCTCATAAGTGTCTTTCTTTTTTTAATGTTTATTGATGTTTGAGAGAGAGAGATGGAGAGTGAGTGGGGGAGGGGCAGAGAGAGAGGCAGATAGAAAATCCCAAGCAGGCTCTGCACTGCTAGTGCAGAGCCTGACATGGGGCTTGAACTCATGAACCATGAGATCATGACCTGAGTGGAAATCAAGAGTCAAAGCTTAACTGACTGAGCCACCCAGGGGCCCTGTAAATGTCTTTCCTTTTTATATTTATCCCCATACCTTTTCTTTCATTTTATTATTGAGATATAATTCACATGCTATAAAATTCATCTTTTTAAAATGTGTAGTTCAGTGGTTTTGAGTATATTTACCATATTTCATTTTCCCATTCATTCCATCCTGTCCCCTATCCACACCTAATATTACACAAAGTTAATAAATTAGTTAACTTTAACTCTATACTGGGTATTGTGTCTTATGCTTTACAAATATTAATATATATTAATATACATATACAGGCACTTCATTTATGGATGATGGTATTAAAACTTTGAATATGAGTCTTTCTTTTTTTATACTGATTTAAATCAAGACCTACACCATATAAAAAAAATCTGAGTGTATTTTTAAGTACAGTGAACAAGAGCCAGTCAGCAAACAAAAACACACCTGAAGCTCTTAAACAGGGAGAAATAAATATAAAGAACTCTTCATTAGAAAGTGAAGAACTGAAAGGGGAAAACAAACAAAGATTTCAAAGGGATCACAGAAGAATGGGGCAGCTACCATACAGCTGGGCTACAAAAAAAAGGTTAAAATTATTGGAACTTAGTATCTTGGGGGAAAGGGATTACAACAGTCTTCTTGGGCTGCAATAACTAAATGCCATAGACTGGGTGGCTCTAATGCCAGAAATCTGTTTTCTCAAAGTTCTAAATGCTGTTAAGTCTGAGGTAAGTATGCCAGTCTCCTGGGTTCTGGTGAGAGCCCTCTCCTTGGCTTGCACATGATGCCTTCTTACTTTGTGTTCACCATGCACCTAAGAAAGAGTCATTGAGGGTCCTGGTTCATGGATCTTAGCACCACCTTTATGATCTCATTTAACTTTTATCTCCTCTTGAGAGGCCCCATCTCCAAATAAAGTTATAATGGGTGTTAGGGCTTCGACATATGACTTTGGAGGAGACACAAAAAGTGTCATAGCAAGCCCATGGATCTGTAACCTGTACATCTGAGAATATGTTGTTAAACAGTTGTTCTTTTTATCTTTGAGCATGGAGGGGTCCCTCTATATTAAGATCCCAATTTTGGAAGAGAGTATGATAATTTGTGCTGGTGACTCTTAAGGATTATAATGAATATGGTTTTGCATGCATTAGAAAGACTGCAAATTGGGGCGCCTGGGTGGCGCAGTCGGTTAGGTGTCCGACTTCGGCCAGGTCACGATCTCGCGGTCCGTGAGTTCGAGCCCCGCGTCAGGCTCTGGGCTGATGGCTCGGAGCCTGGAGCCTGTTTCCGATTCTGTGTCTCCCTCTCTCTCTGCCCCTCCCCCGTTCATGCTCTGTCTCTCTCTGTCCCAAAAATAAATTTAAAAAAAAAACGTTGAAAAAAAAATAAAACAAAATTATATTAAAATAAAAAAAAGACTGCAAATTGACTTTAACTACTGTCGGTCCAACGACCTGCCACTGCTTGAGTGAAGTATTACTGACAGGAGTGTGAAAGGGAAAAGAACTTTCATCAAAACAGAACAACACCCTTCTTTCTCTTGCCTTCCTGTGTCCCTCTAGTTCTTGCTACTGACAGAAACTAACAGGAAGAAGATGGCAAATCAACAATATGACTTGCTGAGTTCTAGACCAGTACTACAAAGCAGGATATAGAACATTTTGTTTGGAGGTGAGACATCTATAACATGCTTGAATACACTTCTTCAGACTTTAAGTCAATTAAAGTTGATGTTTCTATATGGCTAAAAGCTTCCTGCCTTGAGTGACCATGTGTCTACTTTGCCAGGGTAGAGTCCACCTTATACTTCTTGTCTGACATCATCTACTATGTGTGCTCCTGTTCACCATGAAATGTGTCCACGATTGAATGGAAAATTACATGCTCACTCTCAACCAAACTGACACATTTGAGTGACTTTAGGCAATGATCTAATTTACTTCTTAAACACTATTAATTCAAAATCAAATACTTAAAGTCCAAAAATAAAGTGTACTTGCCTTTGTTATAAGTCTGGAACCAAAGGAATGGTGTAATGATTAAGTGAAAGATTTAGTATTGTAGTATTAGGAAATTGTACAAATTTTACTCCAGTTTCACTTTAAACAACAAAATCTTCTAGGTTGCATTATGTCTGCTTTCTCTTAATCATATTGCCCTTGGAGGCCATACAATATGATTTGCCTTTTTAAGGCATATCTTAGGGCAGGATTTATAAATATTATTGGTAAAATATCTTCAGAACTATTAAAAAAGCAAAGAACATTTCCCCTTCATGGGAAACTGGGTGAAAGGAAGGCATCACCAAAAGTTTATCTCAAAAACTTGCCAAAGACACCCTGGAGTATAAGACAGGATTTGGTATCTAACTCAAACTAGAAACCAAATACCTCAAACTCACTGATGCTGCCGCATGCTGATGAAAGGGAGAAAGGGCTGCATTGAGAAGTTGCATTTTACTTTACAATAGGGTGAGGGTTTTGGTTATGATTCATTTAAAAAGGGATTCCTGGAGACTTCGGTTTCTGATTCTGCAGGTCAGGGGCTTAAAAGATACCATGTTGTCCTACAACAAGTAGGTAAAGTGACTTAAAAAAATCAACAACACTTCTTGCATCCATAGAGGGAAAGCTTCAGGCAAACCTCTATTCCCATTATTACAGAGACAGAGAGCTGAATACAGGGAGTTGTGGATTAACAGAGTAGAGACTCATGAGTAGACAATGCCACTTGAACCTTAACCAAGTTGAAAAACCTTAACTATAATTAACAGGTTGCTGGAGGCTCTGTATGGGTAAGACGAAGATTTAAAAATTCCAGAGAGTTGCGGCAAGATGGCGGCTTAGGAGGACGCTGGGCTCACCGCACGTCCTGCTGATCACTTAGATTCCATCTACACCTGCCTAAATAACCCAGAAAACCGCCAGAGGATTAGCAGAACGGAGTCACCGGAGCCAAACGCAGACGAGAGGCCCACGGAAGAGGGTAGGAAGGGCGGCGAGGCAGTGCGCGCTCCACGGACTGGCGGGAGGGAGCCGGGGCGGAGGGGCGGCTCGCCGGCCAAGCAGAGCCCCCGAGTCTGGCTGGCAAAAGCGGAGGGGCCTGACGGACTGTGTTCCGACAGCAAGCGCGACTTAGCGTCTGGGAGGTCATAAGTTAACAGCTCTGCTCGGAAAGCGGGAAGGCTGGAGGACAAAGGGAGGGAGAGCTGCTGAGCCCCCTGACAATAGAGCTCAGTTTGGTGGGGAACAAAGGCGCTCGCCAGCGCCATCTCCCCCGCCCATCCCCCAGCTGAAATCCCAAAGGGAACCGGTTCCTGCCAGGGAACTTGCTCGCTCCGCGCAAACACCCAACTCTGCGCTTCTGCGGAGCCAAACCTCTGGCAGCGGATCTGACTCCCTCCCGCTGCCACAGGGCCCCTCCTGAAGTGGATCACCTAAGGAGAAGCGATCTAAGCCTGCCCCTCCTGCCCCCGAGCACCTTGCCTACCCACCCCAGCTAATACGCCAGATCCCCAGCATCACAAGCCTGGCAGGGTGCAAGTAGCCCAGACGAGCCACACCACCCCACAGTGAATCCCGCCCCTAGGAGAGGGGAAGAGAAGGCACACACCAGTCTGACTGTGGCCCCAGCGGTGGGCTGGGGGCAGACATCAGGTCTGACTGCGGCCCCGCTCACCAACTCCAGTTATACACCACAGCACAGGGGAAGTGCCCTGCAGGTCCTCACCACGCCAGGGACTATCCAAAATGACCAAGCGGAAGAACTCCCCTCAGAAGAATCTCCAGGAAATAACAACAGCTAATGAGCTGATCAAAAAGGACTTAAATAACATAACAGAAAGTGAATTTAGAATAATAGTCATAAAATTAATTGCTGGGCTTGAAAACAGTATACAGGACAGCAGAGAATCTCTTGCTACAGAGATCAAGGGACTAAGGAACAGTCACGAGGAGCTGAAAAATGCTTTAAACGAAATGCATAACAAAATGGAAACCACTACAGCTCGGCTTGAAGAGGCAGAGGAGAGAATAGGTGAACTAGAAGATAAAGTTATGGAAAAAGAGGAAGCTGAGAAAAAGAGAGATAAAAAAATCCAGGAGTATGAGGGGAAAATTAGAGAACTAAGTGATACACTAAAAAGAAATAATATACGCATAATTGGTATCCCAGAGGAGGAAGAGAGAGGGAAAGGTGCTGAAGGGGTACTTGAAGAAATCATAGCTGAGAACTTCCCTGAACTGGGGAAGGAAAAAGGCATTGAAATCCAAGAGGCACAGAGAACTCCCTTCAGACGTAACTTGAATCGATCTTCTGCACGATATATCATAGTGAAACTGGCAAAATACAAGGATAAAGAGAAAATTCTGAAAGCAGCAAGGGGTAAACGTGCCCTCACATATAAAGGGAGACCTATAAGACTCGTGACTGATCTCTCTTTTGAAACCTGGCAGGCCAGAAAGAATTGGCAAGAGATTTTCAGGGTGCTAGACAGAAAAAATATGCAGCCAAGAATCCTTTATCCAGCAAGTCTGTCATTTAGAATAGAAGGAGAGATAAAGGTCTTCCCAAACAAACAAAAACTGAAGGAATTTGTCACCACTAAACCAGCCCTACAAGAGATCCTAAGGGGGACCCTGTGAGACAATGTACCAGAGACATCACTATAAGCATAAAACATACAGACATCACAATGACTCTAAACCCGTATCTTTCTATAATAACACTGAATGTAAATGGATTAAATGCGCCAACCAAAAGACATAGGGTATCAGAATGGATAAAAAAACAAGACCCATCTATTTGCTGTCTACAAGAGACTCATTTTAGACCTGAGGACACCTTTAGATTGAGAGTGAGGGGATGGAGAACTATTTATCATGCGACTGGAAGCCAAAAGAAAGCTGGAGTAGCCATACTTATATCAGACAAACTAGACTTTAAATTAAAGGCTGTAACAAGAGATGAAGAAGGACATTATATAATAGTTACAGGGTCTATCCACCAGGAAGAGCTAACAATTATAAATGTCTATGCGCCGAATACCGGAGCCCCCAAATATATAAAACAATTACTCATAAACATAAGCAACCTTATAGATAAGAATGTGGTAATTGCAGGGGACTTTAATACACCACTTACAGAAATGGATAGATCATCTAGACACACGGTCAATAAAGAAACAAGGGCCCTGAATGAGACATTGGATCAGATGGACTTGACAGATATATTTAGAACTCTACATCCCAAAGCAACAGAATATACTTTCTTCTCGAGTGCACATGGAACATTCTCCAAGATAGATCATATACTGGGTCACAAAACAGCCCTTCATAAGTTTACAAGAATTGAAATTATACCATGCTTACTTTCAGACCACAATGCTATGAAGCTTGAAATCAACCACAGAAAAAAGTCTGGAAAACCTCCAAAAGCATGGAGGTTAAAGAACACCCTACTAACAAATGAGTGGGTCAACCAGGCAATTAGAGAAGAAATTAAAAAATATATGGAAACAAACGAAAATGAAAATACAACAATCCAAACGCTTTGGGACACAGCAAAGGCAGTCCTGAGAGGAAAATACATTGCAATCCAGGCCTATCTCAAGAAACAAGAAAAATCCCAAATACAAAATCTAACAGCACACCTAAAGGAACTAGGAGCAGAACAGCAAAGGCAGCCTAAACCCAGCACAAGAAGAGAAATAATAAAGATCAGAGCAGAAATAAACAATATAGAAACTAAAAAAACTGTAGAGCAGATCAACGAAACCAAGAGTTGGTTTTTTGAAAAAATAAACACAATTGACAAACCTCTAGCCAGGCTTCTCAAAAAGAAAAGGGAGATGACCCAAATAGATAAAATCATGAATGAAAATGGAATTATTACAACCAACCCCTCAGACATACAAACAATTATCAGGGAATACTATGAAAAATTATATGCCAACAAATTGGACAACCTGGAAGAAATGGACAAATTCCTGAACACCCACACTCTTCCAAAACTCAATCAGGAGGAAATAGAAAGCTTGAACAGACCCATAACCAGTGAAGAAATTGAATCGGTTATCAAAAATCTCCCAACAAATAAGAGTCCAGGACCAGATGGCTTCCCAGGGGAGTTCTACCAGACGTTTAAAGCAGAGATAATACATATCCTTCTCAAGCTATTCCAAGAAATAGAAAGGGAAGGAAAACTTCCAGACTCATTCTATGAAGCCAGTATTACTTTGATTCCTAAACCAGACAGAGACCCAGTAAAAAAAGAGAACTACAGGCCAATATCCCTGATGAATATGGATGCAAAAATTCTCAATAAGATACTAGCAAATCGAATTCAACGGCATATAAAAAGAATTATTCACCATGATCAAGTGGGATTCATTCCTGGGATGCAGGGCTGGTTCAACATCCGCAAATCAATCAACGTGATACATCACATTAACAAAAAAAAAGAGATGAACCATATGATCCTGTCAATCGATGCAGAAAAGGCCTTCGACAAAATCCAGCACCCTTTCTTAATAAAAACCCTTGAGAAAGTCGGGATAGAAGGAACATACTTAAAGATCATAAAAGCCATTTATGAAAAGCCCACAGCTAACATCATCCTCAATGGGGAAAAACTGAGAGCTTTTTCCCTGAGATCAGGAACACGACAAGGATGCCCACTCTCACCGCTGCTGTTTAACATAGTGCTGGAAGTTCTAGCATCAGCAATCAGACAACAAAAGGAAATCAAAGGCATCGAAATTGGCAAAGATGAAGTCAAGCTTTCGCTTTTTGCAGATGACATGATATTATACATGGAAAATCCGATAGACTCCACCAAAAGTCTGCTAGAACTGATACAGGAATTCAGCAAAGTTGCAGGATACAAAATCAATGTACAGAAATCAGTTGCATTCTTATACACTAACAATGAAGCAACAGAAAGACAAATAAAGAAACTGATCCCATTCACAATTGCACCAAGAAGCATAAAATACCTAGGAATAAATCTAACCAAAGATGTAAAGGATCTGTATGCTGAAAACTATAGAAAGCTTATGAAGGTAATTGAAGAAGACTTAAAGAAATGGAAAGACATTCCCTGCTCATGGATTGGAAAAATAAATATTGTCAAAATGTCAATACTACCCAAAGCTATCTACACATTCAATGCAATCCCAATCAAAATTGCACCAGCATTCTTCTCGAAACTAGAACAAGCCATCCTAAAATTCATATGGAACCACAAAAGGCCCCGAATAGCCAAAGAAATTTTCAAGAAGAAGACCAAAGCAGGAGGCATCACAATCCCAGACTTTAGCCTCTACTACAAAGCTGTCATCATCAAGACAGCATGGTATTGGCACAAAAACAGACACATAGACCAATGGAATAGAATAGAAACCCCAGAACTAGACCCACAAACGTATGGCCAACTCATCTTTGACAAAGCAGGAAAGAACATCCAATGGAAAAAAGACAGCCTCTTTAACAAATGGTGCTGGGAGAACTGGACAGCAACATGCAGAAGGTTGAAACTAGACCACTTTCTCACACCATTCACAAAAATAAACTCAAAATGGATAAAGGACCTAAATGTGAGACAGGAAACCATCAAAACCTTAGAAGAGAAAGCAGGAAAAGACCTCTCTGACCTCAGCCGTAGCAATCTCTTACTCGACACATCCCCAAAGGCAAGGGAATTAAAAGCAAAAGTGAATTACTGGGACCTTATGAAGATAAAAAGCTTCTGCACAGCAAAGGAAACAACCAACAAAACTAAAAGGCAACCAACGGAATGGGAAAAGATATTCGCAAATGACATATCGGACAAAGGGCTAGTATCCAAAATCTATAAAGAGCTCACCAAACTCCACACCCAAAAAACAAATAACCCAGTGAAGAAATGGGCAGAAAACATGAATAGACACTTCTCTAAAGAAGACATCCGGATGGCCAACAGGCACATGAAAAGATGTTCAGCGTCGCTCCTTATCAGGGAAATACAAATCAAAACCACACTCAGGTATCACCTCACGCCAGTCAGAGTGGCCAAAATGAATAAATCAGGAGACTATAGATGCTGGAGAGGATGTGGAGAAACGGGAACCCTCTTGCACTGTTGGTGGGAATGCAAATTGGTGCAGCCGCTCTGGAAAGCAGTGTGGAGGTTCCTCAGAAAATTAAAAATAGACCTACCCTATGACCCAGCAATAGCACTGCTAGGAATTTATCCAAGGGATACAGGAGCACTGATGCATAGGGCCACTTGTACCCCAATGTTCATAGCAGCACTCTCAACAATAGCCAAATTATGGAAAGAGCCTAAATGTCCATCAACTGATGAATGGATAAAGAAATTGTGGTTTATATACACAATGGAATATTACGTGGCAATGAGAAAAAATGAAATATGGCCTTTTGTAGCAACGTGGATGGAACTGGAGAGTGTGATGCTAAATGAAATAAGCCATACAGAGAAAGACAGATACCATATGGTTTCACTCTTATGTGGATCCTGAGAAACTTAACAGGAACCCATGGGGGAGGGGAAGAAAAAAAAAAAAGAGGTTAGAATGGGAGAGAGCCAAAGCATAAGAGACTGTTAAAAACTGAGAACAAACTGAGGGTTGATGGGGGGTGGGAGGGAGGAGAGGGTGGGTGATGGGTATTGAGGAGGGCACCTTTTAGGATGAGCACTGGGTGTTGTATGGAAACCAATTTGTCAATAAATTTCATAAAAAAAAATAAATAAAAAAAAAATAAAAAAATAAAATAAAAATTCCAGGAGGACCCACGTGTAGGAGGATCCCCACAATATTCTGACATTTATCTCAAGGAACTCAACCAGCTTTTCACAGTAAATATCTAAGATAAATCATCTCTGGTTTCTAGCAAGGGGAGAGGAAAAGGAACCAGTTTGAATTATGCCAAACATTCTGTTCTTAACAAGGCCTAGAGAAGAGAAATAACAAAATCTAGTCAGCAGTAACTTCCCCTTTGTAGGAAAGGAAATACCCAACTCCAGCCCATTGTAACCATCCTGTGTCACCTAAGAGGGAGGAAAAAAAATCTGAAAAATGCCAGTGAAGTTCACAGTCCAGAGGCATGGGCTCACTAAAAGACTGAGACCTAACTACAGCATATCAAACATTTCCCCTCTTGTACACCTCACCACCACATCACTCAGGGAACTTACAAAAGTTCCTTTTACCCAATATATCATATTCAGCTTTTATGAAAAAAAATTAGAAGCCATACTATACAACAAACACAAAACAAAATGTAATTTGAAGAGACAGAGTAAACATTAGTACCAGACATGGATGGATGTTGGAATTATCAGATTGTGACTTTAAAACTACTATGCCTAATATGCTAATGGTGCTAATGGATAAAGTAGATATCATTTAAGAAAAGATGGGCATGTAGGAAGAGAGGTAAAAATCCTAAGACAGAAGCAAAAGAAATGCTACAGATAAAAAACAAACAAAAAAAAGCAAAAACAAAACAAAACACTAACAGAAATGAAGAACACCTTCAATGCACCTATTTGTAAATTGGACAAAGTTGAGGAAAACAGTCTCTGTGCTAGGGAATCTATCAATAGAATCCTTAAAACTGAAAAGCAAGGAGAACAAAACCCGAAAATAACAATATCCAAGGATCGTGAGGCAACTATAAAAGGTATACCAAACAGGAAATGGAAATACAAGAAAGAGAAGAGGGAAAGAAACAGAAGAAATATTTGAAACAAAAATGACTGAAAATTTCTCCAAATTAATATCAGACACCAAAACACAGATATAGGAAGCTCAAACACACAGCAGGAAAAAATACCAAAATCCTATACATAGACATATCATTTAAAAAATACAGAAAATCAAATATACATATTTTTAAAAACCTTGAAAGAACAAGAAGAAAAACAACAACAACAATACCTTACCTATAGAGGAAAAAAGATAAGAATTACATCTGACTTCTACTGAAAAACCATGCAAGATAGACAGTGGAGTGAAATATTTAACATATGGAGAGTAAACAACAGACAATCTAGAATTCCATAATTTATAAAACATTACCCTTCAAAGTCAGGAGTATATACAAAATACAGCATCTTTTCTTAGTAAAAACCCTCAAGAAAGTCGGGATAGAAGGAACATACTTAAACATCATAAAAGCCATATATGAAAAGTCCACAGCTAATATCCTCAATGGGGAAAAACTGAGAGCTTTTCCCCTGAGATCAGGAACATGACAGGGATGTCCACTTTCACCCCTGTTGTTTAACATAGTGTTGGAAGTCCTAGCATCAGCAATCAGACAACAAAAGGAAATCAAAGGCATCGAAATTGGCAAAGAGGAAGTCAAGCTTTCACTTTTCGCAGATGACATGATACTCTACATGGAAAATCCTACAAACTCCACCAAAAGGCTACTAGAACTGATACATGAATTCAGCAAAGTTGCAGGATACAAAATCAATGTACAGAAATCAGTTGCATTCTTATACACTAATAATGAAGCAACAGAAAGACAAATAAAGAAACTGATCCCATTCACAATTGCACTGAGAAGCATAAAATACCTAGGAATAAACCTAACCAAAGATGTAAAAGATCTGTATGCTGAAAACTATAGAAAGCTTATGAAGGAAGTTGAAGAAGTTACAAAGAAATGGAAAAACATTCCATGCCCATGGATTCGAAGATTAAATATTGTTAAAATGTCAATACTACCCAAAGCAATCTACACATTCAATGCAATCTCAATCAAAATTGCTCCAGCATTCTTCTCAAAGCTAGAACAAACAATCCTAAAATTTGTATGGAACCACAAAAGACCCCGATAGCCAAAGTAATACTGAAAAGGGAAACCAAAGCATCAGATATCACAATCCCAGATTTTAGCCTCTACTACAAAGCTGTAATCATCAAGACAGCATGGTATTGGCACAAAGACCACTGGAATAGAATTGAGATCTCAGAATTGGACCCACAGATGTATGGCCAACTAATGTTTGACAAAGCAGGAAAGAGTATCCAATGAAAAAAAAACCAGTCTGTTTAGCAAAGGGTGCTGGGAGAACTGGACAGCAACACGCAGAAGAATGAAACCAGACCACTTCGTTACAACATACATAAAAATAAACTCAAAATGGATGAAAGACCTAAATGTGAGACAGGAAACCATCAAAACCCTAGAGGAGAAAGCAGGGAACAACCTATTTGACCTCAGCCATAGCAATTTCTTGCTTGACATATCTCCAAAGGCATAGGAATTAAAAGCAAAAATGAATGATTGATACCTCATCAAGATAAAAATCTTCTACACTGCAAAGGAAACAATCAACAAAACTAAAAGGCAACTGATGGAATGGGAAAAGATATTCGCAAATGACATATCAGATAAAGGGTTAGTATCCAAAATCTATAAAGAACTTACCAAACTCAACATCCGAAAAACAAATAATCCAGTGAAGAAATGGGTAGAAGACATGAATAGACACTTTTCCAGTGAAGACATCCAGATGGCCAACAGACACATGAAAAGATGCTCAATGTCACTCATCATCAGGAAAATACAAGTCAAAACCACACTGAAATACCACCTCACACAGGTCAGAGTGGCTAAAATGAACAGCTCAGGAAACTACAGATGCTGGAGAGGATGTGCAGAAACGGGAACCCTTTTGCACAGTTGGTGGGAATGCAAGTTGGTGCAGCCACTCTGGAAAATAGTGTGGAGGTTCCTCAAAAAATTAAAACTAGAACTACCCAACAACCAAGCAATAGCACTGCTGGGAATTTATCCAAAGATACAGGAGTGCTGATTCATAGGGGCACATATACCTCAATGTTTATAGCAGCACTTTCAACAATAGCCAAATTATGGAAAGAGCCTAAATGTCTATCAATTGACAAATGGATAAAGAAGATATGGTTTATACTTACAATGGAATACTACTTGGCAATGAGAAAGAATGAAATCATGCCATTTGCAGCAACATGGAAGGAAATGGAAGGTATTATGCTAAGTGGAATGAGTCAGTCAGAAAAAGACCTATATCATATGTTTTCACTCATATATGGAACTGGAGAAACTTAACAGAAGACCATGGGGGAAAGGAATGGAAAAAAAAATAGTTACAAACAAAGAGGGAGGGAGGATAACCATAAGAGACTCTTGAATACAGAGAGAAAACTGAGGGTAGATGGGGGGGAAGGGGGAGGGGAAAATGGGTGATGGGCACTGAGGAAGGCACTTGTTCGGATGAGCACTGTGTGTTATATGTAAGCGTTGAACCATGGCAATCTACCCCCAAAACCAAGAGCACACTGTACACTCTGTATGTTAGCCAATATGACAATAAACTTTACTAAAAAATTAACAAACAAGCAAACAAACAAACATTAAAAAAAAAGGTCAGGAGTATATAAATGTATAAAGAACTTATACAACTCAATAGAAAAAAAAACTGATTAAAAGATGAGTAGAAGATCTGACATTTTTCCAAAACAGACACACATGGCCAAGAGGTAAACGAAACATTTACTAAACATCATTACACATCAGGCAAATGCAAATAAAAAGGAAGATCAGTTATCACCTCACATGTGTTAAAGTAACTATAATAAAAAAGACAATAAATAACAACTGTTGGTGAGAATATAAAGGAAATCTTCATGCACTGTTGGTAGCAATGTAAATTGGTGCAGCCTCTATGGACAACCATATGGAGCTTCCTCAAAAAAATTAAAAAGAGAGCTACCATATGACCCACCAATTCCACTTCTGGGTAAACATGCAAAGAAAATGAAAACACTAACTTGAAAAGACATACACATCCCCATACCTAGTGCAGCATTATTTAAAATAGCCAAGACATGAAAGTAACCTAAGTGCCTATGGATGGATGAATGGATAAAGAAAATGTTGCATATATACACAATGAAATATTATCCAGCCATTAAAACCAAGGGTATCTTGCAGTTTGCTACAACATGGATGTACTTTGAAACCACTATGCTAAGTGAAATAAGATAGAAACAAATGCCATATGATCTCAGTTCTATGTGAATCTAAAACAATTAAAAAAAAAAAACAGAGTTGCTTGGATGGCTCAGTTGGTTAAGCACCTGACATTGGCTTGGGTCATGATCTCACAGTTGATGGGTTCGAGCCCTGCATCAGGCTCTGTGTTGACAGCTCAGAACCTAGAGCCTGCTTCGGATTCTGTCTCCCTCTCTCTGTCCTTCCCCACTTATCCATCTCTCTCTCAAAAACAAATAAACATTAGAAAAAAATATTTAAATAAACAAACAGAAAAACTCCACCCAGTTCATATACAAAGAACAGACTGGTAGTTGCCAAAGGTGGGGGATGGTGAAGCCTGGAAGCACTGAAGGGAGTAAAAAGGTACAAACCTCCACTTATAAAATAAGTCATTGGGATATAACGTACAGCATGGTGACTATAGTTAATTCTATACTGCATATCTGAAAGTTGCTAAGAGTAAATCTAAAAGTTCTTCCGACAGGAAAACAATTTGAAACTATATATGGTAAGAGATGTTAACTAGAATTATTGTGGTGATCATTTTACAATATATACAAATATCAAAGTCATGTTGTACACCTGAAACTAATACAGTCTTATATGTCAATTAGGTCTCATTTTTAAAAAGTAAAGGAGAAATCGAGACTTTCTCAAGCAAAAATTGAATTTATTGGTACCAGACCTTTCTTTACAAAAAATGTTAAGAAGTTCTTTAAACAAAGTAATAGGTCAGTGTAATATCTGAGAAAATGATCTGAAAAGATCAAATATGTATTTCTTATAAATCATTATATCATACTGACTTATTTTTGTTTTGTTTAAAGTAAATTTCTTATATTTCTTGTAAAGCAAGTTCTAGTAGCAACAAATTTGGTCTTCATCAACAGCTCCTGAAAATGCTTTGGTCCATGAACGTAAAAAGGGTGACCTGTTATTAATGAAGGTGACTTATGGATCTTATTAAGGAAAGAGATGGATTGCCAGAAGGACCAACCATGTGGTTATAAGGTTACAACATTCAGTTCTACCTCTCACCATATGCCACTGGACTGGGCCCGATGCTCCAAGAGGTCAGACACTCCTTTGTTTAGGAGTGTTCTTTCATCTGGTTGTTAATTCATATTATTTATCACATCCCGCTGTTTATTAAAAGATGTGATAAATGATACAAATTAAGTAATAGACATAAAATATTTGCCAGGGTTCTGTGAGCCATTCTACTAAATTAATCAAAGTCAAGGAGGAGGTCACTGGAATCACCAATCTGTGACTGGTGGTCAGAAACACAGGTAGCAATCTGGGGCTTGCTAATGGCAGTGGAAGTGAAGAGTGGGAAGCAGTCTTGTAGACCAGAACCCTTACCCTGTGGAATCTGATACTATCTCTGCATGGATAGTGTATGAATTGAGCTGAATTCTTAGACACGCTGCTGGTGTCTGAGAACTGTTTGATATGGCGTGTGAGAGAACTGCCCGTCATGTTGGAACTGTGTCTGGGATCCCTAAATCAGTCAGAAAATCAAAATCTACAAAGAAATTAAGAATATCAATACAGGAAAACATGAATGTAAAATAAATTTTTTTCTTAGTTGGTCGAACACATAAATTTGTTCAAAATAATAGCAATTCATTCAATTCATATGTGCATGTATGGTTATATTTAAGTAGAGTGAAAGAGAATGATACAAGAGATAGAGGCAGATAGTAGGATTATTTTGTTATTTTAAAGTACTCATACCTTTTGTAAAGAGATTTAATGTTGCTAGAGAATGGACTTGGATTAGTTTTACATGTATATTGCAAATTCTAGGACACACACTAAGAAAAATAAAATTTAAAAAAAAAGAACTGTAACTGATATGCTAAGAAAGGAGATAAATGGAATCAAAATGCTAATTAAAACCACAAAAGGCAGGGGCGCCTGGGTGGCTCAGTTGGTTGAGTGTCCAACTCTTGGTTTTGGCTCAGGTCATGGTCACACAAGTTTGTGGGTTTGAGCGCCAGGTCAGGCTCTGTCCTGACAGCATGGAGTCTGCTTGGGATTCTCTCTCTCTTTGCTGCTCACTTGCTCTCTTGCTCTCTCACTCAATCAAAATAAATAAATACACTTTAAAAAAAGGCAGAAAAAAAGAAATATAAGAACAAAGAATAGAGGCAACAAATAGAAAACAGTAATAAATATGGTAAATATCAATCCAACTACATCAATTATCACTTTGAATGTCAGTGGTCTAAATGCACCAAGTAAAAGACAGCTTCTCAGAGTAGTTAAAAAAGTGTGAGTAGTCTCTAAGTAGAATACAAGAAACCCTCTTTAAATATAAAGACACATATGGGGCACCTGGGTGACTCAGTCAATTAAGTATCCAAATTTGGCTGAGGTCATGATTTTGTGGTTCGTGAGTTCAAGTCCCATGTCGGGGTTTCTGCTAACTGCTTAGAGTCTGGAGCCTGCTTTGGATTCTGTGTCTCTCTCCCTTTCTCTCTGCCCCTATCCCACTCACAGTGTCTCTGTTTCTCAAGAAATAAAGTAGTTTTTAAAAAATTTAAACATAAAGACATATATAGATTTAATGTAAGTGGATAGAGAAAAATATACTACGTAACAATAATCACAAAAAAGCATGAGTAGCTATGTTAATTTCAGAGCAAACCTTAAAGTAAGGAAAACTATTTGCAATAAAGACATGGCATAATGACAAAGTGATCAAATGTCCAAGAAAATATCTCCTGATGCATATGCACCTAACAACAGAGCAGCAAATGATTTCATGTGTATGCACCTAACAACAGATTATTAAACTACTTGACACAAAAACTGATAGAATTACAAGGAGTAAATCAACAAAGACATAGCCGAAATGAATACCACCACCAACCAACTGGATAAAATTGACTTTTCTAGACTCCTTCATCCAACGAAAGCTGCATTGACATTTTCGTCAGGCTTACATGGAGCATTCAACACAACAGACCACATTCCAAGCCATAAAACACACATTAACAGATGTAAAAAATAGAATTAATTTAGACTTTCAAGCCACAATGGAAAAAAATTAGAATTAATGGAAAGATAACTGGAAAATACTTCAATTTATAGAGATTAAACAACACACTTTAAAAAAATATATTTGAGAGAGAGAGAGAGAGAGAGAGAGAGAGAGAGAGATAACGAGTGGGGGAGTGGCAGAGGAAGAGGGAGAGAAAGAATACCAAACAGGCTAAGCTCAGCATGGAGCCCAAGGCAGGACTCGATCTCAGGACTTGGAAATCATCATCTGGTTGAAATCACGAGTCAGATGCTTAACCCTCTGAGCCACACAGGCATCCTTGAAACAACACGCTTCTACACAACACACAAGTCAAAGAAATATCAAAAGAAACTAAATGAGAATAAAAACACAACTAACCAAAATTTGTAAAATGTAGTGAAGGTAGTACTTAGAGGGAAATTTATACCATTGAGCATATATATTAGAAAAGAAGATATATAACTAAAAATCTAAGTTTCCACCCTAGGAAACCACAATAAAGAAGAGCAAATTAAATTCAAATAAACAGAACAAAAATAATAATTAGAGCAACAATCAAAAACATTCTAAGCAGAAAAGCAATATATAACATCAATGAAAAACAAAGGTTTTTGTTTTTTTTTTTAAAGATAATAAAAAAACCCCAAACCTCTAGCGAAGCAAAGCAAGAAGAGGAGAGGACACAAATTACTAATATAAAGAGTGAGGGATGCCTGGATGGCTCAGTCAGTTGAGCATCCGACTCTTGATACCAGCTCATGTCATGATCCCAGACATGTGCTGGACCCCATGTTGGGCTCTGCACTGAGCGTGAAGCCTGCTTAAGATTTTCAGTCTCTCTCTCTCACTCTCTCTTTCTCTCTTTCTCTCTCTCTCTCTCTCTCTCCCTCCCTCCCTCCCTCTGGCTCTCTCCCCTGCCTGCTCTCTCTCTAAAATAAAATAAAAAAAAAAATGAAAGAAGGGACATCACTACAAATACCATGGAAATTAAAAAGCATAATAAAGGAATACTATGAACACGTTTAGGCCTACAAATTTGTTAACATAAAATGGACCAATTCTTTGAAAGGTGCAAGGTGAAAAAAAAAATACAAGACGAAATAGATTATCTGAACAGGACTGTATGTATCAAATAAATTGAATAATCAGTCTTATAAAACAGAAAACACAAGGTCCAGATGGGTTCACTGATGAATATAAACAAACATTTAGGGAAGAAATTATACCAATTCTCTTTCAAAGTATAATCTCTTTCAAAGTGTAGAGCAGGGGGAATACTTTTTCAATTATTTATATGAAACCAGCATTACCCTAGTACCAAAAGCAAAGACATTAGAAGAAAACTACAAACTAATTTCTTTCATGAACATAGATGCAAAAATACTCAACAAAATTTTAGCAAATTGAACCTGATAAAGCATAAAAATAATTATATGCCACAATCAAGTGGGATTTATTCTGGGTTTGCAAGGTTGGTTCAACATTTGAAAATCAATTCATCCTTGTTCAGCTTGTTGACTACATCAACAAGCTGAAACAAAAAATCACATGATTTTATCAATAGATGCAGAAAAACAACTTATGAATCGTGACAGACTCTTAGTAAATTAAGAATAGAGGGAAATTTCCCAACTTGACAGATGCTATTTACAAAAAACCTACAGCTAACATTATACTCAAAGATGAGAAATTCAAAACTTTTCCACTAAGATCAGGTTAGAAGTCAAGAATATACCTCTCATCACTTCTTTTCAACATTGTACTGGAAATTCTTGCTAAGGCAGTAAGGCTAAGAAAAGGAAATAAAAATACATACAGATTGGAAAGGTGAATATAAAACTGTTTCCATTCTCAGAAAATGATATTTATCATATATACTATATGGCATAAGGTTAATATACAAAATCAATTGATTTCCTACATACCAGCAATGAACAGGTGGGAGTTGAAAATAAATATGCAGTATTTACATAAGTACTCCAAAAATGAAACACTTAGGTATAAGTCTAACAAAAATATGAAAGATCTAGCTGAAGAAAACTACAAAAGTATGATGAATAAAATCAAAGGAAAAGCTAATAATTGTATGCATAACCATGTTCATGGAGAAGAAGATTCAATATTGCCAAGATGTCAATTTTTCCCAATTTAATACAAATTAAATGTAATCCCAGTCATAATTTATCTCAAGTTTTTTCATCAATATTGATAAACTGGTTCCATAGTTTATAGGGAGAAGGAAAAGACTCAGAATAACATAATATTGACGAAGAGAAAAGTTGGAGGACTGACACTAATTGACCTCAGAGCTTACTAGAAAGCTACAGTGATCAAGAGTGTGTTATTGGTGACAGAATAAATAAATGGAACAAAACAGAAAGCCCTGAAATAGACATGAAAAATTTAGTCAATTGACTTTTTAACAAAGAAGCAAAGGAAACGCAATGGGGCAAAGATAGTTTCTTCAATAAATGGTGCTAGAAGAACTGGACATCTACATGCAAAATGATGAATCTAGAGACAGACCTTATGCTCTTCACATAAATTAACTCAGTGGACAACAGGCCTAAATATAAAATTCAAAACTCTAATACTCCTAGAAGACAACATACAAGAAAATTTAGATGACACTGAGTATAAGGTTGACTTTTTAGATATAACACCAGACAAGTCATGAAAAAATAATTGATAACCTGGAGTCCATTTAATTGCTAACTTCTGCTACTCAAAAGACAGTATCAAGATTAAAAGGCAAGCCACAGACTGGGAGAAAATATTTTCAAGACCTCTTTCATAAGGGGTTATTATTCCAGAAAATACAAAAACCTCTTAAAACACAATAAGAAAATAATCATGTTTAAAATGGGCTAGATTCTATATAGTATGGTATTGGCACAAAAACAGACACATAGACCAATGGAATAGAATAGAAAACCCAGAAGTAGACCCACAAAAGTATGGCCAAGTAATCTTTGATAAATCAGGAAAGAATATCCCATGGAAAAAAGACAGTCTCTTTAACAAATGGTGCTGGGAGAGCTGGACAGCAACATGCAGAAGAATACAACTAGACCACTTTGTTTCACCATTCACAAAAATAAACTCAAAATGGATAAAGGACCTGAATGTGAGACAGGAAACCATCAAAACCCTAGAAGAGAAAGCAGGGAAAAACCTCTCTAACCTCAGCCAGAGCAATTTCTTACTTGACACATCCCCAAAGGCAAGGGAATTAAAAGCAAAAATGAACTATTGGGACCTCATGAAGATAAAAAGCTTCTGCACAGCAAAGGAAACAATTAACAAAACTAAAAGGCAACCAATGGAAAAGGAAAAGATATTTGCAAATGACATATCGGACAAAGGGCTAGTATCCAAAACCTATAAAGAGCTCACCAAACTCCACACCCGAAAACAAATAACCCAGTGAAGAAATGGGCAGAAAACATGAATAGACACTTCTCTAAAGAAGACATCCAGATGGCCAACAGGCACATGAAGATGCTCCACGTCGCTCCTCATCAGGGAAATACAAATCAAAACCACACTCAGATATCACCTCTCACCAGTCAGAGTGGCTAAAATGAACAAAACAGGAGACTATAGACGCTGGAGAGGATGTGGAGAAACGGGAACCCTCTTGCACCTAGTGGGAATGCAAACTGGTGCAGCCTCTCTGGAAAACAGTGTGGAGGTTCCTCAAAAATTTAAAAATAGACCTACCCTATGACCCAGCAGTAGCACTGCTAGGAATTTACCCAAGGGATACAGGAGTACTGATGCATAGGGGCACTTGTACCCCAATGTTTATAGCAGCACTCTCAACAATAGCTAAATTATTGAAAGAGCCTAAATGTCCATCAACTGATGAATGGGTAAAGAAATTATGGTTTATATACACAATGGAATACTACTTGACAATGAGAAAGAATGAAACATGGCCTTTTGTAACAATGTGGATAGAACTGGAAAGTGTTATGCTAAGTGAAATAAGTCATACAGAAAAGGACAGATTCCATATGTTTTCACTCTTTTGTGGATCCTGAGAAACTTAACAGAAGACCATGGGGGAGGGGAAGGAAAAAAAAAAAAAGGTTAGAGAGGGACGAAGCCAAACCATAAGAGACTCCTGAAAACTGAGAACAAACTGAGGGTTGATGGGGGGTGGGAGGGTGGGGTGGGTGGGTGATGGGTATTGAGGAGGGCACCTGTTGGGGTGAGCACTGGGTGTTGTATGGAAACCAATTTGACAATAAATTTCATATTAAAAAATAATAATAAATAAATAAATAAATAAATAAATAAAATGGGCTAAAAAAACTTAACACACATCTCACCAAATAAGATATACAGATGGCTAAATATCATACCAAAAGAACCTCCACATCATATATTATCAGGGAAATGAAAATTAAAACAACAATGAGAAACCACTACAGATATTTTGGAATGGCCAAAGTTGAGAATACTGACAACAAATGATAGTGAGGTGTATAACAACAGGAACTCTTATACACTGCTGATGGGAATGAAAATAATACAGGAGCTTTGGAAAACAGTTTGGTGGTTTCTTAAAAAAATAAATATATTCTTACCATATAATGCAGCAGTCACAGTACTTGGGATCTACCCAAAGGATATGAAAACATATGTCCAGACAAAAATCTGCACGCAGATGTTTATAGCAGCTTTAGTCATAACTGTCCAAACTTGGAAGCAAACAAGATGCCTTTAAGTTTTAAATGGATAAATAAACTGTGGTATATCCAGACAATGAAATATTATTCAGCATTAAAAAGAAATGAAGTATTAAGCCATCAAAAGATATGGAGTAAATTTAAATTTGTATTACTAAATGAAAATATCCAATCTGAGAAGGCTATATAGTATGCAATTTCAATGACATGACATTCTGGGAAAGGCAAAACTGTAGAGATAATAAAAAGATCAGTGGTTGCCAGAGGTGAGAGAGGTGAATAGGCAGAGCACAGAATATTTTTACTCAGTGAAAATACTGTGTGGTATTATAATAATGGATACATATCATTATATATCTGTCCAAAACCATAGAAAGTGTAAGACCAAGAATGAACCCTAAGGTAAACTGTGAACTCTGAATGATTATAATGTGTCACAGTGGGTTCATCATAGGTAAATAAATGCACGATTTTGATGAGTATTGTTGATAGGAATGAAGCTGTCCATGTATGGAGACAAGAAGAAGGTGGGGAATCTTGGCATCTTCCTCTAAAGTTTGTTGTAAACTTTAAACTGCTCTAAAATGTTAAAGTCTTAGAAAAACAAACAAAAAAGGATTCCTGGTAATGGTGATTCCATGCAACCAGAGACTTGATATGTTCCAAAATATAAATAGGTAAGTGAAGAGTAACCGATATGATTCTTTAAAGACAATTACTGTATGTTGATTATAAACCTGACACATTATTAAATTCATTTATTAGTTATAACAGCTTTGTGATGGAGCCTTTAGGTCTTTGGATGTATGGTATAAATATATAAACATGTTATCTCCAAACAGAAATTATTGTACTTGTGATTTTAGTGTTTTATTTCTTTTTCTGATTCCTAAAAACTCTAAGACTTCCAGTATTCTGTTGAACAGAAGCAGTGGGAGTGAGTGTCTTTGCTTATTTTCTAATTCTTGAAAATCCTTCAGTTTTGGGGATTTTCATAGACAGATTTTATTGTGCTAAGTTCTTTCTATACCTAATTTATTGATAGTTTCTATTATAAAAGTGTGTTAAATTTTGTCAAATGCTTTACATGCATCTATTGAGATGATGTGATTTTTTATTTTCAAATTTTCATTTGACTTCTAATTAGTTAACATATAGTATAGTATTGGTTTCAGGAGTAAAATTTAGTAATTAATCACTTAGATGTAACACCCAGTGCTTATCACAAGTGCCCTCCTTAATACTCATCAGCCATCTAGTTCATCCCCCTGCCCACCTCCTCTCCAGCAACACTCAGTTTGCTCTTTATAGTTAGAGTCTCTTATGGTTTGCGTCTCTTTTTTTCTCTTACTCTATGTTCATCTGTTTTGTTTCTTAAATGCCACATATGAGTGAAATAATATATTTCTTTTTCTCTAACTAATTTCACTTAGCATGATATACTCTCGCTCCATCCATATCATTGACAATGGCAACATTTAATTCTTTTTGATGGCTAATATTCCTTTTTGTATATGTGATGCATGCATGTGTGTCTGTATATGTGTGTATATATATGCAGACACCACCACCTCTTCTTTAATCATTCATCAGTTGATGGACATTTGGGCTCTTTCCATAATTTGGCTACATATACTCCTTTGGTTCAGTATTTTTGTTTCCTTTGTTAAATATCTAGTAGTGCAATTGCTGGGTCATAGGGTAGTTATATTTTTAACTTTTTGAGGAACCTCCATACTATTTTCCAGGGTGGCTGCATCAATTTGTATTCCCATAAATAGTGCAAGAGGGTTCCCCTCTCTCCACATCCTTGCCAACATCTGTTGTTTCCTGTGTTGTTAATTTTAGCCATTCTGACAGGTGTGAGGTGGTATCTTATCATGATTTTGACTTGTATTTCCGTAACGATGAGTGATGCTAAACATCTTTTTATGTATCTGTTAGGTATCTGGATGTCTTATATTTTAAAATGTCTGTTCATTTCTTCTGCCCATATCAGATCATGAGATTTTTAACTCGCATTATCTTAATGTGTATCACATTGATTGTTTTGTGTGTGGTAGACCATCCTTTCTATACACTGACAATGAGCTATTTGAAGATGAAATCAAGAAAACAATTCTACTTATAATAGCAACAAAAAGAATTAAACATTTAGGAATAACTTTAGCCAATGAGGTGAAAAACTGGTACACTGAACACCATAAAATATAAAAGAAAATTTAAAATACAAATAAATGGAAAGATATCTTGTGTTCATGATTTAAAAGAATTCCTATTTTTAAAATGTCCATAGTACCCAAAAACATCTTCAAATTTAATGCAATATTATGAAAATACAGTGTAATTTTATAGACATAATAAAAAAATTCTAAAATTATTAGAAGCATAAAAGACACCAAATAGCCAAAACCAATTCTGAGTAAGAACAAGAAGATGGAGTCATTCCATTTCCTCTTTTCAAAACATATTACAGGGACACCTTGTTGGCTTAGTAGGTTAAGTGTCCAACTTCAACTCAGGTCATGATCTCACCGTTTGTGGGTTCGAGCCCTGCATTGGGCTCAGTGCTGACAGCTCAGACCTTGCAGCCTGTTTCAGATTCTGTGTCTCTCTCTCTCTCTCAAAAAAATAAATAAACATTTTAAAAGTGTTAAAATATATTTCAAAGCAGTAGCAATCAAAACAGTTTGGTAATGGTATAAAAATAGACATTTAGACCAGTGGAAGAGAACAGAGAGCTCAGAAATCAATCCACACATGTAAAATTAACTGATTTTTGACTTGGGAGTCAAAAATACACAATGGGGATTGGACCATTCCTTTGAAAAATGGTTCTGAGAAAACTAGATATCCATTTGCAAAATACTGAAATTGGACCCTTATACCATATGCAAAATGCACCTCAGAATGGATAAAAACAAACAAAAACAAAACAAAAAAACCTCTAACCTAAGACCCGAAACTGTGCAACTCCAAGAAGAAAACATAGGAAAACATTTTCTTGACAGTGACCTTGGTGATGATTTCTTAGCTATAACACCAAAAGTAACAAACAATGAAATGACAAACAGACAAATGGGATTACATCAAATTAAAAATCTTCTGCTCAGCAAAGTAAATAGTCAACAGAATGAAAACGCAACTTACAGTTTGGTAAAAAAAATATTTGTAAACCATATACCTGATAAAGGATAAATAAAATATACAAAGAATTCACACAACTCTGCTGCAATGACAAAAAAAGAAACAAAAAACAAAAAACAAACCAAAAAAGCCCCACAAACCCACAAATAACTCAATTAAAAAATGAGCATAAGACCTTTGTAGACATTTCTTCAAAGATAGATAAATGGCCAACAGGTATATGAAAAGGTGCTCAACTTTACTAGTCATCAGGCAAAGGCAATCAAAAGTATATTCAGATGTCATCTCACATCTGTTAGGATGACTATTATCAAAAATCAAATACCTTCATACTTAAAGTATATAGGTAATATAAACTATTATAAGTCATGTACATCATTTGATCCAGTAACTCACTAAATATGCCCTTTTGTTGGATACAATTTTAAACTAGAAGCAATTTTAGAAGACATCTTGGCAATCTTCCATCCATTATGAGACCATTCTCCAAGTTTGACAGATAGGAAGATAATGATATCTCTTGCCTGATATTTATAAATATCATAAAATCTTTGTACTGATAGAATACCTGTTTATCTTTTAATTCCATTTGTTTTTACTAAACCCTAACATTGGAACCACACATCCTTTATTCATTTGACAGTCATTGAGCTCCTCTTCCACGTAGTTCGATTAAGAGAATGCAATGATGAACACACAAATAACACTCTATGCTCAAATGAAACTTATAGAGTAGCTGTAGGGAAGATAAATATGATTTCAATAATAAATGTAAAGTTCTAATTTTTATGAATGTATTAAAAAGTACACGATGCTATGAGAGTGACCATCACAAGGCTTTCCAGAAAACTTAAAACTCTTGCAAGTATTGAAAAGAAGCATTATATCTTTGCAGTATTTCATAAGTGGTCTGTTTCTTTTTAAAAAAATTTTTTAATGTTTATTTATTTTTGAGAGATGGAGACAGACAGAGTGTGAGCAGGTGAGGAGCAGAGAGAGGGAGACACAGAATCCGAAGCAGGCTCCAGGCTCCAAGCTGTCCGCACAGAGCCCGACGCAGGGCTGGAACTCACAAACTGTGAGATCATGACCTGAGCGAAGTCAGACGCTTAACCAACTGAGTCACCCAGTCGCCCCATAAGTGGTCTGTTTCTTTGCATGATACTAAAATAACTACAGTCTGAAAAGATTAGGGAAGTTACGAATGTGTGTGTGTGTGTGTGTGTGTGTGTGTGTGTGTGTGTGTGTGCGCGTGTGTGTGTGTGTGTGTGTGTGTGTGCGCGCGCACGCGTATGTGTTGAGAGAAAGAGAGAGGTTGTTTGTGGATATCATTTTGCCAATCAAGGTAACTTACCTTTTAATTTTCCCTGCCTACACATAGTACAGAATATATTTAAGGGAAATCAGAATTTATCAATGAAATAACTTTCATAGGGTATTAAAAAATAAGAATTCATAAAAAGGATAAAAGTGATTATTTTATGCACTGCATCTGTAAGTGGTGCTTAGTTTAGCTTCTGTTGACAAATTTTCTTCTCCCAATAATTTGTTGTTTATTTCCTTTATGCTAGTTTTATTGCTTCTTGTTACTTTGGCAGAATTTCAAGATTAACATAACTACATACAGATCTTCCTTGATGTATGATGGGGTTATGTCTTGATAAACTCCTTGTAAGTTGAAAATATTTTAAGTTTAAAACATATTTAATATACCTAGTGAACATCATAGCATTCCCTAGCCTAACTTAAACATGCTCAGAGCACATTAACCTATGGTAGGACAAAACCATCTAACGCAAATCTGGTTTTATAAGAAAATCATGAATATTTCATCCAACTTACTGTATACTGAAAGTAAAAACAGAATAGTTATATGGATTTGGAATGATTTTAAGTGTATTTGCTGTTTATACTCATGATCAAATGGCTGACTGGGAGCTGGGGTTCCCTACTTCCTAGCATCACAAGGGAGTATTATACTTCTATCGCTAGCCTGAAAAACACCAAATTCAAAATGTGAAGTACAGTTTTTTTCTGAATGCATGTCACTTGACCACTCTCATAAAGTTAAACAATTGTTAACTCAAACCACCACAAATTGGGGACCAAGTCTAGTTTGTTTTTGCACCAAGAAAGTTGGAACTAACAGAACAGCAAGAATGAAAAAAAAAAAATCAAGGCATGAGATACATATTTCAGTAAGGTATATAACTACAAGGTGCCAAATGAATTATTGTAACTTTAAAATGAAAAAAAAGACTATTTATATAGAGCCAAGGCTGCAGCAATCCTTTTATCTTGTGCATTCATCTACATACAAGAAACCAACAGAACATAAATTTTAAGAAGTGGCTACTTTGAGAAAAATTGAGTAATAAAGCACCTGTTCGAACACTAATTTTGCATGGGAATACATCATTTTCAAAGAAAGTTTCAAATAATTGAGACTATTCTGTACTGAATCATCTGTATGCATGCACAAAAATGTATTTAAGTTTCAAAAATACTAATATTTGATCATTATCTGAAAATTTTGATTAATGCAGAGAAAAACTGAACAAATTAGGCATAAAAATACTTTACTAAAGCAGCAGAATTTTAGGATGAAACTCTTGAAATAATCTAATCCATCCCCCTTATTTTAAATTAAATTTTTTTTAAATTTATTTTTGAGACAGAGAAAGACAGAGCATGAGCAGGGGAGGGGCAGAGAGAGAGGGAGACACAGAATCTGAAGCAGGCTCCAGGCTCTGAGCTGTCAGCACAGAGCCCAACGTGGGGATCCAACTCACAAACCACGAGATCATGACCTGAGGCGAAGTAGGATGCCTAACAGACTGAGACACCCAGATGCCCCATCCCCCTTATTTTATAGCTGAGAAATTGGAGCCCAGAGATTTTAGACCAGAGCTTTCACAATGTCATGAATCAAAAATAAAACAAGAGAAGAAACTAAGTTTTGCCAGTATAATATTAGTCCCCAAAAAACTAAACAAGGGGCACCTGGGTGGCTCAGTTGGTTGAGCCTCTGACTTTGGCTCAGGTCATGATCTCGTGGTCTGTGATTTCGAGCCTCGCACCGGGCTCTGTGCTGACAGCTCAGAGCCTGGAGCCTGCTTTGGATTCTGTGTCTTCCTCTCTCTCTGCCCCCCCCCCCCCCCGCCTCACACTCTGTCTCTCCTTCAAAAAAATAAACATTAAAAATATAAAAACTAAACAATTTGTTTATTTTTTAATGTTTATTTATTTTTGAGACAGAGCATGCACGGGCAACTCAGGGAGGGGCAGAGAAAAAGGGAGACACAGAATCTGAAGCAGGCTCCAGGCTCTGAGCTGTCAGCACAGAGCCCAACAAGGGACTTGAACTCAAACCAGGAGATCATGACTTGAGCTGAAGTCAGACACTTAACCAACTGAGCCACCCAGGCGCCCCAACAATTTATTTCATTTAAAGGGATTAATTTATTCACAGTTATTATCTGCTAATGCAAAATAGAAAAAGTACAAATTAGCACACATACACCCATTTGCCAGTTGCACTGTTAGACTGATTATTAATCATTTTACTACTTACTATAAAAGCCAATAAATATTAGCTATATACAAAGTGATAGAAAATCAAATATTTTCACATATGGAATAATGCTGTAAAAAACCAATTTCTGTATTCTTGGGGTATGCCTATTTTTATATGTTCAAAAAAACTGTAAGTTATGAAATAATTAGTAAAATCTGCCCTAATTTTCTTAGTAATATAAGATATACAGTTTTGTTATACTAAGTTTACTGCAATGATAAATTACATTAAATTACCTCAGTTGTCCCACCTATTCCCATGTATGTGCTCTGCTATCTGTTTTTAGCAAACTCAGAATATTGTAGCATGTGGACATAACTGACATAGACCTCAAGGATATGGATTTTTAGCTAAATAAATCTGTCTAAATGTACTTAAGGAATAAACTCAACTACAGCACAAATTCTGTAATACTATGGAAGGAGTTGGTTACAACCAGTCCTTTGATTTTCTCTACTTGTGTTCCACATTCATCATGGGGAACACATGTCGCTAATGTTGATTTTTCCTAAAAAGGGAAGTCTGACATTTGTTGTAATTTCCTCTCTTCTTTCCCTCATAATATTTACATTTTGAAACATGACTTATGGCAGATTACTGCTCAGATCTAACATATTAAAGGAACCAATAGGAAGTTGTAACTGTATCAATCAGGGTTCTCCAGAAAACAAACACTAGAAGATCTGCATAGATGATAGACAGGTAGACAGATGACAGATAGATGGATAGACAGATAACTGTTTATTTCTCTGTAAATAGATTATTCTTGTAAATTTGAAGGTAGTCAGACAGAAGAGTTTCCTCTTGCTCAGGGGAAGGCAGCCTTTGGTTCATGTCTTCAGATGACTGCTTTTCTTAATATGTGTCAGCCTCAGGGTGCCTGGGTGGCGCAGTCGGTTAAGCGTCCGACTTCAGCCAGGTCACGATCTTGCGGTCCCTGAGTTCGAGCCCCGCGTCAGGCTCTGGGCTGATGGCTCAGAGCCTGGAGCCTGTTTCCGATTCTGTGTCTCCCTCTCTCTCTGTCCCTCCCCCGTTCATGCTCTGTCTCTCTCTGTCCCAAAAATAAATAAAAAAACGTTGAAACAAAATTTTAATAAAAAACAAATATGTGTCAGCCTCATCCAACCTGTGTTGCTCAATTTAGCAATTTAAATATTAAACTCATCCCCAAAACTCTCACAGATAACAAGAATAATTTTTGACCAAGTGTTTTTATAGACACATTAAGGTGACCATTATACTGCCCAAAAGCCAAAGGTGGAAAAGGAGTGCATAATACTAGAATTTCAGCAGACTATGGAATAGGAAATATTTCTGGTATCAGATCCCACCAATGGCTTTGTACTAAAGAATTATATGTGTTCTTAAAACTTATATTCATATACTAAAGAAAGACCAAAAGAAATTTAAAATCCATCCGCTTTCAAGGCAGATAAGCACACTTGCTATCGTTTCCCACCATGCCTCACCATCCTCAAGCATATGGAGTTAGGTTCACTACGGGGCTATACAGCTCTTTAAATATTACAATGAAGATTATTACAATCACAGCTTTCAACTTTTTATTTGTCCATCTCTCCAAAGCAGTGAACATACTGAGGGATGGAGTTGTGTGTGTTTTCTTCATGGATATATCCAGTACTTAGTACATATATGCACTCAAATGTGAACTCAAGAAGGAGTTATTAGTAAATGTCATACATTTAAGAGGCACCGTGTAATTCATAAAGTATTTAATGACACTTTATTTGACCCACCAGGATTCATAGCAATTGTAAAATTGCTCTCAATGCAGGAGATTTTTGTAGGTCAGCAAGTATTTTGCTGTTCAAAATTTAAATCAGAATTCTGAATGTGATCTGGGTGAAATAAAGCTTCTAAGACAGCTCTACAACTGTCCAAGTCTTTACTCCTCTGTATCATTGAACCCACCACTTCAAGACAGTTTTTCTTTTCTTTTTTTTTTAAACAGGCAAATAGTGGGGCTCCTGGGTGGCTGAGTCGGTTAAGGGTCCAACTTCAGCTCAGGTCATGATCTCACGGTTTGTGAGTTTGAGCCCCACGTCGGGCTGTGTGCTGTCAGTTCAGAGCCTGGAGCTTGCTTTGGATTCTGTGTCTCCCTCCCTATCTGCCCCTCTCCCACTCATGCACTGTTTCTGTCTCTCAAAAAATGCATAAATGTTAAAAAAATTAAACAGCCAAATTATAACTATTTTAGACTTTGTGGGCCATACCATGTCTGTCACAACTATTCAATTCTGCCATTATAGTGTGAAAGCAGATAAAGACAATATGTAAGATAATATGTGGCTGTGTTCCAGTAAATTTTTATTTACAAATATAGGTAGCTGTGGACATTATCTGGCCTATGGACTATAGTTATAAAACCCCTACTTTAAATAATCAACAGCAGCTAAACATGAAGACACTTTTACAAGGCCCCTTTGGTTCTACTAATTCTATAAATTAGAAACAATACTATTAAAAATACCCTACTACTGCGGTGCCTGGGTGGCTTAGTCAGTTTAGCATACAATTTTGGCTCAGGTCATGATCTCATGGCTCATGAATTTGAGCCCCGCATTGAGCTCTGTGCTGACAGCTTGGAGCCTGGAGCCTTTGTCAGATTTTGTGTCTCCTTTTCTTTTTTCCTCCCCCACTAATGCTCGGTCTCTCTCTCTCTCTCTCTCTCTCTCTCAAAAACAAACATTAAAAAAAAACCTTAAAAAAAATAATATCCTACTATCAAGAATGAGATGAGTTTTCTTTCCCAGAAAGCTAACTTTATAAATATTGCCATATCACATTCTTAATTTAACCAGGAAAACTTGGTTGCTACTATAATGCTCTCATAGCACTTTGCCCATGCATTTACAGCACACTGATGATGCCAAAAGGATTACTGAAAGTCATGAGAAAGTAAGAATTCTCTCTCAAAGCTAACCTCATTGATCTAATCATAGTTAATATGAATATCTTTCCATGAGAGCAAAATTAGATATTTCTGTAAGTTTGTTGCTGAATAGTTCAAAAACACCTACCCCAATTAAATTGTAATCTCAGGAAAACACAACTGTATGCAATTATATTTTAGAGAGTAAAAGCCTAATCAATTGAAACATACACAGTTTAGAGATCTAAATGTTAGCAGAAAGGGGATGGTTAGTGATCAAGGGGGCAACATTTTCCTGTATGAAGTTCAGGGGAAATGATTAGACTGCTGTGATTTACTTTTTTCTACTCAACTGTAAAATCCTCTATTGATTTGTAAGGAAAACATTCTCCTAAACTTAAATTTCTTGCATCATGGAAAAAACTAAAACAAACAGACCTAGGTCTTTAGCAAGGGGTAGAGCACATGAACAATATTTAATTCATGTTAATGATTAGTAGCTTTTATTAATACAAGAATAAAAAAAAAACTAAGATCTTCTTTTAAGCCTCTGAAGTCTTAATATCTAAGATTATTTGACAAGCCTGAAAATGAAATGAAAGCCCCTGTTAAATTTTTAATTCCTTCAATGTTCTACATTAGAAGCAACAAAGGAGATTACACTGAACTAGGTTGAGCCACAAGAAATCATGATATTTGATCTTTGTGATCTAAAATAATGGTGGAATTATGCAAGTCAATTTATACTCTTAAGTAATGCTTGAGAAACCTTACATAAGTACTGATCCCACTTAATAGACAAAGACAATGATGCTGAGTAGATGACTTACCTAAGCCTACTAAGAGAGCTAGTGACAGTCCTGAAAACCAAAATATTTTGTAATGTTCAATGCAACTGATACTAAAAACTTAAAGTACACCAAGAATTTCCCTGGGTATGAGTAGATCGGAATAAATTCAACTCAACCTTCAGTTAACTAAGAACTCCATCTTACATGTGTTAGCTCTTCTAATCCCCTGGTCTAACATATCTCTGAAGAAAAATTGTTCAAAACTTATTATCATTTGTATCCAAGGACGGTCTTATAGACACATATTCCTTCCTTGCCAAAGTCCAGTGCCTACACTTTTCAAATGTGAAAGGGTAATTTTAAAAGTTGATTTCAGGGTTTATAGTTAAGCAGTCCTTATTCACCTTTCATCACTGATCTACCATGTAAACAAGTATCCAAATGGGTGGAACTCAAACCTGAAAATCATGAACATCTTCCACATTAGAAATGTACTCTTTGTTGCAAAGTAACTGTGGGTGCTTGCTAACCTCTGTGAGGTCCTTTAATTCAGCACCCCATCATTCCCCTCCCTCTGGGTCTCAGGAGAATGACCTCTATGGAATATTTTCAAGTAGAGTTTGGCTGACAGGAGGCTTCAGCTGAAGATTTGAAGGTGGCAGAGAGGGGTGTTGTTATATATTCCTTCAGAAACCTTCTCTACAGCCAACAATCTTTTGGCAGTGGTTGTCTTATGACTGTCAAACACTACAGCTCTGTTTGAAAGTCCCTGTGATTTCAGTGCTCTCTGACGTTCCTTTACTCCTGAAGTTGCCTTTTTTTGCTGTGTTGGGACAGGGGTGGTTATAACTTTATATTTTTACTAAGCCCTGGATGCATCATCAAACCTGATTGGCTCTCTCATCTCTACTTATAACACTTCGTTGAAACTCTCTTTAGTTACTTCTCTGACAATAACAACCATTTCTTGCAATAACCCTATTACGGAGGAAATTTTAAAAATATGTAAGAACTCCCCAAATTGACATCATGTATGTTGCTAAACCATCAAACTCAAAAGAAACTGAAATATATAATCAGTAAATATATAACCTATTTACTCATTTAAGGAGAAAAATACTTTCATGTCCTGACTAAAGAATAGTTCTATTTTGGAATTCAACTTTGCCAATATCTAATTTGAAACTCTAATACATATTACCAATGCACTTACCCCATGGTTTTCTTTTCAATCTTTCAAAAACAGATCTTCAAGAATTTCTTCCTTTTTAATTTGTTCAATTAATATTTATCAAAGTGGTAATAAGAGTAGTTGCTCAACAACTTGAGAAAAAAAGGTAGGGACAAAAGAAAAAAAGGAATAGCTAAAATGTTGCTCATTAAAATAAGGAATAAATAGCTTTTATTTCTTTGAGAAAAGAGCATTTATAGTTTTAAATTCTTTAAATGAATATTTTTCCAAACACATTATTCTGTTCATAGCTATTAAGTAACTTCCTCTTCTATATAAAGATGATTCCTAGTAGTTGTGAATCTAAATGAGTGACCTATATCACAGTCACAGCCTCATAAAGAAAAGTCAAGTACTCTGCAAAGACATACATAGTTATTACACAACTGGAAATAGGAATTCTTGCACATAATTCATCTTGCTATATAATCACCTAAATCCTGAGAGGATGAGAAATTACTTCATGTAAAAGAGCAGGGCACAGCACAAAAGGGATACACAATTATCACTTATCTTCTAGAACTAAAAAGAAGAAAAAGATTCTATGATTAACAAGTACTATCAAGGTGACATTTTTATGATAGTGATGAGTATCCAGACACCAATGTAATTGGCCTTTGTACTTGAATTTATTAAAAAGAAAGACTAAAGTGTAGAGTAATAAAACAAAGACTTCTGCAATTTTCAAAGACATATAATGGGTTTTGAGGTTTTTTATACCTCTTATTTGGGTGATGAAGCTCCAAAGTAACACAAAAAAAAACAAGTTATAAGGAAACATGAAGAAGAATGTGGTGTTATTTAATTTACCCATCCAAGAGATATTTACTTATCATGTATTGTCAGGTAGCACACAGGCACTTGTGATATAAGGATTAATGATATTGTCCTTTTCATGGAGACAAGTGTGTAAAGAATCATAATCTAAATTGTAAATGCTATCATAAGAAGATAACTATATGCTATTATAGAGGTGTCATTAGCACTGACAAAAAGTTTGACAGTTTTCTGAATAGTCACAGAAGAATTTGTAATTTTGAAAAAGTAAATAGGAGAAATTTACATTCAGGGTGATGGATCTGGGGAGCAACAAAAGATGAAAAGAAAGATGTAGATTAGGGTTAGATTATAAAAGACCTGAAGACTAGGTTTTGGAATTTTTTTAAGTGAATTTTCTTCCTCTGTAGGTCATGAAAAGGAAAGATTAAGAGCAAATAGGTGGCATAATCAATGTTCTGATGTGGCCTTAAATAATTCTACCCCTTTGTACTTGTGAACTTATAAAATAATATCACATAACCGAAAAGATCACAGTATTATACATAATTTCTGTCGAATTTGAAGCATGAAGGCTAAGGGCTTAGAGCTATTTTACAGTTTCACTCTAACTTAATTTTCATATCTCAAGCTCTACCTGAGTTTTCCCTTCTACAGAAAAGATCCTTTTAATGAAAATATTTTTTTCCCTAATAGGAAGTAACCAATCCTAATAATTTTTTTCAGTTTTCCATTTTGCATTTCTTAGGTATTTTCCTTTATCTTACCATTTTATTCTTCCTCTATATTAATAAATCCTATATAACCATAATAATTATTTACCGGGTGATAATGCATGAATGATCTGAAGAAAATTAGTTAAAAGTAGGAGAAACTGTGGATTACTGGAGAAGATGGTGGCGTAGAAGGATGCTGGGCTCACTTAGATTCCACCCACATCTGCCTAAATAACCCAGAAAGCCTCTAGAAGACCAGCAGAACAGACTCTCTGGAGCCAAGCATAGACGAGAAGCCCAGGGAAGAGGGTAGGAAGGACAGAGAGGCAGTAAGGGCTACCGGACTGGCAGGAGGGACCCGGGGTGGTGAACGGGCAGCCCACTGGGCAAGGCAGAGCCCTTGAAACCTGGCTTGCAAAAGCAGAGGGGCTGGACTCAGTGAGTTATGACAGCCAGTGGGACTTAAAATCTGGGATGTTACAAGTCAACAGCTCTGCTTGGAGAGCAGGAGGGTGAGAGGACACTGGGAGGGAAATGTGTTGAGCCCTGAAAGACAGAGCGCAGCTCGGCGGGGAACAAAGGCACTGGCAAGCACCATCTCCCTCTCCCATCCCCCAGCTGAAATTCCAAAGGGAACCAGTTCTCGTCATGGAACTTGCTTGCACCATGCAAACACCCAACGCTGTGCTTCTGTGGATCCATCCTTCTGATGGGTCAGCCTCCCTCCAGGTGCTGGAGGGCCCCTCCTGCAGGGGACCACCGACTGAGCTGAGCCTGTCCTTCGCGCCCCGGTGCACCTTGCAGATCCACCCCCGCGAATATGCCAGATCCCATTAAAGTAGCGCCACAAGCCTGGCAGTGTGCAAGTAGCCCAGACAGGGGCCACAACACTCCACAGTGACTCCTGCCTCTGGGAGAGGGGAAGATAAGGTACACACCAGTCTGACTATGGCCCCAGTGGTAGGCTGGGGACAGACATCAGGTCTGACTGCGGTCACGCTCACCAACACAAGTTACTCCAGACAGCACAGAGGAAGTGCCCTGCAGTTCCGCACCACCACAGGGACTATCCAAAATAACGAAACGGAAGAATTCTCCTCAAAAGAAACTCCAGAGAGTAGAGACAGCTAACAAATTGATCAAAAACTATTTAAGCAATATAACAGGACATGAATTTTAGAATAATAGTCATAAAATCAATCGCTGGGCTTCAAAAAAGTATAGAGGACAGCAGAGAATCTATTGCTGAGATTCTCTCAAATGCAACAATATCCGTATAATAGGAATTCCAGAAGAGGAAGAGGGAGAGAAAGGGAGAGAAAGGGTGTACATGAACATATCATACCTGAGAACTTCCCTGATCTGGGGAAGGAAAAAGACATTGAAATTCAAGAGGCACAGAGAACTCCCTTCAGACGTAACTTGAATTGATCTTCTGCATGACGTATCATAGTGAAACTGGCAAAATACAAGGATAAAGAGAAAGTTCTGAAAGCAGCTAGGGATAAACACATTCTAAAATATAAAGGGAGACTGATAAGACTAGTGACAGACCTATCTACTGAAACTTGGCAGGCCAGAAAGGAATGGCAGGAAATTTTCAATGTGATGAACAGAAAAAATATGCAGCTGAGAATCCTTTATCCAGCAAGTCTGTCATTCAGAATAGAAGGAGAGATAAAAGTCTTCCCAAATAAACAAAAACTGAAGGAATTCATCACCAATAAACCAGCCCTACAAGAGATCCTGAGGGGGATTCTGTGAGTGAAATGTTGCAAGGACCACAAAGTAACAGAGACACCACTACAAGCATGAAACCTATAGACATTGCAATGACTCTCAACCCATATCTTTCTATAATAACACTGAATGTAATGGACTAAATGCAGCAACCAAAAGACAGAGGGTATCAGAATGGATACAAAAACAAGACCCAACCATTTTCTGTCTACAAGAGACTCATTTTAGACCTGAGGACACCTTCAGATTGAAAGTGAGGGGATGGAGAACTATCTATCATGCTACCAGAAGTGAAAAGAAAGCTGGAGTATCCATACTTATATCAGACAAACTAGACTTTAAATTAAAGTCTGTAACAAGATTGAAGAAGGGCATTATGTGATAATTACAGGGTCTATCCATTAGGAAGAGCTAACAATGATAAATGTCTATGCACCGAATATGGAAGCTCCCATATATATAAAACAATCACAAAAATCAGCATCCTTATAGATAAGAATGTGGTAATTGCTGGGGACTTTAATACCCCACTTACAACAATGGACAGATCATCTAGACACAGGATCAATAAAGAAACAAGGGCCCTACATGACACATTGGAACAGGTGGACTTGACAGATATATTTAGAACTCTGCATCCCAAGCAATGGAATATACTTTCTCCTCAAGTGCACATGGAACATTCTCCAAGATGGATCACATACTGGGTCATAAAACAGCCCTTCATAAGTATACAAGAATTGAGATCATACCATGCACACTTTCAGACCACAATGCTATGAATCTTGAAATCAACAACGGGACAAAATCTCGAAAACCTCCAATAGCATGGAGGTTAAAGAACACCCCACAAAGAATGAATGGGTCAACTAGGCAATTAGAGAAGAAATTTAAAAAATAGATGGAAACAAATGAAACTGAAAATACAACAACCCAAATGCTTTGGGATGCAGGGAAGGCAGTCCTGAGAGGAAAATACATTGCAATCCAGGCCTATCTCAAGAAACAAGAAAAATCCCAAATACAAAATCTAACAGCACACCTAAAGGAACTGGAAGCAGAACAGCAAAGACACCCCAAACCCAGAAGAAGAAGAGAAATAATAAAGATCAGAGCAAAAATAAACAATATAGAATCTTAAAAAAATGGTAGAGCAGATCAATGAAGCCAAGAGTTGTTTTTTTGTAAAAATAAACAAACTTGATAAACCTCTAGCCAAGCTTCTCAAAAAGAAAAGGGAGATGACCCAAATAGATAATATCATGAATGAAAATGGAATTATTACAACCAATCCCTCAGAGATACAAGCAATTATCAGGGAATACTATGAAAAATTATATGCCAACAAACTGGACAACCTAGAAGATGGACAAATTCCTAAGCACCTACACACTTCCAAAACTCAAACAGGAAGAAATAGAAAACTTGAACAGACGCATAACCAGCAAAGAAATTGAATCAGTTATCAAAAATCTCCCAACAGATAAGAGGCCAGGACCAGATGGCTTTCCAGGGGAATTCTACCAGACATTTAAAGCAGAGATAATGCCTATCCTTCTCAAGCTGTTCCAAAATATAGAAAGGGAAGAAAACTTCCAGACTCATTCTATGAAGCCAGCATTACTTTGATTCCTAAACCAGAGATCCAGAAAAAAAAAAAAAAAAAAAGTGAACTACAGGCCAATATCCCTGATGAATATGGATGCAAAAATCCTCAATAAAATAGTAGCAAATTGAATTCAACAGCATATAAAAAGATTATTCACCACAATCAAGTGGGATTCATTCCTGGGCTGCAGGGCTGGTTCAACATTTGCAAATCAATGTGATACATCACATTAATAAAAGTAATGAAAAGAACCATATGATCCTGTCAATTGATGCAGAAAAAGCATTTGACAAAATTCAGCATTCTTTCTTAATAAAAACCTTCGAGAAAGTCAGGATAGAAGGAACATACTTACACATCATAAAAGCCATTTATGAAAAGCCCACAGCTAATATCATCCTCAATGGGGAAAAACTGAACGCTTTCCCCCTGAGATCAGAAACATGACAGGGATGTCCACTCCCAATGCTGTTGTTTAATATAGTGTTGGAAGTTCTATCATCTGCAATCAGACAACAAAAAGAAATCAAAGGCATCAAAATTGGCAAAAAGGAAGTCAAGCTTTCACTTTTTGCAGATGACATATCATACATGGAAAATCCTATAGACTCCACCATAAGTCTGCTAGAACTGATACATGAATTCAGCAAAGGAGCAGGATACAAAATCAATGTACAGAAATCAGTTGCATTCTTATACACTAATAATGAAGCAACAGAAGGACAAGTAAAGAAACTGATCCCATTCAAAATTGCACCGAGAAGCATAAAATACCTAGGAATAAACCTAGCCAAAGATGTAAAAGATCTGTATGCTGAAAAGTATAGAAAGCTTATGAAGGAATTGAAGAAGATATAAAGAAATGGAAAAACATTCCATGCTCATGGATTGGAAGAATAAATATCATTAAAATGTCAACACTACCCAAAGCAATCTACACATTCAATGCAATCCCAATCAAAATTGCACCAGCAGTCTTGAAGCTAGAACTAGCAATCCTAAGATTTGTATGGAACCACAAAAGACCCCGATAGCCAAAGTAATTTTGAAGAAGAAGACCAAAGTGGGAGGCATCACAATCCCAGACTTTTGCCTCTACTACAAAGCTGTAATCATCAAGACAGCATGGTATTGGCACAAAAACAGACCATAGACCAATGGAATAGAATAGAAACCCCAGAACTAGACCCACAAACGTATGGCCAACTTATCTTTGACAAAGCAGGAAAGAATATCCCATGGAAAAAAGACAGTCTCTTTAACAAATGGTGCTGGGTGAACTGGACAACAACATGCAGAATATAACTAGACCACTTTGTTACACCATTCACAAGAATAAACTCAAAATGGATAAAGGACCTCAATGTGAGACAGGGAACCATCAAAACCCTAGAGGAGAAAGTAGGGAAAAACCTCTCTGACCTCAGCCGGAGCAATTTCTTACTTGACACATCCCCAAAGGCAAGGGAATTAAAAGCAAAAATAAACTTGGGACTTCATGAAGATAAAAAGCTTCTGCACAGCAAAGGAAACAACCAACAAAACTAAAAGGCAACCAACGGAATGGGAAAAGATATTTGCAAATGATATATCGGACAAAGGGCTAGTATCCAAAATCTATAAAGAACTCACCAAACTCCACACCCAAAAAACAAATAATCCAGTGAAGAAATGTGCAGAAAACATGAATAGACGCTTCTCTGAAGAAGACATCTGGATGGCCAACAGGCACATGAAAAGATTCTCAACGTCGCTCCTTATCAGGGAAATACAAATCAAAACTACACTCAGATATCACTTCACGCCAGTCAGAGTGGCTAAATGAACAAATCAGGACACTATAGATGCTGGAGAAGATGTGGAGAAATGGGAACCCTCTTGCACTGTTGGTGGGAATGCAAACTGGTGCAGCCTCTCTGGAAAACAGTGTGGAGGTTCCTCGAAAAATTAAAAATAGACTTCCCCTATGACCCAGAAGTAGCACTGCTAGGAATTTACCCAAGGGATACAGGAGCGCTGAGGCATAGGGGCTCTTGTACCCCAATGTTTATAGCAACACTTTCAACATAGCAAAATTATGGAAAGAGCCTAAATGTCCATCAACTGATGAATGGGTAAAGAAATTATGGTTTATATACACAATGGAATACTACGTGGCAATGAGAAAGAATGAAATATGGCCTTTTGTAGCAACGTGGATGGAATTGGAGAGTGTTATGCTAAGTGAAAGAAGTCAGAGAGAAAGACAGATACCATATGTTTTCACTCTTAGGTGGATCCTGAGAAACTTAACAGAAAGCCATGGGGGAGGGGAAGGGGGAAAAATAAAAAAAAAAAGGTTAGAGAGGGAGGAAGCCAAATCATAAGAGACATTTAAAAACTGAGAACAAACTGAGGGTTGATGGGGGATGGTAGGGAGGGGAGGGTGGGTGATGGGTATTGAGGAGGGCATCTGTTGGGATGAGCACTGGGTGTGGTATGGAAACCAACTTGACAATAAATTTCATATTTAAAAAAGAAAGTAGGAGAAAAGGTATTGAGGGCTATCAGCAATATTATTTTGCATAGACTGAGTTGCAATTGCACACTCTAAATGCTATGAGAAAAGAAAACCAAGCCTGTTGTTCATAGATTGTTTTTCTTTAAAACTTTCTATATGAATATAGAAGGGGGAAATAAATATTTTCTATACATTTTGAAAGAACGAGAAAACTTCTGACAGTAATAGCTTCAAAATAACAAGAATGGTTTTCACTGGACTTCAGTTATTAGCATAGGTATATTTTTAAATAATAATTTGATTCCATATGGATTATCTGGCTAAATGAGTTGAAAGACTGAACTTCTTGACAGTAAGATTAAATATTAGGGTTACTGTTGTCTAGAATATATTAGGAATCAGACTTCACACAATGTGTCTAAAAGAAAATAGTTAAGAATGCAGATATATTCCACCTCTTACTTACTTAACCCACTGAGGGTTGTCAGTAAGTTACTAAAGTTTCCCAAATTCTCTTGTTGGCATGCTTCATATGAAATAAATTTACTCCACTATTCCTCAATCTACAATAATCACAGTCATGTTAAAAAAAGACATCTATGGTTACCACTAGAAATGTACTAAATTATCTATCAGATAAACTATAAAATTTATTTTTTAAATGTTTGTTTATTTTTGAGAGAACACAAGCATGGAGGGGCAGAGAGAGAGGGAGAGAGGCAATCCCAAGAAGGCTCCATGCTCAGCATGGAGTCTCATGCAGGGCTTGATCTCACAACCACGAGATTATGATCTGAATTGAAATCAAGGCTGCTCAACCTAATGAGCCACTTGGGTGCCCCTAAACTGTACGTTTTAAATGTTTTATATTTTTACATAAATATTGAAGCATATTTTTTGGCTTTTGCTTTCATTCAACTTCATTCATATGATATAGTTGTGGTAGTGGCTCAGCAAATAATTGAAGAGATAAATGTGTCTTATCCTGAATATTACTTATGCTCTTATATACAACTTTAGGGCAAAGAAAAAGTAGTTCGGATTTCCCCTTGGCAATTAGTTTTCTGAAGTTTTCTACTAAGTTTCAGAAAGGATAAAAATAAAAATACCCTCCTCCTATATTCTTCCACTGATAACTCGCCTTTACTATCAATACGTAATCTAAAAATCAAAACCAAAAACTTCTAGAATCAAAGACAACAGCCCTGTTATTAATATAAAATAATATTCACTTAATGTTGACCACACAGAATGCTCCAGCAGTTATTTTTTCCCCCTTGAGATCCAGTAGGAGTTGGAATTTTCTTTTAGGAATTATAAATTCATGATGCATTAGATTTTTCCTGATTTCTAAGTATGTGCACACAGGGAACGACCAAAATATCTTTGTAGTCAACATAATTTAAAACAAATACTTTGTCGATAGTAACAATTTCCAGAATGCTTTCCTTTGTCACAACCAGAATTTTCCTGTCAACATTTAGGCATGCTCAGCTGTTTATGTATTGCCAGCATCCTCGCCCAGTTTGCTTGGTCTCTAACTTTATTGGCGAATTCATTTTTAGCACATATGCATCGTTTTCTTAAATATCCTTATTATTTTAAGTTTATATTCTTTAAAATTATTTTCACATGATAGATCATTAGAATCATAAAGCCTTACTACCTGAATATTAATGAAATAATATTCATAGGTATAAAGTTTATTCTTACAATTGGCCCTTGAACAACACAGGGGTTATAGGCATTGACTCTCCATGCAAGTGAAAATCTGCATATAACATCTGACTCCCCCAAAACCTAACTATTAAGAGTCTACTGTTGCCTTAGCGATAGCAGTCTATTAATACATATTTTGTATGCTCTGTGTTTCATATACTGTATTTTTATAATAAATCTAGAGAAAATATTAAGAAAATCATAAGAGAAAATGAATTTACAGTACTGCTTGAAAAAAATTCCACTTATATATGGACTTGTACAGTTCAAAACCTGTGTTATCATATGTTCTTTGGAAATGCTTCTATCCTCAAGCACCAAATCCATTTGTCTACCCTCATTTTTAACAGAACCTCACTTGTGGTGTTATAAAATAGTGAAGTGCCATTTACTGCAAATTCTTTGACTTCACTTTTCTCTGCACCTCATTCTCTTCATATTTAACCCACTGGCACATTGTCTTTGTTCAGGGAAATGAAGTATTCTTTTCAGGGCTAAATCTCCTAGTGTGCATTAACTCTATCTCCCTATAATCTCTCGAGAAGCTTAATTCATCAAAGATTTTTTCACATCGTCACTCTTTCCCTAAACTTTCTGCTTAGGTAAAAATCTCGGATCTTACAAAATAATATTTAACTTAAAGTTAGCATCATTGCTATTCTTTTGTAAAATTTTAATAAGTAAATTTCATTAAAAGAAGTCTACAATCACTACTCAACTTCCTCATCACTCATTGTTGAACGACTTAAAATGCTTCCCCGTCCCCCCACTACTTACTCACTGAAAGTTTCCTTTAAAGCATTACCATTCCTGGAATTGAAAACATGCAATGGCTTTTCCACAGGCTTCATCTTCCTAAAAATCTGTTTAGCAACGTCTGTTCCATCCCCCTTTTCTAGAAAATATTTTTATCTTGAACATCATCATTATTTTCTTATTTCTCTTATATCCTTCGATGACTATCATCTCCACTTCCCTGTTCTAAATGTTGACTTGTTTGTTTTATTGTTGGCTCTTTTCTTTCACAAAAGTCACTGATTTTTTAATCATTATCTAAACTGAGGAAACTACACGACTTCCTCTTTACCAAGATAACACTCTGTTTTTTCTATTAATCTTCTATTTGTGGATCTTCACTTATTTTCGCATGTAAATACAGGTCTGTTTCTCTACTTAGAGTGCAATCATTAAGATCAAGGTCTTCCGGGGCGCCTGGGTGGCGCAGTCGGTTAAGCGTCCGACTTCAGCCAGGTCACGATCTCGCGGTCCGCGAGTTCGAGCCCCGCGTCGGGCTCTGGGCTGATGGCTCAGAGCCTGGAGCCTGTTTCCGATTCTGTGTCTCCCTCTCTCTCTGCCCCTCCCCCGTTCATGCTCTGTCTCTCTCTGTCCCAAAAATAAATAAACGTTGAAAAAAAAAAAATTTAAAAAAATAAAAAAAAAAAAAAAGATCAAGGTCTTCCTATTTTTCTTGTCTATAAACATTCCTGAGGAGTTTTAAAGAGTAGGACCTTAAAAATGCATTTCCTGAAATCTCTTCATAAAATTGTGTGTTTGAAACTCACTGGGCCTAACCCTAACTTCACTTTAATAACATATTAAATAGCAATGCTAGACAAACTGTGCCTAAAACAGCATATTAAATTTAATCATCTGCTTTTCAAATGTAGGGCTTTTACTCAGCTGGATGTCACTCAAATACTTTCAATTGAAATTTTTAAACATAAAAGTACTGCTGGTAGAGTAAATATATGGTTTATAATTTATTTCCCAGCATACAATTAAAATACATATAAAATATATTTACCAAATAGTTTTCCATAAACAGCAAGTGCATTCAGACCTCATGTGTTTTATTCTTAATGATTTTCATGGTTAAATATATAAGGAAAGTATTGTATCTTATTTATGCATTTTGAATAATTATACTTTGATTAAAGTTCTATCATCTTTAAGGAGCTTTTTCAACATTTCTTGTACCTAGCATTTCTCAAATGCCTTTATTCCATAAAATATTGTTTTAATGGTCATCTCATATATCACAGAAATGGTGTTTTGCTGATGGATACCTGATATGTTGCTTTACATAAAAACCATAATACAATGGGTATTTAACAAAATGAATGTTTCATATTTACTGTAATAAAATTTTCAGAAATATATGTAAAGGACTTACAATATATATAAACATATAATCATAAGACCAGTTAATTAATTCAATATGCAAGATTCCTTTAAATAATAGCTTTCTCTCCTGGATAGATACAAAAAAAATTGTTAATGTTTATTTACTTTGGAATGAAAGAGAGACAGAGGCTTGATTTTTGGGGGGGTCGGTGGGCAGAGAGAGGGAGACATAGAATCTGAAGCAGGCTCCAGGCTCTGAGTTGTCAGCACAGAGCCAGAAGTGGGGCTCAAACCCACAAACCCTGAGATCATGACCTGAGCTGAAGTTGGACACTTAAATGACTGAGCCACCCAGGTGCCCCTGGACAGATTTAAAAAAAAATACTTTTAAAGTATCTTTCGTTTCAAAGAGGTGTAAGAATTGTATTTGTGCCTTTGTTCTTAATTTACTTTCTGCGAGTTCCTAACTAATCATTATTACTTTTTATCCTAGAAGTACTATCACATCCTGAATCTAGGCATGAGAAATAGTTTCTTTAAGGCATACTAAAAGCATGGAGTAATAACTCTTAAGTGAGGCAAGCTCATCCCTTAAGATTCTATATTTAAGGTGGAGTTATAATCAATCAGACCAGGAAATCAGGTCATTTGGAAATGAAGAATATCACAATAGGAAATCTGCCTCCATTCACTTTGGCTAATGCCAAATTTTCTTCATGAAGCAAAAATTTTGAATATTCTTAATATGATACATTAAAGGCAGCAATTTCCACATTTCCCCCCTCTCTACCCCACCACCCCACTGCCTACAGATGTCAATTTCCAATGAATTCCTAGTTATAGCCCACTTAGTAAAAAAGAAAAAAAAAGCCTATTTTGACAAATCCACTGATGTAACAGTATTACAGGACTGAAATGATCCAGGTAATGTATTCAAAAGAGAATGAATGCAGAAAGGTAAACACTAATGATTACAAAATTAACTCCTTCAATTAAAACCAAATACACTGCAGGAACACTTAATAAAATGAAAACTAGATAAAATTATTTTACAATCCAATTAAATCTCAACAAGATTTGCTGAGGCTATAGTGGTGTTTATTAAATTATCATTGAAAATGTTATGCAAATCCTAACTAGACCGGAATATGCTATGCTAATGATGAGCTGTACATTGAACAATTGTAATACACTAATAAAACTGAACACAACTTTTGTAAGGTCTTCTGTTAGGGAGGAACACCATATTATATAAAAATGCATGTAGAGGGTTAATTTTGTGTTGAATAAAAGTTTCTTTCAAACAGAAGAATTCATAATTGTCTTCATGTCACATTCTGCTTAAGAAATTCAAGTTTAAGGGGAGCCTGGGTGGTTCACTTGGTTGAGTGTCCGACTTCGGCTCAGGTCATGATCTCGCAATTTGTAAGTTTGTGCCCTGCATTGGGCTCCGTGCTGACAGCTCAGAGCTTGCAGTCTCTTCAGATTCTGTGTCCCCCTCTCTCTCTGCCCCACCCGCCCCATGCTTGCACTCTCTCTCTTAAAAATAAATAAATATTTTTTAAAATTTAAGAAAGAAAAAAGAAAAAAATTCAAATTTAAGATAAAAGTACTATGTTTATTCTGACATAATTTCACTGCAATTCTAAATGTAAAACAATTTTTAATTGTCAGCAAGAAAACCAACAAACACACACACCAACCCCTAGTCAACAGTTCATTAACTGATCGAATATTTACATTTTCTAATGGATTTAAAATTTTATATAAAGACTTTCTTAACAACGACTCTAAAGAGAATGACTGCATTATTACCCATTTTAATGGGCCTGAGAACAGGGAGACAGAGGACAAGCGATTTTCTCTGGTTCTTTAAGTACAACAAACTGGGAAAGTATTCACTCACCCAAACCTTTGTGTTGTCTATCTTGTAATTGGCTGGCACTTTACGATGTTTGAAGTGAGTATCTCTTAGCCATTGATTTGGGGTTCAGAAACAGTTTCCTCAAAACTTATGAACAACCTAGTATATTTCTTTCACTTGTCAATGATTAACCATTATTTTAAGAAACTGGAGAAGTAATTCTAACTAAAAATGATTCAACTAACAAATAAAACACACAGGTACAATGTATAGAGCTGTAGCCAGAAGATTTAGCCTCAAATTTAAAATACTGAGTACTGGGTGTATTGGGGTTTGTTTTTGAGCATTTGCTTCCATTAGACTAGCGATATAAAAAATGGTTAAATGTTTCTCAGACTGAGGCAAAGTATTACCTGCTTGTGCCCTAGATCTGCAAGACGAATAAAGAGAACCAAAAGGGTTATAAAAATGGCCATTTATAATCTGTTTATTCCATTTGCTTAAAATACATTTGATTGTTTAGTGCAAAAGTAGTATGTCTTTTTAACATGTAAAATACAGAACATCAACATTCTCACAAAATGTGGGAGACAAGTAAAAATTACACTATTATAGGGGTATCAGGGTGGCTCAGTTGGTTAAGCATCCAACTCTTGGTTTCAGCTCAGGTCATGATCTCGAGATTCATGGGTTTGAGCCCCGTGTTGGGCTCTGTGCCAACAGTGTGAAGCCTGTTTGGGATTCTCTGTCTCCTCTCTGTCCCTCACCTGCTCATGATCGATCTCTCTCTCTCTCAAAAATAAACAGTAAAAAAATAACAGTATTGTAAATTTCTCATGTTGTTCATAACATCATATATTTGAAGATAAATCAGGGAAGATATGCATACTATATTTTCCACATCAGTAAGAATATAAAAACACATATAGCTAAAAATTCAAGAGTAAGAATGAAATATTTGTATACACACATACAAACACAAGTGTGGACATATATTTGTATATACATTTTTATGTCATCAATCCATTCAATGTATACATACAAATACATTTCCACATTAGGATGTGGAAATCTTTAGGGGGACATTATTCTCCTACCATGAATACATACACATATATACATACATGTGTGTATGTATGTATGTGCACATACATGTATGCAAAGAGAAAGATTCTAAAGATCTATGTTGTAACATTAATAGTATGTGGCTTTTTTTTTCTGGACTCCAAGACCCTTAGGAATATGTAAATGTAGTGATCCTAAAAATGCCAAAATAATCTTAAGACTTACAACAATGTTGTGGGGCACCTGGGTGGCTCAGTCAGTTGAGCATCCAACTTTGGCTCATGTCATGATCTCACAGTTTGTAGGTTTGAGTCCTGCGTCAGGCTCTGTGCTGATAGTTTAGAGCCTGGAGCCTGCTTCAGATTCTGTGTTTCCTTCTCTCTCTGTCCCTCCCCTACTTATACTCTGCCTCACTCTCTCAAAAATAAATAAATGTAAAAATTTTTTTTAATTAAATAAAAAAGAATTAACAATGTTGGAAGACTTGCAGTGCCAGATTTTACCAATCCTATGGCTATAATAATCAACATTGGGGTATAGTGGACTAAGAACAAATAAATAAATGGAATAGAGTAGAATTATATGCTATTTACATGTTAAATCAAATGGTAAGGAAATTAGTTTTCATCCTTTATGATATGATACAGAAAATTCAATTTGTGGAATAAAATTATAATTAAGTACCATAAATAGATTGGCAAATAAGCTAGAGTGTAAACATTACATCACATTTTATAGAAAACTTTATAAGGATGATATACATATATCTATGATCAGAAATAGAGGAAATTGTTCATAGCATAATATTAGGTAAATAAAAGCATATTTTACAACAATAATCAGTACTATATAGGTAACATTATTCTCTATGTGGGCTTGTCAAGTGTATGAACCCATAATGTTTCAGAGGATGCTCATCAAAATGTTAACATTAACAACACAGGAATAAACAGATGTTGGCAAGGAAGTGGAGAAAGGGCAACCATCTTACACTGTTGATGGGAATGTCAACTGGTGAAGCCACTGTGGAAAACAGTATAGAGTTTCCTCAAAAGTTAAAAATATAACTACCCTACCATTCAGCAACTACTAGGTATTTGCCCAAACAACACAAAAATACTGAATCAAAGGGGCACATGCACCCCGATGTTTATAGCAGCATTATCAGCAACAGCCAAATTATGGAAAGAGCCCTAATGTCCACCAACTGATGTATGGATAAAGGAGAGGTGGCATGCATATGTATATGTATGTATGCGTATATGTGTGTGTGTATGTGTGTGTATGTATGTGTGTACCTAGGAGTGTAAATACAAAATGGAATATCACATAGCCACAAAAAAAGGAATCTTGCCATTGCAATGACACAGATAGAGCTAGTGAGTATTATGCTAACTGAAATAAGTCAGTCAGAAAAAGACAAATAGCATATGACTTCACCCATATATGGAATTTAAGAAACAAAACAGATGAACACAGGGAAAAGAAAAAAAAAAGAGAAAGGCAAAGTAGGAAACAGACTCTTACTCTAGGGAACAAATGGAGGGTTGATGGAGGAGAGGTGGATGTGGGGCATGGGTTAAATGGGTGATGAGTATTGAGGGCGCTTGCTGTGATCGACACTGGGTGTTGTATGTAGGTGAAGAATTACTAAATTCTACTCCTGAAATTAATATTACACTGTATGTTAACTAACTAGAATTAAATAAAAATTTGAAACATTGAAAAACAAGTGTTAAAAGGAATAACTTTGAGTGGAAGGTTTCTGAGGCAGTTTTATTCTTTATGATTTTAGTTTTGCTTGATAATTGGATGAATTGTTTTTTTAATCTAAAAAGAAGAGAAAGACTTTTAATCTGGATAAAAGTCCAATGCTTTTAGCATATGTATTATTTTATTTTATTTTTTCAATGTTTATTTATTTTTGGGACAGAGAGAGACAGAGCATGAACGGGGGAGGGGCAGAGAGAGAGGGAGACACAGAATCGGAAACAGGCTCCAGGCTCTGAGCCATCAGCCCAGAGCCTGATGTGGGGCTCGAACTCACGGACCGCGAGATCGTGACCTGGCTGAAGTTGGATGCTTAACCGACTGCGCCACCCAGGCGGCCCTTATTATTTTAAAGGAGAATAGATTTTTAAAAAAGATTTTTCTACATTTATTTATTTTTTGAGAGAAAGAGCACACGTTGGGGAGGGGCAGAGAGAGAAGGAGACACAGAATCCAAAGCAGGCTCCAGGCTCTGAGCTGTCAGCACAGAGCCTGATGCCGGGCTTGAACTCAAAAACCGTGAGATCATGACCTGAGCTGAAGTCTGACACTTAACCGACTAAGCCACCCAGGCATCCCTAAAAGAGAATAGTTCTTTTATTGATAAACATCATATACTGTTTTAAATCAGAAGCTTTTTGAACCATTTCTGAAAAGTAAACTGCTCTGTCCGGCTAGAATATATTTGAAAAATAACTAGGTGAGTTTACATCTCAGCTGGCTGGAATCAAGTGGACAAGAGTCTACACACAAAACATATTTCAAAAAAGGACCAGGTAAAAGTTTAAATTATCACATAAGTTCTCTGAATTCTACGTATGTTGAAATGCAGAAAATATCCCATCCAAAGGGAGAAAATTAAAAAAAAAAAAGTTTTAAATAAAACATCACACTTCAATTTACACCATTTATAGAACCTCTAGTAGTTTTCTTCTTCAATCTACAGTTTTTTATTAAACACAAAAAAACCTAAGCTAACATAAAAGCTAACTTCTGATTATAAACTCCACGTTCTTCTATAAAGAATATCTCGTCTTCTATTACTCCAAAAATCTCTACCACATTTCTAGAACTGATGTATACAAGTCTTCTTTGAGCATAGCTGTTAAATATTTAGTATAATGAGTATAATGAAATAAGCCAATATTTTTATTTAGAAAACACGCCAATATTCATTTTTGACAACTCTATAATATTTTTTACAAGGGGGAAAATAGCACATTTTCTCTGTAAAAGTCTGGAGGAAAGTGATCTTACTAGTGATAACACACGGAAAACAATCTAAGGACACACCCATAAGTCAGAGCTTTTCCTTTTTTAAAAGACTGAAGGGTGGGTGATTTTAGGTTGTAGATATCACAACACAGAGATGGTACTAAAGTAATTCCACCTTTTTGTTCTTCAATTTGAAACAGAAACATGACTTGAGTTTCAGGAAAAATAATTCAAGAATCTAGGCATGTTGAATAAGTACATATTTTGTGGTGTGAGTAAATGAAAAATAAACCTTATCCCTCCCTTAATCCAACTTTTATTGTGAGAAACAAAATTTGGACAAATGGAACAAACATTCTATAGCCAACATTTACCCGTTAACAGTCCATAAAAAGAACACTCCTTGTAGCTGTTATAAAATAAGAAAATGTCTCCATAATTAAGAATATCAATTTAATAAAAACCATTTCAAAAACTTAAGTCAAAACTCACATTATTCTCCATATTGTATTTCTCTTTGCCCACAAAAATTAAAATAATTTCTCAATGTCCTTTTTTATGTGTACATAACACATTTAAAATTCTCATATGTAACATTTTATGTGAAGCTTTCTGGCTAAGCCAGAAAATAGATGAAACTTTTCAAATATAGTTTTATGCAAAAAAAAAATCCTTATGTTCTCAAATTTCTTTACAGAGACAAATGATAACTGACATTACCACGCTGCTGGGAAAAGCTAAAGCTTTATAAGGGGTTAGAAATCTTGTCTGAATTAAAGATGATAAGTTGCAGAATTTTTATGAAGCTCATATTTCATCTATATTCAGAAAACAAGATTAATGTCAGATCACTATTCCTGAATGAAGCTGTCCTAATTAAGTACAAAATAAGATTAAAATGGATAATAAATAACATTTACTCTGCCCCTTCCTAATCTACGGTGCGAAAAGTATCTGTTTGATATATTTCTACTGTAATTCACTCAAATAAAAGCTATATCAATAAATATGAATTGAAAGGCAGATCTTGCTAACACTCTTTCATTTATCATTGAGTTAAAATTTTGTAATCGATGGCATTGTGAGAAAAATAGCAAAATACATCCATTGAAAAACAGGAGATGCAATGGAATGTTATTTTTAAATAAAAGAGTGAATGGTAATCCATTAAACACCAGAAAAGAATGAACTACTAGACTTTATTCTTTTGGTATCCATTATTTTTCATTACTTGTAAATATCACATTATAAGCCATCATTATATTTCTTTGCTTTTTCTTCAAGAGGGTATGTGTTTTGCTCAAAATATAATTTGCAATCGGAAAAATACTGAAAAGTATTGTCTTGCATTCTAATCGATAAATTCACTTTAGCAATTTCACATGTGTTGAAGGCCAATTAATAAAATGAAAAATATGCCTGCTATGGCTGATATAATATAATGGCTGATGTAGCCAATATGTCTGATTTTCCTCCAGCTTTCTCTTTGCTCAGAGACCAGTATCATGATTTTCTCTGGATTACAGACATTCTGGATTTGGAGTTTCTTCCTCATGATGATTCTGCACAGTGTTTGAGCTGGCCTTGCTACTTACCACATGTAACAGTACCGTTTCCTAAAATCACGTCACTAGGATAATTTTGCTAAACAAAAGTACTAAATTATGAGAATTCTTGAAGTTAATTTTTAGGTGAAAGCCTTTTGATTATATTCCCAGTCTTCCAACAAATCAGTCATACTTACACACTACAGTCTGTATATATATTTTTTCAGACAGTACTCTAAAGGATTGTGGACAAAATTAACATAACTAGGATTCTTTGATGAAGAGCTAGAAATATCCATTTATACATGAGTTCTTTCACATTGTAAGAAAGAGGTTCATTTAGGAAGTGTATTTCATTTAGGAAAAACAGAAAATGTAAGGAAAACAGAGAAGCCAATCACTCCCTCTGCAACAGATGCATCACATAAACGTATTGAATATTTTCTCACTATGTGTTCGTTACAGGAGCTCCAGTTACATGCCTGCTATCCAAAGGACTTGTCACCATTTTTCCCCTTCTGTTTCTAGTTTACCTTTGTACAAAGCAAATAATCAGTTGTATCATCTGAAATTTTTTCTCACTGGGAGAATTTCACTTTGCCACTGTTTTTTAGAGCCACCTATGGATGGTGCTGTAGGAAAGTAGCCACTCAGTTCCGGTTAGAGATGGCATCATGTATAGATCTATCTTTAAACTAGAGCTATTACTGTCCTCCCATGAACTATTTAGAGGCCAGGGGTCTGATTAAGAGAGATATAGCAAATCAGTAGAACTAGATATCATATAAGTAAACCACCTAGTTGTGCGCTGTGCCAGTTTTAGCCTGTTATTTATGTACCATTTCAATTTTATAATGAAATGTCATTACACACAATTTTATGGTTTGAGGAGTTATAAAAATCCAAATTAATGATGGCAGTATTGGTTGCATAATTACATGGGACCCCATGGTCAGCCATTTAGATTTACTATGGTCCACTAGCATAGTAGTTTTTGACACAGAAATGACTAGTAGGGAACAGAGGGATTGGCTCTCTTCCAAAACCCAAAGTCTGCATAGTATTTTTCTACTGAGGTTGTCAGAGGGTCCATAAAGCACATCTCTCTGCCCTAGCCACCTCCACTACCAATGCATTTGATAGAATAAGTGGTCCAATTGAGCAACATGCACCATTTATCTGGGCCTCTTTAAAAATCGGTAGTCATACAAATTGCCAAGTAAATGACTGAAGCAGCTTGCCCTAATAGGTTATTTATAGCCAAAAATAACAAGAGGCCTGTACCTCATCTCTCCCTTTAGAAAATATATCCCAACATGTCTCAGACCTTAAAAGCTCAATTGATAGTTTTAGCCAAACATCCATGAGGTATATCTTCTACACTCTGGCACATATCTTACCAAATCACATAGGATATTTGCAACTTCATTCTTTCCAGGCCCAATTAGCATACTATTATAGATCAGCTCGGTATCGTGCACTGATTCTTTCTGCTCAGTTTCTCTACTGATTGGGGATAGAAACATAAAACTATTTTCCTGGTCAAAAACTTTATGCCAGTATCAGAGATTGTGGATTCCCCTATTAAATACGTATACCTGTAATCACAGGTTTAGTAAGCATCACCGTCTCATTACATTCACAATGATCTACTGCCATTTTCTATGACCATCGGGTGAGGGAATATAGGCTGTGGGAGGAGTTACCTCCCTGCATCTTTCAAGTCTTGCTGGTGGAACAAAACAATACTTCCAAATGTAAACCACGTTGTAAGAGTTGGGAGTTTCAGTAGTTTCCATTTGCCCTTCCTATCATAAAACCCTACCATAAAACCCAGTTCAGAGATTCATGTGGGGATTCTCCCGGTCACAACATATATTTTGAAATTGGTCAAAGAGTCAAAATGCAGCTACAGTCTCACTAGAGCAATAGGTCATCAACTAGAGCCAAGACTTCATCCATTGCCTAAACTCCTTTAAGCTTTATTTTCAAATTGGACCACTATGGTGAATTTAGTCTCCAAGGATTACCATCACTTCAGGGCCCTAATCAAATAACCTACAGAAGGCATGAGAATTTTTCTTTTCTGAAGGCACATTCAACCTAAACAAGTGGCTACTGATGCCTTTGAATATGGCTTGCAGGAATATTCATGCATATACACTTGTGGATTCATTGCAGTGTATGGTTTCAAAGAGGTGGAAAACCCCCACCCTGCCACACACACACACACACACCATTTAAAGAGCTTAGAGTCTGCCAACTCTTTTGGATTGAACACTGAATTTCCACTACAGCATGCTACCTCAAAGACAGGTTTCATCCACCAAAGCTGCAATTTTCTTGCCTATAAACGTCAAATAAGCACCTTAACAGAGTGCCCAGCTATTTCATTTCTAGGGGTCTTATAATCAACTAAATATCACCAGAGATTTTTGTATATCAAAACTCTGATCACCATTATTGGGATAATTGTTCCCATCTTGTCTCTAAATATAAATTATGTATATGTGGCTTCTGCTGTTGCATCATTCCATTCTGAGATAAGGAAATACAATTCCACTGCATCTCAATTTTCATCTTTACCCTACACAGGACACTGAGAGATTTTTCTAGAAGGCTGGTGATACATTGCCAAATCAATTTCTTAGCAAAGTGACAGCTTGATATACCCATACAGGACTGTAGACTTTGACTCAAAATACCTGTAATTTCAGTTGTAAGCTACCAATGAATTACATTTATCATTTACAATTCATTGTTTTGTTAAAAATAATTTGTATCATTCAAAAGAATGAACGTGCTTAGGCCAGTTAACACTGACATGGTGTACGTGTGAGGGTAAAGGAAGTTTGGAGCATGGGTTATCATTTGTCTGAAAATATAGCCTGACTCAATGAAATCTTGATTCCACTTTCTAGGGCTCTCAGATTGGTAGTTAGAGTTATACATGTCATTGACCTTGCTCAAGTATGTCCCGACATAATCATAAGGCACACAAATGAATAATATTGGAAATAAAACACGATCAGTTCTTACCTGAAAACCACACCCTTTTGAACAAATTTAGAGAATAATTTTCAATTTATGAAATCTTTCCAGGTTAATCCTTTGAACAATATGTGTTTGGAAGTTCTTTTTTTTATTAAAAAAATTAATGTTTATTTATTTTCTGAGAGACAGACAGACAGACAGACCGTGAGCAGGGGAGAGGAACAGACAGAGGGGGCACAGAATCCAAAGCAGGCTTCAAGCTGTTAGCACAGAGGTCAACATGGGGCTCGAACTCACAAACCATGAGATCATGACCTGAGCTGATGTCAGACGTCTAACCAGCTGAGCCACCCAGAGGTTCCTGATGGAAGTTCTTTTTTTTTTTTTTTTATTTTTTTTAACGTTTATTTATTTTTGGGACAGAGAGAGACAGAGCATGAACGGGGGAGGGGCAGAGAGAGAGGGAGACACAGAATCGGAAACAGGCTCCAGGCTCTGAGCCATCAGCCCAGAGCCCGACGCGGGGCTCCAACTCACGGACCGCGAGATCGTGACCTGGATGAAGTTGGACGCTTAACCGACTGCGCCACCCAGGCGCCCCCTGATGGAAGTTCTTAAAAGCATTACATGTCTCCTTGTTTTCTTACATAGAGTGTGAATATAATCCCAATGTTTCTTCATGCATACAAGTAATAATAAATAGTATTATTTTCAATTTTTACCCAGCAGTAGTACTCAAGTATGGTCCTCAGACCAACAGTAACTGGAAAATTGTTGCAATATTAAAGCTTGGGTCCTACTCCAGATCCACTGAAGAAGAAGCTGCAGGTGATTCTGATGCCCACTAAGGCAGGAGAATATTGATCTAGGTATAGGGCTGTTTTTGCCTCTGCTCAAGCACAAGTTTTAGAGTCAGACACACTTAGGTTTAAATCTAGATCCTATCAATTCTTAACCAAGTGATCTTGGGAAGTTATCTAACCTACCCAAAGCCCAAATTTGTCCTATGTAAACTCAACTCTATACAATTGTGAGGATTGTATGAGTGATTATATGTATAGGTCTTGGCAAAGTGCTTCACACAAACCAGGAGTTTAATGAAAGGGTGGTTCAGCTGTGTTGAACAATTCTGTTTCTGATAGCTGTTTTATGCAGGTTTATCATAGCTTTTAGAAATAAACATCCTGGGGCATCACCCAGGCTCATGACACTATGACAGCATGGAGCCTTCTTGGGATTTTCTCTGTTCCTCTCTCTCTGCCCATTCTACTCACACTCTCTCTCAAGTTGAAAAAAAGAAAAAATGTATATATACACATCCCTATTTAACATATAACACTCATTAAAATCTTAAAGTTGCTGGTTTTAACATGAAATTTTTATCAAAGAAGAACTAGACTAGAATTTTTTAGTACTTTAAATTTTTTTACCTTACTCCTAGATAACGGAGGTAATCAGAAATCTTAACTCTTAACTGTTTTTTATTAAAAATAATTTCATCTAGAATATTCAGTTTTATAGTACAGTCTATTCCTGATTAGGCATATTGGAAAAATATCTTCAGTTAAGCATGATTTCTAAGTATGCGACAGTAAGGAAGAAATTAATTTTAATTGCAGGATTTTAATTGTTTTTTTTTACTGCATTCTTACATGTTCAAAATACTTGGAAAGTACAAAAGTTAAATAAAGGAATCATTTTGCAACTGCCATCACTATTAATTAGGTTTCCCTGAGGAATACAGAGTTAAAAAAGAACTTAGCATGCAACTATAAAACGGATTCCTTTTCAGCAGGTGGAAATAGAAATATGTACTAAAACTCAATGGTGAGAAGAAATTAAACTTCTTTAAAATAAAAACCAAGGAGATACTATGGCTTCAATTATTTGCTATCACTGGATATCCAGAGATGAGCCTTGCCATCAGTAATTCTAAACTTTTAAATATATTAGATTTTTGTATCAACTGTCCAATAAATACAGAAAGTAATTCTATAACCATTCATAATTTCATAGCTGCAGATTAATAGCCATTATTCCTTTTCATTTACAAATTAAAAACCACATTAACTGTGAAGGATTTCCAATGGTGTTTTCACAACGCCTTGTATTATACTGAATATTTAATAGTTACTTTAAAGGACAGTAGCATTACAAATTCATCCCATCAAATGTATTTCATTTCAACTTGAATTGATGACTTAAAGAAAATCTTAGGTGGAAATCAAATATTTGATAACATGTTTGGTCTTTTATTTATTTTTCTGTTCAGTGTTCTTCTGTTTTGAAAAAGAATAAATAAGTAGATGAGCAGGGAGGTGAAAATCATAAAGATGGTTATACTACCATTCCCATTTCTGGCTCCGTGAAAATATCAAGACTAGATTTATTTGCCATGAAATAATTGGCGCAACCCAGCCTAAAAAAAAAAAAGTCAGTTTTAAATCTACGTACAAGACCAAATTACTCTGCTATTTAATATAAATCACTCTTTTCTTTTACATGCTGTTCTCTTTCATGTGTCTACAAATATTGTGCCTTATTATACTTTCCTTATTAAAAAATCATTATTTATTCCCTGCTTACTTAGTATAAAAAGTTACCCATATTTAAGTAGCCTTTGATCAGCCTACTTACAGCCTATTTATTTTCTTTTCCTTGTATCCATGCTTCTAAAAAAATGTCCTTCTCTCTACAGAGACTTTCCTTAACACTCCTTTCGGTTCACCTCTGTAGTCCATCATTAATAAACAGAAATCCACTGAAATTCCTCACGTGATAGTCAGCACAGGCTACATTAAGCTGCAGTAAAAAAAAATAATCCTGAATACTCAGTAGCTTAAATTAGCAATACACACAAAGGTGGTAGGGTCCCAAGTTGATAAAGCTTCACCCATTTATGAAATTAATTTCTCAACACTCACTGCGAAAAAAGAAAGGAACATAAAAATTTCACTGGGTTTTTTAAGTGCATCAATCTGAGAGTAAGACTCATGTTCACCTTTTGTTGAACAAAGCAAATGACTCCTTATAAAAATGCCTGAGGGGAATGCTAAGATTAAAAAAATAAAACTTTAAATAAAACATAACTAAAACAATGATTGTGAGAATTCAACCTACCTGCATGGCCAAAAGACACTAAAATTAAGAAACTGAGTGTCAGGAAACCATTTCCAGAGGAAAAGTCAAAGATGTGACCGTACCACATTTTGCTAAGATTAAAAGTATAGGGTATTATATTATTTAAAAGGTTCTTTGAGGAAATGTGAGCATCTCAAGTTTAACCTCTGAAACTAACCAGTGGTCTTGAGGAAACTTGAGGGAAATTTCCTTTTTTAGCCATCTCAGTAGCAGCCAAATAGAAATAGTATTGCCTAGTAAAGATGTTATGTTTAATGGCCCGAATCCCCATGACATATAAGGAGATGCACGAAGTGACTGAGAATTACATAGCAGCAGAAACACTGCCAGTGTGGACTGAAAGGGACACAGTACAAAATGAAAGATCTTTGGACTCCAGAAATTCTACCTGCAGGAAATAGAATGATGTAACTCTTCAACTACAACAACCTGCTCTCCTCTTTCATGGAAAAGAAGGATGACTAAGAAGATGTAGCAGTGTACTCTGAGGGTGCAATCAGTAACCAGAGAGAATTATCTCCAGGCCTTAAAACCAAATGGGGTTTTCACAGGTGGATTTCACAATTGCTTGAAACCAGTGGCTCTCTTTTTCCTTCCATTGTATCCCTTTTTGAACCAGAATGCCCATCAGTGGTTTTCTTCGCCTGCCCTGCCATGGCATTCATGGAACAAATAACATGCTCCTTTAGTTTCTTGCATGGATCAAAAGATGGGAGAGGAATTAGTCTCAGAATACCCAGAGCTTCACCCATACCTAATTTAGAGGATTTAGATAGTAAAATTTGGGAGTTTAAATCCTGCAATATTTAGTTAAGGTTTTGTACTTTGACTTCATGCTGTAATAGGATCAAACCTTGAGGGACCTGGGTTGGGGTGAATCTATTTTGCATATGCTATGGATGTGAATCTTTGGAGACAAGAGGGTGAACTGAAAAGGGCACAATACGGAGTCCCCCAAAATGTCTACACCCTACTCCCTGGAGTCAGGGAGTAGGCTACCTTACATGGCAAAAGGAACTCTGCAGATAGAATTACGGTTGTAATGTTAAAATAGATTATCCTGGATTATCAGATAAACTCAATATAATGACACAGTCTCTAAAAAATGAAAGAACAGAAGGCATAAAATATGTGAAAATGGAGTAAGTAGCAGGAAACATTCAAAGTGTGAGAGGAACTAGACTCCTTTTTTCTTGCTTTGAACACAGAGAAAACAAATAATGAGTCAACCAGTTTGAGTGGTCTCTGGAAGCTGAACACAGTCATCAGTTGACAGCCAGCAAGAAAACAGGACCTCAGTCCTACAACCACATGGTATTGACTGCAAACAATTTGAACTGCAAGGAAACAGATTCTCCCCCTAGAGCCTCCAAAAAGAAACAGAGCCCTGCCAAAACCTAGATATCAGATTTCTGAGATGTATATAAGGCCGCTGACCTACACAACTGTTAGCCATTTAAAACAGCACAAATTTATTACCTAAATTTGTGATAGTTTTCAAATGGCAGTAATAGAAACATATATAAGTATATACTCACATGTGCTTGTAGGTACTATATGTCTGTGTGTGTATACATATATATATATATATATACACGTATATATATGTATACGTATACATGTGTGTATATATGTATGTGTACACATATACATGTGTATATATATATATATGTATACACACACACATACATATAGTACCTACAAGCACATGTGAGTATATATGTGTATATATATGTATACACACACACTATTATACATTATAAATGTAGTTTTGAGAACATTTTAAATAAACTTTTTGTTACTAGTATATGACAAATAGCATTTTTTTTTTTTTACCATATTGTTGCAATGGAGACATCTATAGATACTGGGGGTAGTGGTTTTGACATTTTTTTTCATAGAACCATTATAACAAGTACTCTCCTCAGACACAGAATGCTGATCATATTTAGAATTATGGATAATCTATCATTATCGATCTCTGACACTGGTTTCATCTCATTACTTTCCTGTCTACATCACAGAAAGTATTACTACAGCATCTGAGCTTATTTTTAATTAATAATTCCACATTTTTTGCTTCTTAGAAAGAATTGTGCATAGGACAGGAATATTGAAATTCATGGCAGGAGGCAGAATCAAGTTTCCGAGTTGGTCATAAATATCACAAGACCATATATCAGTATATAAACTAGTGACTATTTCAGAAACAAATTTTTTTATATAGAAACAACTATTTCAAAAACAGCTTTTTTTGTTATAGAATTGTCTTATGTCTTTACAATTTATTTGAGGATCTCTGAAGTTCATTTCTGACCAATTTCTTTTAATAAACATGAGACTGTGTGGTATTATTTCACTCAGAGAAATAAAGGTGCAGGATTATAAACTGTGACTTAATCTTCTTCCTGAACACTCTCCAATGTGACTTTTTTAGAGGTATTTTTCTTTTTATTATGATAGAATTGAAAGACAAAAGGGCAGTGGCAATCTATCACTTCTATGAGAAAAACCCAGTAATAAGAAAACTGTAATAAAATAAGTGTAAGAAACCCTGAGAGCCTTGCTCTACAGTAATAAAGATAAAATAAATGGGCTTGGGAAAGATAAGAGTTATCTACTTTAGTAAGCAAGAAGTGGTCACAACTGACAAGCCAAGATGGAAGTCTACATGGAGAATTAACCTCAAGTTTAACAAATAGAAAATTGAAAAAGTTTACACAAGTAGAATAGAAATTACAAAGCTTGCCTTCATTCTGTGTCAAAAAAAAGAGTAATAGTTGGTCTGGCATGCTTTTCCGGAGAACATTTATTTTTCAAATCTAGGGTGACAACTAAACAGCAAACATGCAGATACAATAAAAAGTGACCCTTTATTTAAAAACTCATTAGTTTTGCTCCAACATATTTTTCCCCAAATAATCAGTTGGAGACATTTTGCTATATATGTTTAAGACATTCTTTTATATTTCTTTTTTAAATTTATTTTTATTTTTTATAACTTTTTAAAATTGTATTTATTTTGAGAGAGATAGACAGCTAGCAGGGGAGGGGCAAAGAGAGATAGAAAGAAAGAATCCCAAGCAGGCTACGCACTGTCAATGTAGAGCTTGACATGGGGGTCTGAACCCATGAACCATAAGATCATGGCCTGAGCCGAAGTCAAGAGTCAGAGGCTTAACCGACTGAGCCACCCAGGTGGCCCCCTCTTTTATATTTCTTCAAGCAACTGGATTTGAAATGCACAGTTTAATTTCTTTTTTTAATCCAGATTTGGCCAAATTTATAATCTCATATATAACTATTAAATTTTCCAGTTTTAGCCACTATGCTTTAAAAATAATCGGAAAGTGTCACCATATTAAAGGGAAGTTTATAAGGTGCCAATTGCTTATCTCAAAGGGCTAGATTTTTATATATTTTACCAAGGTTTTTCAAGGGTATTTTATAAGATAAAAAGAAAAGTTTTCTTCCTGATAATTTATTGCACTGTTGAAGTATTCCTTCTCCCTGGACTAAAAGAGGAAAAATAGCATTAAATAAAAGAGACACTGGTTTTCTGTCCTCATGATTAATATATTTCATTGTTGATAAGAGTAATATCTCCCATAATAAAAGTTGCATTGGTCTAGAATTTATGGATAGTCAAAATATACTTTGGACAATCTATTGTTCTGTATATGTTAGACCAGACAACAGGAAATTGATACATCTGTTTGCTAACAGACTCTGGTCAAGTTGGTTGTCCTATTAAGGCTCAGGAAATTGTTATCCAAGTATACTACCGATGTTACAGGAAATTTAATTATCCTATATTTAGGGGTATGAGAAAATTTTCACTGGGGGAACAGAGTCCTTCCATATCCATATTATACTAGCCTAAATATGAAAACTAATAGACATCATTTAATCAATACTCAAGTATTTAAAATTATTTATATATTATTATAAATTATATATTATATTGTGTTGTATTGTACATATTATATTATATTATATTATATTATATTATATTATATTATATTATTACAAGCTTAGAAATCAAGTGATGCATTAACATAATTACATCTTCATTCATTTTTCTTCTAAGCTCTTATTCTGGTTCTTACACATTTGCCGAAGCAGCCTGTTGGGTAATGATATTTGCCAATTCATGATATGATGATACAATGTGTCATCTGAAAAGGCTTCTCCATATATTCCATCAATGCAAGTCCATAACCTCCAAAAATGTGATAAAAGAAATCCATTTTCTGTGTGTGTGTATGTGTGAGTGCGCCAGGGAGTGTGTCTCCCTAGAAACATTGTAACAATTGTTGTTGGACACTTCACCACATGCATTACAGAATGATTAACACTTCCATTCACTGAAAGCACACTGTGGAACACAGCTTGTAAGTACATTTGTTACATATACCTTTACTGCAATTGTTTTTTAACCTTTCACTACATGCACTACAGAGCACGTGTCACTTCCATTCACTGAAATAACACTGTTGCATTCAGCTTGCAAGTAGACTGTTTGAAACATCTAAGTGTTTTTTGCTTTTTTTTTTCATTATTCAATTTATGTAAACTAAAAAAAAAAAACAGTTCATTGGTTTCTTTCACTGTTTAGCATCTCCTCTGGCAACTATCAACCTGTTCTCAGTATCTGTGAGCTTTAGCTGTTTTTTTGTTTGTTTTGTTTTGAGACTCCACATATAAGAGAGATCATACAGTATTTGTCTTTCTCTTACTTATTTCACTTAACATAGATGTCTTAATGCCATTTTGATACATTATTTTAAAAATATTCCCTGGGTATTCCACTAGTCACATTTCTTACTTAAGACTTATTTTCAACCCACAATAAGCTAAAAATAACAAGTGTATTTCATTAATTAAGATGACTTGTTCTCTTTTTTTTTTTCTGGCAGTGTTAGATGCTTTCAAAATATAAGCAGAACTAGGCATTTCAATCTATAAACTGTATTTCAAAATCCTATGTTATACTTCAACAATTTTATTCATTTTATTACATATTATTCTACTTAGGTAAGTAACACTGTAAGATATGTTCAACAATCCATGCTCGGGCAGAATCACAGCTAGTATTTAACACCAATAGTATTAAACATGAAATGGAGGTCATAGTCCCCAAAGAGCTATAAAAAGCTATATCCAAGTTAATTGTTTTAACACTACTCTAATATAGTTTTATATTGTTGTCTGGGAGAAGAATTTTCTGAATGCTACAGCTAGAACTCACCTTCTGTCCCAATTTACATATACATTTTTATATAAAAAGTATACATAGTATTTTGGAGAGTATTCCAATAGGGAAAGCCTCTATGAAATATGTTTATTTGTTTTAGCATATTGGAGACAATTTGTTTCTTGTTTATGGAATCATGGATCCCAGTACAAAAGACATAAAAGATGGGTTTACCCACCAATTTTAACCTTAGTAATGGATCGTTCCAATTTTTGAGGTCAGCAATTAAGATCTTCTACTACCAAGCTTTTAAATGTTGAATTTTAATATACTAGTGTGAATTGTAAGAAAATATTAACTTTTCATCATTTATAGCTCAAAATAAACCCATGTTATAAACACTGCAGATAATAAAAAAATAAATTTATAGTATATCAAAACCTTGACTTTTCAATTTTATTACAATGGTATCTAAACTTCAACCAGGCCAACCTACTTGTCAACCGTTCCACATATTTCTGAGAATATGTTAACACACTGTTTTATAACTGTTGCTTTTATTTAATCCATTGAAAGAGAGTCTTATATCCAAGAGTCACACAAAAGAAAATCTATCGATTCAGTGGTCTTTCAGAAAATGTAGAAATTTCACTAATTTGGCATTTAATGGGTTACTTTCAATGTAGGATGGTTTATTGCAATAAGCACAATAAAATATTTGGAGAAACTTACATTCAGAATCTATCAAGAAAATAAGTATTAGGGGCGCCTGGGTGGCGCAGTCAGGTAAGCGTCCGACTTCAGCCAGGTCACCATCTCGCGGTCCATGACTTCGAGCCCCGCGTCGGGCTCTGGGCTGATGGCTCAGAGCCTGGAGCCTGTTTCTGATTCTGTGTCTCCCTCTCTCTCTGCCCCTCCCCCGTTCATGCTCTGTCTCTCTCTGTCCCAAAAATAAAATAAAACGTTGAAAAAAAATTAAAAAAAAAAAGAAAAGAAGTATTAAATTACAATAGTGATAACATAGAATGCTGTATGTTCTGCATGTATCTGTGAGTAAAATTGAACAGATGTTTCTTGGAAGAAAGAATTGGGTTCATTGTAATTGTACATACTAATACTCAATCCCTGAGAATTTAGCTATCACATACCTTACAGGGTACTCACTCATGGGATTTAGGGGTTTATATGACTCCAGGAACCAAAATGTCTAAAGATGAATCCATGAAATATGATCAACAAAGTAAGGCTTGTGATTTTAGACTGTGAAGCTATGCAACATGTCAGGCACAAAACAAATAATTCACATTAGGATCCAAAAATCAGGATTATTATAGAATTACATGAAAATTATAACCAACTTTCTATGCCATTGATAGAATGGCAAATTTATATTCTAAGAGTGAGTGGAGGTATGTTGCTATTGCTTATTACCATTTTGTCATATACCATTTTGTCAAAATACATGACAGAATTATAGAATTAGGTAAAAAAGAAAAATATGTCAACAATGACATCAGATAGGCCTGGGTTCAAATCTCAACTCTAGTATTTCAATTTGTGAATGTGGGCAAGTTGTTTTTCCTTTTTAGCCTCAAGTTTCTTCTCTTAACATAAGAAAAGAGTTAAAATAACTATCTCAACACATTGATAAACATGAAAATAGATACATTATATAAAAAATCTATTATAGGGGATAGTCAGAAATTAATAAATACTTGTCCTTTTATTAACTATTAATTTCTTTAACTTGATTTTACCTCTGGGAAGTTTCTCATCTCTTTTATCATGACCCAATTGACTTCAACTAGTTTGTTAGGTTCACAGTAGGGTCCCCACCCCCCCGACACTCTGCCCACCCCTGGTTTCCACAGAAGCTCTTACCTATTTGAGAGACATTAATGAAAGCCATTTGGGGTTCAAGTGCTGGAACTATGTGTCTGGATTTAAATTCTGGCTGCATAATTATTAAAAGTAATTAAACTCTGTGCACCAAGATTTATTATATGCTTACCACATTAGCTAATATGTGATTAAATCAGATAATTGCATGTAAATTATATATAAAATACTAATACTGCCTTGTTAAATGTGCAACAAGAGTAGCTTTTATCATTTCTAACAAAGCTGGGGCTTCCTTTGCATGGCACTGGAACTTTTTTTTAAATTTTTAAAATTTTATTTTATCTTTTTAATTTACATCCAAGTTAGTTAGCATATAGTGCGATAATGGTTTCAGGAGTAGATTTCTTAATGCCCCTTACCTGTTTAGCCCATCCCCCCTCCCACAACCCCTCCAGTAACCCTCTGTTTGTTCTCCATATTTGAGAGTCTCTTATGTTTTGTCCTCCTTCCTCTTTTTATATTATTTTTGCTTCCCTCCCCTTGATGACACTTGAACTTCTAATGTGCTCTTTAAGATACAAATATGTTGACAAAATTAGATGCTGAACATCAACAGTGCCACTTCTGCCTTTATTCACCCTATGCCATTTTTCTCCACAGCTCTTTTTCTCTCTTAACTATGCTCAACTTCTTCCTGTCTGTTAAGTCCTTCCTTTATTGTATACACATCCTCAAATGTTTAACATTAAAAAATAAGTCAGCAAGGAATGATGTCAGTATCATGGTGACAATTCATTTCTCTTTTCTCACACCCATACTTTATTATTATTATTTTATTATTATTATTATTATTTAATGTTTATTTTTGACAGAGAGAGAGCATGGGTAAGGGAGGGGCAGAGAGAGGTGGAAAAAGAATCCCAAGTAAGTTCCATGCTTTCAGTGCAGAGCCTGATGTGGGGCTTGATCTCACAAGCCTTGAGATCATGACGTGAGCCAAAGTCAGATGTTCAATTGACTGAGTGAGGTGCCCCCTCTCTCCTTTTTTAAACTTAATTAAACATCCATAACTGAACAAAAGTGCCTCTGCATCTTATACCAAAAAAAAACCTAGGAGGATTCTAGCCCACGTGAGCACCCAAAAATAAACAAAACTTCAGTAAGCACCATAGAGTCAATGGATTTGACAAATATGCTCATCCTCACTCTATGCAATCAGAGGGAACAAATGGACAGAAATAAATCTGCACAGAAACCCATGGAGGAGAAGGAATTTGTAGAAGTCCCACCTGCCTGAGGAAATATTCCAGCACACCATGGGAGTGGAATAGAGACAAGTCTCATGGCAGAACAGTGTAACTCAACAGAGCTTCCTACTCCCAGGGGTGGGGGAAGCTAGGGTTAAACTGTGTAATAGCCATAACAGTGTCAGCCTCTTCCACAGAGGAGGCAGGAATCGTAAGTAGTGAGTGACTACTATGCTCTCCCACCAATGTGGGTTGTGGCTGGAGAAACCTGATCTCTCCAGCAACACTTAGATATCTGAGGATGGACCTCTATCACTGGGGAGAGAGAGGAAAAGAGAAGGAAGCAAATAAATTATCAATAGGTATTCAGGGAATGCATTTCCTGTAGTCTGCTTCAAGGCTTCACCAGAAAGTGTGCTTATAAGCTCCTGGAGGTACCCTAAATCAAGGATCTTCCCTCCAGGCCTGCAGGTACCATCAAAACCCCAAATGCTAAAACCATACCACCCTATACTCTGCTACTGGCTTCCTGTGTGTGTTCTCTAGGGCATCTATGAAAGCATCCACAGATCAAGCTCACAAAAGAGACCAAGTTTGGACAAGGGACTGAAAACAAAATTGAGCTCTATCACTACCCTCTGGAATACGAAAGTAAAGTTTCTGATAGGTAAATTCTAAGAATCACGGAAAATATAAAAGCTTGGTTAAGGATGTATCGGCTGCTTCAAATGCAAAAATAGAAGTGCATACTTACAAATAACATGAAAAAATCAAGGAAATATAGTATCGCAGTCATAAAAGGATAATTCTCCAGCAACCAAACTCAAAGACACAGAATATTGCAATCTAACAGATGAAGAATTCAAAATAACTGTTAAAAAAATTCAATGAGAAGATGGTGGAGTAATAGGATCCCAAGCTCACCCTATCCCATGAACACAACTAGGTAACAGCTGTATCAGTGCAACTAACTCAGAAAATTACCAAAGAGTGGCAGAAGAGACTTTCCACAGTTAGTACTAGAGAGAAGCCACACCAAAGAGAGTAGCAGGGGTGGAGATGCAGTCAGAAACCAAAGTAACCTGTGAGACTAAGAAAAGGGAAGGACACAGCAAGCCTGAATAAGGAAGGCAGCAGACCCCACACCAGGCATCCCAGCATTGCGAAGATGACTCCCCGTAACATTAGGTTTTGAAAATCAGTGGGGCTTACCTTCACGAGTTTTTACCATCAGTGGGGCTTAACTCCAGGTACTTAAAAATCAGTGGACCTGGATCTGGCAGAGCTAGAGGATGGCTAGAAATAAAGTCCCTGTCCTTAAAGAGCAAGTCTAAAAACCCCACTGAGATACAGCATAGAAACAGCCGTTTGAAAAGCATCTAGGGTATACGTGAAGATTTATTTAATAATCCTAGAACACGTGCTGGAGGGGGGCAGGGGTCTTTAAGAGACTTCCCCAAGGACAATAGAGCTTAGATACCCAGACAACTTCAGAAACCAGCATGAACACTCTCCATCTGTTTTGATAACACCACATACCCCTCCCTTGCCTTCTATGAATCTACTTATCCAACCTGCCCTACTCACCAGGCTTCCCTCCAAAGCACCTCCTGCCACATCTCATTCTACAAGCAGCCCCTACAGGGATGAGCACCACTCCAAAGTGAAATCAACCCTGTACAGAGGGGGATATAACCACATACCACATACACCAATGCATGTGCAATTCAAGCAGATGGACTGGGGGGCAGGCAACTGGATTGACTGCAGGCCCTGCCTGCTTAGGGAAGCTTCTCAGGGGACAATACAGGGATAGTGCCCTGTACTTCAGTGGGGCCATAGCTCAGGTAGATGGGCTGAGGGAAGGCATCTGTTCTGACTGCTAACATTTCCCAAATACAAGCACAAAACAGCCTTAGACTGGCACCTTAACAGCATAGGAACCAAACACTGACACTAATTGGACTAAGGCAAATGTGGTTCACCCACAACACTAGGGCACACACAACCTCCATAGAAGACACCTCTGACACACTTGGTTCTGATGAAGAGGGACATTTCACTAGAGGGCACCATAGAACCTCTTCTTCACAAGGGCACCACTTTAAACATCGGGAGACATAGCTGACTTTCCTAATATATATAAATAAGCACAGAGAGTTAGATAAAATGAAGAGACAGAGAAACATGTCCCAAATGAAATAACAGGACAGGAGTGTCTGGGCATCAGATGGTTAAGCATCTGGCTCTTCAATTTGGCTCAGGTCATGATCCCAGGGACATGGGACTGTGCCCCACATCAGGTTCTGCGTAGTGCATGGAGCGTGCTTAAGATTCTCGTCCTCTCCCTCCCTCTCTCTCTCTCTCACTGCCCTTCCTCCCCCCAAGCAGGCTCTACTCTAAAATTGAAAGAAAAAAAAAAAAACAGAACACAACCACAGCAAACAGACTATGTGAAACAGAGATAAGCAATATACCTGTTAAGAATTTAAAGCAATGATCATAAAGACACTTACAGTACTTGAAAGAAAGTGGAAGATCTCAGTGAAACTTTCAACAAAAAGATAGAAAATATAAAAACAAATCAATCAGAGGTGAATGACTCAGTAATTGAAATTAAAAATGCACTAAGGGGAAATCAATAGCAGATTAGCAGAGACAGAATTGATCAGTGAGCTGGAAGACAGAGTAATGGAAAGCAACCAAGTTGAACAACAAAAATGAAAAAGAATTGTAAAAAATATGAATGGTCGAAGGTAGCTCAATGACATTGTCAAGCGTACTATCATTAGCATTATAGGGATCCCAAAATGAGAAGAAAGAGAAAGGGGGGAACAAAATGTATTTCAAGAATAATAGTTGAAAATGTCCCATTTCTGAGGTAGGAAACAGAAATCCAGATCCAGGAGGCACAGAGAGTCCCAACAAAATCAACCCAAGGTAGTCCATACCAAGGCAAATAATAATTCAGGTGGCAAAAATCTGTGACAAAGATATAATTTCAAAAGCATCTGGAGAAAAGAAACCAGTTACACACAAGAAAAACCCAGTTTTCCCAGCTATCAGCTGATTTTTCAGCAGAAGCTTTGCAAGCCAGAAGGGAGTAGCTTGATATATTCAACATGCTGGGGAGATAGGTAGGAGAAGATTAACAACAAGAACATTCTACCCAGCAAGATAGGAGAGATGAAATTTCTCAGATAATCCAAAGATAAAGAAGTTCATCAGAACTAAACGAGCCTTGCAAGAAATATTAAAGGGACTTGTCTGAGAAGAAAAAAAGTCTATAATCAGGATTAATAAAAAATCATAAAAAGAAAAAATTTCACAGGTAAATACAAGCAAAATAATAGTAGATTAGTCACTTATAAAACCAGCACAGAGATTAAAGAACAAAAGCAGCCAAATTAAGGAGATCTATAAAAATCAGTCACATCAGTCACAAAATTAAAAAATGTATAGTATATAGTATAACATCATATTCATAAAATCAGATGGGGAGTAAAAATTTAGCTCTTTTAGAATGGGTTTGATCTTAAGCAACTATTAAAAATGTAGACTATTGGGGCGCCTGGGTGGCGCAGTCGGTTAAGCGTCCGACTTCAGCCAGGTCACGATCTTGCCGTCCGTGAGTTCGAGCCCCGCGTCGGGCTCTGGGCTGATGGCTCGGAGCCTGGAGCCTGCTTCCGATTCTGTGTCTCCCTCTCTCTCTGCCCCTCCCCCGTTCATGCTCTATCTCTCTCTGTCCCAAAAATAAATAAACGTTGAAAAAAAAAATTTAAAAAAAAATGTAGACTATTATATCTATAAGACGTTATAATATAAACCTGAAATAGATACAGAAAAAATTAAAGAGAAAGGAATTCCAAGAATACCAATTTTAAAAAAGCCATCAAACCATAAGGGGAGAGAGCAAGAGACAAAAAAAGGAACAGATAAAATACAAAAAGAACTGTAAAACAACAAAATGGCAGTAAATACTGTCTATCAATAATTACTTTAAATGGACTAATGCTCCAGTCAAAAGATATAGGGTGACTGAGTGGATAAAAAAGAGAGATCCATTTATATGCTACCTACAAGAGAGCTACTGCAAACCTAAGACACATGCAGACTGAAAATGAAGGGATGGAAAAACATTTACCATGCAAATGGAAGTGAAAAGAAAGTTGGGCTAGCAATACTTATTTTGGACAAAATAGACTTTAAATTAAGACTAACAAGAGGCAAAGAAGGACACTACATGATGATAAAAGGAACACTCCAATGAGAGGATTTGACAATTGTAAATATGTATGTACCCAATGTGGAAGTACCAGATGCATAAAGCAACTATTAATAGACATAAAAGAAAATATTGATAGTAATACAATAATAATATAGGACTGCAATATCCCACTTTCACCAATAGATAGATCATCCAGACAGAAAATAAATAAGGAAACATTGGCTTTGAATTACACATGGAGGGCACCTGGGTGGCCCAGGCAGTTAAGCGTCTGATCCTTGGTTTTGGCTCAGGTCATGATCTTGGGGTTTCATGAGCTCAAGTCCCACACTGGGCTCTGTGCTGGCAGCACAGAATCTGCTTGAGGTTCTCTCTCTCCCTCTCTCTCTCTGCTCCTCCCCCACTCACACTGTCTGTCTCTCTCAAAATAAAGAAACTTTTGAAAGAAATTTGAATTACACATTAGGTAGATGGACATAATGCATATATTAAGAACATTCCACCCAAAAACAATGGAATGCACATTCTTTTCAAGCGTACATGGAACATTCTCCAGAATAGATCACATATTAGATCAAAAAACAACATTCAATAAATTCAAAAACACTCAAATTACATCATGCAGCTTTTCTTTTTTTTTTTTTTTTTTTTAAATTTTTTTTTCAACGTTTATTTATTTTTTGGACAGAGAGAGACAGAGCATGAACGGGGGAGGGGCAGAGAGAGAGGGAGACACAGAATCGGAAACAGGCTCCAGGCTCCAAGCCATCAGCCCAGAGCCTGACGCGGGGCTCGAACTCACAGACCGTGAGATCGTGACCTGGCTGAAGTCGGACGCTTAACCAACTGCGCCACCCAGGCGCCCTCATGCAGCTTTTCTGACCACAATGGTATGCAATTAAATCAAACACAAGAAAAAAAATCTTGGAAGACACAAATACAGAGAGACTAAGTAGCATGCTTAAACAATGAATGGGTCAACCAAGAAATCAAAAGGAAAGTAAAAAATACATAGAGACAAATAAAAATGAAAACACAATGATTTAAAATCACTGGGTTGCAGCAAATAGAGCAGTATAGGCCTACCTCAATAAGCAAGAAAAATACCAATCTAACCTCACACCTAAATGAGCTAGAAAAAGAACAAACAAAGCCCCAAACCAGTAGGAGGAAATATATCAAAGATTAGAGCAGAAATAAATGAAATAGAAACTGAAAAAACAAAGAACAGAACAATGAAACCAGGAGGTATTCTTCAAAAAGATACACAGAAGTGACAAGCCAGCTTCATAGGGGCGCCTGGGTGGCTCAGTTGGTTAAGCGTCTGACTTCTGCTCAGGTCACGATCTCGTGGTCCCTGAGTTAGAGCCCCGCGTCGGGCTCTGGGCTGATGGCTCAGAGCCTGGAGCCTGCTTCCGATTCTGTGTCTCCCTCTCTCTCTGCCCCTGCCCCATTCATGCTCTGTCTCTCTCTGTCTCAAAAATAAATAAACATTAAAAAAAAATAAAAAAAGGGGAGGATGATGACTCAAACAAAATCAGAAAGGAGGAAAAATAAAAACCAACACCACAATAATACTAAAGCTTTTAAGAGAATATTTTGAAAAATTATATGCCCACAAATTGGACATCTTAGAAAAATTGGATAAATTTCTAGAAACATAGAACCGTCTAAAACAGAATCATTAAGAAACAGAAAATTTGAACTGATCAATTGCCAGCAATTAAATTAAATCAGTGTAAGTGATGAATCACCTAATTCTACACCTGAAACTATTACACTGTATTTTATAATTGGAATTTAAATAAAAACTTGAAAAGTAAACAATTAAAATTTAAATTATAAAAACTCCCAACAGAAGTCTAGGACCAGGTGGCTTCACAGGTGATTTCTATCAAACATTTAAAGAAGAGTGAATATCTATCATTTTCAAAGAATTCCAAAATATAAAAGAGGAAGGACAGTTTCCAAATTAATTCTGTGAGGCCAGCATTACCCTGATGCCAAAGCCAGACAAAGGTACAACAAAAGAAGAAAACTAGAGGCTCCTAATGAACATAATGCAAAAATCTCCAACAAAATATCAGTAAAATGAGTCCAACAATATATTAGAAAAAAAATCATTTATCACAATCAAGTAGAATTTATTCCAAGGATGGAAGGGTAGGTCAATATTTGCAAATCAATTAACATGATACATCACATCAACAAGAGAAAGGACACACCTGGGTGGGATCAGTCTATTAAGTATCTGACTCTTGATTTCAGCTAAGTTCATGATCTCAGTTTGTGAGTTTGAACCCTACATTGGGCTCTGTGCTGACAGTGAGGAGCCTGCTTGGGATTCTCTCTCTCTCTGCCTATCCCCTGTTTGTGCTTTTGCTCTTCTCTCTCTCTCAAAAATAAATAAACTTTAAATCAAAAGAGAAATGACAAAGATAATATGATCATTTCAATAGATGCAAATTATCTCACAAAGTGCAATATCCATTGATGATACAAACTGTCAATGAAGTAGGTTTACAGGGAACATACCTCAACATAATAAAGTCCCCATATGAAAAACCCACAGCTAACATCATACTTAACTGGGAAAAACATTGCTTTCTTGCTAAGATCAGGAATAAGATAAGGATGTCCACTCTCACCACTTTTATTTAACCTATTACTGGAAGCCCTAGCCAAAGCAATCAGATAAGAAATAAATACCATCCAAATTGGTAGAGAAGAAGTACAATTGTCACAATGTGCAGATGACATGGTATATAGAAAACCAAAGATTCCATAAAAATGCAACTTAGTACTGCTAAGTAAATTCAGTAATGTCACAGAATACAAAGTAAATATCAGAAATATTGTACTGAATAGAATAAAATACCTAGGAATAAACCTAACCAAGGAAGTGAAAGACGTATACACTCTGATAACTATAAGATATTGATGAGAGAAACTGAAGATGACACAAATGGAAATATACTCCATCCTCATGGAAATATTGTTAAAATGTCTCTACCACTACCCCAAATTTAATGTAATCTGTATCAAAATAAGAGCATTTTTCACAGAACATGAAGAAATAATCCTAAAATTTATATGGAACCATAAAAGATGCTGAATAGGCAAAAAACAGTCTTGAAATACAAGAACAAACCTGGAGGTATCATAATCCCAGAGGTAGAAAGATACTACAAAGCTATAGTCATCAAAACAGCACTGTACTGGCACAAAATTAGTCATATAGGTCAATGGAACAGAATATAGAGTCCAGAAATAAGCCCACTCATATACTGTCAATCTTTAACAAATGAACCAAGAATACACAATGAGGAAAAGACTCTCTTCAGCAAAGAGTGCTGGTAAAACTAGACTGCTACATGCAAAAGAATAAAACCAGATCACTTTATTACACCATACACAAAATGAACTCAAAATGGATTAAAGACATCATGTGCGACCTGAAAACATAGGCAACTAGAAGAAAACATAGGCAGTAATTTCTCTGATACAGGCCATAGAAACATTTTTCTAAATATGACTCCTAAGGCAAGGGACACAAAAGCAGAAACAAATTATTGAGAGTATGCTAAAATAAAAACATTTTGCTTAGCCAAGAAAAACCATCAACAAAACAAGAAGGTAACCTATGCATGAGAGAAGATATTTCTAAATGATAACACTGATAGGGGTTAATATCCAAAATATATAAGGAACTTGTACAACTCAAAAAAAAAAAAAAAACAAACCAAATCATCAAACTTAAAAATTGGAAGAATAGACATTTTTCTGAAGAAGACATATAGATGTCCAACACACCATGAATAGGTTCTTAACAATACTAATCAAAGAAATTCAAATTAAAACCAGAATATATATCACCTCGCCCTTTTCAGAATAGCTAAAATCAAAAAGACAACAAATAACAAGTGTCAGCAAGGATGTAGAGAAAAAGGAAAACTTGTACACTGTTGGTGAAAATGCAAATTGGTATATCCACTGTAAAAAACAGTATAGAGGCTTCTCAAGAAATTAGAACTACAATTACCACGTGAAATAAAGTTACCATAATTCCACTACTGGATGTTTACCCAATGAAAACAAAACCACTAATTCAAAAAGATATATGAACCCCTATGTTGATTGAAGTATTATTTACAATAGCTACAATATAAAAGCAACCCAAGTGTCCATCCATAGATGAACAGATGAAGATGTTGCATGTGTGTATACACACACAGAAATATTACTCAGTCATAGAAAAAAAAAAAGAATGAAATCTTGCTGTTTGCAACAACGTGGCTCGAACGTGGGGTTTAATGCTAAGTGAAATCAGAAAAAGACATATCATTTCACTCATATGTGGATTTTAACAAACAAAACAAAACAAAGAAAAAAGAGGGAGAAATCAAGAAACAGACTCTTAGAGAACTAGTGATTGCCAAAGGGGTGGGGGTGGGCAGACAGGGTGAAGTATAGGAGATTAAGAGTACACTTATTTTAGGGGCACCTGGGTGCCTCAGTCGGTTAAGCATCGGACTTCGGCTCAGGTCATGATCTCATAGCTCTTGAGTTCAATCCCTGGGGTGGGTTCTGTGCCGACAGCTCAGAGCCTGGAGCCTGCTTCAGATTCTGTTTGTCTCTCTCTCTCTGACCCTCCCATGCTTGCACTCTGTCTCTGTCAAAAATAAATAAACAGGGGCGCCTGGGTGGCTTAGTCGGTTGGGCATCCGACTTCAGCTCCGGTCATGATCTTGCGGTCTGTGAGTTTGAGCCCTGTGTCGGGCTCTGTGCTGCCAGCTTGGAGCCTGGAGCCTGCTTTGGATTCTGTGCCTCCCTCTTTCTCTCTGCTGCTCCCCCACTCATGCTCTGTCTCTCTCTGTCAAAAATAAATAAATACACAAATAAATAAACATTAAAAATTTTTAAAAAAAGGAGTACACTTATTTTGACTAACTATGATAAAAGAATAGAATTGTTGGATTATATATTATACCTGAAACTAATATTACACTATATGTTAATTATACTTCAGTAAAATAAATATTTAAAAAAAATTCAATGAATTACATGAAAACTCTGCTTCACAATTCAGTGAAATCTGGAATAAGACTCATCATGAATGGGAGAAATCTTCACCAAACCATTCAAGTTATAAACAAATAATCAAATTCTGGGGTTGAAAAATTTAAAGATTGAGATAAAGAATGCAAAGGAGAGCACCTGTAGTACTGCAGGGTAAATGAAGAAAGAATAAAGGAGTTGTAGGTAGGAATATAGTATTAACAGAATTAGAAGAGGGAACTTAGATCTGATTAATAAGAGTGAAAGAAGGCTATGAGAGTTAATAGATTCAAACAGAAAGGCAAACATTTGAATAATTGAGATTCCAGAAGGAGAAGAGACAAGAATTGGGACAGAGTTTATTTAAAGAAGTAATAGTTGAGAACTTCCCAATCCTGGGGCAAGAGTTGGACATACAAGTCCACAAGGCTAAAAGACTTTCTATTAATGGAATACAACACGTTTTTTTTTTCTAAAACATATTATAACAAAACTATCAAAATCCATAGTAAAGAACCTCAAAGGTAGGGCAAAAGAGAAAGAAACCTAAAAATGAACCACCTTTATGTTACCAACAGATTTCTCAGCAGAGACTCTACAGTGAATTGGAGACCAGAAAGACATACTCAAAATGTTGAAAGATACATATTGACAGCCAAGGATAATTTATTGAGCACATTTTTCCTTAAGATATGAAGGCAACACAAAGGCTTTTCCAGATAAATAAAAGCAGAGCTAGCTCACCACCATAGACCTGCATTGCAGAAAATACTGAAAGGAGTTCTTGAAGCTGAAATAGGAAAACCCTAATTAGTGACATGAAAACGTGAAAATACATGAATACATACTTTCTAGAATTAGAAAACGCTATATTAGGATGGCATATTAACATCGGTAGCAAAAAGATGAAATGAAAAGAGGTTTAAAAACAGCTATAGCTACTGTATTTTTTTAATTGATACAAAATATAAAAACAGATAAACTGTGACCAAAAAAATACATGAGGAGTAAATGGTAGAACCTTATAGTTGAATGAAAATGAATTTCTATTACCATTAAATGGATTGTTTTATCTACAAGATATTTTATGTAAGCCTTATGATAACCACAAGGCAAAAATCTAGAGTAGATCCACATGATATGTTTAAAAGGGGGGAGAAGGAACAAAGTATGGCACCATGAAAAACCACCAGTTTATAAAGGCAAGCAGAAAGAAGGAAAAAAACAAACAATGGATATATAATACAATGAACAAATAATCAATAAGATGGCAGTACTAAGTCTTTACATATCAACAATCATATTCAATATAAATTCATTGAATTCACGAATTGAAAGCACATAATGGCTGGTTGGATAAAAACAAAACAAAACAAACAAAAACAAGCTCTTCCTATATGCTACCTGTAAGAGACTGCCTTTACGTCTAAAGACAAATATAGGCTCAAAGTGAAGATATGGAAGATTTCCCATGCAAATAGCTACTTAGAGTGTTAATAGCCATACTTCTTTCAGACAAAATAGGCTTTAAGACAAAACTGCAACATGAGACAAAAAGATTATAACGATAAAGCAGTCAATACATCGAAAGACATCATAATTATAAAAATATACATAACCATCATCAGAAGACCTGAACACATTAAGCAAATACTAACAAACCTGGAGAGAGTAATATAAAGATAGATACTAATAGTAAGAGACTTCAGTACCTCACTGCCATCAATGGAGAGATCGTCTAGACAGATAAAGAAGGAAACATTAGAATTGAACCATATTTTATAGCAAATAAACTTTACAGACATCCATACAACATTCCATCCAACAGCAGCAGGACACATATTTTTCTCAAATGCACACAGAACTTTCTCCAGGGAAGATTTTATGATAAAATACTCTGTAATGGTCATAAAGATGCTCAATGCCCTTAAGAGAAGAATGAATGAAGAGTGAAAACCTCTACAAGGGGAAAATATAAGAAAGTACCCAGCTAAGTCACAGAGCTGAATACAGTAACTGAAAAACACACTAGAGGGACTCAACAGAAGTCTGGGTGAATCAGAAGAATGGATTCGTACCCTGGAAAGCAAAACAATGGAACTCATGCAGACAGAGTAGCAAAAGGAAAAGAGAACATTAAAAAGTGAAGATACATCAAGAAACAGATTTGACAACATTAAGTAAAATCACATACACATTTTATAGATCCTAGAAGAAGAGAGAAAGGGACAGAAAACTTGTGCGTTGCTGCTGGAAATGCAAACTGATTTGAAGAAGTGATGAGAGAAATGAACAGAGAAAGGGACAGAAAACTCATGCATTGTTGCTGGAAATATACTGATTCTAAAAATGACAGGTAAAAACTTCTCTAATTCTGGGGAAGGAAACAGACATCTATCAAGGTCCAGAAACCCCAGAATGTTCCCACTAAGATAACCCAAAAGATCTACCCCAAGGCATATTATAATTAAAATGTCAAAAAGTTAAAGACAGAGAATCTTAAAAGTACCAAATGAAAAACAACTTGGAATGTACAAGAAAACTCCATAATAATATCATATTTTTCAGCAGAAACTTTCAGGCAATAAGAGAATGGGACAATATTTTCAAAAGAGTAAAATGAAGATACTTACAAGAATACTCTAATTCAGGAAAACTATCATTAAGAATAGAAAAAGTCAGTGAGGAAATGGGCAGAAGACAGGAATAGACATTTTTCCAAAGAAGACATCCAAATGGCTAACAGACACATGAGAAGGTGCTCAACATTGCTTATCATCAGGGAAATGCAAATCAAAACTACATTGAGATACCACCTCATATGGGGCAGAGTGGCTAATGTTAACAACTCAGGAAACAACATATGTCGGCAAGGATGTGGAGAAAGGGGAACCCTTGTGCATTGTTGGTGGGAATGCAAACTGGTGCAACTACTCTGGAAAATAGTGTAGAGGTTCCTCAAAAAATTAAAAATAGAAGTACCCTATGACCCAGCAATAGCACAAAAAGGAATTTATCCAAATGATACAGGAGTGCTGATTCATAGGGGCACATGTGCCCCAATGTTTATAGCAGCACTACCAACAATAGCCAAATATGGAAAGATCCCAAAGGTCCATCAACTGATGAATGTATAAAGGGGATATGGTTTATATATGCAATGGAATACTACTTGGCAATGAGAAAGAATGAAATCTTGTCATTTGCAACAATGTGGATGGAACTGGAAGGTATTATGCTAAATGAAATAAGTCAGTCAGAGAAAGATATCATGTTTTCACTCATATGTGGAAGTTGAGAAACTTAACAGAAGATCATGGGGAAAGGGAAAGAAAAAAAAATAGTTACAAACAGAGAGGGAGGCAAACCCTAAGAGACTTTCAAATATAGAGAACAAACTGAGGGTGGATAGGGGTGAGAGGATGGGGGCGGGGCAGAGAAAATGGGTGATGGGTATTGAGGAGGGCACTTGTTGGGATGAGCACAGGATGTTGTATGTAAGTGATGAATCATGGGAATCTACTCTTAAAGCCAAAAACACACTGTATACAATAAATTATATAAAAATAAATAAATAACAAAGTGAGTATAAAGTCATGTACTTCAATATAAAAAATGCCATATGTAACAAACTCATAGCTAGTATCATATTCAATGGTGAAAAACAGAAAGATTTTCCTCTAAAATAAGGAATAAACCAAGAATGCCCACTTTTGATATTTTTATTCAATATAGTATTGGAATTCCTGGCCACATCAATTGGGCAATAAGTAAATCGCATCCAAATGGAAAATGAAGAAGAAAAATTGTCACTATTTGCAAACAACACTGTAAATTTAAAATCCTAAAGACTCCACCAAAAACACAGGCTAATAAATGAAATCATTAAAGTTACAGGATACAAAAATTAATATACGAAAATCTGTTGGGCTTCTACACACTAATAATACCCTAAGAGCAAGAGAAATCCCATTTACAAATTCATCAAAAAGAATAAAATATGTATGAGTAAATGTGACAAAGGAAGTGAAAGATTTAGACACTAAAAACAGTAAGACATTGAAGAATGATAATGAAGACATATATAAATTAAAAGCTATCCTATGCTCATTGTTTGGAAGAATTAATATTACTAACATGTCCATCTGCCCAAAGTCATGTACAGGTTTAATGTAATCCCTATCAGAATTCCAATGGCATTTTTCATAGAGCTAGAACAAATAATTATAAAATCTGCATGGAACTACAAAAGATACCAAATAGCAAGCAAACAAACAAACAAAACAAACAAACAAACAAACAAAAAAACCTTGGGAAAGAAGAATTCCTGAGGGATCATGCTCTGTGTTAGCTACAGTATTCAAAGCAGTGTGGTACTATCATTCAAAAGAAAGAAAGATAAGAAGGAAAAAGAAGGAGGGAGAAGGAGGAAGAAGAAGGAGAGGAAGGAGAAAAAAAGGAGAAGGAGAAGAAGAAGAAAGGTAGAGGAGGATAAGGAGGAAGAGGAGGAGAAGAAGAAGGAAAAAAGGAAAAAGAGAAAAAGAAAAAAGGAAAAAAAATGAACTTTCAGATGAATGGAACAAAATAGAGAGCTCGGAAATAAACCCATGCATATGCGGTAAATTAATTTATGATAAAGGAGGCAGGAACATAGAATGACAAAGAACAGTCTCTTTAGTAAATGACGTTCAGAAAACTGGACAGCTACATGAAAAAGATTGAAACTAGACCACTATTTTCTACCACATAAAAAAATAACTCAAAATGGATTGATGATTGGAATGTGAAACTCCCAGGGAAAACAAACAAAGAAACAAAAAACAAACAAAAAAATAGGCAGTCAACTCCATGTCCTTGCTCTTAGCTGGTTTTTTTTTTTGTTTTGTTTTGTTTTTTTTTTGGATCAGACTCCAAATGCAAGGGCAATGAAAATAACAAAAGCCAAAATAAACAAATGGGACTATGCCAAATTAAAAATCTTTTGTGCAGCAAAGGTAACCATTCACAAAATAAAAGGAAACTTGAATTGGAGAAAATATTTGCAAGTCACGTATCCAATGAGGAGATAATACCCTAAATATATAAAGACCTCATGCAACTCAAAATCAAATCAAATAATCCAATTTAAAACTGGGGAGAGGGGCGCCTGGGTGGCGCAGTCGGTTAAGCATCCGACTTCAGCCAGGTCACGATCTCGCGGTCCCTGAGTTCGAGCCCCGCATCAGGCTCTGGGCTGATGGCTCAGAGCCTGGAGCCTGTTTCCGATTCTGTGTCTCCCTCTCTCTCTGCCCCTGCCCCGTTCATGCTCTGTCTCTCTCTGTCGCAAAAGTAAATAAACGTTGAAAAAAAAATTAAAAAAAAATAAAATAAAATAAAAATAAAATAAAACTGGGGAGAAAATCTGAGTAGAGAGTTTTCTGAAGACATGCAGATGGCCAACAGACACATGAAAAGATGCCCAACATCACTAATTAGAGAAATACAAATCAAAACTATAATGATATATTACTTCACACCTGTCATGATGACTATTATCAAAAAGATAAGAAATAAGTTTTGGCAAGAATTTGGGAAAAAGGGAACACTCATTCACTGTTGCTGGGAATGTAAACTAGTGTAGCTACTATGGATAATAGTATAGAACTTCCTGGAAAAAAATTAAGAATAGAATTAACTGGATGTGGAATTGCCAGATCATAAGGTAACTGTCTGAAGAAAACAATAACATTAATTTATAAAGGAGTATGTATCCCTATTGTGTTCATGCAGTATTATTTACAACATCCAAGATCTAGAAACAATCTAAGCATTCACCAATATATGAGTGGATAAGAAAGAAGTTACACACACACACACACACACACACACACACAATGGAATACTACTCAATCATAAAAAGAATTCAATCAGGTCATTTGCAACAACATGGATGGGCCCTAAGGGTATTAAGCTAAATTAAAGTGGAGAAAAACAAAACTTCATTATTGCACTTTAAATAGAATATTAAAAAAAAAAAACCAAAAAAACCAAAAAACATACAAAACAAAATCCTGACTCAAAGAGACAAAGAACAGAATTGCTTGCCAGAGCAGACAAGGAAGGGTTGAGGATGAAATGGGTTAAGGAGATTAAGAGGAACAAACTTCCAGATATGAAGTGATTTTAAGGCTTGTGGCTGTATCGCACACCATGAAGATTACAAACCATTTTCTTCATCTGTAATATCTTGAGTGTTCAACAAAATCATTTTAAAGCCCAAAGTACAGTGCCCAGCACAGAGTAAGGACTCAATAATATTGTAATGTCAATAATATAGTAATGACTTTGTATACTGACAGATGGTAACCAGACGCTTATTGTGGCCGTCAGTTTGTATGTATACAAATTTCAAATCACTATGTCATACACCTGAAACTAAAAATACTATTGTACATCACTTAAACTACACTTTTTAATGGGGAGAGGAAATACACTCTTTTTCCAAAGAAGGCATCCAAATTCCCAACCAGCACAAAAAAATGATGGTCAACATCACTAATCACGAGGGAAATGCAAATCTAAAGAACAATGAGATGTCACCTCACACCTGTTAGGATGTTAGATAAAAAGTGCCAGTGGGCTTATACACTTTTGGTGAAAATATAAATTGGTTCAGTCAATATGGAAACAATATGGAAATTCCTCAAAAAATTAAATATAAATCTACCGTATAATCTAGCAATTCCACTTCTGGGCATATATCCAAAGAAAATAAAAACAAAATGTCAAAGAGGGCTATGTACTCCTGTGTCCACTGCAACATTATTCACAATAGCCAAGATACAGAAACAACCTAATATTAGTTAATAAATGAATTGCTCAAGATATAGTATACATATGAAAAATGGGATATTTTTTCAGCCATGAGGAAAAAGAACATTCTGCTATATGCAACAACATAGATGGACCTTGAGGGCGTGATGCTAAATGAGTTAAGTCACACAGGGAAACACTAACAATGTATAATATCACTTGTATGTGGGTTCTAAAAAAGCACAAATGAGGACAGTTGGGTGACTCAGTTGGTTAAGCCTCCGACTTCAGCTCAGGTTACCATCTCACGGTCTGTGAGTTCGAGTCCCACATCAGGCTCTGTGATGACAGCTCAGAGCCTGGAGCCCACTTCGGATTCGGTGTCTCCCTCTCCCTCTCTCTCTGCCCTTCACTGCTCACACTCTGTCTCTCCTTTGAAAGTAAATAAACATTAAAAAAAGGTTTTTTTAAAGCCCAGCTCAAAAACAGAGTAAAATGGTGATTACCAGGGGATGAGGGGTCTGGGCACAGGAGTTGTTTAAGGGTACAAATATGCATTGAAAAGCAAATAAGTTTTAGAGAACTGATGCTTACCAGAATGAATATAGACATTATGCTATAATCCAATTTGCTAAGAGACTAAATCTTAATTATCATATGCACTAAAAAAATTGTTATTATGTGATGTGACAGAGATACTAATTATTACCGCAATGACAACCATATTACAATATATACATGTATAAAGTCAGCATATTGTACACCTTGATTTTATGTTATGTGCCAAATAGAGTTCAATAAAATAAAATTAAGATAATTTAGCCAATTACGAAAACAAAAGTTTGTTCAAACTTGAATTCTTCCCTTGATACCATATAATGGAGGCAACAATAATGAAGAATGTATACCAAGGAGTCGTCTGAGGTTCCAGTCCTGACTCCACCTTTACTGCCTGTGTAATCTTTAGCAATTTGGCTACACTTTCTGCAAACCATTTTCTTCATCTGTAATATTTCGAGTGTTCCACAAAATAATTTTTCATCTAAATATTACCGAAGAGCCACTCTTACTGATTCTAATAAAAGAATTTTTAATACTTTAATTTAGAGGTATTTTTAAAGCATCTTATAAACGCTATCTTCCTGGGAAATACATATATGAAAATCAAACAAAAAATCTACATATATATTTGGGGAATTTACAAACCCCTGACATCTTCCCTCTACTTGAAATGTCAACCATAGTTAATTATTTTATTAAAGAGACTTTGATCATTAGACTTAGCAAAGAGACAGAGAGATATTGTTGTTTATTTGATGTTATTCTTTCTTCACAGTTGAGTCTATGACAACCCCCACATAACACCTCGCAGTCATTAGTACACTTATATAATGTTGGGGGTCATATAATTTACCATCCAAACACAGCATCCTATTAGGAATTAAAAGAGTCACTATTAATCACATCAGCAAATAGGCATAAATGGACATTGCCCATTTGTAGAACTTATAGTCATTCTATATAATGCATTTATAGGTCACCATTGAAAATACAGAAAACTGATATTCCCTATCACTTAAAGTGATCTGCTAATTCATATCTTTTATTATTTTCCCTTAAGTTCAATACTAGTACTTGTAAGAGCACGTATTGACTAGGCCGGAGATAAGCCTTGAGTAAAGTATGTGTGAAATTAACCAATGTTTCTATCTAAAGGTTTCTCCATCTCTGCGGAGATAAAATTCTCAACTGTAATATAATATTTTAGAAACTACTTTACCAATATCAATAGTTGGAAAAAGCCTAAGGTAGCTTTTTGATATGTCCTCAGTTCTGCATAGAACATGGGAGCCCTTTGGGAAAGAACTTAGAAGTTATTTTAAGAAGGGATCAAATATATGCTACTAACAAGTCTGACTGGCTGGTGATGACAAGCACAAAGGAAAGCCTGTGATAGCAATCATGAGTAAGAAAATTCCCAGAACAGCTGCCCAGGTGAGAACAGCCAGGAAGTCAAGACAACAGCAATTCCAACGTAATTAATTACCACCTGACCTACTACAGGCACACCCTCCCCTTTCCCAACTATTTACTTACTGCTTTCTGAATGCCTATACCTCTGTGAGGAGCATGACTGTGAGATCTAAGTGTACACGTGTCACTAGGAACATGGAGACATTCAGAAAGTAAGTTCCCATGGACACACAGGTAATGGTGGCTTTGAACCAAAGTTTGCTCCTTCTGTAATCCCTCTATCTTTTCAAGATATGATGACATTATCTATGAAAAGTTTTCCAAATTCGCTCTCCCATATTTCAATCATAAAATGTATTCAGAGCAACTGCAGAAATCTTGTTTACCTTGTATTCAATTCCATCGCCATTCTACATAGAGCTGTATCCCCCCCCCCACAATTGTTATTACAACAAAACCATAATTAGGTAATGTCAGTTTACAAAAATCCAAAGGTTTCCAGAGTCTGTAGGATAAAAGTTAAAAAAAAAATCATCAAGACACAGGCCCAGAAACCAGCACAACTCCATTATCTCTTTATTACACTGGTTAAAGCAGCCATAGAGGACTCTCAGATCCTAAGAGAGGGAAGCCCTATCTCTTGGTGGGAAGAATGTCTACGTTTATGATCTGTACCGTGTATAGTACTAGTTCGAATGCACAGGCTAGAGAGACAAGCAATAGCTCAAAGCCAAGATGTGGTACTTATTAGATGTGAGATTTTAGGAAACTTATTACACTGAGTTTTAGTTTCCTTAATAATCCATAAGGTCAAGGTGAAGATTACATAAAATAATGCATGCAACATGCTTAGCCAATCCTTTGCCAAAGAATGTACTCACTAAAACTTACTGCAACCTACATTTCAGCACCATTCCTCACACATTTTCCAATGAGGCCCAATTTCGTCCCCAGGAGCCATGTGACAATGTCATTTACAGGTGGCAAAACCAGAGGGTGCATGCTACTAATGGAGACTGTGGATGCTAAACATCCTACAATGTGCAACAGAGCGCACAACAACAACATTCTGACCCCAAATGACAATAAAAACACTCCTTCAGCAAAAATTTAAAAATCGGCAGAAATGTACTCAAAGCTTTCCGGTTTCCTTTTTTTGACTCAAAATATTTCTCTGGGTGACAACTCGTTCTCCTACTTAACACAACCAGAAATGACATGTGAAAGGTTCAAATCAAAAGGAATGTTCTTAATGAAACCTTCACTTTTCCTTGAACCAGAAGAAAATTTTCCATCTTCTCTACTCTCAAAGTATTGATACACTGATGCCAACTCTCCCTCAATATTGTGTTTGTAGTTAATTTTCTGTGGAATTTTTCTGTTATAGATTTGGAAACTTTCTTAGGCCAAAGAGCATGTCTTCATTATTTGTAAATAAATCCTTCACCATTTTTCATTGCTCATAATGTTTGAATGAACTAGACAATCAAAAGTATAATTGATTTATTTTGGAGAATTAAATCATACATTGAAATTAGAGCAGGTGTATATGTTGGTGGCAATGTAAATTGCTATATCCAACGGAGACAACAGTACAAATTCTCTTCAAAAAATATTACTCAGTAAAAACAAAAACACTAATTCAAAAATTTATATGTACTCCTATTTTTCTGCAGCATTATTTACAATAGTCAAGATATGTTAGTAAATCAAGTATCCATTCAAAGATGAATAAGGAAGATGTGGTAAGTCTATGTATATGTTACATACACATACACAATGGATTATTAGTCATAAAAAAGAATGAAATCTTGCAATATGCAACAACATGAATAGATCTAGAAGCTATAATGCTAAGAGAAATAAATTAATTGGAGAAAGACTAATACTCATCTGTGGAATTTAAGTAACAAAGCAAACAAACAAATGAGACAAACCAAAAGACAGACTTTTAAATACAGAGAACTAACTGGTGATTGGCCATGGGGAAGGGGGAGGGAGAGGGACACTTTACCTTGATTAGCACTGAGTAATGTATAGAATTGTTGAATTGTTATATTGTACACCTACTAATACAACACTATGTTATACTTCAATTTAAAAAAAGGAAAAAAATTACAATTGAAATGTCATAGCCTAATTTCATTCTGTAAAGTGGAGTATATATTTGAAAAAATAGCTTAACTGATTGCTTCTTGTGACTGACAATATTTTAAGTATTTATAGGTATGCATACATTTAGATATAGAACTAATCTAGAACTGATCGAAATCAACCAGGATTTGTGGTGTGGATATTGACATACTTCTGTCTGCTAAAATTTAATTTTTTCTCTACTCTTATATGAGTAGAGAATATGGAGTTTAGGGAAATTATTTGAAAATCTTAAACTCACAAACAGCTTTATATTAGATGATTTTTTTCCATTATAAAATTGTGCCTTATTATCATTTCAGTTTTGTGATGTTTTAGCTTTCTCTATACATCTGGCACAAAGCTGACAACAATGAGAATTCAATACTTGAAATAGCTTTCTAGTCACTCAGAAAAATAAAGAATGCTTTCTCTGATTGAATTTCTAGAATGCCTCATACAGAATAATTTAATTTCTAAATAGCTTAATAGAAGATAAATATCAAGATCAAATGAGGAAAGACTAGCATAATAATCATTGAATTTATTTTTATTAATATGCAACTGGAATATTCATCTAAAAATACATTTATATGCACTGAATCACTCCCTGGACATCTAAAATTATTTAGAAAGTAATTTTCAGCATGTTTCTAACTGTATTTAAATATGGTTATAAGCAGAAACTTAAATGAGATTTAAAAGTGATCTGTAAAGGGAAATATTAATATCAAAAAAGTAGAACTCTACTACATGTATTTTTCTCAAAAGCATTGTAGTTTAGGAAGGTACAAAGATAATTTTCCTTTGGTGGTGCATAGTATACTATTCAAAAACCATGAGAGGGCATTTCTTTATGGCCCTATCATTCATATACAACAACTATAGGTATGACAAAAAGCTATAAATTAGGTATTACACTTGAGAGCTGTTCAATCACTCAGAAATACGTGTTTAAATATCCTTGTTAGTTGCAATGTTTTTTCATAAAAAGTGTGGTTATTTTGCAGCTTATTTTCTCATGTACTTATTTCTAACTAATTTATAATTTATTTCAATTTAGTTTTATTTCTACATATATCTTATATTTCTAGATATACTTTTTGTTTTCTTTTTGAAACTATCCTTCACACTCCATCTGCAGATTGCTTTAGTGTAATTTACTTATAAATTATCAGGTCTCTTTCTTCTACTCTTCCTCTTACTGCTAAAGACCTCACAGTTTTAAAGTGTGATATGCATTTCTGGGATGCATGTAAGTACTACTGATCTATCATTCTGTATTTAAATATATGGAAAATAAGATGGTTAATGATAAGCCAATTAAAACATTTATAAATGAGTATAAGTTATACACAATGTTATCTGTTATCACCTACTTAATGATACTGAAAAAAGACATAATTTCTAAATTTTTTAATGTTTACTTATTTTGAGAGAGATTGTGACTGGGGGAGGGGCAGAGAGAAAGGGAGAGTGAGAATCTCAAGCAGGTTCTGCTCTGTCAGCTCAGAGCCTGATGCAGGGCTCGAACCCACAAACTGTGAGATCATGACCTGAGCCAATATCAAGAGCCAGATGCTTAACTGAGTGACCCACCCAGGCACCCTAGCAGTAGACACAACTGGTAGCAAAAATCAGACAGAAGTCCAGGCATAAGACTTGAGGGAAAAAACACATTGTAGTGTGGCAGTATGAAACCTGAAAATGAATTTCCATGGCACACAACAAGTGACAAATGTATCTCTACATTTGCATGCCTTTATGTTTACTGACTACTAAATTTTTATTAAAAAAAAAAAATCTATGTTTTCTGGACCAACAAAAGCCACTTTGAAAGTCTTATCAAAGTGTGTCCTGGAGGGGTGCCTGGGTGGCGCAGTTGGTTAAGCGGCCGACTTCAGCCAGGTCAGGATCTCGCGGTCCGTGAGTTCGAGCCCTGCGTCAGGCTCTGGGCTGATGGCTCAGAGCCTGGAGCCTGTTTCCGATTCTGTGTCTCCCTCTCTCTCTGCCCCTCCCCCGTTCATGCTCTGTCTCTCTCTGTCCCAAAAAAAATAAATAAAAACGTTGAAAAAAAATTTTAAAAAAAAGTATGTCCTGGAATACACACTTACATAAAATTTACATGAGACACAGATACAAAGTTCAAAACAAATATAAATTATGTGTGCGTAGTGAAATTATTTGTTTAAATAACATTCGTAAAAAGATCAAAGTTTATTTTTTTCAGAATATTGACAGAGCAGACCAATGTTTTTGACAGGAAATGTAAAAGTATGAGTAGAGGGGCGCCTGGGTGGCTCAGTCAGTTAAGCGTCTGACTTCGGCTCAGGTCATGATCTCGCGGTCTGTGAGTTCGAGCCCCGCATGGGGCTCTGTGCCGACAGCTCGGAGCCTGGAGCCTGTTTTGGATTCTGTGTCTCCCCCTCTCTCTGACCCTCCCCTGTTCATGCTCTGTCTCTCTCTGTCTCAAAAATAAATAAACGTTAAAAAAAATTTTTTTTAATAAATAAAAGTACGAGTAGAATGATTATCAGCTGTTAAAAACAATGCTCGATAATTTTTTTGACTTCTGTGTACCGAACAACATAACAATGGTTCAACATGGAGCCATAATTTGGTCCTGTTAATTTCAAACCTTTCTGGAAGTCTATAGAAAGGTGGGGTAGAATCAACAGGCAAAAACTTTCTGAACAAAACAAACACTGCACAAGAATCTAATTCAAAGATATTGAGTGAAAAACTTGAGTGAAACAAGGGTTAGTTATTGAGATTTCTAGTAAAACGTGTTTAAACGTACGTAATTACTTTACTTCCATATGTAGGTATGTTTATAGAAGACATATAGCATATATGTGGGTGTGGTACAAGTGCACATATATGGGTATATATGAATGCACAAGAAAGCAGATAGGAACATGTGAATAAACTTCAGAGATAGAGTATTTGAAATCCCATGTGGAAAGTTTAATACTCCTCACCTTAAAACCTCTCTCAACATAGACTAACAGAGGAGTAGATTCATCAGTAAAATAATAGCAAAAAATAGTTCATTCTCCCAGGAAAAGAATCCAAGCGGGCCACACTCACACACACACACACACACACACACACACACACACACACACACTATATGTATATATACATGTATACATTTTTTAAAAAGACAATGAAATGTATACTCATTATATTTGAGAAAGTAAGTTTGTCTGTATATTGTAAAGTTTGGAAATTCCTAAATACTCTTCAGGCTGGGAAGAGACTGCCTCTCCAGGGACTAGGCAATTCATAGAGAGAAGCCAAAGGCCCTGAGCGTGACTTTGATACGCAAAGTAACCAATTCAAAACAATTTGTCCCTTACCTGGCCAGTGCATCTCATATTCCTCTGTCTTACTCATCCCAGGGCCAGGCAGGCAACAGGCAACCAGGTAACCCCCCTATAGTTCAGAGCCTGCTAAGATTATCAAACTAGCCAATCCTTAAGAGTTTACCCTGCCCTGTTTTGCTTTTCCCATGAAAAGACTCCTGAAAGCTCTGGCCTCATGCTTTTACTCCTCTCAACCAACCTGGTGTGTTTTCCTAGCCCTTCATAGGGTGTCATGCCTCCTGATTCTAGGACATGTGAGTATTTTACAATTGTTTTGTGAGCCAGTCCTTGGTCTTACCTTGTTACTATATCTGACTGACCATCATACAAGAATATAAAACAAAAGATACAGAGAAAGTTTCAAAGGTATTCTGAAGAAAGAGAAAGAGGTATTGTCTTTCTTTCTGTATGTCCAGAGAGGAAAGTCTGTCACAGGAGAGTCAAATGAATCTGAATAATATTGAAATATTACATGGAACAGAATAGCACAGCCATGCCAAACTCAAGTAAACCTCTATCATACTAGTCAGTAATATATTCAGCTTGAAGGTAGGTATATTGAAGAGATTCTGATTGTACCAACTAAACTGGATTATTTTATTAGCAATAAGGACAGGAGGAAATACACAAAGGAAAGTTTTTATAAGTATACTAGTCCAGATAAATAAATAAAAGTAAGGCAAAATATCTTCATAATTCTAGGGGGAAAATGTCATTATTTCAATGTTTGTAAAGATGCCTGTTTCAAATTAATAGGAAAACTGAGATAGTAATAAGTAAATGTCTTGGGGGACAATTGAGTGTCTAATTTAAAAAATAAGGAAGACCTTACTTTATATAACTCTGATGAATAAATCAATATAAATTACTAATATTACAATAAAAACAAACAATCTATGAAACAAGCTTGAGGATTTTTTTAATTTTATTTTTCTAGTTTTTTAAATTACATCCAAATTAGTTAGCATATAGTGCAACAATGATTTCAGGAGTCGATTCATTAGTGCCCCTTACCCATTTAACCCATCCCCCCCCCCACAACCCCTCCAGCAACCCTCAGTTTGTTCTCCATATTTATGAGTCTCTTTTGTTTTGCCCCCCTCCCTGTTTTTACATTATTTTGTTTCCCTTCCCTTATGTTCATCTGTTGTGTCTCTTAAAGTCTTCATATGAGTGAAGGCATATGATTTTTGTCTTTCTCTGACCAATTTTGCTTAGCAAAATACCCTCTGGTTCTATCCACGTAGTTGCAAATGGCAAGATTTCATTCTTTTTGATTGCCGAGTAATACTCCATTGTATATATATACCCCATCTTCTTTATCCATTCATCCATCGATGGACATTTGGGCTCTTTCCATACTTTGGCTATTGTTGATAGTGCTGCTATAAACATGGGTGTGCATGTGTCCCTTTGAAACAGCACACCTGTATCCCCTGAATAAATGCCTAGTAGTGCAATTAACGAGTAGTAGGGTAGTTCTATTTTTAGTTTTTTGAGGAACCTCCATACTGTTTTCCAGGGTGGCTGCACCAGCTTGCATCCCCACCAACAATGCAAGAGATCCTCTTTCTCCGCATCCTCGCCAACATCTATTGTTGCCTGAGTTGTTCATGTTAGCTGTATCTCATTGTGGTTTTTATTTGTATTTCCCTGACAAAGAGTGATGTTGAGCATTTTTTCATGTGTTGGTTGGCCATCTGGATGTCTTCTTTGGAGAAGTGTCTACTCACATCTTCTGTCCATTTCTTCACTGGATTATTTGTTTTTTGGGTGTTGAGTTTGATAAGTTCTTTATAGATTTTGGATACTAACCCTTTATCTGATATGTCATTTGCAAATAGCTTCTCCCATTCTGTTGGTTGCCTTTTAGTTTTGCTGATTGTTTCCTTCACTGTGCAGAAGCTTTTTATTTTGATGAGGTCCCAGTAGTTCATTTTTGCTTTTGTTTGAGGATTTTATTTTTATTAGGGATTTCTACTCTGGATCCAATGTGTAGATAAATAATTCACTGATTATTGGACTTCTGAAATTTGTATTTATATCAGAATTTGTTCTGGTTTAATATTTTTATAAGAGTAATGAAAAATTTATACATTTTAATTTTTATATATTTATCATAATAAAACTAATTCAATTACACACACAGCTTATTTTTTAATCCCTTTAAAAGCATTTATACTGACCATAATAATTATATGGAATATTGAAATGGTCCAAAGGAAAATCTAGAAATTTATGTCTGGACAGTCAAATTTATGTTGGTTGTAAAATGGATATAAAGAAATACTTTAAAATATCCATTCATCCCATATCATTTATTGTGTTCTGCATTAAGAATGTGCCTCCTTAAATTAAGAGAAAGTCTCACATATACGTGTAAAAACTGGAAGTTGAATAAAAAAAAATCCAACATTAGCCAGCTGAAGCAGAAGGTGAAATACATGAAGCCTCCTAATTAGGAAATGCACAATGGGGTCTGAGTACAGGCATCGCTGTATCCAATTGCTCAACCATGAAACATGGACCTCTTCTTCCTCCCTTCATCTTAGCTCTGCTCTCTTATGAATTGGCTCCATTCTTAGATAAACTCTCCAAGAAATTGCAAAAATTGTCACTTCGTTTATAGTTTAACTTGTCCTTAGAGCCTGTAACTCACTGTTAAAGTATAATTCCCTCCCCCACCTCAGAACTCAAACGAACCACTGGGAAAACCAACAATGCCAACCAAAAAATCTCTACTGCAGCTGGAGTTTTGTGCCATATCTAGAGAAGAAAAATGGATCCAACTGATAAAAACGCAAATAAAAAATGAGATCATGATGGACATTTGGGCTCTTTCCATAATTTGGCTATTGTTGATAGGGCTGCTGTAAACATCAGGGTGGATGTGCCCTTTTGAATCAGTATTTTTGCATCCTTAGCAATTATGCTAAGGAAAGTAAGTCAGAGAAAGACAAATACCATATGATTTTACTATGTGGCATTTAAGAAACAAAACAGGTGAACGTAAGGGGGAAAAAAAAGAGAGGCAAACCATAACAGACTCTTAACTATAGACAGCAAACTGAGGGTTGCTAAAGCAGAGGTGGGTAGAAGGATGGGTTAAATGGGTGATGGGCATTAAGGAGGGCACTTGTGATGAGCTCTGGGTGTTGTATGTAAGTGATGAATCACTGGATTCTACTCCTGAAAACAATACTATACTATATGTTAACTAACTAGAATTTAAATTTAAAAAAATGGGGTGAGTGAATTGCATTTGCCAAAAAAGGCAGGCAGGACAAAAGAAAGAAATGTCCTCTGCAATATATAAAAGGGGGAAACTAAACAGTAGACTCAACCTTTGGGAAAGCATGTGATTATAACACATGGTGAAGAATTGGAAATGTGGAGAAAAACTCCAATTTGTTATTAGATATTCTTATTTAAAATTGTGTTATAGTACATGCATACCAAGATATCACTATAGTAACTCATAGGATTAAGAACTGTATGTGTACAAATTCATAGGAAGAAAAGTATGGAGTTTCTCTGATACAAAATGGGTAAGATACTTCCTTCCATGCCCCTTTTCTTTGGGCATTTACTTTAAATAACCTGTCAGTGTAAATGCTTCCTCTGCCCCTTTGAAATGTAGGTAAATATTTTATTTATTTATTTATTTATTTATTTATTTATTTATTTATTTATTCATCCATCCATTCATTCATTCATTCATTCATATGTTTATTTATTTATTTCGAGAGAGAAAGAGAGAGAGACAAGCAGGGGAGGGTCAGAGACAGAAGGAGACAGACAATCCCAAGCAGGCTCTGCACTATCAGCACAGAGCCCTCACGACCCATGAGATCATGACCTGAGCCAAAATCAAGAGTTGGATGCTTAACTGCATGAGGCACCCTTTAAGTAAATCATTTTTAAAGCTAACTAGACCTCTTGCCAGCATTATAACCCAGAAATCTTTTCTTCAAGGACCTGAGAACCAGCTTTTTGAAATGTAATCATCAAAAAGACAGTATCCCACCTCCCAGTGTTCCTGTAAGGGTGGCAGCCTAGCTTCAGCTGGGGCTGGGCTCCAAGTTGCAAACATACCTACTTGAGTAACAGACAAAAATTTTATTTTTCTTTCAGATATCGGCAGTTAGCAATCACAGGCGGCTATGCCAGTTACCAGGTGAATTGAGAATGAACAATATGTGACAAGTGTTGCTGTCCCTCTACTTAAAGACTAGTTACCGTTTGAGAATACATAAGAAATGAGTGGCACCTACCCCCTTATATGAAAGAATGAGACTTTTCTATCTTGGAATCCCTTCAGCAGATTTCCTGTGATGTGCATCACATTCTGATTTCTTGCTTTTTCAATAATAAAAGCCGTTTCCTTACTCTTCTATATTTGTGGAGAGGTTGACAAGAGATTTGTTTGAAAATTGTTCTGTCCCCCAACAGAACCTTATTAAAGCTAAAAAGTACCAAGGTCTTAAGAGTGCAAAATAGCAATGCCCAATGGAATTATAATGCTAGCCACATGTATATTTTTAACTTTTCTATTGTTTTCTATTTACCACGTTAAAAAGTATAAAGAAAAAGTTTGAAATCTGGCCAGTATTTTACACGTACGGCACTTCTCAAATCAATGTTAAATTTTCCTTGGAAATAACTGACTGTATTTAGATTTTGTTGTTAAATGTGCAAGTGAAAAAGTAGATTCATATAATTAACTTGTTCCAAGCATACTTAAAGGTTTTTCAATCATTCAAAGATCACTTTTTAAATTGAAATTCAGAAAAATCTGTGTCACAATAACCCCATTTAAAGTGCTCAATATTCAGGGGCGCCTGGGTGGCTCAGTCGGTTGAGCTTCCGACTTCGGCTCGGGTCAGGATCTCGCAGTCTGTGAGTTTGAGCCCCGCGTTGGGCTCTGTGCTGACTGCTCAGAGCCTGGAGCCTGTTTCACATTCTGTGTCTCCCTCTCTCTCTGACCCTCCCCCATTCATGCTCTGTCTCTCTCTGTCTCAAAAATAAATAAATGTTAAAAAAAAAAAAGTGCTCAATATTCACTTGTGGCTGACCAGTAACTACCATATTAGATAGGTATATAAATAGGTTCAAAACTTCACTAATTGGTACCAGCAGCAGTAGGTGGTATAGACAGCTGAGCTCATGCCATAGGAAAGGAACAATACCACAAGCAACAGAGAAACCAGAATTGTAATTAGGCAAACTTTGATGGGTATTACTAACCTACATTTTTGGAATTGTTGATGAAGAGAGACATAACCCAGTAAACTGCAAAGAAGGAAGACAGAGACACACACTTATATATATAGATAGATATAGAGATAGAAATATAGAAATATGGAGATACAGAGATAGAGAGAGAGACCTAAACTGAGATTTCGGAGCACATACAAAGTGCTCCTTCAAGGATTCATGGCACTGATTTGGGAAAAATTAGAAGGGTCGCCAAGGAGAATACTGAAGCTGTCTTAGAAGTAGTGCTTCTATAAAATGTTCTTTTTCTGTCACTTTGTATTCAAAGCAGTGTAGTGTAAATGACACAAATGTTAAAGAAACATTTCTTTGAGTGAGAACTAGTAGAAACTGTGGAGGCGTCTAAACCAAGAAAATAATACACGCACATTCATTTGATCTTTTGAATAAATGTTAACATTAATAGCTCTGTGATGAGCTTACCATCTGCTTTTCTGAAAACAATTATTTTCCTAAATGTGCCACACTTATAAGTATTGCTACAATAAAGAATTTGGAAGAATGATGTTTAATGGTGTAGCAGTTTATTAATATCAAACTGTCTGAAGTATAATGAATGCAAAGATTAGACTACAACAAACTTCTTGGGGCCTATATTCGAATGACGTGAAGTCAGGAAAATTGGTATACTTTAAGGTCAAAAGTGTTATGCTCAAAAGAGTGATCCAACATTACCTACTTATGGAGGAGTCTTCCCTCAAGTGTCCTCCTGATGTTCAACTCGAATCCACTTAAGCTAAAGCGTAGGTCAGATTTTTCCTTATGCTCTATGGCCCAAGCTAAGATAATCACTAAGACAGCACATACAGAACAAAAATACTCTAGAGTATTATGTTAAACCATCGGTACTATTCTAGGGGGTTGGGGAAGCAGGTGCCCTACCTAGCATCTACTCAGCCCAAAAGGTCTCTAAATGTAGCCGCATTTCTGACTTTTGCCTCTAGTACTCTGCCTGGGGGCTCTCCTTTGACTCACAGGCAGACTGTCAATTGGGAATTGGTGCCTTAGGGATAGAGTCACTAAGTTCCAGAGGGATTAAGGTCCAGAAAATCACAGTGGATGCTGATAATATCCAGTGTCTAATACATATTTGGAGGGTCCTTTACTCTTCCTTCTCACTGTCCTAATGCCCTACCAGTGTTCTCCAATAAACAACTTGTATTCAAATCTGTGTGTCAAGGTCCACTCCAGTAGGAACAACAAAAACTAAGCAAAAAGATACATTTAGGGACTAGGAAACTCAGATTCTAGTTCTCTGGCCAATGAACTGACTTTTATCAAATTCTAAAGAATAAGGATCAGTGACAAGGATAATACTACGCACACAATCAGTTTAGAAAGATTTTGTTTTAAACAAATCAGATGTCAGTAACTGTTCCCATGAAATCATCTATGTAATAGTTCTAAGTCCACACACACACACACACTCACACACAAAGACACACACCATAAGGCATAGAGATCATGAAATTTTAGAACACACACCAAGGATAAAGAACATAAAAGCTTACAGAGAGAAAAATAATTTGATTTTCTCTGGCCAAGACCCATAAAGCATTAGATATCATAACTTGAAATATCAAGAAAGTGATTTAAAATTTTCAGTTAAAAATTATTGACTATGACCTATACTTAGCCAAACTACAAAGATAGGTGTTTTATATTCATTTCTCAAGGAAACAGTATTTCCCATTCACTTGTTCTCAGGGAACTCTGGAAGATTAATTAGATTTTCTCCATCAAAAAAAACCAAAATAGGATACAAAGGATCTAGGAAACAAGGAGTCTAACTGGTGAGAGGAAAAGAAAATTCCTGCCACAATGACAGCCATGCAGCAGGCCCACAGAGAAACCAATTTAAACTGGAGGAAGAGGTGCTCTAGGAAAGATGGCTCTTTGGGGAAAAATGAAATAGATCTTCTCATGCATAAGAAATATACATCTTATGTCTCATATATGCATATAATGTCTCATATTCATATTTTTTAACAGCACCACAGACTGGCAATAGCTATCATACACTCTTCCCACATTCACCAACAGAATTAAAAACCACAATTAAAAATTTACATATACACACACAGACAAAAGAGGGAATATATGTATATCTTTTTAAGATTTTAAATGAATTTTATGAAGATTTTAGGAGTGGGTATCAAGGATTCTTTAAAAGAACAAAACTGATTCAAAGTTTATATATGTAGTATAAAATATACACATGTATAGACATAAAATAAGACTAAAATTTTTGTATGTGTGTGTCTGTATATGTTGCACAAACTGTCCAACTAAAGAGGACAGTTTCTTAATTTACCTTTGCCATATGTACATATATCAATAAAAAGTTGAATGAATTCAAATTATTTATTCCAGAATTTTAAGGGATCGGAACAATTTACCATTTAAAGGGTACCCCACTGTAGTTTGAAGAAATTTAATCTATTAAACTGAAGGTTAAAGATAGGGCAAGGGGCACCTGTGTGACTCATTCGGTTAAGCATCTGACTTCAGCTCAGGTCGTGATCTCACGGTTCATGAGCCCAGAAGGGTATGGAATTAAGCATTGCTAACCCGTATTACTAAGAAGTTACACTGGGCCCAACATTTCTTAAGAGTCTCAGAAGACATAAGAAATACCATAACTTTGACCCGAGAGTCCTTTCTATTATTCTGCAGTAAATAAAGATATAAGCAATGAAATTAATTACAAACACCTTATTTGAAATTTTATGAGAGTCACATCAAGATTATGATAAAAAGCCAACAGTAAGAAAATGGTCAAGTAAATTATAGTACATATAAAAAGGCCAGCTTTATTTTTTACTCAGTATTTTATATGCAAAATCTAATTTACAGGCACATGTGGGATTACAGTCTTTGCCCGGCAAAGGAAACAATCAACAAAACTAAAAGACAACTCACTGGATGGGAGAAGGTATTTACAAATAGAAGGGTTATTATTCAAAATACATAAAGAACTTATACAACATCCAAAATCCAAATTATCCAAATAAAAAATGGGCTGAAGACATGAATAGACATTCCTCCACAGACGACATATAACTGGCCAACACCTAAAAAGGTATTCAACATCCCTCACCATCAGGAAAAGCATAAAAAACACAATGAGATATCACCTCACACCTGTCAGCAAGGCTAAAATCACAAACACAAGAAACTACAAGCATTGGCAAAGATGCTGAGAAAAAGAAATCCTCATGCACTGTTGCTGGGAATTCAAACCGGTGCAGCCACTGTGAAAAACAGTATGGAGTTTCCTCAAAAGATTAAAAACAGAACTACCATATGATCCAATAATTCCTCTATTGGCTATCTACCCAAAGAATATGGAAACACTAGCTCAAAAAGATACATACAACTCTATGTTTATTGCAGCATGATTTACAATAACCAAATTATGAAGGCAGCTCATGGATCTATCAATAGATGAATGGACAAAGATGAGGTGGTTTATACAATGGAATATTAGCCATAAAATGAATGAAATGTTGTCATTGGCAACAACATGGGCGGAGATAGAGAGTATAATGCTAAGTGAAATGAGTCAGAGATCAAAAATACCATACGATTTCATTCATATGTGGCATTTAAGAAACAAAAATGAACAAAGAAAAATAAAAGACAAACCAAAAAACGTACTCTTAACTATAGGGAACAGATGGTTACCAGAGGGGAGATGGCTTGGTTGAAATAGGAGAAAGGAATCAAGAGTACACTTACTGTGATGAGCACTGAGTATAGAATTGTTGAAAAACTATATTGTACATCTAAAACTAATGTAACACTGTATGTCAATTACACTGGAATTAAAATTTTTAAAATGATAATCTACCATACGTGTGATTATGTTTAGTCCATTAAAAAGACTAAAATATAAAACTGTACATTCTTTTGTTCCATACTGACCTAAATACCTGTAATATCTTTTTTTCTAAAACCAAAAAAGCCCATTCTGATTTCTTCTCTGCCAAGCATACTTGATGAACTTTTCCTCTTTTGTGTACCTAATTTACAAATTTGCAAGCTCTTGATTTCCCCAAGTGCTATCAGATTGAACTTTGGCCGCCTGATACTCTACATAGAAGGACAAAAATGTTGGGCAGTGCATTATCAATTTCCTAGGCTTCAGGGATAGATGGACACAAACATGTAAATGCCATGGTGAAATAATCGGTAATTGTCTTGCTAATGCTTTTAGAGAAACAAGTGCAATCATGCTGACAGCCTGTAGTGCTGATAGAGAATTACAGAATCAATCTTCTTGTCTGGGAGACCACTCTTCTGAGTTCCTTTGCACACTCCAGGAACTTACACTCTCAGCAGGAATGCCATTAACAGTCTGGAAATGTTTCAGTTTTTATAATTCTTTCTTGGTACATTCATTCAAGGCTGAATGAAAGCTTTGCTCTTTTCCTCGCTGCTTTTCAAGAACTAATCCCCCTCTCACCTCACCAGAGATGATGTTTCTCTTTCTGAAAGACAGCTCACAATGTAGCTGTTTGAGGCAAAGCCAGCTCATTGGTTTGGCTTTATGTCATGGAGTATATATGCCTAGCCAAGGTAAACCTACTGAAGATTGTGCACTGTCAGGAATTTTCAATACGTACTCCCTCAGTCTCAAACTGAATTGTTCCCGTTTGTTGTTGTTGTTGTTATTCCTCAGAAATCCAGTATTAATCTTACATATACAGGTAATTTCTTTCTCAAACACTGTCAGAGCATGAATCTGTTACCACACAAAGTCCAGAGGAATTGAGATATATTTTCCAGCTAAATTTACTAAGAACAAAGACCATAATCACAGAAAATGATGGGAATAAAATTTTCTACTTGGCTGAATTTTTAAGCTTTAAGCACCAATACTAAACCCCAAGCAAGCAAATATGAGACCTCAAGCAATAGAGAACCACTATTCTTGAGGAAAAATCAAAGTAGCTTACATTTGTAAATAATTTCAATTCCAGTTTTTCAGCTTTTGTGCTCAGTTACCTTGTGAAAATCTTAAATGCTCTAAATTTCTTTTTCGTCTAAGTAAGTAAAAATACCTGTATATTCTATCTCAAAAAAATTTACAGCCCCCAAAATAAACCCTCCTGGTGCTTAATATGCACATAATGAAAATTTTGTTATTTTTAAGAGTATTGCACAAAACAGGTTATTTAACCTGCCATCTTAAATAGTTGTTAATCATTAACATTTAATGATCTGAGATCAATGATGTATCACTTTACTGCTTGTGAAATTTTTGATGCTTTCATTAATCTTATAATATGAGTGTTTAGTTTAGCTTTTCTAATTTCTACCCTCTGTTCTTGCTATCACTTTCTTGGCTTTTACATTTTACTACTGCCAACCTGCTTCCTATGACATTTCCTTTCCCCTGTTATGCTATGATTTTTTTCGAGGTGGGGGGTGTAACATGACTACACTGGTTTAATTTACAGAAAAGAAAAAGTGGTTTCACGTGACTGCACAAAAACCCTTCATCCTTTAAAAAAAAAAAGATACACACACTATTATTTTAGAGTCTCAACACTGTTTTTGCCCTACTTTTTCTACCTGTTTTATGGATACCTAATGTCAACATATAGTTCAGATACTATTAAAATTGAGACAAACACTGCAATTGTAAGAATAAAAACTAACAATACTGAAGGGTCATATTTATAGCCATGGGTCTTTTGAAAAGTTTTATTTCTTTTTTATCATCAATTGCAAGAAAAATCTTTATTTTTGTTTCTGAGATTAACTTGATCATGTAAAATATGAGAAAGTATATTATTACATGGAGGTTTAAGGGTTGTCTTCAGACATTCCTTCAAACTAGGACGAGTGGATCCTTTTAATTGTATGTGCTCAAATTAACTAGAAAATAGAGTCAATACTTATGATGTGAAAATACTTTATATTTTATTTGCATCACTTATCTCAATCATATTCCACTTATTAAATTTTATTTGTCTTGAGGGGTGCCTGGGTGGCTGCTCAGTCAGATAATCGTCTGACTCTTGATTTCAACTCAGGTTACGATCCCACATTTTCTGAGATGGAGCCCTGCATTGGGGTCTGTGCTGACAGTGTGGAGCCTACTTGGGACGCTCTCTCTCCCTCAATTCTGCTCCTCAAAATAAACAAACGTGAAAAACATCTTATTTGTCTTGAATTTTGAGAGAATTGTATATTCACATGCAGTTGTAAGAAATACAGACAGATCCTACGTATTCTTCATGAAGTTTCCTCCAATATTAACATCTTGTATAATAAAATATAACCAGAAAATTACCATTGATACAATTTACCAGCCTTAGGATTTCACCAGTTTAACATGCATATGTGTGTGTGTGAGAGAGAGAGAGACAGAGAGACAGAGAGAGTGAGAGACAGAGAGACAGAGAGAGAGAGAGACGGAGAACTTACTTTGACTTGTCACAATTGGTGTGATACATGATAGTTGTTCATAGTTATTGTTTTAGCAGCTCCTCACTCTTGGTTTTAAAAGCAAATAATTTTGGAGTGCTAAAATATATCTTACCGTTGCTTTGTTAAGTAACCTAAAGCCTTGGTGTTGAGTTTATGTGCATTGTTATTCCTCATCAACTGAAAAATCCCCTTACTCAAAGCCAACCACACCAGAGAGTTAGCACAACTCCAGTCATGTCATTCTACCAACTGATTAGGAAAGCCATCTTACTATAGAATAGTTAGAAAACAGATTTGGCATAAACCAGTGTCATTGATACTTCTATTAGTAAATTTTGAAAGTAATCATATTTTTTATCAGACTGAATAAAATAACTAGCATACAATTAGCTATTTTGCAAATAATATTTTTAGATTTTGTTAGTTGCTATATAGCAGCTGTAATTCAGATTAAAAACATGGAGAATCTACTCAACTAGATGGACACACAGAAATACATGGGATTTACTTGCTAGAAGTTAATGTAGGATATTTTTAATGAGTTGCTTTAAACCAATTCATGTTTGTAATTATTAACGCATCTATAAATTATAACTCACTATATTTACTTTTTACTGGGTAATTATATATTTTGATATAGTAAAACCACCTAGAAGGTATGCAATAAATTCTTATATTGAATTCTTCTACAAATATAAAGTTAAAAAATAAGACAGTCCACAACTCATTTTTGAAAGATCAACACAAACGTGATACCAAACTCTGACAAGGACATTTTGAAAACTACAGGTCAATGTTATTCATGAGTATTGATGAAAATCCTAAATGAAATCAGCAAACCAAACCAGTACTATATAAACCAGGCCACACTACATTAATTCTAATGAGAAAACAAAAACAGACTTGGCCATCCTGGACCTGGCCTAGTACTGTCATCTAGGATTTGACAACAGATATCCTGGATGGCTCAGTCCGTTGAGCACCCAACTTCAGCTAAGGTTATGACCTTGTGGTTTGTAGGTTCGAGCTCCACATTGGGCTCTGTCCTGAGAGCTCAGAGCCTGGAGCCTGCTTCACATTCTGTGTCTCCCTCTTTCTCTGCCCCTCCCCCACTTGGACTCTGTCTCTCTCAAAATTAAACAAACATTTTTTAAAAATCTGAAAATAGGGGCGCCTGGGTGGCGCAGTCGGTTGGGCGTCCGACTTCAGCCAGGTCACGATCTCGCGGTCCGTGAGTTCGAGCCCCGCGTCGGGCTCTGGGCTGATGGCTCAGAGCCTGGAGCCTGTTTCCGATTCTGTGTCTCCCTCTCTCTCTCTGCCCCTCCCCCGTTCATGCTCTGTCTCTCTCTGTCCCAAAAATAAATAAACGTTGAAAAAAAAAATTTAAAAATCTGAAAATAAATCCTTTCATATCACATCAACATCAGACAAGGCCACTCTGCAAAATAAATAAATAAATGAATAAATAAATATCTCTCCATTCTCATACCTAGCACATATTAATCTCTAATTTCATCAAGTTGCATATATTAAACACACACACACAGCTTTTTTATGTCAATTATCCTTCAATAAAGTAGTTTTAAAACAACATTGCTCATAGAACAGAATAGCCAAAATTTGCCTGAGATTGGTTAAGGTGCATTACTGCCATTCCGTTACAACGACAGAAACAAAACAAGGCTAAATTTTTCACTTTATAGATAGAATATATTAAAATACCCAATCACAAAATTGCCTCCTGTGCTGAAAGCATTCAACAAAAAGCAAATTCTGGCTTTCTTGAATACTACTAAAAATCACCTAACTCTTCCAAACGCTATACATTCTAATAGCCCCTTAGTAAGACATTCTGGAGTTTTCCGTGGTGTGTTTTCTCCCTTGCTGTAAGAATCAACAGACCCAAACTGTTAAAATATAGAGGTCTTCGTGGTGGTTTTTGGCTTGAGGACATTGACATCAGAAAGGCAAAGATGACTTCACACACTGCAATTTAATACATACAATTAAGAAAAACTATATGATAATCTGAAAACATGAAGAAATTGATTAAATTTAACAACCATTCATGAGCTTTATTTTTTTTTAAGTTTTTTAACATTTATTTATTTTTGAAAGAGAGACACAGCATGAGCCAGGGAGGGGCAGAGAGAGAGGGGGTACACAGATTCTGAAACAGGCTCCAGGCTCTGAGCTGTCAGCTCATGACCTGAGCAGAAGTCGGATGCTTAACCAACTGAGCCACCCAGGCACCCCTATTCATGAGCTTTTTAAAGTATTATTAAGTTTGATATAGTTTTATTAGATATACTATTGGAAGGAAAGCCAAACTACCTAATTTAATAAAGTTCACATACAAAAAAACAATTTTAAACATATAGTAAACATACAGAATAATGAAATGCTAGAAGCTTCTTCTCTGAGATGAAGATTCAAATAAGGGATGCCCACAATGACCGATTTTAGTACATCTAGGACTGAAGGCCCTGTGCAGTCAGATAGGAAAGAAATAAATTCTTTAAAAAATTAAGCAAATACTGTGACATAACACATAATAAAAGTGCTGTAGATAAAAATCAACTATTTTATACATATGTAACAAACACCATTTTTGAAAAGATATCACTTAATATAGCATCGAAGTACCCATTAATGCTAATGAAAGATGTACAAGATTTCTATGAATTATGAGATGGTATTATAGGGGCAGCCGGGTGACTCAGTCAGTTAAGTGTCTAACTTCAGCTCAGGTCCATCATCTCATGCTTCATGAGTGTGAGCCCCATGTTGGGCTCTGTGCTGACAGGGAGCCTTCTTCAGATTCTAATCTCTCTCTCTCTCTCTCTCTCTCTCTCTCTCTCTGTCCTCCCTTGCTTGTGCTCTCTCTCTCAAAAAGAAATAGACAGTAAAAAAAAATACAACAGAATCATAAGAAAGTAAAGAACACTAAGAAAGAATGATATACCTTGATATTGGATTGGCTCTGTTTAATGTCAATTCTCTTCAAATATAGATTGATTTGTACATTTGATGTTATAGATTGACATTTCTGGAGAACATAATCCAGTTCTATGATTTGTAAGGAAATGCAAACCACCAAGAATAGCTAAGACATTTTTGGAGAAAATTTTTAAATGAACATACTAGCAGCTATATTAAAATTATAAAATCAAGATAGTATACTATTGGTCCAAGGATAGGTAAAGAGATACATGGCAGAGTGGCAAGAACCTCACTAGTTCCTGTTAAAGGATTTGAGTTATGAAGAATTTAGCACTACAAACAAGTGGGAGTAAGAATGATATTTTCAACACCAGTAGGGGGACCATTTTATATCCCATAGAGGAAAACTATTAATATCTATTTCACACCACAAACAAGTATCGGTTCCAGGCCTAGTATTGATAAAATCCTGAGAAGAAAAACAACAAATTGTTCATGAAAGAACATAGAAAAACATCATCAACTTGAGTTGGGTAAATATACTTGGGGATACAAAATAAGGTTCCATAAATGAAAGATAAATTGTACTCTATAAACTTTTATTCATCAACTGACACCAGTAAAGAGTGAAACAAAAGTTGCTAAGTAGAAGCTGACAATGCATTAAACAACATATTCACATCTCAACTAGCTATAAACCAGTAGCATAAAGATAGGAAACCCTAAAGAAAACAGATTTGAAGAAGCACTTCACAAAAGATATCCATATAGCCAAAAAAAATGAAGAAGAGATGAATATATTCTGAGAAAATGAAAATTAAAACCACAGTAAGATACCACAACACATTATACAAATATTTAGTCCAGAATATCTGCAGTTAAGATGGCTTTGAAAAATCACAAAAGACTACAAATAGCCAAAGCATTCCTTCCTGAAAAAGAAAACAAAATTGGAGACAACACAATTCTGGATTCCAAGCTATAGTCATCAAGACAGTATGCTACTGGCACAAAAACAGATACATATATCAATGAAACAGAAAAGAAAACTGAGAAATTGACCCACAAGTATATTGTCAAGTAACCTTCAACAGAGCAGGAAAGAAGAGCCAACAGAAAAAAAAACTCTTCAACAAATGGTGTTGGGAAAACTGGATGGCGACATGCAGACTAATGAAACTGGGCCACTTTCTTACACCATACACAAAAATACATTCTAAATGGAGGAAGACCTAAATGTGAGACAGGAAACCATCAACATCCTAAAGGAGAACATAAGCAGCAACCTCTTTGACCTTGGCCAAAGCATGTTCTTACAAGACACGTCCTTAAAGGCAAAGGAAACAAAAGCAAACATGAACTATTGGGACTTCATCAAGATAAAAATTTCTGCACAGTGAAGGAAACAATCAACATAACTAAAAGACAGCCTATGCAATGGGAGAAGATATTTGCAAATGACATATTTGGCTAGTATCCAGAATCTATAAAGAACTTATCAAACTCAACACACAAAAAGGATATACACACAGAGGATATACAAAAGGCTAACACATGAAAAAATGTTCAACATCACTTATCATCGGGGAAATACAAATAAAAACCACAATGAGATAACACCTCAGATCTATTAAAATGGCTAAAATGAACAACATAAGAAACAAAAGGTGTTGGTGAGGATGCAGAGAAAGGGAACCCTCTTGCACTGTTGGTGGGAGTGCTAATTGGTGCAGCCATTCTGTAGAACAGTATGGAGGTTCTTCAAAAATCAAACAAACAAAAAATAGAACTATCCTAAGATCCAGCAGTTGCACTACTATTTATTCAAATGATACAAAAATACAGACTCAAAGGGGTACATGCACCCCAATGTTGATAGCAGCATTGTCAACAATAACCAAACTATGGATATAGCTCAAATGTCCATCAACTGATGAATGGATAAAGATGTGGTATATACAATGGAGTATCACCCAGCCATCAAAAATAATGAAATCTAGCCATTTGCAATGATGTGGATAGAGCTAGAATGTATTATGCTAAGCAAATTAAATCAATCAGAGAAAGACAAATTCCATATGATTTCACTCATGTATAGAATTTAAGAAAAAAAAAAGATGAACATATAGTAAGGGATGGGTAGATAATAGAGGGAAACGGACTACAAGAGACTCTTAATGATAGAGAACTGAGGGCTGATGAAGTGAGGGGGTGGGAGATGGGCTAGATAGGTGATGGGTACCAAGGAGGTCACTTGTGATGAGTACTGGGTGTTGTATGTAAATTATGAATCACTGAATTCTACTTCTGAAACCAACATTGCACTGTGTGTTAACTAAAATTTAAATTATGGGGCGCCTGGGTGGCGCAGTCGGTTAAGCGTCCGACTTCAGCCAGGTCACGATCTCGCGGTCCGTGAGTTCGAGCCCCGCGTCAGGCTCTGGGGTGATGGCTCGGAGCCTGGAGCCTGTTTCCGATTCTGTGTCTCCCTCTCTCTCTGCCCCTCCCCCGTTCATGCTCTGTCTCTCTCTGTCCCAAAAATAAATAAAACGTTGAAAAAAAAAGAAAAAAAAATTAAAAAAAAAAAAATAAAATTTAAATTAAAAAATAAAATACTGCTGAGTGTACCAAGTGTCACTGAAGATATCCATCAACAGAAATTCTCATATACTCGAGGAAGTTGGGAATATAACTTGATACAACTATTTTCAGAAATGGTTTGCTGTTAATTCTAAAATTAAATCTATGTGCAACATAGAGAAATTTGTTTCATTTATATACACCAATAATGAAGCATCAGAGAGAGAAATAAAGAAAATTGATGCGATTTACAATTGCACCAAAATCCATAAAATACCTAGGAATAAACCTAACCAAAGAGGTAAAAGATCTGTACTCTGAAAAACTTAGAACACTTATGAAAGAAATTAAAGACACAAAGAAATGGAAAGACAACCCATGCCCATGGATTGGAAGAACAAATATTGTTAAAATGTCTATACTACCAAATCTTCACTGCAATCCCTGTCAAAACAACACCAGCATTTTTCACAGAGCTAGAACAAACAATTCTAAAATTTGTATGGAACCAGAAAAAAACCTGAATTGCCAAAGTAATGTTGAAAAAGAAAAAGCAAAGTGGGAGGCATCACAATTCTGGACTTCAAGCTGTACTACAAAGCTGTAATCATCAAGACAGTATGGTACTGGCACAAAAACAGACACATGGGACAATAAAAACAGAGGACCCACAAATAGATTCACAACTATATCGTCAACTAATCTTCAACAAAGTAGGAAAAAAATAGCCAATGGGAAAAAGACAGGCTCTTCAACAAATGATGATGGGAAAACTGGGCAGTAACATGCAGAAGAATGAAACTGGACCAGTTTCTCATGTCATACACAAAACTGCATTCAAAATGTATGAAATACCTAAATGTGAGACAGGAAACCATGAAAATCCTAGAGGAGAACACAAGAAGCAACCTCTTTAACCTTGGCAAAAGCAACTTCTTACTAGGCACATCTCTGGAGGCAAGGAAACATGACCTTGGGACTTCATCAAGATAAAAACTTTCTGCACAGTGAAGGAAACAATCAACAGAACTGAAAGGCAGCCTATGCAATTGGAGAACATGTTTGCAAAAGACATATTGGGTAAAGGGCTAATATCCAAAATCTCTAAATAATTATCAAACTCAATACACAAAAAATAAATAAATAAGAAATGAAAAGACATAAACAGACATTTCTCCAAAGAAGACATTCAAATGGCTAACAGACACATGAAAAAATGCTCAACATTACTCATTATCAGGGAAATACAAATCAAAACCATAATGAGATATCACCTTACACCTGTGAGAATGGCTAAAATTAACAACCCAGGAAACAACAGATGTTGGTGAGGGTGTAGAGAAAGAGGAACTCTCTTACACTGTTGGTGAGAATGCAACCTCATGTGGCCACTCTGGGAAACAGTATGGAGCTTCCTAGAGAGTTAAAAATGAAACCACCCTATGACCCAGCAATTGCACTACTAGGTATTTATCCGAATAATACAAAGATGTTGATTTGAAGGGACACATGCACCCCACCATTTATAGCAGCAGTATCAACAACAGCCCAGATGTGCAAAGAGCCCAAAATGTCCCTCAACTGATGAATGGAGAAACAAGAATCGCCATGTATGTACACACACACACACACACACACACACACACACACACACACACACTGTAATATTACTTAGCCATCAAAAAGAATGAAATCTTACCATTACAATGAAAAAAAATGAGGGATGGAACTAGAGCGTATTGTGCTAAGCAAAATAAAGTCAGAGAAAGATAAATACCATGTGATTTCACTCATATGCGGAATTTAAGAAACAAAACAGATAAACATAGGGAAAGGGAAGGAAAAATAAAATAAGAAAAAAAAAAAGAGACGGAGGCAAACCATAAGAGACTCTTAAATACAGAGAATAAATTGAGGGTTCCTGGAGGGGAGGAGGGTGGGGGAATGGGCTAAATGGGTGATGAGCATTAAGGAGGGCACTTGTGGTGAGCACTGGGTGTTATATGTAAGTGAGGAATCACTAAATTCTAATCCTGAAACCAATACTACACTGTATGTTAACTAACTAGAATTTAAATTAAATCTTGGAAGGAAAAACAAAAGTCATTCCTGGGAAAAATAAATAAATAGTGCACATCAGTATGCCTTATAGGAGTAATAAAAATAAATAAAATTGAATCTGTATATAACCTATGACACAGAAATCCCATGCCTACATGTATTTCTAACAAAAATGGAAACACATGTGACCAAAAAACATGTACAAGTTCATTAAAGAATTTTCCATAATCACACCAAACTGGCAACACCCTGAATGCCCAATCAACCCAGTAAGTTGTCATCAACTTATATGATGGAAAATTCCCCAGCAATGAGAATGAATCAATTAAAGCTACATACAGGAAACATGTACCATACTCCCAAGTGTAGTATTTGTTGAAAGGATCTAGTCACAAAAACACTGTATCATTCAAATAAACTTCAACAATTGCAACTAAACTATAATCTTAGGAGAAAGACTGAAGAAAGTAGCCCCTGCACAGAGAAGGAATAAGTATGCTTCACAAAAAGAGTGATGATTTAAGATTTAACAATGAACACCTTGCTGGTGTGTTGAAGGACTGCTCTGAGAATGCTGCTGGCAAATAATAAACAGTTTTGTCCTTGAGCAGTAACAAAGTTAAGATCTTCCCTGTTAATGTTGAACTCTGAAGACTATCTTTCCATTCTACTTCTTCAGACTGAGCAGCGGAGTTCAGTTTAGTGAAGAAGAGTGCAAATTAAACTCAAAGCCTGTTGTAATTGAATAAGCTAATGAGAAATGTGATATTCCCTGTTAACCTTCTGTTACTTCTTGGGGAAAAGACACTTATCATGGCATGCAGGTGTCTTTGCTCCTTCTCTCTGCTTATAAGTGGTTCCTGATTCCATGTATACTACTTGAGAATAAGTTTGTAGATAGTCTTGAATACTATATTTATTTCCAAAGAATGTATTTATAATAAAATCATTGTAGAGGAGAAAAAATATGGGAGATGCAAAGGTAGATGCATATCTTTTGACAGCACTTTCAGCCTCATGATTATCATTTATATGAATGTAAAAAATTCAGTCCTGCCGAATGTGTGCTAATAAAGCAGACAAGGTAGCTTTTTTCCATGCCCCTTGTCTTTTTTGCCTCTCCCTTTTAAAAATTCTCCAGGAAAGTCTGTATTTTTGACAAAGTCTCTAAACAAAATTATTGCAAAACAAAAACAAGCAAAAAGCTGATTTTGGAAATGAGTGCTTTTTATTCACAAAAGAAAAATAATAGAGGAATAATCTGAAGTTAATCAGCTGGAGACACAGGAATTAAGGTGGGAATCTAGGGGACAAGGAAAGAGATTTACGTGTTTGCTACCTTTTTAGGACCAAATGAGGGTTAGCTGGATAATCTGATCTGATTTAATAGAATTTAAATGCAATTAATAAAGTTGGTATCAAAATAGTTAAACTTCTGGAGCACCTGGGAGGCCCAGTTAGTTAAGCATTTGACTCTTGGTTTCAGCTCAAGTCATGATCTCACTGTTTGTGAGAACAAGTCCCATGATGGCCTCCACCCTGACAGCACTGAGCCTACTTGGAATTCTCTCTCTCTCCCTCTCTCTCTGCCCCTCCCCTGCTCACAGTCTCTCTCAAAATAAATAAACCTAAAAAATAGGTAAACTTCTCAGTATTATCTTCTTATCTAGATATCTACAATAAGGATTATTTCTCTTGTTTTGAACTAATGGAATGGAATTTCATATGCATGGGGCATGCTTTTTCAAATTTATAGTATGTTACTAACATTCTTACCAAATTATTACAATTAATCTGTATACATTAGTATACCATCACTATTTGTTTCATTTTATCTACTGATTATAGTTTATCTTTTTCACCTGGTAGGATATCAGTCTAATCATGAATATAAATTTTAACTTGACTTTTTTAATGTAGAACAATTACATTACCATGTACAAAGGTATAACGTTTATTTTACAACCTCCAGAAAAAGTAGGTCACTTTTCTAAATTGCCAGTTCCAAAAATAGCACTCAGAGAAATAAAGCAAAATGGTAGATTTGAAATGTTTTTCACTTCTCTAGGTTGAAAATTACATATGCTTTTAAATCAGGAAGACAAAACTGTATTTGTCTTTGTCAATTGTAACTTAAAAAGGTGGCATTTTATTCTTTCTTTAATGTAATAAGGTGTATTTATAGAGAGATAATGAATATTTTACTGAATCAGCATGTATTCATGTTAATTCTGGCTACTAGTAAGTAAAGACGGAAGATATCTATTTCCTCACTTCACCAGTAACTTCCTAAATAGCTTTTCAGTATAGAATACTATACAATATAATTGTGCCATAAATAGGGTATACCCTGGAATAAAGAGTTTGATAAAGCAATGGAATCACATTTATTGTTCTTAAACAGAATTCTTAATGAATACTATGTGATTGAATAGTATTAAACCCATAGTATGTAATTGCTAATCATTTTAACCTGAAAAAACAAACATTTTGAGTAAGGACTTTTTAAAAAATATTTATTTATTTTGAGAGAGAGAGAGAGAGAGAGAGAGAGAGAGAGAAATTGTGATAATCCTTTCATATTTATCACCATATAGTAACTGTGTGTGGTGATAATACTTAAATTTATTCTCTTAAATTTTATACAAGACAGTATTTTAAATTATAATCACTTTACTGTATATTAGAATGACAGAACTTATTCATCTTATAACTGAAGGCTTATGTCCTTTGACTTGCATATCCTCATTTCCCCATTCCTCAGTCTAGGTAACAACTATTCTACTCTGTTTCTCTGAGTTAAGCCTTTCTCTTTTCTTGAGATTCCATACAGAAATGAGATCACACAGTATTTGTCCTCCTCAAGTAGGCTTATTTCACGTAATGCAATGCCTTCTAGGTTATTACCCCTTACCCCCTTATATCCCTAGCAGTATTTTCACTTTAAACATTTTATTAAAATTATTCATTTGGTTTCAAATCTTTGTCTCCTGGACACAAGAGGATGGCCGAAAATGTTGTTTATTGTTCCATAGTTCATGCTGCATTTTGCTGCCATCTCTTTGAGAATATTTTTTTATTCTCGTCATTAACCCTATTACCATGCTAGTTGAGACCTTAGTTCCTCAGGGGCATTAAAATTTCCTATTACACATAAAATTGCAGAAATGCTTTAAGATTCACGATGTATCCCCAGGATGAAAAGAGACATTTTAAAAATTGTTTGTTTTACATTATTTCAGTATTTTTCCTTCCTTTCAAGCAGTATGCTAGTGAGCAATCTTGGCTAGTAGGTAATCAGTCATTAGCATATATTTTAACTTTTATTTAGGAAAGTTGAAGCTTTTAGTAAATATGCATCCAAAAACACCTTGGTTAACACTACTAACCAAAAGAAACACTTCTAGTCACTAGAAAAAATGTGTGCATACTATTTATTCTTGGTGAAAAGAAAATCAAAGATAAACCTGATATAGAAGGTATTTTAGGTTTTCTTTAGTACAAAAAAATGTGTATTTGTATTTTATATTTTCAAAATGAGTAGAAAACACTTACAACTGTATGAAGATGTGATGGCATTCTAGCTTTGGAACAATTCCAGACCTCCCTGTATTAGATGATTCAAGCCTCCACTAATTTTCCTTGCTCAGGACTGCATGAATTTAAGTTACAAAATGGTATAAATTTGCTACGGGGTTTTGCATTGGGATAAAAATTCTGGCAAGATGAGGATTGTAGTTGGCTTTTGAGAAAATATTCAGTGATGTTTTTGGAGTGATGTTCGAGGGGCTTAAGGTGTAAGTCATTAATAGCTTTAGTTTGAACGCTGTTCTCATTTCTTCTCCATTTGATTTCTCTATGTCTCTGTTTCCATGCATCTCCTGTAATTTCTGCTGTCACCATATTATCTATTATCTATTATATATATAATAGATAATATTCCAATGTTATATATAGGAATTCATAAATGCATTATCATAATTTTATTTTATTTTAGAGAGAGCCAGCTCACACAAGCAGGGGAGAGAGACAGAGAGAGAGACAGAATCTTAAGTAGGCTCCATGCTCTCAGTACAGAGCCAAAATAAAGAGTCAGATGTTCAAATGACTGAGCCACCCTGCATTATCATAACTTTAAACTTAAATATGCGTGGGGTGCCTGGATCGCTCAGTCAGTTAAGCTTCCGACTCTTAATCTCAGCTCAGGTCATGATCTCACAATTTGGTTCCTGAGTTTGAGCCCTGCATCGGGCTCTTCACTGACAGTGTGGAACCTGCTTAAGATTCTCTCTCTCTCTCTCTCTCTCTCTCTCTCTCTCTCTCTCTCTCTCTCTCTCTGTCTCTGTCTCTCTCTCTCTCTCTCTCTCTGTCTCTGCCTCTCCCCTGCTCTCTCTCTCAAAAAAAAATCCTCACTTAAAATAGTATCCTTCTGGGGTGCCTCGGTGGCTCAGTTGGTTAAGCATTTGACTTCAGCTCATGTCATGATCTCATGGGAAGTCAGGTCATGATCTCTTGGTCTGTGAGTTCAAGTCCCCGCATGGGGCTCTCTGCTGACAGCTCAGAGCCTGGAGCCTGTTTTGGATTCTGTGTCTCCTTCTATCTCTTCCCCTCCTCTGCCCATGCTCTGTTTCTGTCTCTATCACTCTCTCTCAAAAATAAGCAAACATTTAAAATAAACAAATAAAATAGTATCTTTGCTTCCTTTTCTTCTGGCATCCAATGTCATCTGATGCCAGGATAAGGTCTGCAGTACTTTCACTCCCCTGGACTTGACACCATGAGTAGTTACTTTTCATCTGTGGGGAGCCAAGCTTCTACTTCTTGCTTTTCTTTCAAACACTCCAGTGATCCAACAACATATCCTTCTGCAGAATCCTATTTTTCAGTGAGGCTTGTCAAATATTTTGTGGAAGAAATGTTCAGTTTCCTGAGAGTAATTGAAAACTTCAAGGCACATGTTTTCAGATATAGAAGGAGTCATCCTCTGCATCTACAGTAAGCAGAAGTTATAATTCATTACACTGCGGTGTTTGCAGGCTTGTTTCCTACAGCTGACCTTTTCTAGTTACTTACTTTTCTTTGAGGCATATCTGAAATACAATAAACACGTTTATTTCAAAGTCTTTGCTTTTACAAAAAGTCCTAAAATAATGCTGCACACATATGCCTCAAAAAATAGGCCATTTTTAACTCCAGCTTTAGTCACAGTGAAAAAAAAAAAAAAAACATTACAAATGTCATCCAAGGAATTAAACTCACTGATTTTTTCAGTTAATAACTAAGTTCAATACCTAAGGCACAGAGTTCAGGAATTTTATGTAAAGGCCAAGGCTTACAAACATATTCATGAAAAATTCCAGTCTTTTAGTGTATATTTCTCACGTAAATTGATCAACTTTTTTCATTCCTTCAGAAACCTAACTACGTAACCCCAAGCATAAGCACCTTCTCCTGCCTGCTCTCATCTGTCTTTTAATATAAATCTCCTCATACATATTTTTATTTTACATGATGCCTTTCTGGAGCATCATATAAAAATAATGAATCAGGTATTAACTTTATAAAACTGTCACAATGACCATTCAACTGTATTTAATAATTAAAAATATCCCTAATATCTCAACCACCACATATACATGTGTGTGTATATATATATGTGTATATATATATATATATATATGTATATATATGCATATGTGTACATATGCAATACACATGTAACTTATAACTAGCATTATTTTATACTAAATTTTTGTGGAACTAGTATGAATATTTTCATTTTTCTGTATGGTCAGGGCTTTCTGAGCAAAGACAGTTGGTTCTTGGTTAAAGGGTAGCTGACGAGTAACCCTGAGATAGGAACCTCAGGAGAGAGGTTAAGAGGCCTTTCTTTTTCTCTCCCAAAGCTACTTCTGTGCACAGGAAAGGGTTCTACAATTGGGCTTCTGTAACCATTCTTCCCCAAAAAAGTCTGAGGCTCTTTCAGCTTTAATCTGTTATTATACTGGGGGCCTACAGATATAGAGAAGAGCATAGGGAAGGTATAGGGAAGAATGTTCTGCAATTTTTTAGTTAAATCTCAGATAGCTTCAGTCAATGGGCCTATATTTTAGGAATGTCACATTTGCACGTATTTCTTCAGTTTTACGACTGTTTTCTCTCCCAGTCTCTTACTTCCTTCTCTTGATGTATTGTCCTCAATCTATATATGTCCTTGAAGTCCTGTCTCTTGTTGACTATGTTTTTGTTTTGTTTTTCTTCTGAAATGAGAGAAGACGACTGGAGGGGAGGCTATCACAGGAGGAATTCCCTTCTCCCACCTGGGATCAGGCTCTAACACTGGAGTGTGTTATGGACAAGATTCCCTGTATTTCACAAGGATTTTTTCTTCTCCTGCCACAGCCAGGAGGGGATATTTCTTGGATTTTCAGTGTGAGAATATGATGGGATTCCTACAGGTAAAGTCCCATGAATACAAAGAGACTCCCTTAAAACTGAGGACACTAGAAGTGTCTGACTCAACATAGGATATTCTCAGCCTATGGCAATTCATCAAAATTGCCATTTCAATGTTCCTAACTAGTACATGATCCCAGAGTTTTCTACTCTAGTAAGCAGATATCAGCTGTCTGTCTAGATAGACCTGTCTTTGCAGATTTTGGGTGATGATTGCCCGGCAATCTCATGTTTTGATGGCTTTAAGAAAAGTGGCTCTTCTGAATTTTTCTATCTTTTTTGGTTGTAAGGATGCAAGTGAGATCTTCCAAGATCTTTGCTTGTTAGTGCTGATGTCCTCTTCAAATACATTTAAGCATCAAAGTGGAGAATAGAGGTTTCAGCAAGGACAGTGCTGGTAGCATCTCCTAGAGATTTCGAAGCACAAATTCCAACCTCTAAAAGACCTGGTTAATATTGACTAAGATGGGAAATTGAGGCAATTGAAAAGAAGGGGAAATTCTGCAGATCAACATAAGATTTAGTCAAAATACCCAGGCAATGAGTAATAAGGAATTTGGAACTATCTAATGAGGAAAGTAGGGCCATGAGATTTTGTGAAACCAAGGGTATCCAGTGGAATCTGACCCTTCAAGACCTCATCCCAAGATTGATGAATGTAGATAATTCCAAAAAGAGCAAACATTAATACAGGAGCCTATGTCTTGCCCTACTCTGGATTTCCACACTAGATAAAGGACTATCATTTCTCATTCATGATGTCCCTCTAATGCCTAGCTTGATTTATTCTAGTCTACTGGCCTCACTTCAGCATTTATGTTCACCTATGCTTTGGCCTTTAACAACTGATTTATCTATTGATTAATGCTATCATCTTTCTTATTCAACAAATATTCTCTTTTCTATAGATTGGCCTCACTCCACTTTTTAAATCTAATTTTAGATGCATTGGGTGACAACAAATGAAACCTTTAAGAAACCACAAAGTGATTGGAGACATCATTAAAGAAGTTTCAATAACCAAGAATACCACTTCCCATTTTTTCCATGTTGTCACATTAGGTAGGGAAAAAAGTAAACAACAACAACAACAACAACAACAATAAAACTAACCAGAGATGAATCAGTTCTCATTTATATGCAGAAAGGAAGAGAAAGGAAGAAATAAATTATTTGTTTACTCAGGTTCTATGAGATAGAAACTAGGACAGTAGAACGCTTTGGTCTAGGTCTCAGATTGACAGTGGTTTCAAGTTCTGACTGCTACTCAGTTATGGTTAAAAAAACGTCCTATCAAGTAACTTGGATTTTTGAATCCTAGAATTTCTGAGTGCAAGGTAGAGTCAGCTTTAGAGACTGTGAACAATAATATATCCTTCAAATACCTGATAGGAGGTGGAGCTAAAGGTTATTTTAAACATCAGGTATTTTACTGTTACAATCATGGTACTATTGTCATTTATTGAGGTTATTAAGTACCTTCTATAAATGACCTTAAACATTTATGTGATATTATTGGAAATTTTATGTTATTTTATAACTTGAGTTTCTCCTCCAATATTTTCATGGTGTCAGCTCTTACATTCCCAATAGCCCTACATCTAGGGAACAATACATTTCCAATTCCACACTACATTAATTGAGACATAAAAATAAACCTCGTTAGGAAATAATATAAGGGCAAAATTAATAATTTAAGGGAAAACCTGAGAATCTTTCCTTTAAAGAACTTTATCAGTTTAACTGATCATAAAAATTCTCTTTTATTTTTCCTGAAAGGGTTACACCTCCCCCATTCAGTTGGCTTAATGTTGAAAGCATTAGGAGAAGGATCAAAAGTGCCTTCAACCTACAGGCTAGGGACTAGGGCGTATGGTCCACACATATGGTCTCAAATTCTCCAACAATTTTGGGGAAAAAAACATAAAAATATGAGCAAACTCATACAAATATATCTGTATACAACTATCGGCCTATCAATATTATGTATATGCCTTTGTATACACAAAATCCATAAATATGAGATAATAATTACAGTCATAAATGATATTGAATTTTATATTAAGATTTATAAAATACAGTCTTCATAATATTAGACCTGATGTGACAAGTATGATACGCATACGTGCAATTTTACCTGGATTACCATTTCCATCTCTCTAACCTCTACCATAATCCTCCTCCCTACACCGAATTTATTCCATGTGAACATTTCCAAATGCTAGTGATAATCCTGGTATCTCACATACACATTTCAGTCTATAAAAGGTACATATAAACCTTTGTGCACCCATGTCTTACAAAGTAAAACTAAGGAAACCTTCCTGCATTTTCTCTAGGTAGTGGTTCTATTTGGACACAGGGTAGAATAAAATTCTAAATCTAAAAACAGTAAGATAATTTCAGGGTATTGAATACCCCTCATTCCCTGATGATTACTTTAATGGGCTTTTTGTCAATTTGGTTATAGAAGACTACAAAAATTTCTTCCTTTCTCCAATTATAAGAAAATAATAAATGAAGACAGAGACAATTCACAAGTACATGTGGGATAATAACTACCTCTCCAAGTAGACGCATAATAAAAGTTCAATTGTTTGACAAAAACAAATTGCTTGCTTTACCAAAGAGGCCTTCAGGTAAAGGTCAGAGAAAAAAAAAACTTTAAAGACATTAAACTGGTAAAATTTCCATAAATGATTAGACGCAGGGTTCATATTATCATTTACAACATATTTCTAATATAGAAAAACTTTTAAAACAATTTAAAACCAAATAAAACATATTTAGGGAAATGTTTTATTTACCATAATAATTGCTCCAATATTATATTCATGTCCCTTTTTACCTGTATTAATATAACTTGTATTTTTTTCTACTTTAATCTAATGTCATCCACCACCCCCAATTTAAAAAAAAAATTACAGGGGCGCCTGGGTGGCGCAGTCGGTTAAGCGTCCGACTTCAGCCAGGTCACGATCTCGCGGTCCGTGAGTTCGAGCCCCGCGTCAGGCTCTGGGCTGATGGCTCGGAGCCTGGAGCCTGTTTCTGATTCTGTGTCTCCCTCTCTCTCTGCCCCTCCCCCGTTCATGCTCTGTCTCTCTCTGTCCCAAAAATAAATAAAAAAACGTGGAAAAAAAATAATAAAAAAAAATTACATTCCAAACCTGATTCTTTTGGATGATTATTTAAAAAACATGACATATGCTTAGCCACTAGAACTAGAAAATATTAGATTATGTCAATTATTATCCTTCCAAATAAAAATCTGATCCTATTTATAATAAAAATCTGAAATATCTGTGTATAAACTTCCCACTTCAAATATTCAATAAAATTTACCTATGACTTTTATATAAAGTCCTTCATCTGAATTAAACACTTAAATACATTTCTAACTAATCCTAATGATCTTATGCAAACAATTCTGTAATTATTTAGGTTTCACAAATGACGATATTGAGGCTTGGAAGGTTTGAGTAATATTTCAAAGTTATACAGCCAGTAAATGACAAAGATTGGACAACTGACACAGGGTATCTGAGACTGAAATCTGGAATGACTACAATTCCATAATGCCTTTCCACTGTGACTTACACCATCCCAATCCCTCACATTGCCTATAAGGCCCATGATTTTGGGTTGACATCATTAGCCTCAAGTCTATCTTTCTCTGCCCCAGTTTTGGCCATACTGATCTTTTTGTTTTATGGCTATGCTGTCTCTTCCCTGTCTTAGGCTCTTTGTATTTGTTTGTTCCTTCTGCTTAAAATTCACTTCCTATGGCTAACGCCAATCATTCAAATACAGTCATAAATGCAACTTTCTAAGAGAAGTATTTGCCTTTCCCACCCCTCTTAGGCCACAGCAAGTCTTGGGCTTATTATTTCCTGATACCTGCTAGATTAGCATCCCATATTTTCTCATGGCATATTTAAATGTATTTAAAGAAGTCCTTATGTAGTTGCTTAAAATTGGCAAATAGATGTTAACATCAGCCTCATGAAAGCAGAGGCTACATAGTACTGTTCATGGTTATATCCCTGATGTCTAAAGGGGTACCTTGTGCAAGCTAAGCACAGAATAAATATTTGTTAATAAATGAATTAATTAGCAAGCTATAGGATTCTCTTTGGTATTTAAACTAAGTAGACTATATTAGAGATGTGTAATTTTTTTTAAAGTAGGATGTTTTTCTAGGCCTGTAAGATAAGCCCAAATGCAAAAAAAAAAAAAAAAAAAAAAAACTAAAGAATATTTGATTTGATACTAAGGGAGCACAGGATTTCTCAAAAGTCAAAGTAGGAAAGGCAATCATCCTTCTGGAATTCCATACGGTAGCTAGAATTATCATATGGAAACACAAATGTGATCAAATTTCCCCTGCACTTGACACACAGCAATAGCTTCCAAACACATTTAGAATAAATAACACCTTCTACACAGGAGTCCATCTGATCATTATCTCGATGATAGCACCCCCTGCTGCAGAGCTGTGTGTACCAAACTCAACTGGATGTCATTAAAATTTGAAATATTTCTCTAATTTCCTTCTTTCTAAATGCATACTCTCCAAGAAACTGAACCGAAGCCAGGTAATTTTTCCTCAAACTTACCTGACCACACCCCCCATGATAAAAACACTGCTAGGACATCAAAAGTCATAACATGGCAGCCTCACTTCACAGCATGCTTCCCTCAGCTTCTGCACTCCAGTAAGTAAGGCCTTTTTCAGTAACTATGCCCCCTTTCTGCCACAAGACCTATTATGCACATGTTATTTTCCTTTTGACTAAAATACTTTCCCTCTCCACCTAACTAGGTTTTCTTTGCCTCTTAGCATCATCTTTTCTTCCTCCTGAATGCCTACTTTGGTTTCCCCAATTGTTTCCACCTTCCCAAAATGTAACACTTCGTACATTCTCTATATTATAGAAGTAATTATATGTGTATTTCTTAAATTAATGGCTGTCTCCTTCACTTGAACATGAGCATCATGTCCACAGGGATTGTCTGTTTTCTTGCTTCCTTAATGCCTAACACAGTGCCTGGCATATAGCACTTCTGTTACGTATTTGTTGGGAAAAGTGAGGAAAAAATAAATGAAATTAAATGCAACAGTGATAGGTGAACCGTAATAAAGTTTACCTATAGGGAGGAAAAGTGTTCTACTAGTTTTTTGAGACTATCTGCTCTACCTAAGAATTGTCTTAGAAATGTAAACTAAACTCCCTTTCTAGCTGTAACTCTTCTATGTGGAACCACTTGTCAGTGAACTATAAATTGGTTTTCGTTTACAGAAGAATTGGGCAGCCAACAACAGGAAGGTATCAACTACAAAGGATTTTGTGCACTAGCAATGCTAGGATGGCAAACAGGTTCTCTGCCTCCTATATTTAACGTGGAAAAGACAGAAAAGTTGAGAAAGTTGCATACTTAATGATTAGATGTTCCAAGAGAAAAGAGACTCAGTGGAAATGACAATATGCGATACATAATTAAGGCATATGGGTACCAATAATAATAAAAATAACAACAACTAAAAAGTATTAAGCGTTCTCCACATGCCGGGCACTAGGCCTAAGAAAGCAGCTAATTCCCAGATTAGAATATAATCCCAGGTTCCCAGCTCAAGTTTCAATTCACTCAGTCTGTGTAAGCACACTACAGTTTAGGGATCAAACATGCAAATATACTGATTTATAATAAGGATTTAAAAATGACAATGCTTTTTTCTTCTAAAGAAAAAGAGACTCCTTTAGCATTTAACAATAGGCTTGCTTTTATGTAAGGGCCCTTAATGGGCCTCTCTTCTTTGGAAATAAGTAGTATTATTCTTACATAAAATAACAAATGAGCTCTGCAGAGTGTGTGTGTGTGAATACAATTTCTTAGGCAACAGGCTGAAACAAGCATCTTGAATCAGACCAAATGTGACTGGGTTTCTATACTACAGTTTTAAGTGAGATACCAGGATTTAAGTTGTTTGGTAGCCAATAGTCTACCTTCATAATTCAGCATTTATTCAGTGCCTCTATACTTTATGGGGTCAGGTACTTCTAAGTGTTGAAATGCTTACCACAAATACTTATGAATGTCACATTTCTATGCTTTAGAGCCTTAATACTATCAGAAATATTTAGTCATTTTTTCCATATTAATTTTTTTGAAGAACAAATTAATTTTTTTTTAATTTTTTTCAACGTTTATTTATTTTTGGGACAGAGAGAGACAGAGCATGAACGGGGGAGGGGGAGAGAGAGAGGGAGACACAGAATTGGAAACAGGCTCCAGGCTCTGAGCCATCAGCCCAGAGCCCTAAGCGGGGCTCGAACTCACGGACCGCGAGATCATGACCTGGCTGAAGTCGGACGCTTAACCGACTGCGCCACCCAGGTGCCCCGAACAAATTAATTTTTAAAAGTGTGAATACTTGTACAACCACCTGACCAAAGAGGTTAAAGAGCTGTATTCTGAAAACTATAAAACACTGATGAAAGAAATTGAAGATGACAGAAAGAAATGGAAAACCATTCCATGTTCATAGATTGAAGGAATAAATGTTGTTAAAATATCAAAATGCCACCAGCATTTTTTAACAGAGCTAATAATTTTAGTGATTGTACAAGAAATTATGGCTTGCATTCTCAATCACCTTAAATTAATGAGTTTCTAAGACACTATAAGGACTTTAGAATATCCGAATTCCATGAATTATTCCTGCTTTTCATGCTATTGTTTGGATGATTCAATTTCTTCATTTATTTTAAAACACAAAATCCATTATCATCTCTGTACTGTATGGTGAATATCATGACTTATTTAAAAATGGCTTTATTTTGCTTTGCATTCTTTAATATTTTCTTTCTTCTGCCTGAAAAACTAATTTTAGAATTTTTTTTTTTTAGAATTCTGATTAGCATTTCATTAACTCAGTGTTCTGGAGAACTCTTCTCATTTCCATTTTTAAGAATGCTTTTTTTCTTGGTGTAATCTTAAAGGTTCATGTTGATATTTCTTTTGCACTTAAATCTAGAATTGAGTTGGTTTTTTTTGTTTTGTTTTTTTTTTTTCAGGTGCCGATAGTTTCCAATGAAAAATTATACCTTAACACTTTAGGTAGCACCTTTCAAAGATGTTTTTTTCAGGAATGTCTTAAGATTTAAGATTATCTTTTTGTCTTTCGTTTTTAACAGTCATTTTCTCATGCCTAGATGAGATTTTGTTGTTGTACTGGTAGTGGCTGCTTTTATGCTTTTATCCTGATTCAGTTTAATTGTGGACCCTAAACACATGGCTTCGCAGCTCATTTTCTGAAACTCCTTGGGCATTAGGTCCTCAAATATTTCCAGACAAATGTCATCTCTTCTCATTACTGGACCCCATATTACATTTATGGTAGAATACTTCATGCTCATTTTTATATATACATTTCAATCATCTTTTGCTTTATCAAACCTGTATATTAAGTATATACTTTTAGTTTTTTTAATTATTTATGGAATTTCCATTGCTTGCATGTTTACATTCCTGTTTTTTTTTTCAGTTTATTTATTTATTTTGAGAGCAGAAAGAGAAAGAGAACAAGTGGGGGAGAACCAAAGAGAGAGGGAGAGAGAGAGAGAAAGAGAACCCCAAGCAGGCTCCGCACTGACAGTGCAGAGCCCAATGCAGGGCTCAAACTCACAAACCATGAGATCATGACCTGAGCCAAAATCAAGAGTCAGATACTTAAATGACTGAGCCATCCAGGTACCCCTACACTCCTGCTTTTTGGTAAATTATACTTCATCTTTTTTCTTATATTATCCGATAAAATTTAACTTGTTGGTCTGTTTCCATTTAATGCTTTTCCTCCTTAGTCCTATTTATTTATTGGTTTGGCTAATTGTTTTGCTGTTTCAAACACATCTCTGATCAGCATTAAGCCCCTTTGCCATGGAATTTTAAAGTTCCTCCTACTAGAAGTTGAGTTCACTTCCTCACTCCATTGATGTAGACTTTGGCCATGTGCTTTTCCTTGGCCAAAACAATGTCTATGTGGATTCTTAGCCTAGATTTTGAGATAGCATACATATCCACTTACTTGCTCCTCTGGGAATTTCTGAACTCCATCAAGGAAAGAACAAACCCTCATTCTAAGAGAAAGAAAGGCACATAAAGCTGATATAAACCCAATCTCCAGCTTAAAATCAAGCCAAGCTCAATCTAGCCAAAACAAATTGAAAGACAGTTGATGAACAGATTTAAAAAAAAGGCAAGTAACTTGAAGTAACTTGTTTAAAGGCTCTGAAATATTAAGATTGTTAGTGCAGCAAGATTACCATGCCAATAGTTGAATAAGACAAAAAAAATAGTACATAGAAGTAACTATAGCTGGAAGAATGAAAAGCAAACAAGAAACCACAAAACAAAACCCTAATACGTGGCAGTGACTTTAGGAATAGGAGCCAACAGTATGGAAATTCTTCTTAAAATTTGGAAAAGTATATGTCATAAGGAAATAGTTATAGATAGTTGAAATATGTGATGATCTCTATCATGTACTGTTAAATATTTGGTACTACTGTCACCTGTGATAATCTCAAAGTCAGAAAATATACCTAATTAACTTATTCTGTGGGGCGAGAAGTTTTTTTTTTGTTTTTTTTTTGTTTTCTTTTTTTCAACGTTTATTTATTTTTGGGACAGAGAGAGACAGAGCATGAACGGGGGAGGGGCAGAGAGAGAGGGAGACACAGAATCGGAAACAGGCTCCAGGCTCTGAGCCATCAGCCCAGAGCCTGATGCGGGGCTCGAACTCAGGGACCGCGAGATCGTGACCTGGCTGAAGTCGGACGCCTAACCGACTGCGCCACCCAGGCGCCCCATGTGGGGCGAGAAGTTTTTGAGGCAGAATGGTCAATCTATGAGTTGGCTATTGCCAATCACATTTTACAAGGAACCACAAGAAACAGATGAAGTAAGGGAAATAACCTAGCCAATTTACAAATAAAACTTAGAAGGAATTAACAATGTCCAGAAGATGCATTGGAAAATTAATCTGTTTCTCACCAGATCAAGACACTGATAGCTTCAGTAGGGGGCAAGCAGGGCTCCATCACTGAAAGATACTCTTGGCGTGGGTGGTGCCTGGGTGGCTCAGTATTTGTAGGCCTAATTTCGGCTCAGGTCACAATCTCACAGTTCATGAGTTAGAGCTCTGCATTGGGCTCTGCACTGACAGCTCAGAGCCTGGAGCCTTCTTCGGATTCTGTGTCTCCTTCTCTCACTCTGCCCTCCCCAACTCACACTCTCTGCCTCTCAAAAAAATGAATATTAAAAAATTTTATGAAAAGAAAGATGTTCTCAGGGTAAACAGATAAGTACTTAACTAAGTGTGTGACTATAAACTTCTTTGTTAATACTTTTGAGAAAATTCAAATTTTGTCTAGAATGTTTTACCTAAATAGTTTCCAGAAAATAAAGACATAGCCACATGAAATCATTATGTTTCCCAAATATCCACAAATAAATCTAGAAAGGCAGCTTGAGAGTAATTGTGCATGTGGCTTTGACACAAGGGGTTAGGTCAAATCTCAGAAATTAAAAAAAATACATATATATATATATAAACAAACAGAGCATGACTGAGATGTAAAGAGATCCTTTGGGATCCCACCTTTTCACTGGCAGGTAGCAGACTGACAGAAAGTTGCTCAGCTACCAAGCATGGCATTTTCTCCCAGCTCATCTTCAGAGGTAAACAAGGACGATAGTGGAAAAGAAAGAATGGATGAGGAAATAGGGAAAACAATGAACTAAGAGCCAATCACAGGAAGCAACATTTTGGATTGGAAGCATAATACCATGATGAAACTTTTGAGGATTTGGGGATGGATTTGAGTGAATTTTGATTGTGGTAGGTATGGGATAATTGTAAATAAGATGGTGGACTTTGGTAGACAACATTACTTGCTTAATTTTAATTCTCTCTTCCCCGAATGCATGCCCTTAGCCATTTGACTTCACAGCTCCTTCCACACCTTATGGGTTACACTACCCCATTTATAGGAGGCTTGTTCTCTGACTCTCTTTAGCCAATATATTCCCAGTAGAAGTTACAATTTCTAGTATTGTAGTCTAGACTTTAATGGACATCATGGGTCATTGCTTGATTCTCTAGTAACTACCTCCACCATGAGAAAAACTTCCTTTGGGTATCTAATACTCCTTTACCAAAGGCTCTAGAACAAACACACATAGTGTGGAGTTGTTCTATCCAAACATCAAACAGAAACAACTTTGCCCCAATTAAACTACAGATGAATGAACAAAAAGTAAATAACTGTGATATGCTACAGAATTTGGGAGTAATTTGTAATCCACTATTTTGTGCATTTTTTATTAAACAGTATAAATTGTATATAAAATATTCTAAGGTCTCTAAATGATATTACCTTAGTCCAGAATAGTTTCACCAATCCTCTAGCAAGCCATAAAAATGGAAGATCATCTTAATCTAATCAATAATGAGGCTGCCTGATAATGGTTTTCAGTCTTTGTAAGGCTCCACGTATCTTTGTTTTTCTACCTCTCAATGGAAATAAACCTAGAACCTGGAGTGTATCATAGAGCCTCTCCAGTTTTGATTTTCCAAACTCAAATTTTTGTCTACACAGTAACAAAACACTGTAGGAAATTTTACTCTGCTTTTCAGCCTTTTTCTTGGCTTCTTACATGGGCCAGTTCCAAGAATCAGTAGGTTTTTGCCCCTAAGAAATGCCACAAAGAGGATGGGTCACCTGGGTGGCTCAGTCAGTTAAGCATCTGACTCTTGATCTCAGCCCAGGTCACAATCTCGTCAAGCCCCATGTCAGGCTCTGCACTGACAGTGTGGGGCCTGCTTGGGATTCTCTCTCTCCCTCTCTCTGTGCTCCTTCCCCATGCTTGCTTTCTCTCTCCCTCCCTCACTCACTCCTCCCTCCTCCCTCTCTCTCTCTCTCTCTCTCTCTCTCTCTCTCTCTCTCTCTCTCTCTCTCTCTCTGAATAAATAAATAAACTTAAAAAAAAAGACATGCCACAAAGAAGAAAGTGATAGTTGAGAATATTGTCTCAGCTCTTACAAGTTCCCTTCTTCCCATGATGTCTGCTTACCTTGGCAAATCTTTGATGTCCTGAAGCAAATATCTTTGGTATTTTATCCAGCATTTCTGGTCCTTAGCAAGAGCACTAGTCCAATACAAGCAATTCTATTGAAGCCAGAGGAAATATCCCAAAGTAACAGCTTTGGTTTTTACATATTTATCATTCATAATTTTCTCAAACTTTTCATAGAGACATTATACTTTTTATGTAGAAACATAACATTTATTCTCATATCCAATTAAATGATTTGTGAGAAATACTGCTTTTATTAAAATTAGTGCTTTAGGAAATTTGTTTATACCATATTTGAATAGTCAAGAGTAGTTACAAAACTTGTCTAGCATTCTTTTAGTTCCTGGTTCTAAGAGTTCATTTGTCAATTAACAAACCAAAGTACGTAATATAAACTGAATTCCATCTTACCAGATGGTAAGTGTTCTCATTCATTTTAAAACATATTTGCACACATATATTTTCTTTTCAACTTAGAATATACATCAAAAAGCTACTATAAGAGTTCATTAATATGCTGAAAACTAACTTTCTTTTCTTGTATTACGTTAATAGATTAGAAATGGTTTCATGTTATCTTAATATTTAAAGGAAGCGGAAATATGTTGAGAGTATTATTTAGTATCATCCTTTTTTTTATTCTGTGGCAATAAAATGTTATAATAGACATTCACTTTTATTTTTCCCTCAGAACAATATGGACTGCTAGTCCTATAAAGGATAGTGATGGGTAGATTTATTGGATGTGTTTCTACGTGCTGCTGTTTAGCAGGGAGAAGCGTTTTTGCACCATATTCTTCGGTATGTTTTGAATGAAATTTCATTACAAGAGTCTCTGTATCCATATTGCCAAGTATTATATTATTATGTTCAATTTAAATTTAATTAGAAAGTGATATCCCCATTTAAATTTAACTTCATTTTCAAATCTAATTCAGTTTATTTTGAATAGGATAAATGCACAATATATTCTTATTAGAAGTGGTAAAATGGATTTTTTTGTTATTCCTATTTCTTTTTCAAGACATCTTAGAAATAAAACTTGTATAACAGCTTCAGTATCACTTGCTTATCTAATTATATATTTTACTCACAAATTATTGTGGAAACGTTTGGACACTAAAATGTATTTGGTTAAAATTCAAAATGTAAGGAGTACTCATGTAATGAATAAGATGTCAACGGTTATTTCTTGTTTACTCAAACTATACACATAGAAAACATTGCCATTGATTTTATTTGCACTTTTGTCCATTTGTTCATTCATTGAAACTATTGAGCATCCACCAGGTGTAAGAGTAAATGTAAGTGTGAGAATAATGAATATAAAGCTAAATCTAGTCTTAACTGAGCTTATAAGCTAGAATTTTTAACTAAGGGAAATCATTTGAAATATTTTTTTAAACCAGTGCTAAAGTTATCAACAATCATTATTCACTAATGCTTACTATTCACATTCTATTTAGCTGATTTTTACTCCTAAGGTAAGTCTGGAGAGAACATGGAAAGATTTCTGGTCTTCCAAAATCAATCAGTCTAAAAGGCATACATCTTATCCTCCTAAACCCATAAGGAACAACTTGTTCCCGTGTACTATTAACATTGTAGTTCTATTACCATCTTATTTGCTCATCTGTTAGTAGATGGAAGTAAAATCACAATGCCATTAAGTATTATTTGTGAGAGATTACACAGATTTAAAAGCTACTCCAAAATCTGCACAAGTTATTAGGACTTTTGATAGTTGAGATAGTTTTTGGAGCATGGATACCAGAAAGATTGCAGAATAGGAAGCCCTAGACTTTCCTTTGCCCTACAGGAATACTGATTCAACAATACATGAATACATTTCCTTTATAACTAATAAACTAATTGGCAGGTCCCTGAATCCTGGGCAACCATAAAACCAGCCACCTCAAAGCTAGGATAATTCAAGACACCTCTCTCCATAATCCATACCCTCAGTACAGTGTCATGCAATCAGGAGGAAAGCCCTAGCTTCCAGATTCTCCCTGGAGACAAAAATAATTGGACTACAGGTCAAACATTCCGATTTCTTTAGGGCTGTCCAAGGGATTTGCTTCTATATTTCCTATCTTGCTATGCTGATGGGCCCACACATACACCAAATACCTGGAAATGACTGAACAAAGATGGCAGTCTGAACTACCATGCAAGCAGTCACCATAGCCCGTTCACCCACCCAGTGGAGAGTCAGAGTAAAATATCCCAGATCACAGCTCAGAATCTCTCTGGCAAGGTAAAGAATTGGAATATTACATCTAATATTCCTACTTTCCCAGAAGCTGCCCAAGCAACTGGCTTCTATCTTGCTAAACTCTGAGCACTGGTGAAACCTAACATACCTGGACCCCAGTTGCTGTTAAGAATAAAGGCAATGATTTGGATTAGCACAAAATCTTGAGAAGCTCCCTGAGTATCTGAATGGCTGACTGATGAAGGTCTTCTGTACCAGAACATGTTAAGACTAAGGAAACAAAGTTGTTTTTTTCTAATGCACAGATACCAACATAAAAAGTCAAGAAATGTGAAGACTCAGAAAAATATGTCCAAAATGAAGGAACAAGGTAAGTCTTCATAAACCAACACTAATGAAATATAGAGTAAAACCTTGGTTTGCAAGCATAATTTATTCCAGAAAATGCTTGTAACCCAAAGCACTTGTATATCAAAGTGGATTTCAAGAACCATTGGCTCAGTTGTGATCATGTAACGTTCAGCATCACATACTACTCATGTTGTAAGACATCTGTCGTCTATCATTTTAAAATGTATTAGAAATGTTTGCTTGTCTTGCAGAACACTCACAGAACAAATTACTCACAATCCAAGGTTTTACTGTATGTGTTCTACCTGATAGAGAAAAATAACTATTATAAAGATGCTCAGTGAAGTCAGGAGAACAATGCATGAGCAACAGGAGAATTTCAACAAAAACAGAAAATATTTTAAGAATACCAAATAGAAGTCCTGAAACTGAATACAACATTAATTGAAAAACTCACCAGAGATATTCAACAGCAGACTAGATCAATCATAAGCAAGAATCAGTGAACTTGAGGATAGGTCAATGAATATTATGCTGTCACAGGAACAAAAAATAAAATGAAAAAATCTAAACGAGTGAATAAAGCTTTAAAAAAGTATGAGACACCATCAAGAGGACAATATACACATAATGGAGTCCCATAAGGAGGAAAAAGGGGGCAAAAAATCATTTAAAATAACAATCGCCAAAAAACTCCCTAAATCTGAGGAAGGAAAAGGACAGTCAAATCCAGGAAGCCAAATGGATGTTAAATAAGATGAATTCAAAGAAATCCTCACCAAGCTATGCTATAATTCAATTATTAAAAGGCAAAGGCAAAGAGAATTTTAAAAACTTGAGAGAACTCCTATAAGACTACCAGCACATTTTTCAGCAGAATCTTTGAAGGTTGATGTACTCAAAGTGGTAAAAGAAAAATAAAACAAAACAAAAGCCTTTCAACCATGAATACTATTCTGATCAAACCTATCCTTCAAAAATAGAAAAAAAAAAACCTTTTCAAATTGTAACATCAGAAACATGATGTGGAATATGAAGTTGGGGGTGGGGGGAGACAAGTAAAAGTGTAGTTACTGTATGCTGTTAAATTTATTACAAGAGTGTATTTTAAGCCATAACTATAAGATGTTTTATGAAAGCTTTGGTAACCACAAAGAATATACATATAGAAAATAAATAATAGAAAAAGAGCAAATAAAGCAGATCAATACCGAAACACACACACACACACACACACACACACACACACACACACAACAATGCAATATGAAGAGAGACATCAAAGAGAGACAAAAGAATTAGAAGACAGAAGACAATTAACAATATGGCAATAGTAAATTCTTCCCATCAATAATTACTTCAGATGAAAATGGGATAATCTTCTCCAAAAACACAATGACTACATGGATTAAAAAAGGAAAAGTCCCAATTGTATGCCTCCTACAAGAGACTTAGTTCAGATTTAAGGACACACGTAGCCTCCAAGTATAGGGATGGAAAAAGGATATACCATAGGAATGGTAACCAAAAGAGCAGAGATACCTGTATTTATATCAGAGAAGATAGACTTTAAGTCAAAAACTATCACAGAGACAAAGAAGAACATTACATAATGATAAAGGGTCAATTTACCTGGAAGATGTAATACTTTTAAATATATATATATATATATATATTTATGTTATATTACAAGTATAGTTATATAAATCTATATAAACATCACATATATATATATAGAGAGAGAGAGAGAGCGAGAGAGAGAGAGCGCAAATACAGATTAAGTATATATACAATCTATATATAGAGCAACTACAGATTAAACTAAAGGAAGAATAGGCAGAAATAAAACCCTACTTTCAATAATGAATAGAGCACTCAGACAAAAAAGTCAATAAGGAAACAATGGACCTGAACAACACTACAGAACAAATGGGCCCCAGGGACGTTCAGAGCACTCCACCCAACAACAGAAGGAACACTTCTTTCTCTCAAGCTCACAGGAAACATTATCCAGAACAACTTATATGTTAGGTTGCAAAACAAGTTTTAACAAATTCAAGATGATTATAATCATACCATGATCAGTATCTTTTCTGATCACAATGGAATGAAACTAGAAATCAATACCAAAAGTAAAATTGGCAATTTTCACATATTTGTGATTTTTAACATTTTTGAACACTAGGACAAAGATTAAATTAAAAAGTCAATTAATAAATATCATACAAATGAAAGCAACAAAACACATAACACACCAAAGCATACGGGATACAGCAAAAGCAGTACTAAAAAGGAATTTTATAGCCATAATGCCTACATTAAAAAAGAAGATATATCTCAAAGCATCTAATTTTACTCCTCAAGGAACTAGAAAAAGGAGAACAGACTAAGCCCAAAGTTGGGAGAAAAGGAATAATATAGTAAAAATAAGTGAAATACAGAAAAGCACTTAAAAAAACAATGAATCTAGGGGTGACTCAGTGGCTCAGTCGGTTAAGCGTCCGACTTCAGCTCATGATCTCATGGGCATGATCTCATGGTTCATGAGTTCAAGCCCCACATCAGGCTCTGTACTGACAGCTCAGAGCCTGGAGCCTGCTTCAGATTCTGTATCTCCCTCTCTCCTCCCCCTCCCCCACTTGCACTCTTTCTCTCTGTCAAAAATAAACAAACATTAAAAAAAAATTAAGTATCAGTGAATCTAAAAGTTTTGAAAACAGAATTGACAAATTCTTAGACTAAGAGAAAAGAACAAGGTAAAAATTTAGAAACAAAAGAAGAGGCATTACAACTGAAGACGCAGGGAGAATAAAAGGATCATAAGAGACTAGTATAAACAAATTATACTCTAACAAATTGGACAATCTAGAATGCCAGAAGCCGAGCTATCCAACCAGCCTGAGGGTGGTGGATGGATCGGGACTGCAGGGCAGTCCACCGATAGTGAAGCTTCTTGTACTCCCACTTTTATGTAATTTGGCGTTAATAAAACTACCTGGGGAATTTTCTGTTGGGGAATTGACCTTGACAGGCCCCCTGGGAAAAGAACCATTGGGGAAAGAAATAAGTTTCCACAAGGAAATTGTACAGCCCTACATTTAGCCCTTGCCACCCCTTATAAAGACTCCTCTACCTAAAGGAAGGATAGCTTCATGTATTTCTCAGCCACGGAAGGAATGAATGGGTTTAAAAGCCCCACTCCGTCAACAAAGGAGTGCATATTTGGGCACCAGTTACTCCAACTCCTAGGCCCACTTGGCCCCCAAGAGGCATTCCAGATGATGATTGAACCTAGTCGGTTAAAGCACAGAATGATTCATTAGTTCCTAGGTGCATTGTCTCTCTGAGAATGCATAAGGCATGGGTTCCTAAGGCCCTCTTGGCCCCTTCATGACACCTCGGACTGAGGCGAACACTTTTGTTCCTCAAACCACAAATGGTTCGAGTAAACAACTAAGAGGTCATGTCCCTGTAACTGTTCCATTTGAGATGTTGAGAGATAGATGACCTTTCATGAAAACAGCAAAGCAAATGCTTTATAGATTATAGATAAATGTAGATACATAATGAAAATAATGTAAGACATTAAACAATAAGCAAAGGGCAGGAGGAAACATTACGAGAAAATAGCCATGTTATTCCTTAAAGGGTGATTACACATAGGAACATTTTTAGAATTAGGTAATGCCAGAAAATATAGATGATGCATGCTATAAGGAAATTACTAACAAATATAATGCCACGTTTGCCACAATAAAGCAGCCAATTCAACACACTGCTGTTGTCTGTGTCCATTTTTATTTTTGTTTTATTTTGTTTTATTTTCACTTTTTCACCAACTCTGTTCATCCTTCGGGAACCCCTGGACCTGGTGGAGCTGGACTCCAGCACTAGAAAAAATAAATTCCTAGAAATATACAAACTACTCAGACTGAACCATGAAGAAACAGAAAATCTGAACAAAACTATAACCAATATGTTTGAATCAATAATCAAAAAACATCCCAAAGCCCAGAATCAGATGGCTTCAATGTTGAATACTAAAAAAAAAAAAAGTGAGAAGAATTAACACCAGTTCTCTTCAAACCCTTCAAAAAATTTGAAGAAGGAATACTTCCAAACTAATTTTATGAGGACATTACCCTGATATCCAACCCAGGGAAAGACATTACAAACAAAGTACAGACCAATAACCCTGATGAACATAATAAATTCAAAAGTTCTCAAACAAACACTGGCATGGGGCGCCTGGGTGGCGCAGTCGGTTAAGCGTCCGACTTTAGCCAGGTCACGATCTCGCGGTCCGGGAGTTCGAGCCCCGCGTCAGGCTCTGGGCTGATGGCTCAGAGCCTGGAGCCTGTTTCCGATTCTGTGTCTCCCTCTCTCTCTGCCCCTCCCCCGTTCATGCTCTGTCTCTCTCTCTGTCCCAAAAATAAAATAAACGTTGAAAAAAAATTAAAAAAAAAAAACAAACACTGGCAAACTGACTCAAACAGCATATTAAAAAGATCATACGCCATGACTACGTTTTGATGATTTATCCCTGGGATGCAAGGATGGTTCTGCATATGAGAGATCAATGCGATGTACTGTGTTAATCCAATGAAGGGTAAAAATTGCATGATCATCTCAATAGATGCAGAAGAAGCATTTCACAAAATTTGACACCATTCAGGATAAGACTCTCAACAAACTAGGATTACAAAGCCCCATACCCCAAGCCCATAGTTAACATCAGACTCAGTGGTGAAAAGCTAAAAACTTTCTCTGAGATCAAGCGCAATGCAAAGAGACCACCCTTGCCACTTTTATTCAATATAGTACTGCAACTTCTAGTCAGAGCAATCGGGGAAAAAATAAATGGCATCCAAAACAGAAAGGTAAAAGCAAAATTATCTGCTTGCACATGACATGATCTTACATGTAGAAAATCAAAGATCTTTTTTAAAAATGTTAAAATTGGGGCACCTGGGTAACTCAGTAGGTTAAGCATATGACTTCAACTCAGGTCATGATCTCACAGTAGTGGGTTCGAGCCCCACATTGGGCTGTGTGCTGACAGCTCACAGTCTTGAGTGTGCTTTGGATTCTGTGTCTCCCTCTCTCTCTGTTCCTCCCCCATTTGTGTTCTTTCTCTTTCTCTCTCAAAAATAAAGATTTTAAAACTTTTAAATAAAAATTAAAAATTAAAAATGTTAAAATTAATAAATAAACTCAAAGTTGTAGGATAATAAATGATCTTACAAAAACCATATCTATACAATTGACCATCTGAATAGGAAATTAAGAAAATAATCCCATTTGCAAGATACTCATAAACCATAAAATACTTTGGAATAACTTAAAAAGGTGAAAAACTTGAACTCTGAAAAGTGTGATACATTGTTGAAAAAAATTAAAGACACCAATGGGAAGAAATCCCATATTCATGAATTGGAAGACCCAATAAATGTTAAAATGTCCATACTACCCAGTTCGATCCACAGATTCAGCACAACCCCTGTTAAAATCTCAAGAACTTTTTTTTCATAGAAGTTTAAAAAAATTCAAAACTTTGTATCATACCACAAATAACTATAATAGATAAATTTGGATAAAGAAAAAAAAGCTGGAGACAAGATGCTTCCTGATATCAGAATATATTACCAAGCTATGGTAATTAAAACAGTATAGTAGTGATATAAAAAAAGACATACAGGAATGGAAAAGGATAGGCAAGAAATAAACCCACGCAATACAGTCAATTTATTTTTGCAAGGATGTCAAAAATATACAATAGTAAAAAGATAATTTCTTCAACAAATGGGTTTGGGAAAACTAGATATTCTCATTCAAAACAGAGATTCAGCCTTAATGTGATGCTATACACAAAAATCAACTCACCACAGATTAAAGACTTAAATTCAACAGCTAAAACTAAAATACTAGAAGAAAATAGACAAAACAGAAACCCAAAAAACAAAAAAAACAAAAAACGCTCCTGCACAAGAACCTCCTTGCACTGCTGGTGGGAATACAAATGGTTGCAGCCACTGTGGGAAACAGTATGGAAGTTCCTCAAAAAGTGAAAAACAGAACCACCCTCTGACTCAGTAATTTCACTACTAGGTATTTACCCAAAGGATACAAAAAACTGGATTTAAAGGGGGCACATATACCCTGATATTTATAGCAGCACTATTGACAATAGCCAAATTATGGAAAGGGCCTAAATATCCATTGACTGATGAATGTATTAAAAAAAAAAGTGAGATGTAGGGGCGCCTGGGTGGCGCAGTCGGTTAAGCATCCGACTTCAGCCAGGTCACAATCTTGCGGTCCGTGAGTTCGAGCCCCACGTCGGGCTCTGGGCTGATGGCTCAGAGCCTGGAGCCTGTTTCCGATTCTGTGTCTCCCTCTCTCTCTGCCCTTCCCCCATTCGTGCTCTCTCTCTGTCCCAAAAATAAAATAAACTTTGGAAAAAAAAAAAGTGAGATGTAAACACAACAGAATATTACTCAGCCATCAAAAAAGAATGAAATCTTACCATTTGCAATGACATATATGGAGCTACAGTGTGTCATGCTAAGCGAAATAAGTCAGAGAAAGACAAATACCACATGATTTCACACTCATATGTGGAATTTAAGGAACAAAACAGATGACATATGGGAAGGAAAAAGAGAAGCAAATCATAAGAGACTCTTAAACTATAGAGAACACACTAAGGATTGATGGGGAGATGTGGGGGATGGGCTAAATGGGTGATGGGTATTAAGGAGTATACTTATTATGAGGATCATTGGGTATTATGTGTAAGTGATCAATCACTAAATTCTACTCCTGAAACCATTTTTACACTATATGCTAAGCAGAAATTAAATAAAAATTAAAAAAATGAAAAATACCTGTGCACCAAAGGAAACATTTCAAAGAGTAAAAAGTCAACCAGTCGAGTCTGAGAAAATACTTGCAAACCTTATTTTTGATAAAGGGTTAATATCTAAAGTATTATAAGTAACTTCTACAAATAGAGGAAAGCACTTGATTAAAAACTGGCATAAAAGTTAAATAGCTCTCCAAAGACGACACACAAAATGTCCAAAAATATATGAACAGATGCTCATGACCATCATGGAAATGATGATCAAAACCACAATGAGGTATCACCTCAAATGTGTTATAATGGCTGTCATCAAAATACAAGAGGTAACTAATGTTGGTGTGGATAGGAGTAAAAGGAACACTTGTACAGTATTGGTGGGAATGTAAATTAGTGTGACCACTATCAAAAACAGTATTTTGAGGTTCCTCAAAAATTTTAAAATGTAACTACCATATGACTCAGAAATCCCACTTCTGAGTATTTATCCAAAAGAAGTGAAATCACCATCTCAAAAAAGATATTTGCATTCCCATATTCATGCGGTGTTATTCAAAGTAGTCAATATGGAAACAACCTAAATGTCCATGGATAGGTAAATGGATTTAAAAATGGTAGATATAAATACAATAGACTATTATTCAGCTTCAAAAAAGATGGAAAAAATGACAGATGTGATAGCAGTGTGTCCTCAAATTTCATCCATTTCAAGTGAAATAAACCAAATGCAGAAGGATGAGTGTAGTGTGATGTGACTTATATGATGTATCTGTAACAGTCAAACTCATAGAAGCCAATACATTCCTCTGATCATTTCTTTGACAGATAAAACTATCAAGAAGGAGGCCAAATTACAGTTTAAGATATTTCTGTCAAAAAAAGTAGTGGTATGTAAACTATTCTATTTCCACTATCTACCGGTTTGAAGTGTTCTCTTCTACTGCCAATAGAGAGTTGAACCACATGCCTTAATACAGAGTTCATAAAATATGGTAACAGCTATGTAGAATTCTTGGATACTTATAATTCAACTTAGATTTTAGTTGAGCACTATCATATAGGTAGGAAATAGGGCTATTTTAAGGGGCAAATAAAGATACGGAGTTTCTCATTTCCATATTTTGCATTTGGATCTGTTGTCTAGTGTATTTGAAATTTGAGATTATCAAGATTGTTTTCTTTCTTAGACAACCATTTCCTATAAAAAAACTAAGATTAGAAAAAAAACCCAAATGAATCTCTGTAATTATTAAAAAATACAGTTATCTATAAAAGATTCATATTAAACTGCACATAAAAGGGAAATTTGGTTTCTATTTTTAGAAATTACACCAAATCTACTATTATTTCTCCTTTGAAGTGATTACTTTTCAAAGAACTAAAACTCTAATATCTAATTATTTATAAACTTATGCTCTAACTCTGATATTTTTACCAAAATATAAATATATTTTATATTGACTAAAATATAAATTAGGGGTGCCTAGTGGCTCAGTTGGTTGGGTGTCTGACTTCGGCTCAGGTCATGATGTCATGTCTTGTGGGTTCAATCCCTGCGTCAGGCTCTGTGCCGATAGCTCAGAGCCTGGAGTCTGCTTCAGATTCTGTGTCTCTCTTACTCTCTCTCTCTGCCCCTCTGCACTCATGCTCTGTCTCTCAAAATTTAATAAATATTTTTTAAAAATTTAAATATAAATTAAAGTTATGTGTGTGGAAGACTGAATTCAAGAAAATGTACATTAAATTTGATATTAGTTTTCTGTAGTGGAATGATTAGATTTGTTTTGAAATGTCAGTATTCATCTTGTGCCTTGGTCTTTTATTTTTAATTTTTAAAATTTTTTTTTAATGTTTATTTCTGAGAGAGACAGAGCATGAGCATGGGAGGGGCAGAGAGAGCCAGAGACAGAATCTGAGGTAGGCTCCAGGCTCTGAGCTGTCAGCAAAGAGCTCGATATGGGGCTCAAACTCATGAGCTGTGAGATCATGACCTGAGCTCAAGTCAGACGCCTAACTGACTGAGCCACCCAGGCACCCTACACGTTCGTCTTTTAAAAAATATGAGCATATAAAATTTAATATAGTAATAATTAAAATATCACAGTGAAAATCTTCAGGTATTTTATGGTTCAAAATTTGTGCTACATTGAGAACATTCACATAGTTGAAATACATTGATTTGAAATTAATCACTACCCTTTTTACAACATAGAAATGTATTCCATGCAGACAGAGCGAGAAGTATTTCCTCTATCATTACTAGTATAAAATGGAGTGGTCACGGTGGGTGTGATCATTCAATATACACACTTTTGTGAGAACTGATTTTAAAAGAAATGGCTATAAAACTGCAAAACAGAGTTTGAATGCCTAGCTATACTATGGATTTTTTTATAAACACTTTAGGTCCATTTATGAGTGAAATTCCTCACTTTGGTTAATCACATTATCATGAATTTTATTACATAAACCATAAACCTAGATTTTAACTCTAGTTTTCTGTTTTCTATACTCTGTACAACCAACCACTTAGCAAATCCACCATGACCATTGACTTATGCAGGCACATGTACTGGTGGGTTTTGGGTGTATTTGTTTTTGTTGCATGTTTTGTGTGTGTGTGGAGACAGAGAGAGAGAGAGAGAGAGAGAGAGAGAGAGAGAGAGAGAAGTAGGGTATTTGGAGGAGTTTTCTCATAATTGAACATAGGTTCTGCAGTTGGCTGATTAATAGCCCCAAAAGATATACAAGCCCTAATCCCTGAACTCTGTGGGTGTTACCTTATAAGTAAAATCGACTTTGCACAGATGATTAATTTAAGGATTGTGACACTAAGAAATAATCCCAGAATATGTGGATGTATCATAATTTTAATCACAAGCATCCATATAAGGTGATGGCAGTGAGAGATTTAACAGAGAACAGGAGAACACGATATGGGCAGAGATCGGAGCAACGTCCTTTAAAGACAGAGGAAGGGGACACAAGCCAAACAATGTAAGTGGCCACCTAAAGCTAGAAAGAAGGAAGGAAATGGAGTCCCTCCCCCTGTCCAGAGATGGCAGAAGGTGCCTACAAGGCACCTTTGGGCCAATGAAACAGATATTGGACTGCAGACCTACAGAACTGTTAGAAAATACATTTATGATGTTTTAAACCACTAAATTCAATAATGTATTACAGTGTATACATTGCTAATAATATATTACAGCAGCAATGGCAAAGGAAAACAAGTTTCTTGTCTTGATTCTGAATTTAGAGTCACTTTAAAATGCCAATCTAATCATTGAATGTTTCCCAAGTACCTAGCAAGGAAAATGCACAAGAGCAACCAAGACAGTAGTTCATTCTGCCTCTCTGATCTCTTCCTTGGGGTCTCTGTTCCTTATCATCTAAAAATACCAAACTTTGCATTGGTCTTTAAGGTTTTTCATAGTTCCTGAAGTCTCTTGGCAACATTTGCCTCTTCTATTACACTGATTACATACATCTGTTATGGTAATTAACACATGGTCTTATAGTTCTTAGCTTTCAATTGGCCTTTTCCTCTAAAATTATGAACTCATTGAGGACTCTCACAGACTAGCTCAATGCCTGATACATAGAGCTACATAATGTTTCCCAAATAAATGAATATTAAATCCATAGTTCTGCTCATCAAATATCCAATATAAAGGTTTTTATTTGGTCATTTATTTTTATGTATCAATTATGCACTATGGTTACTGATTCAACTGTCTCCACACTACAACAATCTTCCACTAGTAATGTTATAGTTAAAACAAAACTAAACTAAAAACACATCCCAAATATCCCAGGAATTCGCCACCACATGTATTAAAGCATATTTTCACTTTGTTACATTTGACTGTAGCAGTGAGTTAGACACAGAGTCAGGACACAGAGGCTTTTCTTTCCAGGAAGCAACTATATTCGCACCAGCACAAGCTCAGCATGCTAAGATCCCCAAAAGGCTGAGCCCTGAATGCAGCTGGAGGGGAGGGTGTTGCCTTTTGTACAATTTTTGCTCCTTTGTCTCCCATATATACTAACATACAGTCTGAATGGGTGGTCTATGTTACAGAGTCATGAGGAAGGTCATGCACGGACACATAACCAGGTTGCCTTCCCTTGTCTTGAGGTTTTCACCACATTCCTGAGGGAGGGGCTCTACCACATGATCTCTGAATTTACAGAACCTCAGCTCTTTGTTCTAGGACCTCTTCACCTCAAAGGCTTAAGAATCTCTACACCCAATGCTGAGATCTCACTTCCTTCTTTGGAGCCCTTTGTGGCTATGGTCTCTGGTAAGTTAGCTGTAGTTTTTCAATATTCACATGTAATGAATGGTCAGCAATTATCTTTGAGGTGTTGAATGCCCCCTCCTTCATCATAAGATCCCACATGAGATCTGCCTTCACTCATAAAGGCCATGTTCATGGTCCATATACTTCTTTGTTTTCTAGAGAACACCCTCATCATGGTGAGTCATATGGGACTCGTTATTTTAAGTAGCAATCATCACACTCTTCTACCAGCTCCTAGACACTACTACTCCATCTATCTCATTCTTTATTCATTCACTCATACAAGCCTTCATTCAGATATTTTCTCCTTTTAAATGATTTTGTGTAATACTGAAATAAAAACAATTGTATTTAAAACTTTGAGCTTATTAATGTCAATATTAATAATAATAATATAATATTTGAAATAATTCAAATTCAAAAGGATTCACGGGTGCCAGGCAAAGGTCATGGTAAGGAATGCAGAATGTCTTGGCACATTTTCTAACTAGCTAAAATATTTCTTAGATATCTCAGTAATGCTCTTTGTGATGTAAGAGGTCACTAAGAGGTCACTAAGAGGTCACTAAGAGGTTAAGAGAGGACACAGAACCAGAAGAAAATCCAGGAATGGAAATGAGGTCACTGATATATTCTAAATGTAAATATGTGTTTTTGTCTTGGATAGAGAAGATCATGGATAAAGTCCTAAGATTCCTTTTAATGAAGCTGTTGCAATGTGACTATAGATATTAGACTTAAACCATGTCCTAACTTTAATGTCTTATTGTGTTTGTGGTTTCAGCAGCCTAAAATATTTTAAATAACCTAATCAAATAGGTTGATTATTCTAGTCACCATGAGATCTGGGGGAAGTCTGCAAACACGTTAGCACAATATTTGATATTTTCCCTCTCATTAAGAAGGTTATTGCTTGAAATTAAAAGTGACTGATCTCTGCTGCTTGAACTGGGTTGAAAGACACTAGTAAATTTGTATAACATACTCATGTAATTGAACACATGCCAAAAAACCAGACTCATATAGGTTAGACATATAGGTTAGTCTGTCCTTAAAAAAGCAAACCTCTTCTCAGTGGGACCAAGTTTCAAAATTGCAGAATATGCCATTCCAGAGGAGCCCAACAGAAAAAAAAATAATCACTTATGTCTCAGGAGATATCAGGCAGGAATGTAACAGTGAGGAAGCCTCACTTTTAGGGGTAGCATTTGAGGAGTAGGTAGAACACGGGTGCTTGAAGAGTTTAAGTATTGAGACTCCTTCCATTTCCTGGGCAGCAGGGTCTGGCTTTCAATGTCAGGATTCCAAGTACCCCATTAATGTTCATTCAGTGAATGCATGAATGGTAAGAGCAGATCAGCAAAGCAGTTTAGAAAGAATTAAGGAATCTGGGGACCTAGAGAGTATGAGACAGTTTACATATTTGAAATCGGTAGCATTTTTATACCTCTCCTTTGTTTTAGATCTTATGTATTATAATTAGTTGCATAATATTTATCCCAGCACATGTATTAAATGTAAAAATAATTAATACACATAAGTATTCTGGCTTTATTACTAGAACTGGGATAAGGCTCAGAGGTTTGTTCCCAAGAAATGAGGCCTTAGTAGTCCAACTGCTAAAATGAGAATCATTTTTGAAAGCAAATCTGAAGAAATCACTGAGCCTGAAGCCAAGGGCCTCTTTAATTTCCTCTGAATAAGAGAAACATTAATCCCTGAAATTCGGTTGACATTAAGTCTTTAAGAAGGAGGATCTGTTTTGTCCCCAGTGTTCAATAATGAAAAGTGGATGCTAGACAGAGTCATATTTTTTGGTAGCAGAAAAAGAACTGGACTTCGAATAGAATTCCTGGGTTATAATCTATCATTTCCTTGCTGTTTTACCTTAGGGGGAAAAGGTTATTTGACTGTCATGAATATCAGTTTATTTACCTGCAAAGCAGGAGTTAAAATGACTTTAATTTTCATTAAAGTGGACAGGAAGTGGTTAAAACTTACACCTTGATCTGTTACTGCCAAAGAGAAGTTTAATGCCAAGAACGGAGACGGCGCCAGAAAACAGGTGATCTGATTTCAACTCAGATTCCAAACAAGAAATGATTCATCTCTACAAGAGAGAGTTTGAAATGCCACTCTTGTTGCCCTAGCACACGGAACGCTAATTGAAGCAGAGAACGGAATTGGCAGAAGCACACTCATGAGGACAGGAAATATTTAGGTTAGAAGGAGAGAAACCAATCTCCGATGTGATCAAGTAAATCCTATTACTAGAAATTAGATTTTCTTTACTTTTTTTTTTTATGTGTTCTCATGTCAAAGTCATAGAAACTATTTGAGGAACTTGAACTTTGTCTGCCTACCTTAGAATTAGGCCAAGCCAACTTTTACCACATGTGCCAAAGCAATGTTACAAAAATCTAAACATTCAGAGTACGTTGAATCGAAACACAGCCAATATAGGATGAGCACTTTTTTAAAAAATGTTTATTTTTGAAAGAGAGCAAATGGGGGAGGAACAGGGAAAGAGGGAGCCAGAATCTGAAGGAGACTTCCTGAGGTCAGGGAAGACCCAAGGCGGGACCCCAACTCATAAACCGTGAGATCATGACCGGAGATGAAATCAAGAGTAGGATGCTTCACCGACTGAGCAACCCAGGCACCTCAGGAGGTACATTTTCAATCATTTTAATCATTTCCAGATGTAAAAGACGTTAAGAGTTCAGTAATCAAGGGCAAGTAATACATGAGCATCCAAGCCGATTTTATAGATCCCAAAAAAGGGATTTGAGCAGTGTAAAGATTACTCTATTATTCCCACCGATAAAAACATTACCAGTGATTCCTTGAAGTGCTGAGAACCTGGATACTGGGATTGAACTCAGTATGTATCGTGGGAACAATATTTAGAATGCATGTGGATGTCAAATAGTTCTTATTTCAGAACAAGGCCTCAAAGAACTACAACAAGTAGTCTTGCTCTAATCACTTGTATAAAATTCCAATTTATTTATTTAATTCCAAATTCCGATTTAAAGAAGTCATGATTTTACTACAGATTGGTTATTTGGTAGAGTGAATTCAACATAATTTTGAGGATTCAAATAAAGTGCGTAAAAGTATCTTTCTCAGCACATACTAAGCACACAGTAAAATGAAATGGAGTTATAATAATTTAAAAATGTATCGTTTGTCCTTTTTGTTATCCAATGGCATGAGATCAAGTCTGTTTTATTTAGTAGGCAATGGAAAAACTACGTAAAACTTGTATTTGAATGTGTTAATTTTGGAAAAGAGGTGGGGGGGGGAAGAGAGGGAGGCTTGACCACTCGATTACTATATAAATATAGGTAATAGTATTTATTAGTCATCCTCTTTTTTTAAATTTTTTTAACGTTTATTTATTTTTGAGACAGAGAGAGACAGAGCATGAACAGGGGAGGATCAGAGAGAGGGAGACACAGAATCCGAAACAGGCTCCAGGCTCTGAGCTGTCAGCACAGAGCCCGACGTGGGGCTCAAACTCATGGACTGCGAGATCATGACCTGAGCCGAATAGGCCGCTCAACCAACTGGGCCACCCAGGTGCCCCCAGTCATCCTCTTAAAATAGAATTCCATGCTGTCGATAAATGGAGTTGTAGACCAATATTTATTTTCTTGAAAGTATTTTTGTGATATACTGCTAAAGTTTTCAAGAAATACAGTAATGTACAGTTAGCCCTTTGTTAAAAATATACGTATGTGTTTGCAAGCATATTGTGCATTTTCTATGTATATATTCTATGCAATATTATAAATGTCTTAAAAGATATAAACCAAGTCTAATCTTGGCTTATTTGATTTGCATAATTACTATGCTTTTTATGAAACATACTTTCTAAAAGTTATTAGAAGCTGCAAAATAAACGATATAAATTGATATTCGTACATTTTAGCACTCACATCTTATTTTCAAATGTTTTGAAGGCTTTATTAGAACAAAAGATTTAGTATGATTCAAAAGATAACCTACTTAGGTCTCTACTGTAAGATACTAAACTTTGCCAATATTTTCTGCGTATTTAAGACTGCTGATGCTTGAGAATAAAGCTGTGATAATATGTTTAAGTCAAAATTAAACATTTTACTGCATATTATAAATACTAATTTCTAGTTATATTAATCTTGTATTACTATTTGTAAATGTCAAATATCTATTCATACATGAGATTTATTTGCATGTAAAAAATACAGGAAAAGTGTAAATATGTCATCATTACAAGGCTATGTTAAAAATCCAAAAGGCTCATAAAATAGAATTTCTTAATCTAATAAAAATTCATTACATACATTATCTGAATTACAAAAAATTACTTCATATAAAATTTTATTTTCTTTGTACAATGTTAGTTTCACATTCTTAGTCTTAACAGAAAAGTCTGGGAGAAAAATACTAATAAAAGATTAGCATTGGGGCTCCTGGGTGGTTCAGTCAGTTAAGCATCTGACTGTCAATAGTGGCTCAGGTCATGATCTCAGTGTCCTAGGATTGAGTCTTCCATTGGGTTCTGCACTGAGCATGAAGCTTGCTTGTGATTGTCTCTCCCCCTTTCTCTCTGCCCCTTTCCCCTACTCGCTCTCTCCTCTCTCTCACCTCTTTCTCAAAATAATAAACTTAAAAAATATTAGCATTTACTTATGTCAGAGAAGTCAAAATGATATTTTTAGAATCACTTTCCCTTAAAAATATTGCACTGCCCTTAAAGAATAGAGTCCTAATCTTTATAAACTGTTTGGAAATAGGTAAACTTTCTATCCTATCTATATTTTCTCTACGAAAATAGGGTCTAACTTGTAAGGAAAATGTGATATTTAGTAGAATGCTATCAAAAGAGTTTAAATTATAGCACCTTTTGGTACAGCTTCAACAAAATTAGAGATTCTATGAAATAAACTTAAATTTTGTAAAGCGGTTAATGTTACCCATAACTGAATTAAGTTTGCTCTTCATTGATATCAGTTTGAAATCCAAACTCCTTCACCTAATAAAATAGTTAACCAACTGGATTTACTTTCTTTCATCTCGTACCATTTCTTTTCTTCTTTCCACTCTAGACTAGAAACATTGATCCCTCATAATTTATCAAACGTTCAGATCATCTGCTAGCATCCAGATCTTTACAGGTGCCGTTCCCTTAGCCTGAGGCTTGGGGCATACATCAAAACCTGTTTCATTTCGCTAACAGCTTTACCCTCTCATTTCTTACTAGTTTGATTTCATTTAGAGATGGCATTTTCTTTGCAGAATCTTCCTTGACCCACCAACACTAAAGTAGGTATTCTTTCTACCTGTACTTAGAGCCCACTCTACTGTGATTACCTACATTCTTTCTTATTCTCCACATAACAGATCCTGGATTTCAGGATTTCTGATCGTCATCCCCGGTGCCTGGTATAGTACCTTATGTTAGGCACTCAACATCTTGGATGAATGGATGGTGTATATTAATTCTGGCATATGGCTCAAAAGCACTTACTGCCAATCAAATTCATGAATTAAGCTTTCCATTCATACTCCTGTTATGACAATTTATCTTTTGATAGCTTAAATTAAACTACATGGTTTGTTCATAACTGTAAACATATGAAAGTATCTATTAAACCAAATGCCTATTGTGGTAACAAAAATATTTTGGATTCAGTAAGTCTCTTAGTTGATTCTAACACACAGGAAATTAAATTTTCCAGCCTCCTTCACAGTTGGGTGGGACCAGAAGACTGACTTGCAGTGAATGGAATGTGGGCAGGGGTGACAGATGCCCTGTGCCATGCCAGCCTGGCCTCTAAAAGTTCCCTTCTGATCTCTCACAACCTCTTGGCACTTGCCTCTATGCCAAATGGAAGAAAACAGTCTATGTTAATAACCACGTAGATTCCCCCATCACTGACACCAACTTGCTTTAGACCATGTTTTAAACAAGAAGTAAAACTGTGTGTCTTTAGCTATTGAGACTTTGGCATATAGGAATTAGTCTGGCCAGGCTCAAACAGCAATTTGCAAAGTTCTCTCTAAAACAATAGGGTGTGCGTATAATACCTGTGAGGAAAATTTGATAATTTTAGCAATAAGATGCTATAAAGAGGATTTAAACTCCAAAGACTCTTTGAATCAAAACTTTAACAAAAGGCAGATTTAAATTTTAGAAAAAAATGTATGTTATTTCAACATCCCTCTTTATCATGTTTTGTTTGGGAAACTTATCAGCATATACAAATTAGAAAGTTATATAATGAACCCAGGTACCTATTAGCCAGATTTAACAGTTATTAACAATTTTTGTATATTGTATAATTTATTCCATGACCCTTTAAGGTTGAATCCTCTCAGCAAATCTAACATACCATGCCATTTCACCCTTAGATACTTGATGTATCATGTTGACATTTTGTATATAAACCATACAGTTTTCACATCTAAAATTTTTTTAGTTAAAAATCTCTTAATACTACCTAAGTAGTCAATACTCACGTTTCCCTCATTATCACACTATTCTTTTTTCAGTTGATTATCCACCAGTCCTTTGAGTTATAGCTCAAATTTCTTTTACAGCCTTCAATTTTTATTTTCCATGCCATTCATTTTCTGGCAAAGTAAATATTGTCCTATAGATGGTCATCTGACAAACCTGTTTCTGTGTACATATACAACTTCATTCATCACTAAGTTCATTTGGCTGGCTGATAGAGTTGCCTCGGAGGTAGAACACGCACTACAAGTGTTACAGCAAACTCTATACTGGAATCAGCGGCTGCTGCTGAAATACATCAAGTCTGGAGAGATGAACATTGGTTGGAGAATATTGTTAGGTAAAGGAGGGAAACATGAAAAAGCATTTCTTCCATCTTCGCCCGCCTTCCAGTCTCCAAAAGCATCCCTATTCTGTCTACTTCTCTTGAGTTGTTCTGGTTATAGGTTTCTTCTTCCTGCTTTTTTTTTTCCTTTTCACCCCTAGATAGGTTTTATTAAATAGACTCATGAATTTTGTGCTCTTCAATTTTGGAATATATATACACATACATATGTATATACATGCATTCTCCACATCGACACCCTTATATAGAATAAAACTTCTCAGGGATGCAGTATAGTTGCTTGGAATGTGTTTGATCATTTTAAGACTTACTTTTTAATCTGTTAGTGTAGGTTCTAAACAGTCTTGATTAGAACTAATTTGGCTTTAGTATTATTTATTAAGGGTATTTGAGCCAATACCTTTTGACAGATTCTATTCAATTCCCCGTGTGTAAATCGGTCTGTTTGCTGTGGTTCTAAAAAAGTGGACTATTCAAACTTTATACGATCTCTAGAAATTGTTTTACTTCCCCTTTTCATATTTTATTCCCCTGACTTCCCAGTGTTTTATTACCTGTATATTCAATCAAAGACTTGGGAAACTCCACACCGTCCTGTGAGTCTCTGGATCTTCCTTCCTCAACACCCTCCTCTCCAGTGCTTGCCCTGACAAATTGAATCTGCCTTGGCATCCCTGAAGTCTGAAGCATGTCTCCTCAATGCGGTGATATCAGCTTCGTACGTGTCCCTATTCCCTGTGCTACAGCCTGAAAACTGTCTGCAGGGTAGGGAAAATCATAAAATTTACCTCATTTCTTTCCCTTCTCTTGGAGACTGTTGCCCTACCTTGCCTGTCTTCCAGTGTTCAAAAACTATTCTTTTCTATATTTTGTCTAGTTTTTCCTTAATTCCTTATTACAGAAGGACAGGAAGTCTGTTCCTGTCAGTCAGTCATACCTGGGGGCAAAAGACACTTCCAGTTTTCTTTTACTTAGTGTTTGAATAAAACTGTTTTCATTATTTCACTTTAATCTTTATATTTAAAGTGAATTTCTTTTAAAGAGAATGGGAATTTGTATTTTATTATAGTCTGACAATCTCTACATTTTAATTGCAACTTTTGGACCTTATATTTAATAAGATTATTAATACAGTTGTTAAAATCTTGCTTGTTTCTTATTTGTGTCAATTGTTCTTGTTTTTTTCTTTGTTTTTTTAAATATATTTGACACACAAAACACATTATTACATTTACTTCAGGGGTACAAAATAGTGATTCAACTTCTGTATACATTAGGCTATCCTCACCACAAGTGTAGCTACCGTCTGTCACCACACAACACCATTACAATATTACTGACTCTAATCCCTATGCTGTACCTTTTATCCCAGTGACTTACTCATTCCATAACTGGAAGCATGAATCTTCCACTGCCCTGCACCCATTTTGCCCACTCCTGTTTTTTCTTCTCTTTATTTATACTCAGTTAATCCAAAATAATACAGATAATCTTTTTTTATCTTCACTATTGACTTATTAGCTATACCTTTTTATTGAATGTGATGTTGATTCTAGAGTTTATGATCTGCATCATTAACTTGTCACCAGATACTATCAAATACTTTTCATATAGTTTAAGACTCTTCAACAGTGTAGTTTGGGTGTTGGCGTGTGTGTGTATTGTCATACTTTTTATTTCTACCTATTTAGTAAACAGCCATTCTTTTCATTATTTTTCATAATATTTTGAAAAACTTATGTATATCACACTTCTATCTATCCCATGTTTGTCATTTGTGATACTTATTTAGATTCAAAGTTTTTATATTTTGGGGCACCTGGGTGGCTCAGTCGGTTGAGCACCCGACTTTGGCTCAGGGTCATGATCTCATGGTTCATGAGTTCAAGCCCTGCGTTGGGCTCGCTCTGTGCTGCCAGCTCAGGGCCTGGAGCCTGCTTTGGATTCTTTGTCTCCCTCTCTTTCTACTTCTACCCTGCTCATGCTTTGTCTCTGTCTCAAAAGTGAATAAAGATTTTTTAAAAAATTAAAAAAAAAAGTTTTAATATTTTATCTAAAAAGCCAGATGGTAAATTGTTTAGGCTTTACTGGCTATATATATAGTTTCTGTTAAATATGCTTTTTTTAAAATAGCATTTTAACAACAGAAAACATTCTGACCTCTCAGGCTGTTAAAGAGAGAGAGAGACGGACACATCCTAGGTCAAATATGGCTGCAGGCTTAATTTTACCAAAGCCACATTTAGATGCAAAATTTCATCAAGTGTCATTTTTCTCATGTGCTTGTTTCCATATTTGTCACAAAAGTCTGATAATGAAATTTGTCAACTTTTGTTTGCCTGAAAAGTCTATCTTCATTTCTAGCACATTTTTTGCTTGATATTTGATTTTAGGTTAACATTTTTCTCTTCTTTGAGTACTTTAATGAAGTTGTGCCTTATTGTCTTCTGGCAAGTTTAACTTCTGACCAGCCTACAATCATTATTATGTCTGCTTTTCCATGTATAAGTGTCTTTTTTATTCCCTTGGATACCGTTTAGATTTTTTTTCCTCAAAGTTTTTTTTTTTATTAAAATGTTTTCTAGTGTGGCTGATTTATTCAGGATGGTTTTGCTGATTTGTTTTATATTTTCTCACAAATTAGCCAACTGGACATTATCTCTTCAAATACTATCTAGACTTTTCTGTATGCTCCCCCAATTAAATATTAGCCTAATTAATATTGTCTTACTGGACATGATGATCAGCTTATGTAGTCTTTTTATCCAGGAATTTTTCTTTATTGTTTTTATTGCTCCATTAAGTTCATGGGTCTTTCTTCCATGTCTGTTATTACTCCCATTCAATGTTTTGTTTGTTTGTTTGTTTTTACATTACGGATATTGAATTTATTTCAAGTAGTTTCATATGGGTCTTCTGCACCCTCAATTATTCTTCACTGCATGTTCATGCTTTATGTTAAAACTCTGATCACATTAGACATAAAATTGTTCCTTTAAACTCCTTGTCTGATGATTCCAGTTGATTCTTCTGCATCTGTTTTTAATGATGGATTTGTCTTCTGATAATAGGTTCTATTTTTCTACTTTGTATGCCTAGTAATCTTGATTGTATAGTATTTCTTGCAAATCATTTGGTTTAATGTTGGATTTACTTCTACTTTTTTAAGAAGATTATTGAAATTTGTTCTATCTCACAATTTATTTACATTCCTTCACTTTATTCCTTTTGATGCTTGATTTCAGTTTGGACAAGTTCAGAACCCATTTGTCTCAGGGTTCATTTAGTCTAATAACTAAGGTGGGACCTTAGTCCCATTTTTGGCCCCTACATTATGCCCTGTGTATTAATATGTATTATTTTTATTTGGGAAGATGAAATTGCCTCTTGTTTTCCACCCTATGTGATCTTCATGAATTGTTTTGCCTATTGCTTCCCAGCAATTCCATCCCTGGCTTCCTTGGAAAGCTGGTCAATACTCGGCCAAATACTTGAGGGGATCCCTTTCTGCAGGTCTCTTGTCTCCTCCCTACTTTTTCCTCTTCTATTGATCTACCCACCCACCCACCTACCTACCAATCCTCAATCTCCTAGATTTCCAGTATTTTTCGCTGAAAGTTATAGTCACTTTGGTTTCTGCAAGTAACAGTCTACTTTCCCAACTCAACTGAGTTATGTTTGGGTCCCCACTGACATTTTCTGTGACATGGAAAGAAACATTCTCTCGGTAATATGCTAGAAATCATAGATATAATATTGTTATTTCCCTTCTCTCATGGATCACAGACCTATGTTACCTACATTTGATGTTTGAAAACAGTTATTTCTTTCCCTACCCCCTTGATTTTCTAGTAGTTTACAGTTGTAGCAGGATGATTCTCATTGCAGTTAACCCTCTAGGGGTGAACACAAAACTGAGAAAGCACCTTTAAATACACAATTCAGTGTACTTATTTTTGTGTTAGCCTAAGCTGACCACCACCCCAGTCATGAATCACAACCTTTTATAATATCATCGTGACTGCAAGCAAAATCTGTAATTTGCTTCTAATAAAAGAACGTGGCACAAGGACTTTTCATGCACTACCCTAATGAATTTACCTTAGGTCAATCAAAAGAGATTATTCTGATAGCCCTAATCTATTCAGGTAAGTCATTTAAAAGATGGCCTAGAAGTCAGAGATTTGGAGTAGAAACTCTTGTTGATCTTAAAAAGTGAATTTAAAATGCTGCAAAGGAGTCTTTACCACATTGAAATGAAACCAGTCAACAACTTGAGAGCAGTTGCCAGGTGGATCCTTGCCTATTGAGCCTTCAGATAAGAATGCAGCCAGCCAATACCATGATTTCAGTCTTGTGAGACTTTAAGTACAGAGCTCAGATATTCAGTTCCCAGCCTTCTGACCTACAGAAATGGTTACATAAAATGATTGCTGTTTTAAGTCATTTAGTTCGTGGTAATTTATAAGGCAGCATAGAACACTAATTAAACTAAACACAATTATTCAAAGGATTCTAACTATTCATTAAATGTTGCAGCTACAAATGGAGACATACCATTCACTAAATTGTCACAAGTTAGTATTGTGATCTAATTTTCCAAATGGTGTCTCTCATTGATCACCACTTCCTCTATTCACAGAGCCCTTCTTTAGAGAACCTAGACTCCAACCTCCTTTTGACCTTTTCAGGACTTCTATTTCATTTTATTATGCTTTGTCACCTTTACATCTTTCTTCTTCTCTTACACAGCTTAAAACATAAGGCTAAATATAAAAGTCACTCCCTCACAAATATCCTGGTCTCACTTGTCCCTTTCTAGCTTTGCCATACAGTAGGAGGAAAACCTGAAAGCTAGCAAAAATAACTCATTCCCAGTTTTTTGTTTGACTCATCAAAAGTGTCTAGAAAAGCAGTATCCGGGCCAACTCTTGATTTCAGCTCAGATCATGATCTCATGTTCATGAGATCAAGCCCCGTGTCAGACTCTGCATGGAGTATGGAGCCTTCCTGGGATTCTCTCTCTCTGCCCTCCCCCAACCTCTCCTTCAAAAATAAACATTTAAAAAAGTGTCAAAAAAATGAAAACAAAACTTAAAACCAGAAAGTCTCCTGCCATGGTAAATTTCTGACAACATTACCCTAAATTACTATGGCATATTTTCTTTTACTCTCTCTTCACCAGACTCACTTAAAGCTTATGACCTTCCCTTCTACTTTGCTGAAAAAAAGTTAAGCTCACAAGAGAACTTCCTCATACTTTTATCCCACACTAGAACACCTAGTAGTATCTGTATCTACCTGTCTCCCACATTTATATTTCCACCTAAGGCCTAGCAATCCCTCATTTTCTACACTTGTCTCCATCCCCTCTAACATACTTATGGACATTATTGCAGAAATTTCTCCCTTTTTCTTCTACAACATCAACATGTCCCTCTATTGGATTATTCATCTTATTGTAAAACCATATTATTTCACTCATATTTTTCCATCAGTTATAGTTTCATATCTTTGTTGATTTTTGAAAATAATATTCCTCAGAAGTATTTCCTGGAATCTCTGTTGTGAGCTGTCTTAGGTCTCCCCCCACTCCTCAACCTCCAGTACCTAATGATGTTACTGGAATTGAAGATAGGGTATTCTGAGCACTGAAATAGTAAACAAGTTAAAATTAAGACACAGAGCTGCCACACTGGTGGGCATATAAATTAGGGCTACCACCCTGGTGGACCCAAAGGACAGAGCACAGAGCCCAAGAGAATTATTTTTAAGCCTTCAAATCATAAAGAATTTTCCCTGATACTTTTCATACTTTCTTGGGACCTGTGATACTTCATCCTCTCCCCTAATTTCTTTATTTGGGAATGGAAGGGTCTGTCTTATACCTGTGCCACAACTGTATTTTGGAAGCAGATAATTCGTCTGGCTTCACAGGTTCACAGCTAATGATAAACTTGCTTCAGGATGAATCATACCTTGATTCTTAACCATAGCTGATTTAAAGGATATTTAGATGAGATATTGAATTTAGAGTTTATGTTGGAATAGGGGGAGACTTTTAGGGCTGTTGGGATAGAGTGAATATATTCTGCATCAAGGCCATGAATTTTGGGGGATCAGAGGGCAGAGTGTTATAGGCTGAATTATCTCTTTCCAAAATTCATGTTGAAGTCCTAATTGCAGCTATCTCAAATTGTGACCATATTTGAAGAGAGGATCTTCAAAGAGGTAATAAAGTTAAATTGAGTTAGGCACAGTTGGCCCTAATCCAGTATCACTGGTGTCCTCATAAGAGGAAGATATTAGGAAATAGACACCGGGAGGAAAGACCACATGAAGGCAGAAAGAAAAGGTGTTCATCTACCAACTAAGGAAAGACACCTAAGAATGAAGTCAACCCTGCTGATACTTTGCTCTTGGATGTATAGCCTCCAGAACTGTGAAGAAATGAATTTCTGTTTCTCTAGGCAACCAGACTGCATTTTGTGTGGCAGCATAGCAAACATTCTCCCTTTTCTCACTTAGTCAAACTCTAATTACGCTTTTGTCTTCATTATATAATTAAAACTCATATCATTAATATCAATGAACTTCACGTTGTGAAATTCAATGTTCCTCTTTCATATTACACATCCCATTTGACCAATAATCCACATTCAACACAGATGATCAATATCACTTCTTTGGTAACTTTTTGTTTTTAACCTGGCTTCAGGACCTTACAATTTCTTGGTATACTTCCTACTCCACTGTTTTTATCACCCCGACTTTTTAAGGTTAGAGTGCACCAATCCTTTGTTGTCTTCTTTACTATAAATATATGGCTAATTCCACATTTACATTTCTATCTCTAGTAAGACTCTCCAAAATATACATTCCTCTTTGATAACTTCATTTGTCTAATAAACATCTCAAATTCAACATGTACAAAATTGACCCCCATTTTCCCCAAACCTATCTACCCATTGCCTTTAGCATGTCTATATAGATTTTAGCATATATTTGCTGTATTAGTCTGGGTTCTCCAGAGAAGCAAAACCAGTAAAGATCACGAGACATTGAAAAGTAACTTTAATTTCAATCCAGGGGTGCCTGGATGGCTCAGTCAGTTAAGCATCTGACTTTGGCTCAGGTCATGATCTCACGGTTCATGAGTTGGAACCCCACATCAGGCTCTGTGCTGGCAGCTCAGAGCCTGGAGCCTGCTTCGGAATCTGTGTCTCCCTCTCTCTCTGCCTCTCCTTTGCTCACACTCTCCCTCTCGCTGTCTTGCAAAAATAAATAAAATGTTAATTTCAATCCACTATTCTCTTCAATCCATCAATTCTCTTCAAGTACAATAAACAGAAGTGCTATCCCTGTTAGGACTAAAGCTTGCAAACAAGAAATATCAAACGTCTGTTTTCTACAGCCATTTCTTCACATGTTTTATCACAAAATATAAAACCAAAAATAAGACTTATGTTTAACTGTGGGCAGTTATAATGACCATTAATAGTTCCTCAGGTGGAAGTAAATTATCGGGACAAGAATATAATGGTAATTAAGCAAACTCTCATCTTTCTCATTGAGAGGCTCAAATCTAGTACATAAGACCATTCATAAGACTGCAATGAAAAGCAAAAATGCATCAAATATTATGGAGAATGAAATATAATCTCCTTGTCTAGGGAATGTATAATAGTATTTATATGGGAAATAGGAAGGAGTGGGGGTGGCATGGAGAGTTTTCAGAACTCAATTTTCAGTTAATAATAATGATAGTACTAATATCTTTGCTTCTCTACCCATTCACTTCCTCCATCTCTTTTGTATGTCACCTTATACCTATGGATTTTCCATAACATGCTTATTAATATATTCCCATTCTTTACTCTGAGGCTTTCCCTCGCTAGATTTTGAACCCCTGGATAGCAGTAATTCTTTTCCCATCACTATACCATTGTTTCCTGAAATTAAGCTTCAGAAGCTGGAAGAATGAAGTCATTGAAATTGATGTGTATCAACTACCTGATTCACTGGCTAGATATCTTACATATGTGTTTGCTCACTGGATCCAGATAATGCTCATAGAAAAACCTGAAATTACAAATTTGCTTCCTGAAGTGTATTTTCGGTATGTTCCACTGGAGTCATATTTTTTTTTCTTGTCTATTAGGGATGCTATGTCTCCAGTGAGGTTAACTGAATTTTAGAGAGTAGCACGCTACAATCAATCTTGGGAGCAATATTTTGAGTGTGCTACAGAGGGATACTATTTACCAGAGGTAACTGAAAACCTCACTGACAAGATGGTCCTACAAAGGACAAAATACCAAAATAATGATGCCCAAGCAACTGCACATTCACATGGAAATGCCAGGCAGAGCACTCTTGAACCAACTGACAGAATAAAAGAATAATTTACTAAGGTATTTCTTATCTATTGTACCTCACCCCTAAAAACACATTGAAGCTATGTTGAAAACGACATTACAAGTTATTGCTGCCCTGAGCTTCAATAACTTGTAAAATGCCAGCAATGCACCTACTATAAACACATTGAAAAAGCATCTTAATACATTACTGCCTCCAGGAGTGGAGAACATGTTTATGGAATTGGGAAGTTATGACCCCATCTGTTATGTATGTCGAACAGCTTACCCACGGTAAAAAAGACTGCCATGCAACTCCACACATATCAGGCAGAAAGAGTGGTACTTGGCAGGGTGAATAAAACAACAACATGTGTTTCCTATCTCATTTCTTTTATTTAGTCCAAAATCTGGCTAATATATTGCTGTTAAAATAATATCTCACATAAAGTAGTAACCATGCTACTTTGCTTAGAGAGTTTTCTTAACCCATGTTCAAAGATAGTATTAAAAATTCACTTAAATGTAAAGCATGAAACAAATGAATCACCAAAAAGGGGCAAAAGTTCCTTTTATGAATTTAAAAGGTCATTCAAACTACTGCTTCCTGCCATTTCCCATGATTAAAACAACTCTATGTGCATTACATCCTGTCTCCTAATAGAAGATCCCACTGGGTGGCTATTCACAGACAGGCTACCATAACCTGGGAGCTAACTAGAAATGCAGATTCTCAGGCTCCACTCCAGATCTAGTGAATCGGAATCAGCAATTCAATGAGCTCCCCAAATGATCAACATTCAGATTAAAATTTGAGGAGCACTCTTTAGGGTCAAAGTAAAATTGAAGAATTAACTAAGAATGAGGTATCACAATCTGTGATATCAATCTGTGTCTGCAGAGATTCAGGTTGGTATTTTCTTTTAATGTTTATGTATTTTTGAAAGACAGTGTGAGTGGAGAAGGGGCAGAGAGAGAGGAAGGGAGAGGATCTGAAGCAGGCTCTGCACTGACAGAGCCCTTATGTGGGGCTTGAACCCATGAACAGAATCCCCAAACCCTGAGATCATGACCTGAGCTGAAGTCAGATATAAAACCAACTGAGCCACCCAGATGCCCAGCAGGTTAGTATTTCTTAAGCGATGTATGTTTCAGTAGGTTTGTGAAATGTTAGACTAAATGAAATAAACAGCTGTCCCTATTGTCAGACTGACAGTCTACAGTGAGTTCATGTGTACTGTCATTCTCCTAGAGAGGTACAGCGTATGCAGGGGTTTTTTCCTTAAAGAATGTAGAAATATCCAGGTGTGCCTAGGACAGTTAAACATCTGATTCTTGATTTCTGCTCAAGATCTCAATTTGTGTGTTCGAGCCCCACATAGGGCTCTGCGCTGACAGTGCAGAGCCTGTTTTGAATTCTGTCTCCTCCCCCCCCATCCTCCCCTGCTCTGTCACACATGCTCTATCTCAGAAATAAATAAAAAATGATAAAAAAAAAAAGAATGTAGAAATATCAAGCCACTCAAGTGAATTATCGCATGCCAACTATATACTAGGCCTAAACCGGTAAAAGCATATGATTATTTTGAAAAGAAATGATACAGCTTAGTGTATTTCTATTATTATTTCAGTAATGTAGACTTCTAGCCATCTATGTTATTAACAAGGAATTACAGATCTTCCTCGACATACAATTGGGTTATATGCCAATAATTCAACTTATGACGGGTTTAAGTGAAAAGTGCAGCTGACACACACAACCTACTGAATATCATAACTCAGCCTAGCATACCTTAAACATGCTCGGAATGCTTACATTAACCTACTTTTGGGCAAAAATCATTTAACGCAAAGCCTATTTTATAATAAAATGCTATCTCATGTGACATATCAAATTCTGCACTGAAAGTGAAAAGCAGCATAGTTGTCTGGGTACAGAGTGGTTCTACAGAAGTTGTTTACCCCCACGATCATGTGGTTGACAGCCAGCTCTGACTGCCACTGCCCAGCATTGCAAGAGAGTACCATACAGCATAGTATCCTACCATCTCAAGAAATGAGCACAACTCACAACGTGAAGTATTGTTTCTACGGAATGCACATTGCTTTTACGGCATAGTAAAGTCAAAAAAACAATTGTAAGTCAAACCATCATAAGTCAGGGATTGTACATATTTATGTTCTAATGTGGAAAGATGTTTATGATATATGAAGCGAAGAAAAAAGTAAGCCAATGAACAGCATGTATCAATTGTTATGAAGTATACGTGCCATATGTTTTATGATATATATGATACCCACATAACATACACACAAACAGGTATGGGACTAGAAAATGTACAAAAAACCTTAGTGGTTTATTCTGAGTGCTGCAATGAGATACTTGGAATGGGATCTTTCCTTCTTAAAATTTCATAGCAATGGTATTGGAACTGATACTCACTGTGTGGAGTCCCAAGAATTTTCTAGTTAAAAAAAAAATGCTTTCTTTACCCAAATGTCACATTTCCATTGTTAAGTAGCTAATTTCACTATTTGCCTCTTACCTTTTAAACAGGTCTTTTAGCCTGTCCTGTAGGGACCATGTCCATCAGAAAAAATAAAGTAGTAGGCAGAAGACAAAATAATCTTGGGCACCTGGATGGCTCAGTCGGTTAAGTGTCCGGCTTAGGTCATGATCTTGCAGTTAGTGAGTTTCAGCCCCACATCTGGCTCTGGGCTGACAGCACAAAGCCCTGCTTGGGATTCTGTCTCTATTCTTCTCCCTCTGAACCTCCCCCACTCATGTGCTCTGCTTCTCTCTCACAATAAATAAACTTTAAAAATTAAAAAAAAATGTAAAAACACAAATAATTTCTTGATAATGACTCAGACATGTTTGGCAGGAGGAATATTCTAATAGACTCAGGTTTCAAAAATTCTCTGTATAAATTACTTTATCCTTCTTTAAAGTCAAGTTAACACCATGGACTCTTGTGAAGCTTTAGTTGATCAGGAATTGTGCCATTAGGTGCCATCTATTGCCCCATCTCCATGGATGAGTCATGATTCAGGAGAAAATTCTATCTTTTTGCTTAGGAATCACAGGGCCGTCATTGTTGCTCTGGCGCCCCCTGGTGGAGAAAAATCAGGCCGATTACGAAAATTGAGGAGTAACCCACTAGGAATCCGTTGTCTGGAAGATAAATGTGTTGCATCTTTCAGGTAACTTCTAAGATTGGAGCACTTTGGGATGAAAGTACATTTCAGCTACATTGATTTAGTGCTATGGCCTTCTGATAAAGGCACTGCCAGGCCCTCTGTGGAGCAAGCTTCTCTGTGCTTCCTGTGGGTTTTTAATATTTAGTATAGCAGCTGTGCACAGTCAAGTTCAATATCCAGAGATGTACGAGGTAAGGCCACAGAGAAAATCTTAAATGCCAAACTCTTGGGATTTAACACATATATTTGTGTGTGTTTGCTTCATATTTGAAAATTGTGCCCTATATTTTGTGGGGGTAATCATAGTGTTGCCCAGAAGAGGTTTATTATAAAAGGTATAATTGAGTTGCTATGGGCAGTCTTTGAGTCAGATGAATATAGACTGTGTATATACTTAGTAATTATGTATACATTGGTGATCTCATCTAGGAGGTACAAAGAATTGAATCCACATGTATTTAAGAGAATTATGCAGTTTCAAAGGCAATGCATGCACAGAAAAGCACTTAGTATATATGAAGCACTTAATAAGTTACTGATACACAAATGCTTTAGAATGCAAATAAAACCTTTTTAGTTTTCTTTAGTTTTAATACTATAAAACTGCAGATGTCTCTCTTCTATTATCTGAAAATCACCCTGCACCCATAGTGAAATATATAGATAGATGTTTTTGCACAACATATCATCCAGGTTTCAGTTACTCCAAGTTATTGATGGCCTAGAATACACTATTTATTCTGATAAAATACTGATCATCCCCTTGATCATCTCTTAAAAGGGAATGCCTCCCACCCCTAGTATTTCAATTTGACCTAACCTGTGGGAGATAGAAAATACTCTTAAAATCTTAGATCGGGAGATCTTTCAGAACTTCATCTCTAGGTGATCATTCAAGGAGGCGAGGGAAGAAAAGAGCCCCTCTTCCAGGATTCAAGCATGTGGTTTGATGTTGCAAAGCTTTAGGCCTAATTCGTTCCAGAAACATGCTTGTAACCCAAAGCACTTGTATATCAAAGCGAATTTCCAGAACCATTGGCTCAGTTGTGGTTATGTGACATTTGCCATCATGTACCACTTGTACTGGAAGACATTGTTCGTTTATCAAGTTAAAATTTATTAGAAATGTTTGCTCACCTTGCAGAACACTCGCAGAACAAGTTACTCGCAATCGAAGGTTTTACTGTAATTGGAGTCCCAAAAGTACTGATTCCGACCAAGTGGCAGCCAAGGAGTCATGGACGGCCATCTGTTGCAATTACACTGACAGCTGCAACCTCTTCACTGAACAAGCACACCTGAAAAGTTAATCCTTTGTAGACCAGCTGCATCAGGTTCCCACTGCAGCATCTTCTGAGAGGACTGGTGTTTATCCAGGCTTCTCAAGTGCAGTTTTTACTCCCCTTGGGTCCAAGTCAAGGCCCTTTGCTGTGCAAGCACCGCTGTGCGCGCCGATACTTCTGGGGCTTTCTCTAAATCTAAATTGGGTGTCTCCCAGCTAAAGTTCTGCCATCTGAACTGAAAGCACTATTTGAGGGAAGTTGTTTTTCCTGTCACCACTTTACCACTCAGAGGCAAGCATTACATTCACAGCATTATATCTAAGAGCACTGGCCGACCGTGAAGGCAGCTACACATACCATCTACTTCATATACTTATCGTTTTGTCACTACATGGTTATGCCAAAGCCTCAGTCACTTTCCATTATAGTGTATATTATATATACTACAGGTTTATACCATTTTTAATATGTTTGTGTAGGCTCCTTTCAGGTATATTACAACTGAAAAATAGGGACAATTCTTTAAATTTATTTTCTATCTACATGCATGTGAAGTATTTGTAGGAGGCACTGAATTCTTCTTAGTACTTATTTAAGTATATATGTAGATATTATACAAAAGCATATATATAGTGATTATAAGCAAGATACTCTTCTGATTCACACATAGTAACTTTTTATAAGTTTATTTATTTTGAGGGAGAGGGAGAGAGAGAGAGAGAGGAGGGGAGGGGCAGAGAAAGAGGGAGAGAGAATATCCCAAGCAGGCTCCACACTGTTAGTGCAGAGCCCAACATGGTGCTCAAAATCACAAACTGGGTCACCATGACCTGAGTCAAAACCAAGAGCCACCCAGGTGACCCACACATACTAATTTTAAAAATTCTCCTGGAAGCCCTACTACGTCCTATTGCTGCTTTAACAAGTTACCATAAATTTAGTGGCTTAAAAAAAAGTACAAATTTATTATCATAGTTCTAGAAGTGAGAATTCGAAAATGGATCACCCTGGGTTAAAATCAATTTGTCAACAAGACTGTGCTTCTTCTGGAGGCTCAAAAGGAAAATCCATTTCTTTGCCTTTTCAAGCTTAGAAAGGCCACCCACATCCTTGGTTCATGGCTCAAACCCACCACATGCAAAGCCATCAGTGGTGACCAGTCATGCCTTTATCATGTCACATTACCCTGTTCTCTGCTTTCTTTGCATTTCCTACTCTGAATTCCTGCCTATGTCATTTTTAAGGATTATTTCTCCATCTCAAGATTCCCAAGCTCATCTGCAAAATCCCATCCGCAGGGGAAGTAGCCATGGAAGGCAACATATTCAAGGAAATGTACATCCTTAAGAGGCCATCATTTGGCAACAACACCTACTATAATTATCCTCATTTTACATATGAGGAAACAAACTCAGAAGTTGAAGAATTTGTCCAACATCATAGAGTTAACTGGTAGCAGAGTTTGGATTTGAACATAGGCAAGTTAGCTTCAGAGTCTCAGCCTCTAACAACCACAGTTTAATACTTGTGGACTGAGAACAGAGAATGAAGGAAGAAATGGACCAGAGGATCTATTTTTTATCTCTACAACCATATACAATACCAGCTGGCATTTAATGAATTAAACTATTACTTTCTGTTAAGTAATTACAGCAACAAAAAAAACATAGAAAAGAGAACTTAAAGACAAAAGAAACAATGCCCCAAAATAACAATTATGGGTCAGAGACTGATCATGTTTGCTGCACCAACTGCAAGAGAAAGGCTGAAAGATACTAGGACACAAAGAATCACAGTAAAAGATGGATTGTCTGTTAAAATAACAGACAACTTTGAAAAGCAGAAGAAAGTGAGGAGTCTCTGAAGGGGAGATCAAAGACGTCTGATAGAGTAGAAACCATAAAATTCGTATTTTCATTGATAATCCAAGAGTGCATATAAAACAGGAATCCCTTATCCCAAGGTTTTCACTGCCAACTACACAAAATAACCAAAGTCATTCAATGTAGACTACCTTCTGTGTTGTGTTACAATATGTTGGAACTCTAAGTTGAACTCCAGTATGGGATCCTTGACCAATTTAGAGATGATGAACTGAAACCAGAAAATCAAGAAAAAGTAATATACACCCAATAACATTAATAACTTTGAAACTAACCTCACTAAAGTCAGGATTCAAATTCATAATCTTCTGTTTCATAAAGGTAAAGGCATGGTATATGCACCCAAACAGGACAGCATTCTGAGCACCACTGGGTAGATGTTATGTGTTAAATTTTCCAATCATGTACTCCTTTTCAGAAAAACAATCAAATGAACAAAAAAACCTGTTCTTTTACCAAACATTTTTCCATTTATTCACTATTTAGGAACTCTTATATGGTATACATTGTATTAAGAGGCATAAAGGACCATATGGTCCCAGTCATATTCATGTGTTTAAGATGTGAGAAGACTATTTTTAGAGAGAGGGAGAGAATACAAATACAGGGAGAAAGAGATAGAATCTTAAGCAGGCTCTGCACTCAGTGCAGAGTCTGACACAGGACTCGATCCCACAACCCTGGGATCATGATCTGCACTAAAATCAAGAGTTGGGTGCTCAACCAACCGAGCCATCCTGCTGCCCCTATGAGAAGACTATTTTTAATGCAAACACTTGTTTTTCGGGTGTGGAGTTTGGTGAGCTCTTTATAGATTTTAGATACTAGCCCTTTGTCCAATATGTCATTTGCAAATATCTTTTCCCATTCCGTTGGTTGCCTTTTAGTTTTGTTGGTTGTTTCCTTTGCTGTGCAGAAGCTTTTTACCTTCATAAGGTCCCAGTAATTCACTTTTGCTTTTAATTCCCTTGCCTTTGGGGATGTGTCGAGTAAGAGATTGCTACAGCTGAGGTCAGAGAGGTCTTTTCCTCCTTTCTCCTCTAAGGTTTTGATGGTTTCCTGTCTCACATTTAGGTCACAGGAGTACTGATGCATAGGGCCACTTGTACCCCAATGTTCATAGCAGCACTCTCAACAATAGCCAAATTATGGAAAGAGCCTAAATGTCCATCAACTGATGAATGGATAAAGAAATTGTGGTTTATATACACAATGGAATATTACGTGGCAATGAGAAAAAATGAAATATGGCCTTTTGTAGCAATGTGGATGGAACTGGAGAGTGTGATGCTAAGTGAAATAAGCCATACAGAGAAAGACAGATACCATATGGTTTCACTCTTATGTGGATCCTGAGAAACTTAACAGGAACCCATGGGGGAGGGGAAGGAAAAAAAAAAAAGAGGTTAGAGTGGGAGAGAGCCAAAGCATAAGAGACTGATAAAAACTGAGAACAAACTGAGGGTTGATGGGGGGTGGGAGGGAGGAGAGGGTGGGTGATGGATATTGAGGAGGGCACCTTTTGGGATGAGCACTGGGTGTTGTATGGAAACCAATTGGTCAATAAATTTCATATATATATAAAAAATAATTAAAAAAAATAAATAAATAAATGCAAACACTTATAACATTGATTTATCTTATTTCCAAAGCAATATGTATTCAGCATAGACAGCTTAGGAAATCTACATAAGTAAAAATAAAATAGGAATCTATTACTCTAGCAATAAACAAAACATCTTATTAATAAATGCTACTATTTTGGATTGTTTCTATGGACATTTTGCTCATGAATGTATCTGCACTTTTAAGAAAAAAAATTGAAAGTAGGTTCTAAAGTTGATTCAACTTTTTAAAAATTTAACAATGTGTTTTGAACAAAATGTTTATGGACATTTCCCCCTATCATTAAATACCATCTTGTCTAATGGCTACATACTGTTCTGTTGTAATGCACACCATAATGCATTTAGCTAAGCCAATTTTATTTGCAATTTAGTGAATTTAGCCATGGAACTGTAAATTTCTCTAAAATGTTTCTCCACCATCCTTGCAGTAATGCAGTTCCATGATACTTATCACTACTTTCTGTCCAAGTGTATTGTAGCATTACCAGTATCTTGAAATTTCATTGCAATGGGTAATATCTTTTCATTAAATATAGATCGTGGAAAGAGTCTTTAAAGTCCTATTTTTAACATGTTAGGCCTAGAAATATAATTGATAACTATCAGTTTAGAAAAAGTTATTAAGACATGATTTTTCATTGTTTCTCATTGTATTCACATGGTTTTTCTAAAATTGACTATAAAATATTCTATATTTTTCCCTTTACCTCCAGTACAGTTTCCTCAACTAGTGAAAAATACCATGAAAAAAAAATGTGTCCTGTAATTAACAGGTTATTTTCCATGAAAATATTTTTGGAGTACTAAACAGTAGAATTATTCTCAGCAGTAGTTAGGAATGAAATATATCCCATGATTAAAAGCTTTACATCATTAAATATTTATACTGTTGTCACTATTTAATGTTGGAAGGTTAGGGGCAATGAAAATTCATAAAAGAGAATCAACAAGTGAAAATACTCTTTTACAAAAAAAAGTAATAATTTATTTTGAGAGAGAGAGAGAGAGAGAGAGAATGCACCAGAGTGTGAGCAGGGGAGGGACAGAAAGAGGGAGAGAAAGAATCCCAAACATTCTGTGCTGTCAGTGCAGAGCCCAATGCATGGCTCTATCTCACAAACCATGAGACCCTGACCTGAGCTGAAATCAAGAGTGGAATGCATAATGGACTGAGCCACCCAGGCATCCCTGAAAATACTCTTCAAGTGAATTCTTTGTTGCCTGGTTGCCTTATAACCACGAAGCAATTTGGACCCATAAGTAAACACTGTGATGACCCTAATGTCTCATTTTATATAGTGGAAATAATCTTCACACAAAAAAACCCAAGAGTGTGTGTATTTAAGTTTTTATGATTAAACCTAATTGGTACATACTAGATTCATCATCTTTTCCCTTAAAAATACAAGGATTTGACATACTTTTTTTAGACTAACATTAATTTTTCAGAAAAATCACACAAGAGGGGTGCCTGGGTGACTCAGTCAGTCAAGCGGCCGACTATGGCTCAGGTCATGATCTCACGGTTTGTGAGTTCAAGCCCCACATCTGACTCTGTACTGACAGCTTGGAGCCTGGAGCCTGCTTCAGATTCTGTGTCTCCCTCTCGCTTTCTGCCCCTCCCCCATTCAAGCTCTGTCGAAAAATGAATAAACATTTAAAAAATTTTAAAAATAAAAAAAAATCACACAAGAGCCATAAGTACTCAAAGTTTAGATTGGAGTTAACAATACAAAGAATGTGATTAAGATTGGTCTATTTTTATAGATCATTTATCTATCCACATAAGAGATTTTAAAATATAGAGTTCTAAAATCTCTCATGTAAAAATACTTGAACTCCTAATATTGATACTTCAAATATCAATGTACTTCATGGTAGGCTACTTCAAAGTAAAATTAAGGTACATAACAATACCAATGAACTGTGATGTTAAAATATTCCTGATTCAATTACTAATGAAACCTGCAAATGACATTTCACCAGTAAAAGGTGAGGGTACTGGCTATGATTTTCAGCCACTTCTCCCAGCTCTTTGTAGAAGGATAATCCTAGGGTAATCCAGGCTGTGAATTTGTTTTGTGTAAATAGAGGTTTTAAAATTAAATTAAGCACGCTCTCTAGTACACAGGAACTTTCACCGTTACTCTTCAATATTCCAAGCACCAGAAAAGAATATATTTTGCATATCCTGAGTTTATCTTTCCTTCTAGTATCAGACAGGACAGGACTAATGAAGTAATTCCAAGAGCCCACACCAAATCATTCTGCCAGCACAGCCACCTTGACTGCTTTCACTAATCCTCAGGCTCTTGTAAATAACCTACACTTTCGGGGCGCCGCGAGTGTGACAGAAGCTGTGATAAGTGCTTAACACACATTGCCTCTGATGTATCTTGCAACACCGATTAGAATTTTAAATACATTCAGAGCGAAGGCTTACGGAGGTGGTTGGCTCCAAATCTGCCTGTTTTCAAGGCCTGCCACTTCACCAGGACACATGACCTCTCTCCATTTATACAAACCATCTGTTGTGTTCATTAAAGCGATGTGTCTGTCCCCTGTTAATAAAAATAAATACTCTAGCTTTGGGAAGCTGGCTGGATCCCCATGTCAGGGCTTCCACTCCCACCATACTCTTCCCACTCACTATGCATCAAGTACTATGGAGTAACTTCAGAGTCTAACCTTGCGTGCTACTCTGCAAAGCCACCTCAGGCAGCCTTACATTCAAATTTTCTCAACTTCAACAGTACCTTATCCAATCTTTTCCTAAATGTTTATTCAGTTATTTTGAGAGAGGGAGAGAGAATTCCAAGCAGGCTCCACACTGTCACTGCAGAACCTGACACAGAGTTCGAACTCACCATGAGATCATGACCTGAGCTGATATCAAGAGTTGGACCCTTAACTAACTGATCCGCCCAGGTACCCTTCCAGTATTTCTTTATAACTATACAACTTCACATTGTAATCATTTATATTCCTGTCTTTATATTAAAATGCAAGGTACTTGAAAATATGATCCACACCTGCAATCCTGGTGCTCCCAGTTCTTAATACATTGACTGGGAAGGAACAGGTATTAAATAAATAATCACTGAATGAATTACTGTGTCTCAAGAAAGATGATTTACTGTGGAGGGATGTAAGCTGCCCCCTGGCAGGTTTTGTCTAGAAAGGATGTCTGACACTGCAAATTGTTGCTTAGGGCAGTCCTAACTCCTATCTAATTGCTTCAGCATTTCCCACTTAATCAATATTGTCTTATACGTATATTACCTCATTCAATCTAGCCATCTCACATTTTACTTCAGCTCTAATAGAACTCTTTCAAAATACCACATCTACAATTTGGTGCAGATTACAATATGGGATTTGATCCTTGTAGATCTGGGTCTATGATGGTCAAAATTCATTGGTAAGAGTCCAAGAGAACAAAATAAATTGTCTAAAAGTTTTATGGCTGATTTAAATCCATTGCTGCTGCTGCTGCTGTGTGTGTGTGTGTGTGTGTGTGTGTGTGTGTGTGTGAGAGAGAGAGAGAGAGAGAGAGAGAGAGAGAGAGAGAGAGAGAGAAACACTTACAAATAAGCACTGGGATGGGGCAGTGCATACAGCAACAGTAAAGCAGTAATGGGTTTTGAAGATGAGTGGTGGAATTAGCCACAAATAGCCCCAAGAATTGAGAAGTCTTATAATGGTGTGACAATGCAGTAAAGGTAAAATCTCCAGTAAAGGACAGTATCGGGAAAAGATATAGAATGAAATTGTAAAAGTAAGACTGAACTAAACTTCTGGAGTGATTAGCAGATATGCGAAAGTATATTCACAAATCTTATATGAATGAAACAGGGACCTCACCATTCCCTGTATGATGAAGCATATCAACATTTCTAAGATTCTTCTATTTTTAAGGCATCTATATGTTTACAGTGTAACTAGATATCCTCAACTGAAAAGAATACAGCAGTGTATTTTTAGTTATATTAAGTCGTGCTTAGGGATCTGGGAAGGCGGAGAACTAGAAAAATCAAGCGAGTTAGGTTATACACAATTATGTAGCCTTCAACAACTTTTCTAGTACCTCTACTTTTATTCATTTTTTTTCTATTAGGTTTTGTGCTAGGCCTTTGGGGAATGAGATACTGTGGTTGCCAAAATGAGGGAACAAGTAGAAAATAAGATCTGAAAATGAATCTATCCACGTTCAAACAGAAAAAAATAGAAGAAAAAAAAATAAGAAACAAAACTGAGTATTTAAAACAGAATAGCTATTACACCAGTGATGGAAGAGCCTGAGAACTCAAGCCAGTTTCAGGGAAGCAATGCAGGGAACAGCTACTGCAATGAGCCTCTGCCACCATGCCCAGGCTGGAAGGACACAAGGCAGACATGTGCTACAAGAACTCAGAACTGGGTCACCTGATCTCTCCCTTCCATTGTGTGGCTTCACCTCCCCTGCAAATCACACTTTTGGGCTGACCTTGAAAAGATCTTTATAGCTCTGTAAAAAGTTCTCGAGAAGATGCTGATAAATTCAAGTAAGCTTTCCCACTTGTTTCGGAAACCACCACTGTGGCAGGGTGGGAGGGACATCCTGATAATTAAGGCATGGCTCATAGGTCATGGGCTAACAAGTCTATGTTAAAGACAGGGATAGGAAATAAACTCTAACAAAACCACTAGATCTGAGATTCACGGAATGGGGGAGGGGGGTAGTTGTTCTCCGAAAGACAGGATTTATCACACCGGAAACATTCACATCCACTCTACAAAGCCGACATTACCTGAGAGTTCTACTCTGTTCATAGCACAATGACTCCACTCCTTCAAAAAGCATACTGGAAAACAACTGAGATATTGAATTAGGGATTACCCTAAGTTTCCCAAATATGTAAGGTTTGTAAAGAACATTACAAACCTTTGCTATTTAAGTATTAGCAAAGCTTTGTGATATTTGTATATAACATGTACTTGTATATGGAGACCCACAATTGAAATCTGATATTCTAGGGAGGCACGGAACAACTCCAAGTCTTTTCCCAGCAATATGAGCATTAGCTAGTGTTTCCACTGCCTGATAAAGCATCTCAAATTTAATGTGGAGGGAGGATGAGGAGAAGCAGATTCCCAGGCATATCACTGGCTTTAGCAAGCAGGAGCACCAACTGCCAATTCAGAAAAAGGGAAGGAAGATCAAAAAGGTGGAAGTAGGAAGAGCCATCTCTAGCGTGACCAGAGATGGCCTTGGTGTAGGACAAGGAAAAAGAGCTTTCCTGGTTGTACCAGTAAAAGCTGGGTTTTCACCCACCTGGGCAGTTAGATTTGTGTGCAAGATGTTTACAATTCGGGTGATATATACCAAGAGGTATCAGCTGGATTAAAGCTTTACCTCTGCAAAATATGTGCCAAATCCAGTGTTATGAAATTATGGCTCATTTCCTAATATTGTAGAGTTTGTCTTCAACAGTATTAGGATGAAAAATTGAAAAGCAGCTTCAAAAAGTGATTAGAAATCAACACTACATTACAGGAAAGTGAGCATAAAGTTTGCCAACAGCTTTTCATCACCTCCATCACACATAAATACCACAATAATAATACACATGACAGAGTATCTGCTTAGTTATCACAATATTGCAATACTCAAAGGTTTTTTTTTCTAAATTTCATTTCAGAGTAATATGAAAATACAGCAGTAAAATTAAATAGCAGTGGAAAATAACGAGAGAAGGGAAAGGCATTAGTTATGTGAGCAGGAAAGAGAATGCTTTTAAGGGAGATTAGATTTGCAATACATAATAGGCCAATGAAGCAAATAAAGAAAAGTTGTATTTAAAGGCAAGATTTCAATATTACATGTAGGCGCGATAGGTGGACAGAATGAAATCTACAACTAAAGGAGATAGGAAGAGGAAGTAATTGTATTTGAAAGCATAGGTTGACATCTTGACTAGGATTTAAAAAATAAAAGATCTCCAAAAATGAAATCATTAGTTACCTAGAGTGCAAAGTATTTTCAAACCAGTATTTCTCTATATTGTCTAAACTACTGCCTGAAGACATTTAACATAGAATCCTATTGAAAAATAGGTCTGAATTTGTAATCAGTCATCAGCTTTGAACTCTCACAGTATAGTATTCTCTGACTCTATGTCCAGATGTTTAGAGACTAAATTCCTAATACTTATTTGAATTCATCCTGTTTGCTGCAACTGAGTTATTGCAGAGGAAGAGAATATCTTTCACACACAGGAAAACAGGCAGTGGACACCAAACCAAAAAGGCACTGGTAAATGAAAATCCTTCCTCATAAGATTTGATGCCTGTTTTGGAAAATATAACATAGAGATCGTAGCACACCACACTTTGAATCTTATTTGAGTTTTCTCTCTGTGCTTACCTGATAATTAATAAACGTTAGAAGTAATACAGATGTTTAAGGGAAAGGTCCAAATCTAAGGAACAACTACATGATTCCTGGGTGCTTCAACATGTAGTCACAGACTTCTTTTATCCTTGTCCATATATTCAGGTCAGTATTTGTCCATCTCAGTAATCACCTACATGCCAGAATTCTAATTTTTGACCAAATAATGTAATAGTATTTGCCAATCTCTCTGCCACCTGAAAGTTCATTTCCTATGCCAGACAAAAATCTTCAGAGTCTCTTCTCTGAGGAAAAAACATAACCCAAGTTGGAAAATAACTATGTATCTCTTTTTGTTTGTTTTGTATTTGTTTTTGCACCAATACTTTCACAAATGGAGTCCTTAGTCTCCCTGATCAAATGCTCAAACTTGAAATTTCGTCCCTCAAAATAAAACTTTCCCCCATACCTTTGTCATTGCAAGAATAAAACAAGCAAATACAGAATGTAAAATATACAAAAGTCCAAAATATATAAAAGATACAAAAAGCGTTCTTGGTATACATTTATGTGGATAGAATTTTATAGAACACAGAAAAAGTCTAATATTTATTAGAAAAGTCAAATGCAAGAAGGTTAAGCTGTTACTAAATTAGATTTATGTTCCTCTGATGTCAGATTTTGAGAAATTCCATATAGACAAGTAACTTTTCTGAGAGTCCACATTTGATATTTCAAGGAATAAAACTAGTTCTTAAATAAAAGAGCAAGCTACTGAACAGTGTGCTAAAAATGACTTTTGTAGGATACACATATTTTCTTTAACGAATATATGAATAGCACTAACTTGGGTTTGGTAGAGAATTTAAAAGTCTGAATTAAAAAAAAGTGGAGAAAGATTTGTAAATGCAATTTATGATTTTGAAATAGAGAGTGTTATTGTGCATTGCCCATGGGGTTAACCAATTTGATATAACTCTGTCTACATAGCCACATAAATCTGTTAATTTTTAAGCAATAGGTACATCATTTTTAGTCGTCTATAAAAGGCAGATAATGACATTAAGTCAGAAGAATGGAACAGATATTTCTTGGTATTATTCATTCTATAAGCAGTCATTTTAAGAATTGTTAAATGAATTTATACAAATAATTTACAATAAACACATTATTTTCATATAGAGATATTTGTCATTCTAAGTGGAGGCTTTTAAAGTTATGGTTTTTTTTCTTAGTTTATTCAACATCTATGTTGCTCTCAGGCACGGCTTTAGGTGCTGGAAATAGAGTAAACAAAATTAATATGTATTTGCCATTGTGGAATTAATTAAGTATGTGAGTCTGAAAATATATAGAGAAAATATGTAAACAGGTAGTGAGAGGTCATCTGAAAAAACAATTTTGATGACTGAATGTTGAGTGCCAGAGTGCTAGATTGACGATTTAGGTGACCTTGGAAGAATCTATGGCATGAGAGAGTAAACTGTGCTTGGCACCAGAAAGAACACACCTTGAATAATACTTGATCCATATGGATCATGAAATGATCCATATGGCTCTAAAATCCATATATTCAATTACTTGTCCAAGGTAGATGTGCTTAGATGACGTGGGAAGGTAAACTAGCCTCAGAAGAGATATATGGGGTAAAATAATTTTCATCCTGAGGACTGGAAAATTTTTAGGGAGGCCATGGCATTGGGAGGACACATACTGGAGAATATGTGGATGTAATCAGGAAATTTAAGGTGGAAAAAGCCATACGAACAGAAATACGGATATGGAAAATAAAATCTAGAGCATCATCAGTAGTAACAAGCCTGTATTGTTGACCATTGATTTTATTTTTTAGAAGTGACCAGTTTGAAGCAAAACCAATTCTAGCTTAGAACTTCTTTACTCAGAATTAAATGTGACAAAAGCAGAAACTAGATTTCTCATGTAGTCTCTAAGTGAATAAAAATACATTCTCGGGATGCCTGGGTGGCTCAGTCAGTAGAACGTCCTACTTCGGCTCAGGTCGTGATCATGGTTTGTGGGTTTGAACCACATAAGGTTCTGTGCTGACAGCTCAGAGTCTGGATCCTGTGTCTCCCTCTCTCTCTGCCCCTCCCCTGCTTGCACTCTCTGTCGAAAATCAACACATGTTAAACTTAAAAAAAAATACATTCTCTAATCATGCACTTGTTCTTCTGTCCCCTAGATATATTCATGATGAGAAAAGATATCACATGTGGAAAGAAAAAAAAAGTGGTAAGGAAATATTTTTGTGTTAAAACAGTTATAGAAATAACCATAACTAGGAGTAAAGATAGATTCTTAGGGTTTGCTTTGATGGCAAAAAGTGTAATGGTTAAGGGAATGGTACTCAAAATCACATTGACTTACTTCCAATTAAGAAGGAATTTATTTATCTATATTCAGGCCTCTAGAGACTGCAGTTAAACTAAGTGACAGAGTCATAGGACTCTTTAAACTGTACCGGAGTTTGGTTTTCATGAAGATACCCTAATTTCAGAGTTCCTCTCCCGTGACACAGCCCAAGGCATTTGCAGACATCCATCTAAACCCATCAGCATCACCCTGGGGGACTTGGGGTGAAAAAAGCTGCTGCAGATGTGATCATCATTCTGCTTCCGATGCCATGAGTAACCAAGTCCCTAGTCTCTGACCCAGGAATCTCATCTTTTGCCGGTATCCATGAAACTGTGGCAGGTTCACTCATTAGCTTGCAAGTAAGATAAAATATCAGCCCCTCGACATGGAGTTAAGAGAGTAAGTGAATTGGTTCAAAAGAGTTAACTGGATACACCACTTCATTCCATACCCACTAATCAGACTCCCCGGGACTAAACCCTGGGAATTTGAATTATTGCCAAGCTTCCCGAGTCATTCCTACAAACACACTCTTTCAGAACCCCAATTTTATTACATTATTCATTACATCAACTATTCAAATAAGGTAAATATCTTTTTCTATCCCAAGTGGAGAAAATCAGTGGATGCAGACTGCACAGAGGTTGGTGTATTACAGACTGCACCACCACAAGTGAGATCTTCTCTGGTCCAGAGTTTAAAAATTAGGTTAGATTTCTCTTAGCTAAGGGCTTTCCCTAAGGCTCTTGTCTTCAGAAGGACCTTCTAGGGGTAGAGCTCTTAGACTGATGTTGAAAATGCCCACTTGACAGCTCTTAGATAAGACAAGCTCATTGCTCCATCTACTTTGACCCAATGGCCAGATGATACCAATTTGATAGAATCAAAGTTTTTCTCATTTAATTTGTTGTTTTCTCCTCATTTCTTCTTCTCTCCATTACTTTCTTTCATATATTCCTGCTTCTCTGGAGTTTAATCACCATTTTATTTTTATTTCCTCCAAAATACTTTCTGCCCTGTCACAATTCAGTGCTTTGCATATCTATTTTTATCCATTATGCATATTTTGGTCATTTATAGAAAATGGGCAACACACATGTATAACAAATCAATATAATCTGTTCATCAAAAGCAGGAATAGGAATTCCTCTTATCTATCAGACTTACCTGGAGAAGGTACAACGGATGTTGTGGAATCATGTGCAAAGTTATTGTTCCCAAAGGAAGACCTGGGAGGTGAATACTGGCTATTGTCTTAATAGAAAACCAATCTATTCAGTGCCCTGGATATTCAAATTGCTTCTTTCAACAACCTGGTATGTCGCCCCCAATTCACCTATAGTTCTTTTTGGTTTCAGTGACTTCAAAATTAATAGACTGTTAACAAATACATTTGCAGTCTGCAGTGGATAAAAAGGGATAATTTAAACATGATATATTGGAAAAGAAACATTTTTGTAACATAATGTGATAAAGCACCGTCTCTTAGTGGGTTCTTGCCAATTAAGTTGATAATAAAGGTCACAGTGGTCAATTTTGATATATAAGGAATTTTAAAACCATGGAGGGCATTACCCAGTATGGCCAACCTTCTGGAGAACAGGATAAATGGATCAAAGTGGAGGGGAAAATCCTGGGATAAACTGAAAATACTTTTAAGACAAAATTGTTTCTGCATAAGCTTAATTATGTATTTCTTTTTTACCACCTACCATGTTGTAAAGTTCAAGGCCTGATTTTTTTTAAATAATGCCTCATATTGAATGAGAGTGTATCCATAAAAGATAGAAATGAATGAGAGTGTATCAATAAAAGAAAAAGTAACAGACTTTTGTTATTCTATCTTCTTTTGAAAGATTACTAGGCCTTCCTTAATCATTCATGAATCATTCAGTATTTATCCTTTTGGCAGAGAAAACAACATCGCTGGAGTTTAAAATTAACTTCTTGGAAATAAATGATCTTTAGCCCTCTTTACATCCTATCTAGACAGGTGAAAAGATAAAGAAAAGAGTTATCAATGTGTGATTTCATCAGATTTATAGCTTTCAAGTCTGGTATAGTCTGCAAACAATGGCATAGACCATTGGATAATTTTAATTCAGCCTGGAGTTCTATGATAGATTAATCACATTTTCTCAACTAGGAAAATGAGGAAATGGAGTCTTACCCTAAAGACTTTGGTAAGTCATGTTCACTCTTATTGATCTGTAGTTGGTGTCATTTTATTTTATATAAAGACATCAAAAATACAATTTATGTCCCCTACACCATGTAGGAAATATTTTCCATTAACTTTATATGATTTTAATATATATCTATCATGTCTTCTAGGATAACAATGGTTACAATGTGCTCTAATTTTAATTCAATAACTTTCCTTCATGAGTAAATTACCCACAAATCTCATTATGCTTTTGTAAATAAAATCCTGTACTAACCAGAATGCATTTGAACCAGTATATACACATTACAGCATTGTTAAATCTTGGGTTTTAATCTATTGGCATTTAGATAATGAGTCAACTGATTTTCCCATTTAATATAATTCAATCCTGTTAAGAAAAATCAATTTAGATAATGTGAGATAATTATTTTTAAGAGGCACTCATTAAAAATACATACCCTCTATTAATATACATTTATTCATTCTAACTTAGTTTTATGAGGTCTGCTAATATTTTTGAAGTATACTAAACTGAGTTAAGAATCTTTGTGTGATGTCAGAGGTTATTTCAAACAGTCATTTTATTTAGTAATTGGGAAAACTCAGACATATCACTTAAACTCTGAGTTTCAGTTCTCTTATCTGTAGAGATAGTGTAAAGGGGAAAATGTTCACTACCAAAGGTTGTTTTAAGAATGATCCCTGTGTGGGTGCCTGGATGGCACAGTTGGTTAAGTGTCTGACTCTGACCTAGGTCATGATCTCTCCATTCTGGAGTTCGAGCCCCGCATTGGGCTCTGTGCTGACAGCTCAAGCCTGGAGCCTGTTTCAGATTCTGTGTCTCCCTGTCTCTCTCTGCCTCTCCCCTGCTCGCACTCTCTCTCAAAAATATAAGATAGATAGATAGATAGATAGATAAATAATAATGATGCCTGTGATCACTGGAGATGGCAAGAAGTTGACCACAGTGCCTACCATTTGACAATTGTTAACTATCATCAAGTGTTATTTTTAAGCTCTTTTAAAATGTAGGAGTTTTGTGTTCAAGAACAGGTTTTAAGTTCATGTTTTTAACCATTAAACTATAAAGTTTATATATTGCATTTTTATTTAATAATTTGGATAGAAGATTCTTAGTATTCCATTAAAATTGAAACTACAAATAATAACTTAAATTTACAAGGTTTCCATTTTGTTGATCGTGAGGATTTTTAATAAGACACTTTTAAGTTTAGTATGGCTGAGTTTGGAAATAAAAGAACATTTATAGAACATGTTCCTAGGTAGAATTAGTATTCCCTTCCTCTTCACTTCCATCATGCATTTTGCACACTTTTATCACATGCTTTAGCACAAGCTTTATCACTTTTTAAGTACAGTTTTCAGTTTACGGATTTTAGCACATTGTGAATAATCTAAGGGAAAAGGTCTTATTTGTATTAGCCCATATTCAATGTTACCTTCAATATTATAGATGTTCAATCAGTTTTGTGGTACAAACGAAGTGGTTTGGATTCATGACATTAGAAATTGAAAAATGACAATTGTCATGTTGCTGCTCTACTCCTATGGCCATTGTTAATATGTGTTTAGCCAAACACTTTAAGACACATGGCAGGTTTTAATTGCTGTCTCTCTGGTGCCTGGGGTGATCCTTTTAGTGATAAGAAGACATGATACAGGTCTATGCTAAGGTTTTGGTTGTCAATAGAATATGTTTTTGTCATGGCAATCAGCAATACTGTGTACAGTACTGCTCTGCTTGAGACCCTGAGGACCTGCAATGAACAGAGATCCTTTATTTTAGTCTACTACAGAGTATTCGCTCTTTCAAATTTTCAAACGATTTCCTTTTTTTTCTTTTTTATTTCTTTTCTTTTTCTTGAATACAGAAAGAGAAAAAAATCATTTTTATTTTTAATTTTTATTAAAAATATTTTTAATTTTTTCTACTATATTCTTGAATTTTGTGTAATTTTTTTTCAAATTCTATTTTACTCCCATCATCTCATTTTAGTCTACTACAGTGTATTCACTTTTTCAAATTTTCAAATAATTCCTTTTTCTTCTTTTTTCCTTCTTCATTTCCTTTCTTTTTCTTCAATACAGAAAGAGAAAAAATAATTTTTATTTTTTTAATTTTTATTAAAATATTTTTCTTTGATTTTTTTCTACTGTATTCTTTACCTTTGTGTAAATTTTTCAAATTCTATTTTACTCCCATCATCTCATTTTAGTCTACTTCAGTGTATTCATTTTTTCAAATTCTCAAATGATTTCCTTCCCCCCCCCCTTTTTTTTTCTCTAGTCTATCAAACCACTTTCAACACCCAGACCAAAACACGCCTAGGATCTAGCATCATTTATTAGATTTGTGTGTGTGTTTATTTTTTGATTTTAATATTTAATTTTAATTTTTTTAATTTTAATTTTTCTACCTCATTAATTCCTTTTCCCCCATCAAAATAACAAAACTAAGGAATTCACCCCAAAAGAAAGAGCATGAAGAAACAACAGCCAGGGATTTAACCAACACAGATACAAGCAAGATATCTGAACCAGAATTTAGAATCATGATAATAAGAATACTAGCTGGAGTTGAAAATAGATTAGAATCCCTTTCTGCAGAGATAAAAGAAGCAAAAGATAGCCAGAATGAAATTAAAAATGCTATAACTGAGCTACAATCATGGATGGATGCAGCAACAGCAAGGATGGATGAGGCAGAACAGAGAATCAGCGATATAGAGGACAAACTTACAGAGAATAATGAAGCAGAAAAAAAGAGGGAGATTAAGGAAAAAGAGCATGATTTAAGAATTAGAGAAATCAGCAACTCATTAAAAAGGAACAACATCAGAATCATAGGGGTCCCAGAAGAGGAAGAAGGAGAAATAGGGGTAGAAGGGTTATGTGAGCAAATCATAGCAGAAAACTTTCCTAACCTGGCAAAAGTCACAAACATCAAAATCCAGGAAGCACAGAGGACCCCCAGTAGATTTAACAAAAACTGACTATCAACAATGCATATCATCATCAAATTCACAAAATACTCAGGCAGGGAGAGAATCATGAAAGCAGCAAGGGGAAAAAAAAGTCCCTAACATAAGGAAAGACAGATCAGATTTGCAGCAGACCTATCCACAGAAACTTGGCAGGCCAGAAAGGAGTGGCAGGATATATTCAATGTGCTGAATCAGAAAAATACACAGCCAAGAATTCTTTATCCAGCAAGGCTATCATTCAAAATAGAAGGACAGCTAAAAACTTTCCCAGACAAAAAAATTAAAGGAGTTTCTGACCACTAAACCAGCCCTGCAAGAAACTTTAAAGGGGGACTCTCTGAGGGGAGAAAAGATGAAAAAAAACTTATACATACATATGTATATGTATGTGTGTGTGTATATATATATATATATATATGTATATGTGTGTGTGTGTATATGTATATATATATATATATATATATATATATATATATATATATTTATAAAGCAACAAAGATGAGAAAGACCAGAGAATGCCACTAGAACTCCAACTCTGCAAGCATCATAATGGCAATAAATTCATATCTTTCAGTTCTCACTCTAAACATCCATGGACTCAATGCTCCAATCAAAAGACATAGGGTAACAGAATGGATAAGAAAACAAGATCCATCTTGTATGCTGTTTACAAGAGACTCATTTAGACCTAAAGACACCTTCAGATTGAAAATAAGGGGATGGAGAACCATCTATCATGCTAATGGTCAACAAAAGAAAGCCAGAGTAGCCATACTTATATCAGACAATCTGGACTTCAAAATAAAGACTGTAACAAGAGAAGCAGAAGGGCATTATATCAAAATCAAGGGGTCTATAGACCAAGAAGACCTAACAGTTGTAAACATTTATGTGCCAAATGTGAGAGCAACAAAATATATACATCAATTAATCACAAACATAAACTCATTGATAGTAATACCATAAGAGTATGAGACGTCAACACCCCATTCATAGCAATGGACAGATCATCTAATCAAAAAATCAACAAGGAAACAATGGCTTTGAATGACACACTGGACCAGGTGGACTTAACAGATATATTCAGAACATTTCATCCAAAAGCAGAATATACATTCTTCTCACGTGTACATGGAATATCCTCCAGAATAGACTATATACTAGTACACAAATCAGCCCTAAGTAAGTACAAAAAGATCGAGATCATACCGTGCATATTTTCTGAACACAATGCTATGCAACTTGAAATCAACCATAAGAAAAAATTTGGAAAGGTAACAAATACTTGGAGACTGAAGAACCTCCTACTAAAGAATGAATGGGCTAACCAAGAAGTGAAAGAGGAAATTAAATATATATGGAAGCCAATTAAAATGATAACACCACAACCCAAAACCTCTGGGATGCAGCAAATGTGGTCCTAAGAGGAAAGCATATAGCAATCCAAGCCTTCCTAAAGAAGGAAGAAATATCTCAGATACACAACCTAACCTTACGCCTTAAGGAGTTGGAAAAAGAACAGCAAATAAAACCCAAAACCAGAAGAAGACAGGAAATATAAAGATTAGAGCAGAAATTAATGCTGAAGAAACCAAAAACACCCAAAAAAACAAAAACACAGTAGAACAGATCAATGGAACTAGAAGCTGGTTCTTTGAAAGAATTAACAAAATTGATAAACCACTAGCCAGTTTGATCAAAAAGAAAAAGGGAAAGACCCAAATAAATAAAATCCAGAATGAAAGAGGAGAGATCACAACCAACACAGCAGAAATAAACACAATTATAAGAGAATATTATGAGTAATTATACATCAATAAAATGGGCAATCTGGAAGAAATACACAAATTCCTAGAAACATATACACTACCAAAACTGAAACAGGAAGAAATAGAAAATTTGAATACACCCATAACCAGTAAAGAAGTCGAATTAGTAGTCAAAAATTTCCCAAAAGACAAGAGTCCAGCACCAGATGGCTTTCCAGGGGAATTCTACCAAAGATTTAAGGAAGAGTTAACACCTATTCTCTTGAAGCTGTTCCAAAAAATAGAAATGGAAGGAAAACTTCCAAATTCATTCTTTGAAGCCAGCATTACCTTGATTCCAAAACCAGAGACTCCACTAAAAAGGAGAACTATAGACCAATTTCCCTGATGAACATGGATGCAAAAGTTCTCAAGATATTAGCCAACCAGCTCCAACAATACATTAAAAAAATTATTCACCATGACCAAGTGGGATTTATACCTGGGATGTAGGGCTGGTTCAATAACTACAAAACAATTAACGTGATTCATCACATCAATAGAATAAAGGACAAGAACAATACGATCTTCTCAATAGATGCAGAGAAAGCATATGACAAAATACAGCATCCTTTCTTGATAAAAACCCTCAAGAAGGTACAGATAGAAGGAACATACCTCGAGATCATAAAAGCCATATATGAATGACCCAGCACTAATATTATCCTTAATGGGGAAAAACTGAGCTTTCCCCCTAAGGTCAGGAACAAGACAGGGATGTCCACTCTCACCACTATTATTCAACATAGTATTGGAAGTCTTAGCCTCTGCAATCAGACAACACAAAGACATAAAAAGAATCCAAATCGGCCAGGAGGAGGTCAAACTTTCACTCTTCACAGATGAGATGATACTCTATATGGAAAACCCAAAAGATTCAACCAAAAAACTGCTAGAACTGATTCATGAATTCGGCAAAGTTGCAGGATATAAAATCAACACACAGAAATCGGTTGCATTCCTATACACCAACAATGAAGCAACAGAAAGAGAAATCAAGGAGTTGATCCCATTTACAGTTGCACAAAAAAAACACAAAATACCTAGGAATAAATCTAACCAAAGACGTGAAAAATCTATAGACTGAGAACTATAGAAAGCTTATGAAAGAAATTGGAGAAGACACAAAAAAATGGAAAAAAGATTCCATGCTCCTGGATAGGAAGAACAAATATTGTTAAAATATCAACACTATCCAAAGCAATCTACATATTCAAAGCAACCCCTATCAAAGTAACATCAGCATTCCTCACAGAGCTAGAACAAACAATCCTAAAATTTGTATGGAACCAGAAAAGACCTTGAATAGCCAAAGCAATCTTGAAAAAGAAAAAGCAGGAGGCATCACAATCCCAGACTTCAAGCTATACTACAAAGTTGTAATCATCAGGACAGTACGGTACTGGCACAATAACAGACACTCAGATCAATGGAACAGAATAGAGAACCCAGAAATGGACCCACAGACATATGGCCAACTAATCTTTGACAAAGCAGGAAAGAATATCCAATGGAATAAAGACAGTCTCTTCAGCAAGTGGTGCTGGGAAAACCGTACAGCGACATGCAGAAGAATGAACCTGGACCACTTTCTGACACCATAACAGAAAAATAAACTCAAAATGGATGAAAGACCTCAATGTAAAACAGGAAGCCATCAAAATCCTCGAGGAGAATGGAGGCAAAAACCTCTTTGATCTTGGTCACAGCAACTTCTTACTCAACATGTCTCTGGAGGCAAGGGAAACAAGAGCAAAAAGGAACTGCTGGGAGCTCATCAAAATAAAAGGCTTCTGCACAGTGAAGCAAACAATCAGCAAGACTAAAAGGCAACTGACAGAATGGGAGAAGCTATTTGCAAATGACATACCAGATAAAGGGTTAGTATCCAAAATCTATAAAGAACTTTTCAAACTCAACACCCAAAAAACAAATAATCCAGTGAAGAAATGGGCAAAAGACATGAATAGACACTTCTCCAAAGAAGACATCCACATGGTCAACTGACGCATGAAAAAATGCTCAACGTCACTCATCAGGGAAATACAAATCAAAACCACAATGAGGTACCACCTTACTCCTGTCAGAATGGCTAACATTAACAACTCAGGCAACAACGGATGTTGGCGAGGATGTGGAGACAGAGGATCTCTTTTGCATTGTTGGTGGGAATGCAAGCTGGTGCAGCCACTCTGGAAAACAGTATGGAGGTTCCTCAAAAAACTAAAAATAGAACTACCCTACAACCCAGCAATTGCACTACTAGATATTTATCCACAGGATACAGGTGTTCTGTTTCGAAGGGACACATGCACCCCCATGTTTATAGCAGCACTATTAACAATAGCCAAAGTATGGAAAGAGCCCAAATGTCCATAGATGGATGGATAAAGAAGATGTGGTATATATAGGGGCTCCTGGGTGGCTCAGTTGGTCAAGCATCCAACTTCAGCTCAGGTCATGATCTCACAGTCCATGAGTTCAAGCCCTGCGTTGGGCTCTGTGCTGACAGCTCAGATCCTGGAGCTTGCTTTGGATACTCCATTATATATATATTATATATATATATATAAAATGCTTTGGATACTCCATTACATATATATATATTTCTTTCATTTCATTGCCAAGTAATACTCCATATATATAATGGAGTATCCAAAGCATTATATATATATATATATATATATATATATATATATATATATATATACACATACATATATATATATATGTATCCATTATATATATATATTTATATATATATATATATATGTATGTATATATATATATATATATATATAATGCTTTGGATACTCCATTATATATATGGAGTATTACTTGGCAATGAAATGAAAGAAATCTTGCCATTTGCAACTACGTGGATGGAACCGGAGGCTATTATGCTAAGTCCTCATATGAGGACTTTAAGAGACAAAACAGATGAACGTAAGGGAAGGGAAACAAAATAATATAAAAACAGGGAGAGGGACAAAATATAAGAGACTCATAAATATTGAGAACAAACTGAGGGTTACAGGAGGGGTTATGGGAGGGGAGATGGGCTAAATGGGCAAGGGGAACTAAGGAATCTACTCCTGAAATCATTGTTTCACTATATGCTAACTAATTTGCATATAAGTTTTAAAAAATAACGAATAAAACAAATTTAAAAAAATAAATAAAATAAAAAATAAAAAAACAGAGCTCCTGCTGACACTGTGTGCGACCATGCCATGGTAGAGAGCAAAATACTTTGTATTAAGGTGCTATTTTTAGATTTTCTCCTTTTAGACTGTCCTGTATTCTGAAACAGTTCTCTATCCTTTCAGATGGAATTTTTAAAAAAATAAATATGACTTATGCTAATTTTTCCCCAAAGAATGATATGGAGGACAAATATGGATTTAGGAAAAGGTCTATACATACAGAATCCTAAGTACTTGAATACTTGTTCTATGAAGGCCACATGTTTACTTAAAAGAATGATATTATCCTTTGTCGAATGGCAAAATGACTTGGAGACCTTAGTGGTTTTTAGATGTGACTTTGAACAATTATCTAAGCATAAAATACAAATATGCATTATCAAATTATGTATTTTCAAAAATAAACATTGGATAGAAATACTTTAAAAATTCAGATATGTGTGTATATTAGAAGATAATCTATAAAAATGAAAATAGATGTGTTAAGGTAATGATGCTAAGACTGATTTATCTACTGTCATGAACTTTAGGTTATTGCTTTTCTTAAATAATTAAAATAAAAACAAATTTCAGAGCCCTCTTAACTTATCCCCAAACATTTGTAAAAGATCTTTCAGATATTAGAAATCTTAAATTATACATTCAATCTTTAGAAAAGATGAGTCTTAGATGGACAAGGCCCTATTCTTTTAACATTGAGTTTTAGCTACATTAAAAAGGACTTACCAGAACCCAAAGAAATCTGTATTTGTTCTAAGGAAATGAATGAATGTTGATGTGTCTCACATTCAACAAGGGAGAAAAGATTAGCAAAGCACCTGCCAAACTGCATTTTATCTGTTTTCTATTCATTAGTTTAAAGATATTGCAGATCATAATTATGCTTCCTAGGCATTTTCAATTCATTATTCCATTTGGGTTTAACACAATATATAAAGTTATATAAAAGAGAAGTAGAGTCAGAAATCATGTATGGTAATGTTTTCATATAATGTGAGAAACTCCCTTATTAAAGAGGAATGAATTAAATGTGTTCAGGCAACTATATATTTTTAGCCTATAAATCTGCTATAAAGTGTATAATGCCACATTCCCCGTTATCTACTGCTGTGTAAAAATGTACTCCAAAACAATGGCTTAAAACAATAGCATTCACTTATTTTGTTTATGATTCTGTGGATTCACTAGACTTAGGTAGGCATTTCTCCCTCTGGATGGCTCACGCAATTGCCATCTGAAGGTGGCTGGAGTTGGGGGACATCTTGAAAACTTTTCCACACCCATTTCTGGCATCTGACTTGGGAAGACCAAAAACCTGGAAGTACTGGTAGGGCTTCTCTAGCACTTCTCTCTCTATTTGATCTTAGCCTGTGGTCTCTCCATGCAGCTTCAGGGTAGCTGAACTGCCTAAGTGGTAGTGAGGCTCCCAGAGCAAGTGTCCCACGAGAGACCAACAGAAATCTCCTACAGGACCCTATCCTCCCTGCTCTTGGAAGTCACCTAGCATCACTTCCACTGTATTCTATTTGCTGACACTGTCAGAAAGGCTCACTTTTCAAGGGTAAAGGATTCTGTTTCTGTCTTTTGATGGAAGGATGTCAAAGAACTTGCAGACATGTTTTTAAACTACTTCTGAGATACAAATCAGCATTATAGGATTAGATAGCCAGTATAATGAAAATTTGAGTTTGTGGCAATCCACAATCCATACTTCAAGAATTGCTTCATTTGAATCAAGTCACTAAAAAGCATTGTTCAATTTCCTGAAGCAGGATCTTCCTAGTTGAGATCAAGAGATGGTTGAACTCCTCCGCATGCAGCAATTTTACTGAGCAAGCAACTTTGTATCACCTGATGCTTCCTCTGCTTCCTCAGCAGCTGAGGCATCAATTGTCTTGAATTTCACTTCCATTCAAAGCAATAATGTGTTATTGACAGTGAGACATGCATGCTTGGCATTTAGAAGTCCTGCAAGGCAGCTGTTTTGTTTCTTCCAAACATTAAACTGATTACAGAAGATTAAATATAATATTTGTTTGAGACCAAATAACATGGGACTTGGCAGACTGTACAACCAGAGTTTGGAAACAAATGATTAAAAGAACGATATTATCCTTTGTCGAATGGCAAAATGGTTTACAAAGTGGCTTTTTTTTTTATAATTCCACCAACATCTGAGCAAAGCAGCTATTGATTTTTTTTAAGTTGGCTGCCATTTAAATGGGGCAATTAAAGACTGAGAATAAGCAAAATCTTGCAATGCTACTGCCATTGGTGCCCTATGACTAATTTAAATCTTTAAGAAGACACAGATTCTAAGTCTCTGGAGAAAAAGCTCAGAGGAAATTTTTTCAGGGCTGCTGTGCCTAAAGTTACAGGAGAAAATAAGCTCCCTCCAGATCTGCCTTTTAAGGCTAATAACATTCTAATTATAGAGAGTATGGTTGCCACTACCAGCTGAAAGCCTTTTGTGGATTTAAAAAGCAAATTGAAGTGAAGAAACACAGCTAATGTAACCATAGCATCTGCGGTTCTCATAGGTTTACTCAGCCAAAACCAATATATCTGTCAAGGTGACCCAGACTCTGAGGAGGTTATCTCAGGTATGTTAATAAATCATTTCACAAATGACTATAAAATATTTATTCTTCAAGTCCTGGAAACTATCAAAAACTCCCAATCCCATCAAAAATTTTCTAGAAATGCCTCTCTTAAGTTCTCCCTCCCAAGAAACTTAAATTTTTCTAGTATTGCCTCCTTTTGTACATCTCTTACATTTGGCAAGTTGAGGTAATTACCTGACTAGCATATTCCTCATTACCTCTTGAACCATAGTTATTATTAAGTTTTATTTATCTATTTTGAGAGAGAGCTCAAGCAGGGGAGGGGCAGAGAGCAAGGGAGATAGGGAGAATCCCAAGCAGGCTGCATCCAGTCAGCACACAGAGCCCAACATGGGGCTCTATCCCATGAAACCAGGAGATCATGATCTGTGTTGAAATCAAGAATCAGTGGCTCAGCTGACTGAGCCACCCACACACCCCATGAAGTTATTTTTTAAATAGAGTTTTCAGAGGCGCATGGGTAGCTCAGTCAGTCCAGTGTCTGACTTCAGCTCAAGTCATGATCTAACGGTTCCTGGGTGCAAGCTCCACATCAGGCTCTGTGCTGACAGCTCACAGCCTGGACCCTGCTTCCAATTCTGTGTCTCCCTCTCTCTCTTCCCCTCCCCTGCTCATGCTCTGTCTCCTTCTCTCCCCAAAATAAAAACATTTAAAAAAAATGGAGTTTTCAGGACTAGAAAACTTTCTGTGCCCAATAGTGCTGCATTCTAAACCTTGCTGGGCTGTCTGGGACTAGGACTTGACCTTCTCACTTCTGTGTACCTCATAATCTGTATGAAAAAAGTAGTTCTAAACTTCACGGTTGGCTTAAATTTTCATCATTTTCAAATGAAAATAGTTACTAATAAAATAGCTTAAATATTGTAAATGTTTCTTCCCTTTAAGACCTTGTAACATGAAGGTCTATACTCTATGGACCAGGAAGGACATGGGAACCAAGGAGTAATTTCTCAAGGAACAACTTACACATAATGCTTGTGAGAATTAAAGGGAAACCTGACTGAAGTGGCATCAGGAAGACAGAAGAGGAAGCCATACCCCTCAGCATTAAAAATAAATAAATAAAAAGGAGGAATTGCCAGTTAAAGACAGCAACAGACATGTCAGTTACAGACTCCAAAAAGATAATCGCTTACTGCAAAGAATCAATTATAGGCTCCAAAAGGGAAAGATGTGTACTGCATCTTCTACAAGAAATAGCTGCCCCTACAAGTCAGCCAATGGACAACTAGCATTACCCTGAACTCCTACTTTTCTCCAGTGCACTTGTTTTCAAAACAACTCTTCCCAGCTTCCTCCCTCTCTATAAAGCAACTTTCCTCTCCCTTGTTGGACTTGCCTATGGTTTTGCCATAGCTTGTGAGTTCTGAATTACAGTCCTGAACGAAAGCCATTTTTACTGGTAAAATAAGTTTTACTTTTAAAGTTCATATGCCTTTACCTTGTAAAATGGCTTTTTGGGTGGTAAAAAAGACAGCAGAATTGAGGCCATGGAGCCTTTTCTAGGGAAGCTGAAAGGCAACATGGACAAAAAGATTCTGGTAAAGTTCTGACACTTCTGACTTCCTTCTGTTCAGAGTTCAGCATTTCAAGGATACATAAGATTCTTTATAGATTTTATATGACACATTTCAAAATCCTCTACCAAGGCAGTATAATTTGATGACAACTTTTAATGATTAGAGAATATATCCAGATTGCTGAGGGGAATCAAATTTTAAAAATCTTACAACCCAGAAAACATCTCCATGAAGATAGAAGACAGATTCATTATTGAATAAGCCCAGAATGTGAGGCCCACCAAAGATAAGCCACTACAAAGATTACAAAGCCAGAAAGAAATCTTACCCTTTTATATAGCCATGAAGGTAACAGTAATTACATGTATGCTATATATGTTTTCAAGATAAGCAGGTGGTTCTCAAGTTAGCTTCACAGCACCATTTTCACATACAGTTCATCCCAAATTCACTTGGTAGTTGAGGTGGCCATCTTTTATTCCTCCATTTGGTTAAAGCCAGTTAGTTAACAAACCTTACATTTTTATGACAGGAAGTCATTATGCAACTTGGAGTAAGGGGTCAGCCAAAGTTAGCCTCCTACACAACCATAGAGACTGGGAGTTAGACGCGCTACCTTCCTTGATGATTACATTTAAAAAAAAAAAAAGTTTCTAGGTCCTTAAGAAAGATATATCTGAGTCCTAAAGCAGAGACATCTTTAGCTTTTAGTAAGATTTTCATACATTTCATAAGACTGGGGAAGAACTTAGAAGTTTTCTTAGAAAGCTCTCTTTGTAGACCATTTACTTATTTTAAACAGGGAGAGAGAATTAATCCTCTTAATTTGTATTTCTTCTTACTGGGGAAAGTATATTCTTACAGCTGAGAGAAAAATGACCAATTATATGGTGCAAATTAATCCTTTATGGATAAAAGGACTAAGAACTGGAGTATAAAAATGACATTTTTGAAGATAGGCCTTGATCCCTACTCCAGTGTGTTTCCATTCACCATGATTGCTTCTGGAAACAGATTTCTCAACCATGGAAGAAGTAATATGCCTAGAATAAACCATTCCTTTTTAATTCGTCACTTTCCTTCCTCTTTTATGCCTGTTTTTCACACATGAGCTCCCCAATTTCCAACACTTACATCTAACGCTCATGGTGACAGTAACCAGTGGGTGGACATACTTAGGCTAGGTCCATTCTTCCATGGGATATGGCAGTAAAATTCCACATACTGGTAACTCTCCAGGTGAGCTTTACAATGTGGGGAAGTAATGAAATGGAAAGTCATACAAGGTTTTCTGAGTAATATAGACTTATTTTTCCCCACAAAATAATGTCACACGAATTATTCAATTTCATCCTACCCTAGGTAGAAAAGTTTGTGCTCTCTCCTCTTGTGATTGCCTCACCACAACTCTGAGTTGTCATTCTCAGAGACAAATTCTAGTCTTGCTAGCATTATAGAAATAAATGTAGGTTACCTGTTTAACTGTAAAAAGTCTTTACATATCCTTACCACTTGGTAAATAAGAGGTAGAAGTCATAAATTTAGAGGATTTAATCTGACTTTTTTTGAAAGCTCTATTTCATCTTGACTAAATGTGTTTAAAAGCCATAATTGTCATTTGTTTTAAGGCGTCACAGAAGATTTTCTTAACTCTCTGCCTAGCTACTGGGCTATGTGGCATATAATGCCAACAAAGCCACTAATGTGGAACAAATTTACCTTAATTTCTCAAGTGTGTATCAAGTCATTTAAGCCATCTGCCAAGAGAATGATAGCTCAGAAAAGGACAGTATAAATTCACTGATTTTATTTAAAGTGAAAAACTGGTTCCATTGCCAAATAGCCATAAAAATGAGAGCCAAAAGCAGCACTGGATGACAAACCTAATAGGTAAGAAGTTGGAGGGATGTGATGGAGGGCCATGAGCCAAGGAATACAGGGAGTCTGTAGAAGCTGCAAAGAGCAAGGGGATGGACTTTCCCCTAGAGCCTGCAGAGGAAATGCAGGTTCACTGACACCTGGATTGGAGCCCTGTGAGCTCCATTTCAGACTTCAGACCTCCAGAACAACACAATAGATTTGTGTTTTAAAGTATTGAATTTGTGGTGATCTGTTCTAGCAGTAATAGGAAACTAATACAGTAATGTGTCCTATATTGAGCACATTAAAATTAGCAGGCTGGTTGCCACCATAGGCAACTGGCCCTCATTTCCACTTAGCATTCTAGAGCCAAGACAGAACATGTATATTAGCATTCTTCCACCCGAGTAAGAGTGATAGGTGCCAGGATATTTGTGGACCGACTTCCAGAAATCTTTGCTGGAGGATGGTTCCTGGGGCAGGTGACAGTGTGGCAAGTATCCCCCTGTAGACTGACCTGTGGTTTACAAACTAGATTTTCAAGGTCAGATAAAGCCCTGAGACAAAGTAAGGCAAGGGCTGACTTTGGAAAATGGGCCACTATATATTAAAATAATGAAGGTACACACAGCATTTAGATCCACTCATTCCCAACATTAACTTTACTCTATCCTGTCATTGATTATTCAAGGTAGCGGCTAGCCACAATTTCTTTAAGAAAAAAAAAAAAAGACTTGGGAGGTTTCATGTGACAAATTATATTCTCAGTTCTGCTGTTGTTACCAAGGTCACAGATGATATCATCTGTCTCCTGCAGTATCCTTTCTGGGTTGTTTTTACCCTTGATCAGCACTTCTGGCTACTCTAGATTGCTCTTCTGGGAGGGAAACCCAGGTCTACATCCCTAAGGAATTTGAACTTCTGTTTACTCTGTCACTGTCTGGCCATGACTGCTACAATTTCCATTTATAGTTATAACCAGGCATGAAAGTACCCAAAGTACTCCTGGTGAATCCTCTGAGCTCCAGATATAGTCATTCTTGATCCCATTAGGGGTCAGCAATTTTAACTCCTCATGAAAATCAGGGTTATTTATCCAAGGTAGTGTAAGAACTCCTTTGCATGCTAATCTACAGTCCTAAAGTGTCCAAAATGACCTAGCAAAAGACGGGATTAGGATTAGTGAGATTCTTGCTGTGCTACAGGATAGAAGCAACCCTTCTTCTTTTCCAACAACCAGACCTCTGGCTGAGCAGAGCTGAAATACAGAGGGATGGGAAGCCCAGTGTCAAGTGAGTAACCAGTGATTTCCAATACAGTCTGTTTTCTACTGCAAGGGAAGAAAGTTTCTCCATACATGGTCATCACGACCTTCTGGCTTTTACCTCAGACCCTAGGTTGTCAATTCCTTCTATCCATGCATGCATCAGTGACATTGAACAACAAATTACTCAGTCCTTACATTCACTATTGCCCTCATATCTCTAAAGTGCTAGACATATTACATAAACTGATGTATCTTATTTATTAATATCCAGAAGTGAGAGTCATTTTAATTTTGTTCTAACAGTATGGCAGGGCATGGCATACAATCATTTTCTTACAGCCTCTGGCCAGTCAGGGAGTGATGTGATCCAATTCCAGAATTGCATCCTGAGATTCTGTTTTCTATATCCAGTTCCAATAAAAATGATCTTAGTTTGGGTTCTCCAGAAGCAGATCCTGTGACAGACACCCAGAGGCAAGTTGTTTATTTGAGAACTAATCCCTGGAAACATGCAGTGTAATAGTCTGGAAGTGAGATGGGGAGGGGAAATGGGGAAGAGAAAGGAAGGCAGCTACTAAAGAATGCAATGACAAACAGGTTACCTCCATGGGCAGGTTGCATTATCCAAGTGAGAGACTCTGAGAGCCTATATAGAACATATGACGCAGGTTATCCCACTGAGGGGCAACTGCTTGAAGTCTGCTGAAGACATCATTAATTCTCTGACACCCTGAGCAGACTAAGCTTGGGGAGGGGGTGGGGGGAGACCTCTGAATACTAGAAAAAAAAATTTTTTTTCACGTAAATGGAAGTTTGTGCTGGAAGTTAGAAGGTAGGCCAGTGTGCAAGGAAATGTTCAAATATGAGGGAAGGACACTGACCAGGTATGCTATAGCCAGTAATATTGCTTCCTAAAACCCACCAGCGTAACCACTTCCTTCCCATGGTGATTTTTCTTCCTCCGACCCACAGCCAACACATAGGTAATAATTAACTGATATACTGCTCATGAATGCAGATATATTTTTGGCTTTAATTTTCTTGAAATTCCAGATTCCACCTGGACAGGTCCTGAGTCCATCTAGAATTAGAGACCACCATTTCCAGTCCATTTCTCTATTAGATTTTCAGGGTAGCTACATCAGTACAGAAGTGTGGAATCTAATCTGAAGCATACATGCTGATATGAGAGTCACCAGTTGCCTGTGTTTGCCTTGGAATCCCAGGTTAAAATGATACCCGAATTTATCTTTACCAAGTTTCTTTGCTCCTTTTGTCAACAGTTGCAGGCATCTGAAAAGTTTTCCTTCTACTTTCCAAAGAGATTTATGGTTACAGAGTTTATACTGGCTGGGACCTATTTTGGTTACTATGTCAGAAGCATAGCATAAGTAACTCTTCCTTAGGAGATCAAGATTTTACCACTTTTTTTTTTTTTAGTTTAACATTTGATATAATAGCAGCAGACCTCCTGGAGTGCTATTCATCATGGTGGCTACTGATTCCAGTCCTTTTTCAAAAGCACTAAAAGATACATTCACTGGTTGTCAAAAATTCTTCCTTTTCAAATATTTTCCCAACCTTCTGAAACCTCAAAGCAAATATCAATAACCTACAAATACACAGACATGACCTTTGGAGAGCTCAAAAATTAGATGTTTATTTTTCATGAAAGATTTTCAACCAGTTTCATAAGGTTGTTATTCTGAAAAAGGATCTTATCCTTTCAATTCGTTCCTTAATGCATATTTAAACTATTTTTCTCTATTTACATGTTAAATGTATTTCCAAATACACATACAAGAGACTAGAAAAAACATGTTTTTGTTCATTTGGAGATGATAAATAACTTTCTAAAAATAACTTCGGTCTATCTCAAATCAAATTTTGGGTTGAGAGAGTTGATTCTTCTTCCTGAAACATTTTTCTTAAATACTGAGAAATACAAATACAATAAACTATATATGAAAATATAAATTTATGGAGTTTGTTTATGGACTCGTGATAATTTTTCCAGTTCAGCTAATATTCAATCAAATAAATATAGGTGGGTGACAATACCTATAGGCTAACACCCAATAAACATTTGAAATACAAATTTTAAAATGTAATTACTGATAGCATATGTGGTAAGCCAAATAATGACCCACCAAAGTATCAAGATCCTAATCCCTAGAACCTCTGAATGTTACCTTAAATGCCCAGCAAGGTCTTTGCAGACATGATTTAATTGAGAATCTGGTGATGTTGAGATTATCCTGTATTACCTAAATGCAGTCATATCATAAGTGTCCTTATAAAAGGAAGGCAGGAGGAGATTTGATTGGAAAGGAAGAGGAAATGAGATGCAACAAAGGGGTCAGGAGCAAAGAAATGCAGGTACTTCCAGAAGCTCTGAGCCAAGAAAACAGACTTTCCTGTAAGCCTCCAGAGAACCACCCCCTTAATGCCTTGCTTTTAGCACTGTAAGGCTCTGGCCTCCAAAACTGTAAGATAATAAACATGTGTTCTAAGCCATTAAATCTAATAATCTGTTATAGCAACCATAGGAAACTAATACAGCACACAAAGGCATTCTGAAGGAACAAAAACAAAGACAATAAATCCATGGAAGTGGAGGGTGGGAAACACAAGACTAGTTGCAGAAAATTTTTCACAAAGGTAGGAAGTATTTATGTGAATAAAAATGACTCAAACTCTGAGAACAACTTCAGATATGGAAAGCCTTCATATTTAACTTATCTCTTTAATGCCCCATGAATGAAACGTTAACACCCTAAAAGTTAACTAATGTCCTAAAACCTGATTTTAGGCAAAATCATAAAAATTGATTACATATGCCCTCTACTACCTTTTTTGAGCAATCTTCTCTATAAAGGCTATGTGGTCCCCATTCACTCTTTACTTGGCCTCCTGCTAAGAATGTGATAAATTTATTCTCCCTAACATGCAAGTTAATGGGGGCTAGCTTTTATTTTAATATAGGTCATAACCTTAGCTCAGAGTGGTAGAATGCTTTTCATTTGATTATGAAGAAGAGGCAAACATCTATGATTAGAGTGCTTTTCAAGGGTCTCCAAAATCACATCCAAAAATAAACTGCCAAATCCACATCAACTCAAGACCACATATGGCCAGATAAAGTAGAACCAGCTGACAGGAGCCTGGGTGATCCCGAGTACTAGAGATGTGCTCTGGTAACAAACAAATGAAATTATCAAGCTTTATATCAGAGGCTGGTATCTGTCCAGTAAGTTACAGAATCCTGACATAGGTCTTTTCTTCTTCCCAAATGTATGCCCCACATTCTGGACTAATTTGGATGTCCCACCTGAAAAAGAATGCAGGTATATTGTGAAGCACAAGGATGACAGCGGCTGCTTCTCAGAGCTAGGCTACAGACAATGCTGTCTCTACCATGGAGGCATGATCACGTGCCAGATCCAACTCAAGTGTTTATGACAAAACCAACAGTTTCACTTCCTTTTTAGTTCATAGCCAATTGCACTGAAAGATAAAAAGGGACTCGGAGAATTCAGTGTGGGAAGGCCAAGAAAGGGAGAATAACTGGGAAAATAAATTCTAAGTAGGCTCTATATTTTGTGCCTTTTGTGATAAGAGACCGTGAATCAGTCAGCGCCTCAGCTTTTACATACATGGGACTCCTAATAGATACATAACACAAGAATTATGAAAAATTAACACCCAATGTGCCAGTTATAATCAACCTGAACCTAAGGGAATGAGATTTCTCCTACATTTCTTAGGTTCTAAGGGACAAACAAAAATAGACTCTTAAATATAGACAACTCATGGTTACCTACAGGAAAGTGGGGGTGGGAGTGGGGAAGGGATGAAATAGATGAGGGGATTAAGAGTACACTTATTGTGAGGAGCACTGAGTAATGTATAGAATTGCTGAATCACTATATTGTACCCTGAAAACGAACACTGCAAATTATTCTGACATTTAAAAAAAATTAAGCAAAAGCACAAGAAACAGAACAAAAAAAGATAAAACTAATTTCAGATACATGAATAGAAGGAATGAGAATCAATTAGGGAATTGGGGGTACTCTGGGTTGAAACGAGGGTAAGTTGTTCTAAAGGCATGGTTTTGAGTGTAGGGATTCAGGAGTTTGCTGAAGATGGTGTTCTAAGAAAAAAAAATGCTTTCATTTGGAAAGTGGAAACTGAAGAATTTCAGGGACAACAGACTAGTTGGGGATTCTGTAATCAGGAATCCACATGGATCTCATGTTAGTTAATCCCTGAGCCCCACTTCTCAGTTTCAGTCTAGTTTGCTAGAGTCTGTCCTTTAATTCCCAGTGATTATTGTCTGGATATGACCACTGGAGAGGCAGAGTAGAATAAAAATAAAGGTCCGAGTACTAGGGAAAGAATAATATACTAAGAACTAGTATACTATATATACTATATATATACTATATATATTATAGAATACTATATAGTATACTAGTATAACTAGTATACTAGTATAGTTCTAAAGCCTTAGTTCTAAATAAAATGAAACAACTACTTACTCACTCATTGATCTCTGCTAGGTATTGGGTTCTACACTGGCATGAAAGGTTTATTCCCCTACAGAATCCACAGGGGGGGTTATGAGCTTGAAGTAGCAAGTGTATTGCTAAATGCCTCCATACATATGAAATATAAGCTCAATGCTGTACATTCCAGCATTGAGACTGCAATTATTTGTTCCCTAGTCACAGATGAGGCGTTAGATTTTTTTAGAGAAGAGTGCTGTAAAGAAGCTCCAAACAGGAAGTAGGTTCAATTGCAAAGTGCTGTAAGTCAGAATAGAGGCCAGGAATTAAACCCAAAATGAATAAATCAAGAGCCTAAAAGCCTAGTTGTAATTCAAACAGTTGGAGGAAGAACAGCCCTGGACAGAACATTTCTCCAAATTTCTACAAAAGTCTGTATAAAGATATAAAGGAAAAAAATCTAAATGATACTAAAATGAAAACCTTTTACTTCCAACCCACCTATGTATGAATTGTAGCATAGTTTATGAAAACAACTAGTGTTACATTCATGCTTCATTTCACCCTATGAAGGTAAAAATGCATTTAATCTCCCCATTCCTGTTTCTTTCCCCCAACCACTGCATATTACACTAAGGTTTCTGAAGATCAACAAAATTAGCAGTTGTGTATTAGCTTCTTGTGAAGTTATATGCATGCTATTCTCATCCACTGTTCCCTAACTTCCTAAGTTCTGCTTCCTAATGTTCAATTTCCAGGAGCAAAAACTGGGTTAAAAAGCTAAAAGGAATGGTTTTATTATATTTTTGGAATAAAATTACTGTGTGTGTGGATATAGAGAAAAAATCTTTATATCAATCCTCACTAAGAACGGTAGATTTCATCAGTATGGTTGGAAATTTGAACTGGAGCCACGTATATCAATTCATACGTCAAGTACACATGAGTAGCAACAACTAGAACGGAGACGCGCGTGCACACACACACACACACACCTCGCAAACACTGTTTTGGGGTGATCTCCTCTCATTACAAAATAAACAAAGTGTTCCATAAACTATTATGCCTGTAGCCAAAGCAAAAAAATCAGCATCCTACAAAAGAGGCAGGCACAGATTACCTCAAAAACTCTGCTGTAAATCTGTAAGGATTATGAGGTACAAAGGGAATTCAACCAAATCAGCATGCATTCCCTTTGAGTCCAATTCTTCCCAACTCAGTGGTGTGTATCAAGTTCATAAGCATCCAGTAAAGTTGCTCAGTGTGGTTTTAACAGTAGCCTAAGAGTGACTAGTCTATTTACTCCGCGTTTATATTGCACAGAGAAGATGTGATGTAAATGGTTTGGTTCTACTCATAAAGATCTATATTAAACACAGCTTGAAGCTGTTGTCAGGGATACTAAAATAGCATATTTTGGAGTACTCACATTACGAACGATCTTAACTCTTAAACAGCCACCTACTGTTTAAACTGGTTTCCTCATGGAGAGACGAAGAGGGAACACCCATGCAAACATATGCTCTTTCTTATCAAAGAAAACTTAAGCCTAGTTTACTGATGAATCAACTGTGCCTGGGACTTTAGGGGCTCCTTATGCCTAACCTAATTTTGGCCAAAAGTCTAAAGCACTGCACAGTTTAAGGTGACTGACATTCCCCGCTTAAACTAGATCCCCAAACTGGGTCAGTCAGTGTTTTCATAGAAGAAGAAAGTACCCAGTCGTGGTAGGGTTAGGACCACTGACCCTCCATACTGTCACAAATCCACATATAACTTGGCTCTCCAAAAACTTAATAGCCTACTTTTCACTGGAAGCCTTTCTGATAACCAAGTCAATTAACACACATTTTATAAAACAAAACAATACCAAAACAACCACCCATTTTGTGTATATATTATATATTCTTACAACAAAGCAAGCTAAAGAAAAGGTAAGAAAATTCTAGGAGAAAATACATTTATAGTGCTGTGCTGTGTTTATCAAAATATCTGCACATGAGTGAACCCTCACAATTCAAACTCTTTGCTCGAGGGTCAACTGTAAATCCAAAGAAAAGCAGAGCTGACATATCTGTTTCAGGAATTCCTTAGAGAGCTAAGCTTTTGCTTTATTTTCTCAAGAGAAGCTGGCAGAGAGCATCTTCTCACAAGCAGGGCAGGGCTACCTTTCTTTCTGCTTCCACACCCCAATTTGGTCATTACCATTGTATTCCCCATCTAGTCCCCTATCTATTGGGTGCAAGGCAGACTTTATCCCTCTAGCTCAATAAATGTTCCTGGATTTTACCAAGTCTTCCAGATAGAGCACGCTTGGGAAAGTATAGGAAGTTTCAACTGCAACTGTTAACATGCAGATAAGATTCAACCTGGGTTGTAGCTGTGCTCATTTCTAAGTAGAGAATGGGAACATGTGGGGACAGAACACTCCACAGAAAAACAGAAATACTGTGAACCTTTCTATGAGTTACTCTCTCTGGACGCTTGAATCCAGTTTAGGCTTATGAAATGAACCATTTAGCTCCTCAAGATATTTTGACAATGTCTTTGTGTTTTCCCCTACCCAGAGACCTTTAAAATGGATCAGAGCAGGATATTTTTTCTGTTTAGTTTACCTCAAGACCACACTTTACAGCCAACTGAATGTTACACACCTTTTTGTTTTTCATTTCAAATTCTATCAGCTAAGCAGTATAACACACTCACAAGGTAACACAATGAACACTAGATTGCCATATAACTGAAACACAATCTGTCTACCTACATACCTGGTATCAAATGTGAAATGTCTCAAGTTCACTAACATTTTGTAAATACATAATGGGAATTCACTTTTTGATTCTCATGTAGATCACGTTCTTGGTGATTTCATCTATTCAATATGCCAAAAATTCTGGAAATTATATCTCCAAACCAGACAACCCTATTAAAATGTCAACTCTTATATCCCACTATTTCCTTGAAATCTATACTTGTATGCCTAATAGACCTCTCATAACTAATGTGCTCTTGCTATTTATCCTCCGAACCTCCAAAATGGCTCTGGTGAATTACAAAATGGCTCTCGAAAAACTTAATAGCCTACTTTTCACTGGAAGCCTTTCTGATAACCAAGTCAACTAACACACATTTTATAGAACAAAACAACACAAAAATATTTTGTATAAAGATTATATATTCTTGCCCATTATTCTTGCCTTTGGACACCACTGCTACATTGAGTGGGGTTGTGTGATTTGTGTAATCCAATAAACGCTGAGGAAGTAGGTGGTACAGGTTCAAGTTCCAAGCCTTATGAAGGCCTAACAAGTTCAGCTTTTGGTGCCCTATACCATCATTCAAGCAGTTCAACTACTGTGCTAGAGAGACTAAGTAGAGACACCATATGAAAAAGCCTCAAAGACAGAGAAGCCACCTGGTCTCAGTGTCCTAGATTATCAACCATCCATATCAAAAATGCTAGACATTTGAATAAAGCCATATTGGACATTTCAGCCCTGGTCAACATCTGCCTACATCTTTATGAGGCTCCAAACATGACAGTCCAAAGCCATATAGTCTTATATCATCATTTCTAAGAATTATTAAAAATAATAATTATTGCACACTAGCATGATTGGGGATATTATTTATGTGGCAATTGATAACCTTATCTGGATGCCTAAGGTACATTGTCATTTGAATGCTTAAGAGACATCTTAACATGACATGTTCTTCTCACCCAAACATTCCACACCCAGGCTTTCTCATCACAGTTGATGGCAACTCTATTAGTTTTCTGTTGCCTTATTTCTCATTCTATATGGTCATCTGTCAGATTATTCTTTAGTCTCTGTTTTCAAAATGTACCCAAATTCTAACTACTTTCTGTCACATCCCGACCTAACACTCTTCTCTAACCCATCATCATCTCTACCCTGGATTACTGGAACAGCAGTTACAGTATCAGAACACATAAATTCTCACAAATTTCCCTGCTTTTGCCCTTGCCCTGCTACAATCTCTTCCCAACACACAGCAAAGTAATCCTTTTAGTAAGCAAATCACAACATCACTGCCCTTCCAAATGTCTCCTTTCAAAAGCCCAAGTGTTTATAATTTCTTAAAAGCCCACATACCTTATTGCCCACCTCCAAACTTCCTGGTCGTTTTTCTTATTTGCCCATATTCACTCTGCTCCAGGCCTACTGAACTCCAATATTCTTCAAACTTGTCTGGAGCATTCTCAACATAAGGCCTTTTTACCAGTTTTTCTCTGTCTGGAATGCTCCTCCCCTAGATATCTACAAGAGTCACTCATTCTTATCCTTCAAACAATGGTTCAAATGCCTCCTTCTGAGGTCCATCCTGAATATACAATTAAAAGTGCAACTTATTCCCCCTAATACTACAGATTCCCCTTTTACTACTTTTTTCTTTCCCCCATAACACTCATCCAGTATACTAAGCAATGTACTTACTACAGTGGTGGTGTTTTAGTATCCCTTGCTAGAAAACAAGCTACCTAAGGGCAGAAATATCTATAGGCTCAATGATATATCCCTCACACATTCCATGGCACATAGTATGCAATCAACAAATATTTGAATTATGACTCAATGCTTATATTTATGAAATTATGGTGTTTCCCCCACCCAAGCATTCCCCCACCCAAATTTCTCACTATGTAGTTAATAGCCAGAGAGATATCACTCAGATGACTGAATTTCAACCTATCAATGCATTTTTTTAAATGTGAATAAAAAGATAATTTTTGAAAGACTATACAGGAGATGTTTTCAGCCTATTGTCAGATTTTTCCCCTAAACTTGAGGTATAGTTTTTTTTCTTATAAAATTAACTATTACTGGGAAGAATGTAAAACAAAAATTTTCAGTTTGTAAAAGTAAACCGATACGACCTAATGTAAATATATACATATATACAGTAATTTTTTTTTACAAATCATAGATTTCCTAGACCTGAAAATACATGAAGGCAAGAAAACATGCATTTCAGCTCTCCTCAGAGTTAATGCCTTAATTTCCCCCAGATATAAACATTCTTAAATTAAAAAAAAAAAAATTCCTGAAATCAAAGACTGAATAACAGTCATGTACAGGGGACCATGCTATTTACCCTAGGATGTATGGCACCACAAATGAGACACAATTATTAAAAATAAAAGCTGAAGTACACACATTTTTATATGCAAATTTACTTTTTAAAGATTATGTTTTTGTACTTTTTTTCATTTATTGTCAAATTCACCTAGTTTTAATATCATCAGAAGTTCAATGTATGTGCTATTTTAAAAATTCAGAGAGAAGTGTGAAATGTTGTATGTATTTTTATTATTTTTTTTAATTTTTTTTTTCAACGTTTATTTATTTTTGGGACAGAGAGAGACAGAGCACGAACGGGGGAGGGGCAGAGAGAGAGGGAGACACAGAATCAGAAACAGGCTCCAGGCTCTGAGCCATCAGCCCAGAGCCCGACGCAGGGCTCGAACTCACAGACCGCGAGATCGTGACCTGGCTGAAGTCGGACGCTTAACCGACTGCGCCACCCAGGCGCCCCGTGAAATGTTGTATGTATTTTTATTGAAGTGGACAAAAATAAAGTGGTCAGATCATGAGTACAGCTCAGTGAATTACAACAGGAAGAGAACCCAGAGAGCATAGTCAGGTGGAGTCATGGAATGTTACTAGAACCCTAGAAGGCTCCACGGTTTTACCTTTTTTGGACTTTATATACATAGAATCACAATGTTTTTTATTCTGTCTGGCTTCTTTGTCTCAGTATTCCATACGCGGTTGAGTTAGCTGTAGTTTATTTTCATTGCTAAATACTGTTTAGTAGCAGGAATATGTAGAAATTTATTCATTGGTTGACACTCATTGTAAATTTTGTGAAGTATAAATCATACTGCTATGAACACTCTCACACAGCTGTGGTGCACACGTACACAAATGTCTGTTGGGTATTACGGTGGCTACAATGGTGGGCTGGCCAGGTTCCCTCTTCCAAGGACAGACATGCTTATTCTGCCAATTGTTGTAAGAATTGGTAATGGACAACTATCAGGTGAATTCTCTGACACTTGCCATTCATTGACCTGACCTGTCTCCTCTGAGGTCAGGCCCATTTTTCAGCAGTCTGCATCCAATGATTGGATGATGCGTGATTACAAAAGCCTGGCAATATAAGCCAAATTCTGCACAACTTTGAAGGGCAGCACATTACCAGAGCTCTACATGTGGTGAAGTGGAGGGCTTTGTTGCAAGTCTATTGTAGTTCCTCTCCTCCTGTGCCCTTGCACGTTTCCTTTGTGCTCCCACAAATGTTAATATAAAAGCAATTCTGATGAGACTTCTTGCACACAGCCAACCATGTCAGAGTGGGCTTCCAAGGGAACTCCATTCCTAATAATTGTATCAATCTAACATCCCTCAGCCATGTATAATTCTATTTTCTCAATCCCATTGCCAATACTTAAAACTGGCTATTTGTCTATTCATTGTAGCTGTAAATGGCATTTTTTTCTGATTACTGAATATAGTACCTTCTTCATGTTTCTTCACTGTTTAAAAAATCTCATTTGCTGTGTGTCCTTTCAGAACTCTTGGCCATTTTTAGTCATTTGCTGGACAGTATTTCATATATGTACAAATTTGCAAGTCTAATTGTTTAAATCTTACACACACACCAACTCTTCTGTCTGCATCTTTAGTGGCCACTGGGAAATTTGCTAACATAGCTTATTTTCTTATAAATGCTGTGTATTTTGAGACATTAAGGGAATAAAAGCATGTAACCATTATCATTAACTCTCTTTATGGTGATGTTCCTTTCCTTAAAATTTACTTTGTATGCTATTGGTGTAGTGATAGCAACATTCCTTTGGATTTTTTGGTCCGTTTCTTTTCACATTTATACCTCAATCCTTTTCAAATCTTCATTTTTAAGGTCTATCTCTTGAAAACAGCTCAGAGTTTCATGTATGTGCATTTGTGTGCATGTGTTTCACATATTTTTCCTATTCTGAGAATCATTGTCTTGATCAGAATGTTTAACATTTTATTTTTAATGTAATTACAAGTATTAGGTTTTAAATCTGCTAGTTTATTGTTTTTATTTGTCTCTACTGACCTACATTTCTTTTCTCCTTTCTTATTTTGAATTGAATATTTCTCTTAGTACATTTTCCCTTAGTACATATTAATGTGACATTAAAATATTTACTGTTCCTTTTATGGTTGTTCTAGATTTTGCAATATGCACCCCTAATTTATAAAAGTCTAATATAACCATTGTTTTATTCCCAATAGGCAAGAACCTTAGAATTCAAGTCTATACATGCCTCTTCTGACTTACATGATAGATTTTTTTTTTTTTTAGTTTACTTGTTTTGAGAAAGAGGGAGAGAGTGCTCATGAAAATTGGCGGGCAAGGGAGGAGCATAGAGAAAGAGAATCCCAAGCAGGCTCCTCACAGCAGTGCAGGGCCTGACTTGGGCTCCAACTCACAAACCATGAGATCATGACCTGAGCTGAAATCAAGAGGAGGGTTAACGGAGCCACCCAAGTGCCGCTAGATTTGTCTTTTAATTTATTACATGTTTTGTAAAAGATCATGCCTTGTTTTTGCTTTATAAAATGGAATCATTTTTACATTTTCTAATACATCCAAGGTTTTTCTTTCTTTTTTTTTTTTTTAATTTTCTTATACACCTCTGAGTTTCTATCAAGGAAATTTTTCTTTCCTGCTGAAGAACATTCTTCATTATTTCCTTCAGTGAGGATTTTCTGGGGATAATAATTGTTTCATTTGTCCAAAAATGATTTGACTATACCTTGTTAAAATTTTAATGTATATGCAGTTAAAAAAAAATCCACATCTCTAAGATATACATTTTGATGAATTTTAACTTATCATACTTCGTTTATATCTAGCACCCAAATCACAAAATAAAATTTAAAACAGAGCATTGCCAGCAACCCAGAAACCCTACATGTTTTGTTTTGTTTTTTTCAGTTGCTACTCTCCTTGGGAGTAATGAGTGCGTTAATTTCTCATACCTTAGTTTGCCTCTTGTTGAACTTCATAAAATTGGTATACAAGATTTATTATTACTTCATGACTAGCTTTGACTCTAAATTGCTTTGTATAATTCACTCATTATATATGTAGTTGTAGCTCATGATTCTAATTGTTATACAGTATTTCATTGCGTAACTATAGCACAATCTATTCTACTCCTAATGGGGATCAGGTAATTTTCAGTGCAGATATTGTGTTGGTTTGTAACAAATTGTTGGATGGTGACTTCAACAACAGATTTATTTCCTATAGTTCTGGAGGCTGGAAGTCTAAAATCAAGGTGCCAGCAGGTTTCATTTCTCCTGAGGCCTCTCTCCTTGGTTTGAAGATGGTCATTTTCCAGTTGTGCCCTCACATGGCCTTTTCTCAGCACACACATCCCTTGTGTCTCTAACTTATCTTTTAAGGACACCAGTCATATTGGATTTGGCAATACCCTTATGACCCCATTTAACTTTACCTCTTCAAAGGTCCTATTTCCAAATACAGCTACATTAGGGGTTAAGACTTCAATACAGTAATTTGGGAGAGAACACACTTTAGTCTATAAAATTACAAACTGTACTGTGATGAACATTTTGTTACACACTTTGGTGATCATATGTATTTGTTCATGTGTTCCTAAAAAAAGAAATTTATGGATTCTATATCAATTTTCAGATTTTTTTTTCTATTTTCAGATTTAATTGATCTTCTTAGAAACGGTGTTTCAAAGTGTCTATAGCAATATACTCTCCCACCAGAAGCACATGAGACTTCTGGTTGTTACACATCCTTAGTCTATAGTCTTGCTATATTGTCTTTGCTACTCTGATTCCAGTTATACTTGTTTTAGCTTTTTCACTATATTCCTGTGGTAAACAGACTTCTAAGATGGCCCTGTGATTCTCACTGCCCTTTATCCACACCTTTGTGTAATTCTTTCCTTTTGAATGGATGTGGAAATAGAATGTGTCAAAGGCGAAAGCATAGTCACTCCCAAATTATGTGACATAATGTAACAGTCCACCTTATCAGACAAGAGCAAGAGAATCTCCTGCTGGCCTTCACAAATTAAACTCCCACATTCTGAGGAAGAGGGCCATGGTAAGGAATTGCAGAAGATCTTTAAAACCCGAGAGCAGTCCCTAGCCCACATTCAATGAGAAATTAAGGACCTGGGTTCTAAAAACACAAGGAATGGAATTTTTCCAATCACCACATGAGCTTGGAAGAGGACCCCGAGCTTCGTGAAAGAAGACAGCTTGACCAACAACTTGAACACAACCTTGTGAAACCGTATGCAGAGGACCCAGAAAGGGTATGTTCATACTCTGACCTATGGCAACTGCACAACATCATAAACACATGTTGTTTTAAGGCACTAAGTTTGTGATAATTTGTCTTCTAGCAACCAATGGAATTCCATATGCCTCTTAACTTTAAAAAAATATTTTTACAATTTACCAATTTACACTTCATAATGTGTATTATCTTTTAGTAGCCTTTGAGCTGTTTGTATTTAGTTGCTTGGTTTTCTTAAGGATGTGTTAATGGGTTATATAACTTTAACTTGCCAACTATTCTCCTGTACATCAAACATATTAATCTTAGTCTGATCTCCACTGTTTAAGGCATCAGTCCAATCTCATTTTTGTACCTTCAGAATACATCATTTTGTTTTTCGTGCTTTTAAGATTTACTCACATTTGGTTTTCATAAGTGTTGATATTTGATAGTTTGCAATTCTTTCTTCCCATTTTCTCTTTATATCACTTCTGTCTTCTTTCTCCTCTCCTTCTAGGCCTCCAGGTACATATATTGGACTTTTTGCCTGTTTCCCATATGTCTTTTGTACAATTTCCTGTGCTTTTTTGTACTTTTAATCTGGATATTTTCTTCGGATGTGTCCTTAGTGTACTCACTTGCTTTCTAATTATAGTTAATCTTCTACAGCATTACCTGTTCATTGAGTTATAAATTTCAGTTATTTTAGTCTTCAGTTCTAGCCTCTCCATCTGGTCCTTTTCAATAGTGTTCAGCCCTTGACTTAAATTATCAATTTTGTCTTACTTCTTTAATCATCACAAGCATTTTTATCCTGAAGTCAACATCTGGATTCATTGGGGTTTTTGGTTTGCTTTTTTACTGTCTATAATGCCTCTTGATTTTCCAACTGAAGTTCATGTTTCTACACATGCCTGATTATTTTTTTACTGAATACACCTATTGTACATTTTTCTAATGTAAAGATAATGTGAAATTTTTGGATGAAGTTACCTTCCTATTTTGGGGCAAGCAGCTAGAGTAGGAGGTTAACAATGACAGAACACATTAAGCCTACTGGTTAGCAATGGCTGCTCCACCTTGGTGGGCCTTGAATTCCAAATTCTTCCCCACAGATCTCAATCAGTCTCTCAACTTTCAGCCATGATTGTGGAATTGGAAAAGGCTTGAACTTAAAGTAATTCTAAGTGCTAGAGTTCTTTCCCTCTTTGTGCTACCTTGTTTTCACAATTTCTCAGTGATTTCTTAGCTCCTCCAAAACCTTTAAGAAAAATCTTTAAAAATTAACTTCTTCCAACTTCCCTAGCTATTCTCAAGAGGAGGGTTGTTTGAAACTACCACTGTCAGGAGAAGAATCTTAATTTAAGCATTTTAAATAACTCTATGGCCAAGTAATTATTCTTAGGAAAAGCTACATGTTCCAGCATAGGTAAAATAATTGGCCCGGGCAAATAAGTAGCTAAAGCACAGTGCAAAGGAGAGAGAAGTTAAAAGCTTTGGGAAAGACCTTCAGGTCTTATAAGGAAAATAAACATTCTAAGTAAGAAATTTGAAGCTGTTGAAGCAACAGAATTATCTGAAATCCTTGTATGAAATAAAAAACATTAATATAGAATACAGCTCATCTATTTGTCTTCATAACGTTCTACACATTTAGTCCGGGCTAATTTATAAACACTTCCAAGAAAGAAAGTTCTCCAATATACCTGAGGAATCTTTTCCCATTCAAAATACTATTTATGAATAATTGGAATATTTTATTTGAAACTTACACCCATTGTAGCCAGCATCAGACCTATCATCATGGGGAAAACACAATGAAACTCTGATTTTTTTCCCTCTTAACCTTGTATGCATATCAAAGCTACATGATACAAATAGAAAGAGAGGCAAATAAAGTATTGATCATTTGAGGGCTTGAAGGATTCTAAAGTGGATAGCTCAACATTTGATGGAATAATTCCCCAAGGCATGGCAAAAAATAAGTGAAGTGGCTGCAGGATTTAGCTGTGTTCTTTTTTTTCTTTGATAAGTGGCCTGTTCTTTTGTAATAGTAACACTTTGAACTGTTTCAGAGCAATTTAATAGCTATTAGTTCTTTTTTATCCTCAAGGTAGGAAGTACAAGTGTTATTATCCAGAGAGGTTAGGTGAATTGAGAAGATCACAGAGCAAATTAGTGCAGAGACAAGAAACAAATTCTTCTGGCTTTATACTTTCCCATTATACTACATGTCTCCCTTGTGATGTTATAGGATACACGACACAAATGTATACATATAATGGTGAGAAAACTAACTTTTCCTTACACACAAACTCTACTGTTAAAAATCACTTCAATGCTTGTAAGCAAAAAAAATATATATATATACATACATATATATGTATGTATATATGTGTATATACATACATATATATGTATGTATATATGTGTATATACATACATATATATGTATGTATATATGTGTATATACATACATATACATGTATATACATATATATGTATGTATGTATATATCAAGAGATGCAGTCGATTAAAACTGCAGTAAGTGTCGTTCTCGGCACAAACAGCTGTTCAAATAGTATTCCAAAGGGACAGGCAATATCACAGAGACACTCTAGAGTAACATGAAAGGAGAGATGAGGGAGGCAAATGAAGGAGCTGCTGAAGCATGTCAGCAAGGCAAGAAAACTTCAGGGCCAATAGAAAAGCTAGAAATTTAATGCATCAGGTCTATACTATGTAGACTGCCAAAGAGGCTACCTTTGGGCTGTTCAGATTCTCGCAGTAAAGACCTTTATTGGTATTTTTACATTTTTCAATATATTTATCATTCTCCTGAACTATTCAAATGCATTGGAAGGATTTTGTTTTTTAAAGGCCCCCATCAATTTTTTTTTAACAATGCCATTGCTCTAGGCATGTGGGACATACAAACTAATAATTGTTTAATATTCTATCTTTTAGCAAACCACAAATTGGCCATCGTTATCATATTATCATGACTTTATAAAGTTAATATTTGCCTTAGTCATGTAATTGCTAATATTTTGCTATTTTTTCCTTGCGTCTTAGAAGTTCCAAATGCAATATTTTTTTTAGTTTTTATTCAAATTCCAGTTAGTTAACATACAGTGTAATATTAGTTTCAGGTGTACAATATACCAATTCAACACTTTCATAGAGCACCCTGGGCTCACCACAAGTGCATTTCTTAATTCCCAATACCTATTTCACCCATCCCCCACCCACTTACCCTCTGGTAACCATCAGTTTGTTCTCTATGTTGAAGAGTCTGTTTCTTGGTTTGCCTCCTTTTTTTTTTTCCTTTTCCTTTCTGCTCATTTGTTTTGTTTCTCAAATTCCACGTGCAATATTTCTTCTTACATTTAGAAGATACTGTATTGAGCATTTGGTTGACCCAAAAATAGTTTCCACTACAATATTAAAATAGTTTTCTCAATATATAGTTTCAGCAAGTTTTTTTTCTTATACCTAAATTGTAGATACTACTTCCTGTGTTTATTGTTGTTATTGAGAAATTAAATATTAGTCTAATTTTCATAGGCCATTTTTAAGATCTTCTCTTTACTTTGATGTTCTGTTGCTTGACCAGCAATCATAGTCCATTTAGATTATTTTCTAATTATATTTTAGTTCTAGAAGTTAGTTCTTTTTCAAATGTTTGGCTATTTATGAGCTGCTACTTATTTTATACCTAATTATTAAAATATGACATATTTTATTAAACTATAAGTGAATTCTATACTATGGATGCAATAATATGTATGCAATCTTTTGTGCCTGAGTGTGCAGTTGGTTATTTCTCTAGATTCAGTCATGGTGGTTGGTTTTCCCATGTGTTTGTGGTTTTATTGTGAGCTTATCATCCTTAAACTTTTATCTGTTGGGTTCTTTAAAGCCTGAATGTGAAATAACTCCATTGAGGATTTGCTTCTGTTTGGTAATTGAAGCCACTTTCAGTTTTTGGCAGTGCACAGCTTAGGGTACAGAGAAAATATAAATTCCAGAATGTTCTGTTTCAAAATGATGATAGAGGAAGATCCTGAATAGACCTCCACCCACAGACACACTGAGTCTATAGCTATATAGGGAAAAATTCCCTCTTAAAAAAAACCGCAAAGGCTAAGTGACAAGTACACATTGGGCAAATGCAAGAAAACTGCAAAGTAGCTTGAGAAGCCAGGAAGAATCTCACCATAAACCCTACTCCTGGCAAAGACCCAAAACCTACAGTGAACTCAAAACCGGGAACATCTCCCTGAGGACCCTAGGGTTCAAACCCCACATCAGGCATCTCAACTTTTAAGATACACACTTGAGAAACAAGCCTTAAACACATGTAACTCCAAAAACCAACAGGTCTCATATCGCAAGACCCACAAAACTATAGCATCTGAGTCATGTTAAGAAAAGAAACTGAGAAACTGCTCTTTAAGGGCTCATATATTCAAACTCACCCCACTCCAGAGCCCAGCTCAGAGGCAGCTGCTTATGGCCATGGGCGTAAAGGGAAGGAGTTTTACCTGTTTATATTAAAGGCTTAGCCTGAAGGGCAAGCATCTAATTTGACACACAAATCTAAGAGCCCTCTGGAATGTTCTCTGGGGATGGAAACTGGCAGGCATCATCTTCACACTCTTCCTTAGCCATGCTCCAGAGGACCAATATCTCCCAGAAGAGAGCTTTTACACACATCTGGTGCCCTGATTTTTTAATGGCTGCCACCTAGGGGATGCTTATTGATCACCTGGCTCTAGAGGCCAGGAGACTTGGCATTCCTGATCTAGTGGACTGTAATAACTGGTGTCACCCAGAAAGGAACTCATACCTTTGTTTGGGGCCCTTATTTTTGTGACTACTGCCAGGGAGACACCTCTCCATTGCCTGGGTCTGGTGGCCACTTGGGCCCCACAGGACGGTAACCAATAAAGAGTTCTTAAACAGCTACAAGAGACCCAAGAGCTCAGTCTTTCTGTGAAGGAGCCTGTTAGCTAACCACTAGGATTGTGGCCTGAAGGGAAGACTTCTGATGAAATACACATCCAGGAGCCAACTGTAATCCTTTCCAGAGAATTCAGAGGGCAGGCACTATCTTCTTCCTCACCCTCCACTATATTCCAGAACATCACTGTCTCCCTAGAGGGGAGATTTACATGTTATCCGGTGCCTTGGTGTTTATGTCTGATACCCTGGTTGTTGGAGCTGCTGCCTAGGGAATGCCCCTTGATCACCTGGCTAAGGTACAGTGAGGGTTTGCATTTCTGGGCCCCATAGAACTGTAACAGCTAGAGATGGTTCTTGGCAGGCTAACACCACCATGGCACTAATAGAGGACTTAGGCTAACTTGCCTGCCAGTCTTTCTGTAAAGGAGGTTTCTTTGCTTGTTCTAGAGCTTCAGTTGGTCACACATTTAGTGGCCAATGAAGCTGCCCTCAGGGAACAAAACAAAATGGCGATCCACTGTGTGAGAGAAGGTATTTGAAAATCCAATATTGCAAATCCAGATATTGTCCAATAAAGGGTTAATATCTAACATATAAGAACTCCAGCTCAGTAACAAAATCTAAAAAGTGAACAGACGAATTGGACATTTTCCCAAGGATGGCATACAGATGGCCAACAGGCATAATAAATGATGCTCCATATCCCTAATTCAGGAAAATGAAAATCAAAACCACAATGAATAGCTGTTCTGAGAAGTGTGAGGTGATATATATATCAAAAGACAAGAAACAAGTCTTAACAAAGATGTTGAGGAAAGGGAACTCTCATGCATTGTTGGTGGGAATGTAAACTGGTGCAACCATTACAGAAAACATTATCAAGGTTACTCAGAAAATTAAAAAGAACTTCCATGCTATCCAACAATTCTACTTATGTGTATTTATACAAAGAGGATGCAGCACTAACTAAAAAAGATATATGCACCTCCATCATCACTGCAGCATTATTTACAACAGCCAAGGTATAGAAACAGCCTAAGAGTCTATTAATGGATGAATGGATAAAGAAATTTTGGTATGTGTACACACACACACACACACACACACACACACTGATTAGACAAAAGAATGGCATAGTGTCATTTGTGACAACTTGGATGGACATCAAAAACATGATGGGGCGCCTGGGTGGCGCAGTCGGTTAAGCGGCCGACTTCAGCTCAGGTCGCGATCTCGCGGTCCGTGAGTTCGAGCCCCGCGTCGGGCTCTGGGCTGAGGGCTCGGAGCCTGGAGCCTGTTTCCGGTTCTGTGTCTCCCTCTCTCTCTGCCCCTCGCCCGTTCATGCTCTGTCTCTCTCTGTCCCAAAAATAAATAAACGTTGAAAAAAAAATTAAAAAAAAAACATGCTGAAGTCAGAAAGGCAAATACTATATGATTGCTCTTCTATCAGATCTAAGAAAAAATTTTAAAAACCCTCATAGATAAGAAGAAGAAGCCAGTGGTTTCCTGCTTCCCTTTTATTTGAAACCAAAAGAGACGGTCTGTTTCCAGCTCACTCACTGGTATTCTGGCTCTTGCAAGTCATTTTTTTCAATGTGGGGTGTTTGATCCAACTTTATTTCCTGGAACCATGGCTTTTCCTCATTTCCTCTCAGCTCCAGATGTTTCGCTTTGTTTTAAATATAATTTATTGTCAAATTAGCTAACAGCATATACAGTGTGTTCTTGGCTTCGGGAGTAGATTCCCGTGATTTATCGTTTACATACAACACCCAGTGCTCATCCCAACAAGTGCCCTCCTTGTTGCCCATCACCCATTTTCCCCTCTCCCCACCCCCCATCAACCCTCAGTTTGTTTCTGTATTTAAGAGTCTCTTATGGTGTGCTTCCCTCTCTGTTTGAAACTATTTTTCCCCTTCCTTTCCCCCTATGGTTTCCTGTTAAGTTTAGCTCTAGCCATTTTAAAATTCATATGCTACACTATCAGATACTAGCAGATTTTCCCCCAAATAAGCAACAGCATACTGGCTGGACTTGTGATTCCTCTTCATTTGTGGGATCTGAGTATTGCATTACTTTCCTTTAGCTCTGGAATATGTTTTCTAATTTTTTTTAATGTTTATTTTTGAGAAAGAGACAGTGTGAGTGGGGGAGGGGCAGAGAAAGAGGGAGACACAGAATCCGAAGCAAGCTCCGGGTTCTGAGATGTCAGCACAGAGCCTGACGCAAGGCTCAAACTCATCAACAGTGATATCATGACCAGAAGCGGTGTTGGACGCTTAAGCAACTGAACCACCCAGGCATCCCTGGAATAGGTTTTTCTTTTTTAAAATTGACTTTGAGGGGTGCCTGCATGGCTCAGTCAGTTAAGCATCTGATTTCTGCTCAGGTCATGATCTAGCAGTTCATGAGTTGGAGCCCCATGTCAGGCTTACTAATATTACTAAGTTCTGAGAAATGCCCACAGGGATACAGATAGTCCCCACTTTTTGGACATTCACATTGTTCCACTTTTTTTTTTGTTTTTGCCAAAGATCTACATTCCTATGGTAATGGCTTTTTTCATACAAGCAAAAACTCTCTTCAGATTCATTAGTGGAAAAAAGTACTGACGTAGGTCTTTCATAAGTGTTAAATGGTTTAATGCAAACTTTCAGAAAGTGGAAATACTCTTTGTTTTACTCCATTCTGGCTTATTAAAAGTTTCATAGGAACGCTCTACTTTCAGATAGTGGGGGAAACTTGTACCTCTGGAAAACTGTGATAAATTCTGGTTTAAATATCCTAAGTCTTGAAAGACAAAATGGAGTTAGCGCCACACACATTCTGCACTCTGTGTTGATGACAAATCAGAAGGTTTTGGAAAGGCCAACCTGTGCCTAGAGTTCCAGAAAGGGACTCGGCTCAAAGCATCAACCACAGCCACAATTTCAAGACTTACTTTAAGACGCTGGTGAATAAAACTTCACGGCTAGATCTTAGTATGCCATTCACATTATGAAACCGGGAAAGTGAAAGCAATGTGTGCTTAAATAATCTGTACATTAAAGCAGATAATATTTATAGCACACTCGTGTATGGAGAAAATAAAGAACTCAAGATTATATCTACTTATGTTTAGTGTATTACTCATTGTAGTAGAAGAGGGAATACTGGTGAAAATACATGGATGTGAAATATGTATTTTAAGATTTTGCTTTATCACAATGGCCTATATGACTTATTGGTGTTGTGATACTTATTAATCTTGTACAGTTTTCAGTAGGCTGTGCTGAAGAGTCTGTTCAGTTATACCTCTCCAAACTCTAAGCATATGTATTGAAATATTTTTAAAGTGTGTATATACCATTAAATTTTACAACAGTAATTTTTATTTTTAATATGAAATTTATTGTCAAATTGGTTTCCATACAACACCCAGTGCTCATCGCAACAGGTGCCCTTCTCAATGCCCATCACCCGCTTTCCCCTCCCCCCATCTCCCATCAATCCTCACTTTATTCTCAGTTTTTAAGAGTCTCTTATGGTTTGGCTCCCTCCTTCTCTAACTTTTTTTTCCTTCCCCTCCGCCATGGTCTTCTGTTAAGTTTCTCAGGATCCACATAAGAGTGAAAACATATGGTATCTGTCTTTCTCTGTATGACTTATTTCACTTACCATAACACTCTCCAGTTCCATCCACATTGCTACAAAAGGCCAGATTTCATTCTTTGTCATTGCCAAGTAGTATTCCATTGTGTATATAAACCACAATTTCTTTACCCATTCATCAGTTGATGGACATTTAGGCTCTTTCCATAATTTGGCTATTGTTGAAAGTGCTGCTATAAACATTGGGGTACAAGTGCCCCTATGCATCAGTACTCCTGTAACCCTTGGGTAAATTCCTAGCAGTGCTATTGCTGGGTCATAGGGTAGGTCTATTTTTAATTTTTTGAAGAACCTCCACACTGTTTTCCAGAGCGGCTGCACCAGTTTGCATTCCCACCAACAGTGCAAGAGGGCTCCTGTTTCTCCACATCTTCTCCAGCATCTATAGTCTCCTGATTTGTTCATTTTGGCCATTCTGACTGGCGTGAGGTGGTATCTCCGTGTGGTTTTCATTTGTATTTCCCTGATGAGGAGTGACGTTGAGCATCTTTTCACGTGTCTGTTGGCTATCTGGATGTCTTCTTTGGAAAAGTGTCTATTCATGTCTTCTACCCATTTCTTCATTGGATTATTTGTTTTTTGGGTGTGGAGTTTGGTGAGTTCTTTATACATTTTGGATACCAGCCCTTTGATATGTCATTTGCAAAAATCTTTTCCCATTTCATCGGTTGCCTTTTAGTTTTGTTGATTGTTTCCTTTGCAGTGCAGAAGCTTTTTACCTTCATGAGGTCCCAATAGTTCATTTTTGCTTTTAATTCCTTTGCCTTTGGAAATGTGTCAAGTAAGAAATTGCTGCGGCTGAGGTCAGAGAGGTCTTTTCCTGCTTTCTCCTCTAGGATTTTGATGGTTTCCTATCTCACATTCAGGTCCTTCATCCATTTTAATTTTGGTTTTTTGAATAGTGTAAGAAAGTGGTCTAGTTTCGTTCTTCTGTGTGTTCCTGTCCAGTTCTCCCAGCACCGTTTGTTAAAGAGACTGTTGTTTTTATATTGGATATTCTTTCCTGCTTTTTCAAAGATTAGTTGGCCATATATTTGTGGGTCCAATTCTGGAGTCTCCATTCTATTCCATTGGTCTATGTTTCTGTTTTTGTGCCAATACCATGCTGTCTTGATGATTACACATTTGTAGTAGAGGCTAAAGTCTGGGATTGTGATGCCTCCTGCTTTGGTCTTCTTCAAAATCACTTTGGCTATTTGGGGCCTTTTGTGGTTCCATACAAATTTTAGGATTGCTTGTTCTAGTTTCGAGAAGAATGCTGGTGCAATTTTGATTGGGATTGCATTGAATGTGTAGATTGCTTTGGGTGGTATTGACATTTTAACAATATTTGTTCTTCCAATCCATGAGCATGGAATGTTTTTCCATTTCTTTTCCATCTTCTTCAATTTCCTTCATAAGCTTTCTATAGTTCTCAGCATACAGATCTTTTACATCTTTGGCCAGGTTTATTCCTAGGTATTTGATGATTCTTGGTGCAATTGTGAATGGGATCAGTTTCTTTGTCTTTATGTACAAGAGTAATTTTAAAAATTCTTTTATATTTGTAGTTCAAAGGGTGAATTATTAATTCAAAAAATACTTACTGGGCAACAGTTCTGTCAGACACTAAAGACCAGGAAAACATAACAGTTAACAGAACAACGGTCTGTTCCACAAGAGATTTCATTCCAGTGAGGAGGTGAGAAAATAGATCTATAATGCATCAGGTGTTCATAAGTGCTAAGAAAAATTGGTCACAGGACTAGAGGTGATACATTCTATTTTAGATACCTCATTAGAGATTACCTCTCTGATGTCAAGTAAAAACTAGTAGTAGCCAGATGAATTTTCTTTCAACTTGCTTTGAAAGAATTGTAGTTTTTGTGCAGTGTTTTGATGCATGTGAACTATATTCATGTAAGTTAAAATTTTCTTTGTAATGATAAATTTTGAACTTACCCAATTGTATCTATCATTTGACTCCGATTATGATAAATGACACATTTAGATCAAAGGTTTTATCTAGGGCAAGAGACATGATTTATTGACATAGAACAGAACATATTTACTTGGCTTATATCAAATTACCTCATTAGCACTGTGCTTAACCAATTTGTTTAAAATATATAACGAAATCAAACTGCAAAATAGGTTTTCTATAAAAAAATATGTAATCAAGGTTAAGGTGTTATGTTACGAGTGAATGAACTGAAGCAACATTACATTGTTTCTAAAGATGACTGGATTATACTTTTTTTAAAAAATGTTTATTTATTTTTGAGAGAGAGAAAGAAAACGAGTGGGGGAGGGGCAGAGAAAGAGGGAGAAAGAATCCAAAGCAGGCTCCATGCTGTCAGCACACAGCCCAATGTGGGGCTCAAATCCACAAACTGTGAGATCATGACCTAAGCCAAAATCAAGAGTCAGTCACTTTACTGACTGAGCAACTGAGGCACCCCTGGCTGGATTATGCTTGTTATTAATTAGCAACCCAAGAGCCAACACTAAGAAGAACATAGGCATAGACTGAGGTGGTATTTCTGTGTTTTTTTTCCAAAAATCTTTAACTTTTAGAATTCTTAATTTTCTTGGATTATTTTCTTTTACTCTGCTGAGTTAATACATTTACATCTGGGACATGAGTTGTAAGAGGGACAAGGAGTTCTTTCTGTAACACATAATCTAGATAAAATGACTGTCATCTTGTTGATTGCTATGGGGCTATTTTTGCTTCAAAAAAAAAAGACCAACAGAGGTTATGCTTATATACATATTTTTCCATATAACCCTTTGTTGAATTTTTAATAAAATCATTTCCAGAACAGACAAGTGTGTAATACAACAGAAGGAAATTTACTCAAGATTTATATGAAGTTGTCAATTTTATAATCTATTCCTTTATTTTCCAAATAAAACCTAAAAGATATTGAAAAACAAGATGAGTTTATCAATAAACATTCATGTGATCAAATATGCTAAATCTGTCCTAACTTCCTTCTTGTTCCATTTTGCAATTCCTTCATATATTACATAAAGTTAGTTTTCCAAAAATTGAAACCATGCAGTTATGCTCACACATAATCTGGAAAAATTGTTTTCAAAGAAATCAGTGAATTAATTTTTAAAATATGACATTTCTAAAATAATATTTTATAAGCTACATTATATATAGTTCGTGTTGACAAAGATTATTAGAGTCCTATGGAACTCTTGAGATTTCTAATATCTAAAGCTTAGAAAATATTTTCACATCAATTTTCCATGTTGCTTCAAGTTACTATTTAGAAAATGGTTTATTGTCACCAGTCTTTTTAATCTTAATTTTTATTGTATCTTAAAGTGTTTAACATTTTCTCTCCCCTTTTGTATTATTTACTATACATTGTTTTTATTCAGGTTTTTTTTTTTCTTAGAGTTTCAGGTCCACATTCAGCTCTTTCTTTTCAGTACTGGTTACTAGAATCTTTTTGCCTACTATCCTATTCAGAAGGAGCCATGAAAAAATCCCGTGCTTAATTTTAGATTATAAGGGACACTGTTTCTGTTTGTGATGATGAATGAAAAGATACTACCATTTTTTAATTGTTTAATGTTTAGTTTTGCAGGAGAGTGAGTGAGCAAAGCATGAGTGGGAGGGGTGGAAAGAGAGGGGGACACAGAATCCAAAGCAGGCTCCAGACTCTGAGCTGTCAGCACACAGCCCAAAGCGGGACTCAAACCCATGAATCGCAAGATCGTGACCTGAGCCCAAGTCGGACCCTTAACTGATTGAGCCACCCAGGTGCCTCCTAATACCATTTAAAAACTTGTTTGCAAACTTTCAGTTATATATTAATATGCTGTCCTATTATATAAAATATTCCTTGAAATTAGTTAGGCTTTCAAGTATAAGGTATATTAATTAGGACCTAAGAACTGAATGGACTGAGGAACTCCTACCAGATAATACTTAAAATTTATTTCCCATGTCTTTAATTAAAAACATACACATGCTCTGATAAGGTTGAGAAAACATAGCACATATAGAAGAAATAGATTTCCAATACTAAAGATTCATTATCTTTACCTCAACTGAAAACTATGAGCAGGGGGATCAAGTCCTTGTCCAATCACACTGTATATTCAGCCCTAATAGTGGGAGCGGAACACAGCTGGACTAAATGTTCATCCAAATAATAGACTGCAAGTTATATACATTCTTCCTTTTAGCTTCCTGTCTTTACACACACACACACACACACACACACACACACACACACACACACACACGTCGAAGGGCTTTCTCTATATAAATGTTATATGCCACACTTCTCAACGTATTAAACTCTCTCCTATCCTATCCCTACTGCCTCTAACATCACTCCTTCCATTCTTAGCTGGTAATCTTATGGACTCTCACCTTTCAGCTACTCAGTTGATAATCAATAGAGAAGGTATTCTTTCTTTTTCCATCCAGCCTGAGTTCAGTCAGCCCTCCTCTTCTTGCCTAATGATTTTTCCTTTCTGAAGCGTTTGGTCTCATGACTTCCTCATCTATTTGTCTTGCTCTACTGATGAGAAACCCCTCTTCTGGAAGTTACCATCCAACAAGCAAATAACCTTAAGGTTCAATTTGCTGAAACAAAAACAAAAGATAAACACTCCAGTAACTCCATTTCCTTTTCTAGCCACAACTCTCTTGCTGGTTACGTCACCATAAAGCTTCTTGGAACTTAATCTCTTCTTTGGTTTTATGTTTCCTCATTTTCTAGTAAATTCTCAATCACTGCAATTTTCTTTCTGCTTTCATAGTGTTCTTTCTTATTTTCAAAAACATCAATAGGTGCCATTTGGCAAATTTACCAGACACTTCTTATTATCTTATCTACTATGACAATGACAAGTGTATTTTCTTTTGAAATAATCATAAAAAAGCATGGTTGCACTTCACTCTAAACTTAAAACTAAAAAACAGTGTTTATTAGGAAAATCTTTATAATTAATCTTATCGATTAACTTCCATTCCCCTTCTCTGAAGAAACCGGTATTTCCAGCTTAGGTATTCTTCTAGACCTAGTTTACATATTCACACTTGTAAAAAAAAAATGTATATTTTTTAGCTTTTATTACATGACATGAGATTTCTGAAAAACTACCAGATTTTAAGGTGATTATAAACTTGTCCTTGACAGAAGGATGTCAGATCCCTGAAAATGACTTTACAAACGAAACGTATCAACTATTTGGAAGACATCTTATTGACGTTTTCAAGAATATGTAAGAGGACGTGACATCTGTAAAGATAAGCAAAAAGTGATAATGAAAAATGGGGAAGATGGCAGAGACACAAAGCGTAGTAAATAAAAAATAAAATCAACCAACTTCCAACTGTGCAATATTGTAAAATAAATAAATTTAATACTGCCAAAATGTAATTGAGTATACTGTATTCTTCATAGGGGCTTCTAGTATACTGGACAGGGGAACAGATCACATTTAGTAGAAATAAAATAAATTTATGAGAGAGTGCAGTATGACTTTTATAAAGTTAGATAACACACAGCATCCTAGGAAACTGAAAAAAAAAATTGTAGGGGTGCCTGGGTGGCTCAGTCGGTTGAGCGTCCGACTTCGGCTCAGGTCACTATCTCACGGTTTGTGGGTTTGAGCCCCGCGCCAGGCTCTGTGCTGACAGTTCAGAGCCTGGAGCCTGCTTCTGATTCTGTGTCTCCCTCTCTCTCTGCCCCTCCCCGATCATGCTCTGTCTCAAAAATAAATATAAACATTAAAAAAAAATTTAAAAATGTATTTTGCACTTCTTTATCCATAGGAGCAAGGGGGATTTGACCAAACAGTAAAGATGCTTATACATTTTGCTCCAGGGCATTTGTGATGTGGGAGCTCACTCCAACTTGCTGCCCATCGTGGAGAGGTCTTTATAAAGTAGGAGATGATAGGTAATATTTTGATACATAATTCAAACATTTCGATATTTAGGAATAATTCAACCTGCATTCCTAGAAACTCCTTAAACATAGCAGACCTGCTATAACCCTTGAATTTCGTCACCTGATAGTGAACAGACTGATGAAGAACAGACTGAAAATATGTTGATTCCTGCTGCCTTATAGCAGCATGATGAGAGCACTAAATGGTAGGCTATGTACTTAGTCACTGATCTGGAGGAAATATGAGAAATATATAGGAATATCAATCACGATAAAAAGCTGATTTTTTTTTTAAATTACACATGTGAAAAGTAAAGAGTGAGGGCCTAGTTTGACAAGCACCAGTGAACAAATGAAGGAACAGAAACAATATGATTAGAAATAAAATAAGAAAATTTCCCAGATGAAACATAGGCCTGTAAATCAAGGATCAAGTCATGAAGACCAAGTTCTAAAATTTCATATATATATATATATATATATATATATATATATACACACACACATATATATATATATGTGTGTGTGTGTGTGTGTGTGTGTGTGTGTGTGTGTGTATATGAATGAAAACAGTCTACAGTTGAATATCCCGGTAAAAAAAAAATAAAACAAAATAAAGGAAAATAAGAAAAGAGCAACTCAAGAATTAGACAGGGAAAAATATGTTAGCTCTTCCAAGGGGCCTCAGAAATTTCCTTTTCAAAACTATGGACCAAGATGATCTTACCATACTATCAATATTTTCACCATGAGGGATATGAGGAACTCAGAGAAGACATGAGAAGATCTAGTGTATACTAATGGGGATATTAAATCTGTTTAGTCAAAGATTTAAATGTCATCTCAGAGGAATATATTTTACCTAGGTTTATACAGAAAACAATACTTTTATCCCGTCATTTACAGAAAACAGTTTCCTGTCCCTTGCCTTCTCATTTTCTTTCTGTCTTCTGTAGTATGTATACAGCACCCCTTAGCTATAGACAGAACTCAGATCTAAATAATTCCCTTATTTGGGAAGACATTAACTTATATGAGACATCGATAAAAGGAGAGATCAGCTGACCTAGTATGAGCCGTGAAAACTGACACACACACATACACAAAGAATTGAGAGACAAATGCATCCAGACACTCACAGCTGCTATCTGCTTATCTAGAGATGCTGAAGTCATAAACTGGAAGAAACATTGAAATGAAACAGACAAACCTAAAATCAGAGAACTGATGATTACCAGAGGGGAGGTGATGGCGGGGGAAGGGGGGGGAAGGAGATGAAATAGGTGATGGGGATTAAAGAGTGCACATATCATGATGAGTCCTGAGCTATGTACAGAATTGTTGAATCACTGTACTGTATACCTGAAACTAACATAACACTAGCATGGCCATAACTATATTGGAATTAAAACAACAACTTTATTAAAAAAAGAAACCTCTCTGTATAGTCTTTGCAGTTAGCTTGCTGGCAATCTATAGTCATTTCAAAATAAATGGAATAATTTAAAAGAATAATGTTCTCTACCTATGGAAATACACACTCCTTTTAAGTATCCTATAATCAAGACATAGAAATCTCTTCATCAAATATTAACAAAGTACTTTCCATCTGATATTGAAGGCCAGTGTGTGCCAATTCCTGGCAGTTAACATTCACTAATCACTCATTTACAGAGAATCGCCTGAATGCCAGACATCGCTCCAGTCACCATGTCAGTCTAATTGGTTAACGAATATCATTTGGTTGTTTTCACATTTAATCCCTTGGCGTTAACTATTTTCAGTACTGTGAGGCATATTTCTCCATCTTGACTCCTGGTTATTTTCCCAACTAATTGACTTTCAAACGGTTTTTCTTTGACACTTACACGGACCACAGAATGTCTCAAGGAAGAGTTAACATTTAAGTTACATGGTGAAGAAAGGCTTTGTTGCTAAAATAGAAAAATAAAACTGCTTTAAACCACAAATGCTTGCAAAACTACTTTCTGTCTGATAACTGCTTTCCTCAGAGAGAGGGAGATACAGAAATGAAACGTGTTATCTGTCTTTTAGCCTTTTTCTGATTCATTCCCCTTGCCCTATCTGGCAATGTACTGTCTGAGCCATTTTCAAATACCTCTTTTTTTTTTTTAATTTTTTTTTCAACGTTTATTTATTTTTCGGACAGAGAGAGACAGAGCATGAACGGGGGAGGGGCAGAGAGAGAGGGAGACACAGAATCAGAAACAGGCTCCAGGCTCTGAGCCATCAGCCCAGAGCCCGACGCGGGGCTCGAACTCCCGGACCGCGAGATCGTGACCTGGCTGAAGTCGGACGCTTAACCGACTGCGCCACCCAGGCGCCCCTCAAATACCTTTTTTAAACTATAAGCACTTTAGATAATGCAAAAACTGAATAATGAACTTTTACTGGATGCTAAGTTTCATCTTACTATTAGTATGTAAACCAAAAGGGGTTGCCATTAGTTGCCTAGGACAGTAAGATTTCAAGTCCTGGATCACTGAAATGAAGTCCAATAAAAACTTATGAGATAAAATTATATGCTCAGGAATCAGGAGCAATAGTGGAATTTGAAGCGGGCAGTAGATGAGGAGGCAGGACAGATAATGGATAGAGGTCTATTTCTGGATACAATCAGAATGGTTATGATGTTTAAAGCTCCTGAAGGGGAGTCAGCCCCTTTGTCAGACACACACAGATCAAGCTATAAACATCTAAGCACCTTGGATCACAAGCTGCTATAAGGGATAGATTTTTAAATCTTCAGTATCACTGCCTTTTGAATATCTTGAAAGTTTCCAACTCGATAATAATAGTATTGAATATAGTAATAGATATAAAATATACCTTGCCTTCCACTCAGTAAAGTGTCTCAAAATTAAAATAGATCAGCCACATCTAAGTTTCAAATCGAGTGTCTAAGATAGTAAGTTATGTTATTTTCTCACATAATGGAAGCAATAACAATTCAACTCAAACAATTATCTCAAGAATAAAATTATAGACTTAAACTTTTTAAACTATGTATTAATTTAATAAAGTTAAGCATTGGCTCCAAAGGTTTCAGAGCGATCTATACCTTAAACTTGTGTGGAACTTACATACTCATATTTTAAAATACACCTAAAATATAAAATGTTTTACATTCTATAAACCTAAAACATTTTTAAGTAATTATGTAACATTTACCAGGCACTTTGCTATTTATAAAGAAGCGCTCTCACTTCTTTTGTCTCATTGGTCAGAACAAACTTTTGAGGGAGGCATAATTAAGCCCATTTTAGAAATGAAAAATGACTGACTCATGAAGTGGCTTGCCCACAGACACACAGCTAGAAAATGGTAAATCCGACCCAGGGTGTCATTCTTATGCTTGAAATTCTCACATTCTTTTTAGTCTACCCAGATAAGTAAATTATTGTTAAAAATGAAAATCATTAAGGATGTAATGTCAATGAACTATGGCTTTACCTAATCATTTGTAAGCCCATTAATATAAAATCAATGTCCTTTAATGTACACAACAGCATAGAAAATTTGACTAGAGAAGTCTGGGTAAAATTAAAAAAAAAAAAAAAGCATGTGTCAGTTAGCCAAAACTTGCCTGTTTAGCAAGCTTGTTTTTTGTTGTGGTTTGCAAGAACTTTAAGTGTTCCAGGTCTGAGACTATAACAAGCAAAATGAATATTAATGGAGGAAAAAGTAAACACATAACAAGGGCTAATATATCCTAGGGATCACAAATATTGAGCCTTGTGGCTCAAACGAATCAAAATATAAAGTATTATTTTATCTAAGGTTGAATGTCTTCAACACCTTTTTTTGGTTCGACAGTTCTGACAGATTACCTTTAATTTCTTTCTCTCACAACACTGTTCTCATAGATCTTCCCACCTTAAAACCTACAATTTACAGACTGAGATATTTTAAGAAAGGAAGAAAATGAGTTAAATTCCACTTCCATATTTTATCATACTGAGCAGAGACAGAATTAAACTTCATCCTTACTGAATGGGAAATGTCCACAAAGCTAGGATTTTAGCAATCGCATGCTCACTGTATAGGGAACATGGCTAAAAGGACAAGACTGGAAACATCAAGAGTTTTGTTTTAAAATCCTTTGTGATCAGTGATCTCAAGTAATCATCCCCACATTACTTCTCAATCAGCAAGTATGATACAGTGTGATGATAATCTGTATTTCACGATCAGATTACATGGGTTTGGATCATGGCTAAAATAGTAAAAAATCTAAGGGAAATGAAGTGAAAATCTAGGTGAAACTGAACGTATTTTAAATTTGTTTATTTATTTTGTGACACAGAAAACACAAGCAGGGGAAGGGCACAGAGAGAGAGGGAGAGACAAAATCCCAAGCAGGCTCCAAACTGTTAGCACAGAGCCCAACACGGACTTGAGCCCATGAACTGTGAATTCATGATCTGAGCTGAAATCAAGAGCTACATATTTAACCAAATGAGCCACCCTGGCACCCCGAAACTTAACATCTTTAATTCTCAGTTTCCACATTTGTTAACGTCCATTAGTTAAACTTATGGATACAGTGCACTTAGCAGTGACTGGTACAGTGCTTGATGATTTCTCTAGCCATAATTACCAGCAGGAATGCATCTTTGTCAAATAAGAGGACTATTATATAAAACATTAAAAGTTAAAAGCTAAATACAGCTACTTTTTCATCTAAAGGGATGCTGTAATAGGATTAAGGATATAAAATATATTTATTCACTTTCCCTCTAGCATAGTGGTGAATAAGGAAAAAGTGAACATTTCAAAATCTTTATTTTTTTGTCCTGTAGCCAATGATTCATCATCAGTATAGTACATTGATGAGTTGAGAGGTACATAACAGTGAGCAACCATACTGTGTAGGAGTGGAAAAGTTAAATTGTTCTGTGAAATGGAGACTGTGGAGTTTGAGAAATCTTCAGAAAGATCAGGCTCCAGATAATTGGGAAGAAAATACATAAAGGGAGTATTAACAGGGAGAAAATAAGTCAAGCAATATATTAATGGATAGGTCTGCAGGGTCCCCAATCTCAAGAAAATTTTATCCATACACTCACATGCATGCATGTGTGCCTTGGATGACTGAGGTTTTCCAAGGGAAATCAGAGGGAGGATTTGGGTCTCATCTGGAATCATCTGCAGTGAAATGGGTACACAGTTGGGGGGGATTCAATGATGTATTCGCTGACTCCATTTTGCAGAAGCAGATATTTAGAATTACAAGAGGGTAAACATTTTCTTCATTGCTTTCCCCAACTCCAATCTGCCGCATGAGTGGAAGATCTCCAGGCACCCACTAACATGAAGTAGGATTGAAGCTTGACACTCTGAGGAAAGAAAGGTGTCTTGGGGCACCTGAGTGGTTCAGTCTCTTGGGCGTCTGACTTTAGCTCAGGTCATGATCTGATAGTCTGTGGGTTCCAGGCCCACATCAGGCTGTGCGCTGACAGCTCATGGTCCGTGGCTTCGAGCCCCTCGTCAGGCTTTGTTCTGACAGCTCAGAGCCTGGAGCCTGCTTCGGATTCTGTGTCTCCCTCTCTCTCTGCCCCTCCCACACTCACGCTCTGTCTCTCTCTCAAAAATAAACATTAAAAAATATTTGCTTTTAAAGAAAGTGTCTCAACTGGCATCTGAATTTTACTATCATAATTGAGCATTTAAAATAGCTCATCTTGGGGCACCTGGGCAACTCATTCGGTTGAGCTTCCAATACTTGGTTTTGGCTCAGGTCATGATCTCATGGTTTCATGAGTTCCAGCCCTGCATTAGGCTTTGCACTGACAGTGTGGAGCCTGCTTGGGATTCTCTCTTTCTGCCCCTCTCCCACTCGCTCTTGGTCTCTCTCAAAATAAATAATAAAATAGCTCATTTTCTAGTCCTCTAGTCAGTCATCTGTACTCTTCTTTGAAAAGCCACTGATGGTGGTTGATTTTTTATCTCCACTCTGGTTTTTGTATCTGTCCAATATTTTCTGAGAAATGTTAAAGATTTATCCCTGTTTCTATGTCTCATTTACTCTTGTTGCAAACTTTTTACATTGTCATTTTCTACTTAGATAATATCAGAACATATGATCTCTTTCCAATATATTGGAAGGTTTCTTTAATTCTTTTTTGTTCAACATCAAAACTAAGTTACAAATCACTATAGTATTCTCTCAATCATTCTTGATTCACATAAGGAAGAGAAGTCAAACAGCAAAAAAGGGGGGGTAAGAAATTTATGTCTCTCACCCTCTGCTAATTCATCACCCAACAACCTAATCTCCTTTATTGTTTATAGTACCTCCTTAACTTTCCTCAACAGTTGTTCTTATCATTAAGAAATGAAATACAATATCCCTTTCATGCTCATAAGTAACAATACTGTTAGAGTAGGAACCCAAAAGTTTTGCTGTCGCTTAGCCCAGCTGTCCAGAGAGAGAAGGGAAGGGAGTGTAGACCTGCAAACCCAGGGCAATCAAAGCAACAAAAGCAGAGATACAGCACCAGGCAAGAGCAGGTAGTAGAGAAAGATTAGTCAGGCAGAAAGAACAACAAATCTAGCCTATGGGAGGATCATGGGTAGCATGAGTCATTTAGAGAGCATGGCCTGAGCTTTAGGGAATCCACTCTCTAGGGAAATTCATTAATAGCAATATAAAACTGCTTTGGGTTCATTTGATTTCATGAAATATTGGCAAGAGAGATTCAGGTACAGAAGAACCCTTAAAACTTCATAGGTTTAAGAACTGAGGTCAAAAGGGTAACATCCATATTTACTGATTCACAAGAGGTGAATTGACCATGTATTATGTTCTAGGAACTGTTGTAGATTCTTAAGCACAGCAGTGAACAAAACAGATGGGAACAGATAAAGACTCCTGCCTTCATGGAAATTATACTGATTGGAGACAGAAAAGGGGAGAAGAGTAAAAAATCCAGAGCATATTAGATGCTGTGAAGTAAAAAAGAAAAAAAAGGAAGAGAAGGAATGTTGGGGGTTCATGTGATTGTGAATTGAATGAATTCTCTGACTGAATACTGGTCTAACTCTTAAGTGCTGATGCTTGATTATTACACATCTTCTGTTTTAACACATTTCTTAGAAGTGTTTACATAAGCAAAATTATGGTCACCATTAAGGTATATAAGTAGGGAGCTGAACAAATAAAATTAGTATTTTACAAAAATTGTTAGATCTGTAAAACTAAGGGCTAGAAAGGGGCTATACTGAATATGAGAAATGAGCACACAGAAGAGAAGTGCAAATAATAGCCAACATTGAACAACAGAAATGAAAAATAGAATCCTCAAGACAGAGATGTAATGGCCAGAGCATTAGAAAAATACCAGCACCAGAGGGGCAGGGAATCACCAAGGGGAGGTAAAGTTTCAAAAATGAGTGTGGAAGAGACTCAAACCCTGAAGCATGTTGAATAAGAAAAAATGGCTATGAAATAGAAATTAACTCATCAAAAACAAAGTAAACAGGATCACTGAATCCAGTAACATCTTATTGGAAACCCTAGGAAGAATGCCTTCAGTCACGTTGTGGGACTAAAAGGCAGACTGAAAGGCTGAAAGCAGAATGAGAGGCTAAGAGCATAAAGTTCACATAACCAGTGTATGGCATCATTCAGTTCCCCAGAATAAAGAATTTTTATAAAATCTTTACACATCAGTGAGTTATCCCTTAATGCTACCTGTTTAGATTTAACTTCCAAATTGTTGAGCAACCACTACATGCTGTTCATGTACATGTTCATGTACATACAGTTCAGGACATGAAGATACAGAAGTCAATGAGATACAGGCTCTGCTTCCTGGGTACTAATCATATAGCTAGCCATTAATGATAAAGATGAGCAAAGAGCAGATTATACAGTGTGAAATAATAGCCACACAGAGAACACTCCAGGAGCATTGAACAATGTGCTTAGTATTTGTGTGTGGTATGAAAAAGTCACTTTTAAGAAATGTGTTAAAACAGAAGATGTGTAACAATGTTCTTTGAAGAATGTGTAAGATTTTTGCCAGGCTTAGAACATGTTAAGGAGAAAAAAAAGTGTACGCAAATAAAAATGCATTGAGTGTTTTAAAATGGCCAACAGTGTAACTAGACCCTCTGTGAGGCATACGATGTATGTGTGTATATGCACATGGGCCTGTGCACATGTGTATTGGGGTTATGGTTAAAAGCAATCAGTAGAAGCGAAATGAAGCCCCTTGTTTGAAAGTTTGAGTGGCATGAGAAAGTAACCAATCTGGTAAGAAATGGGAAGTTATGGATTGTTTTGTTTTGTTTTGAATCAGGGAAATTACATGACCAGAATTATGTTGTAGAAAGATCCTTCTGGCAGCAGCTAGGAAGGAATTGAGGGAAAGCAGAAGGCAGGGCTGCACTGGAAGAAAGGAAACCAGTTGGACAGCTATTTTAACATTCCCACAGAAAACCAAGAATACTCTGAACCAAAGCAATAGCAGTGGGAGTAGAAAGCAGGGAACATAGGCTTTAAAAGGTATTTAGAGCTTGAAATCGAGTGTCCTGGCAACTGACTGAATGATGGGGTTGAGCAGCAAAGGAAGATTAAAAGAGATCTGAGGTTTCCCACTTAGTCCGTTAACAGAAGAAAAAATATAAAGGCATGCTTGCCAAAAGTCAGGACAAGATTATGGAATTGCATTTGGATAGTTTTCTTCTGATTATAAAAATCATTTGTCTGATGTTGAATATATATAATATAAAATGGAAAAGAATCATAACCTGACTCCCCCCAAAAAAGTCACAATGGCTAACATATTCAATCCAGCTATTCTCTAGTATGTAACTTTGGTTAACATGTTTAATCAGTCTATTAGTATATAACTTTTAAATACAAAGCCTTGTAGCAACACGTATCATGTTTATTTACTTATTTAAGCATGGCCACAATGAGTCTTGGCAACCATGCCTGCTCAATAAACTAGGTTCTCATTCTAACAGTAACAGTGAGAGAATCTGGTACATAAAGCTTTACATTCAACACTAAGCTTCAAGATTAAAGATGAATTCCTAGAAGTCAAATTATCCAGACAAAGAGTTAAACACAAATGAGGCTTGGCATAGACACAGCTATATTTTTCCTGGAAGTAACCTCCTGTTACACAACCCACAGGAGTTCTTTCTAACCATTATTTTCCCTTAATGATTAGAATTTTAAAAAGTCATTAGTTCAGTATTTTGACATTATATGTATTTTAAACTGTATTGATTTGATGAACTTATTCACATTTACTCAATTTTCCCAATTATCTTATTTTTTTCCTGTTTTTCTATTTACTAGAATGAGTGTTTTGTTATATCACTATAACCCATTTATTCTTTTTTTATATTTTTAATATTTATAAGGATGAATTTTGAGGTTATTTCCATTAGTTTTAATAAAATGCGAAGAACAAAATCTATACCTTATTTAAATTTGAATTTTGGATTTTCTCAACTCATATCTACTTGGTAGTAATGTGTCAATTCACAGAAGCCATACATATTAAGATTTGGGGTTTAGCGTAAACGAGAAAGGCTTTTTATGTACATGCATTTTTTCTTTCAATTTTAAAGGATTATATTACTTTTTAATGATTATGGATTCATTAAGCATATAATTATTTATGTTGACATCTATTTATTTAGATATTAAATATATAGTGTGCATTAGACTCCATAATTAACTTGGGGGGAAAAAGATGTATAAAAAGATGGATTCCTACTTTATAGTTCTTAGACAAATTAGGAATTTTGTTTTCATGCATTTCACCCAATCTACAGATTACAGATATGGATACAAACAATAGATTAGGTCAAATAATATACAGTTCCTGTTATTTTAACTCAAATGGAAGATGATATAGTATGAGTAGAATGTTTTTGGAATTCAACAAAGTTTATCAAATTCTGACTGCTTACTAGCCTTAGGCAAATTATATAAATGGTTTAAACCTCCATGTCTCAATCATTAAAATAGTAACCATCTTTGAGAGGTTTTTTTTTTTGGAGGATATTAAGTTTATTATGTATAATAACATAAGACACAGCAGTTATTCAAAATATTACCCTCCTATGATATTTCCTCCCTTCTCTTTCCGTGCAACATTCTAGCAAGGGATGAAGAACATGAATTCAACAATAAGGGATTACAAGAGGAATGTAAATTCACCAACAATTGTCTAATTTAATTTTTTTAAACAGTCAATAACCATACTATTAAGCAATATGGGCATCTATTTTGCTTATGATTTATCAGTGTCTTGAATTTTAGTATCAGATATTGAATTTTAGAAGCATAATTAAAACAGATCAATAATACATTGAAGAAAAACTGTTTAATGGTCATGTTCCTTCTTTCATTCTTCCTCTCGTCGCCTGCAATCCATAGAAGCATTGGTTCCTTTTCCTATCATCCCAGGAATCCAATCTGCCCTTAAATTCCTCTTGACAGTTGACACTACACTCCATTCTTGTTTGATTTACCTTTACTCTTTTTTAAAACCACTGTACACATGATTACAGACAGTACATTCATTTTGTTGAGTAACTGATGTCCAGTGGAAATAGTTTTAGGATTTCTTCTGTAGGTGGTAATACATCGACTTTTCAAATGTTGCCAAAGCACATGTTTCATGTTACCTGATCCTTTTTCTGCCATATTTTTCCAACTTCAAAATAGAGTGTTTTATTTGCCTATAAAAGTAAAAGTGATAAAACTGCACTGCCCTCTGTTCACTGCTACATGTAAGAAAGCACATGGTATAGAATAAAGCAGCCTCAAATCAGAGCCTGCTGTGACCAGTGCAATAAGTGGAGTCCAGTGTGGGGTGTGTGTGTGTGTGAATTTTGCTTCACCCCTCCCTTTTGTACTGCCTATTAAACAGTAAGGGTAAGTTACATTAGCCTTATTCCTAACAAGAATACCAAGTACTTCTCAACTGCTTTTGGCAGTGAGGAAACTCAAAGTTAGATTTGGAAGTTGTATGATCAAATGAAAGCAGCTGAGTAATGTGAGTGTTATGAGAGGAGGTATACACAATCTTAAGTTCAAGCCAAAAATGGTTTATCACCTGAAATGGAAATGCAAAACACTTTGAACTTTTCTAGATATGGGAACGTTTGAAAACAGCACGTTGTTTCTCATTACATGATCTTTCTGAATACAGAATTCATTCAACTTTTAAGATGTTTCATAAATGGTGAAATATTTCTATGATTAACAATTTAGTTGGGTAAATTTTTTTATTGTTGGTTTGACCTTTTGACTTTTCTTCGAATTGATTTTTAAACAAATATATGAGGTACACTTTACATAAAGATTCAACAATGTTAAGTGCCCATTTCAGTTTTGCCAGTAGAGTGGAGAAACCATCACAATAATCATGACATTGAACATTCCCATAACTTTCAAATTTCCTTTGAAACTCTGTCAGTTTCCTCTCTTGGCTCTTGACAACCAGTAATCTACTTCCTGTCATTGTAGTTTTGACTTGTCTAGTATTTCCTATCAATGGAATCATACTGCATTTTTACACCTACCTTCTTTCATTTAGCATAGCAGGCTTTTGGGATCCAGTGATGTGATTAAGTATAGCAATAATCTGTTCCTTTTCATTGCTGAATTGGATTTCGTGGCTGTACCACAGTTTGCCAATGCAATAACCTACTGATGAACACTGGGTTGTTTTCAGTGTGCAATGATCATGAACAGATGTTCCGGGTATTTGAGCACAAGGTGTTTGTGTGGAAATATGGTTTCATTTCTCTTGAGTAAATACCTTAAAAGCAGCATTGCTAGGTCCAGTGGTAGGTATCTGTTAAGCTTTATAAATAGTTTATAAAGTTTACAAATGTGAGCTTTCTAAATGTGAGTTTGCAAAGCGTGTATCTTCTCTCCACTGAGTGGGGAAGTTTACAGGGCTCTATGAGTAGCAAATCAAACTTATAAATTATGTTGTTCCAAATCTTTACATTTGTTATTGTTTGGTATTAATCTCTTGTCATAAGTGTCAATTAAAATTTGTTTCATAGTTCTATGATTTTGCTTGATATATTCATAGGCTATATCATTTGATGCATTAAAGTTTATGATTGTGATTATTTGTGGTGGATTTCTTTCATCATGTAGATCTTTCTCCTTATTAATAGCGTTCCTACAATTTTATATAAACAGTAAAAGTTCTAGCCTCACAGAGTTTTAAAGTATAACTATGATATGCTTAAGAGACTAAAAAAAAATATATTGGATGCTGCTAGTTACTAAGGCAAAAGGTACGGTGAGAAAGAAGGGAAGAATTCTGGAGAGGAAAGCATATGCAATTTAAACAATGTTGCTAGAAAAGGCATCACTGAGAAATTGTATTTGAAGTAAAGATTTTAATGAAGGAATGAAAACTTCAGATAAGGGAACACTTAGAGGGAAAAGCAGATGAAAGACCCTGAGTGTTTGATAAATTAATAGGAGTCCCACCAAGTTAAGTGAGCCTGGAATGAATGAAGGGACAGAACATAGAAGATAGTGAGAAGATACATCAGAGATTCATCAGAGATGGGATTCATCAGAGTGTGGGGCCTGGAAAAGCCTTTGTGTTTAGGTGAGAATGACAGGAGAAGTCACTGGAAATATTTCAGTAGGGAAATGGGATGAGATGATTAAACTCTTAATAGAGTTTTCAGTGTTGAATGGAGAATATGCTGAAGCAGTATACTGTAATCATCTGAGTGCTGAGGATATCTTGGACCAGAAGGAGTTTAGATAAACAGAGTTAAAAAGAAGTGATTGGAAAGTCTAGCCAAGATTGGCTGACAGATTGTATGTGGGTAGGAGAGTAAGACTGACCCCAAATTTTGACTTAAGTGAATGTGAAGTTGCCATTAACTTAGGATAGGTAGTTGGAGCAAGGAGAAGATTATGAGCTTAATATTAGCCACATTACATGTACATACAAAAAAACACATGCAGACATATACAAGAGAGAAAAGTGTGGTTTTTGTTTTCTTTTTGCATTCAGAAGAAAAATCATGGGCTTTGACATCAAAACAGCTAGACTATAATTAATTAACACTAACTTTGTGACCGCAAATGAAACTTAAAAACTCTGGTCCTCACTTAACTGATCTGACAGAAGAATCTAATGAAACCATGGGTTTCTGTATATAGTAACAACAATGAATTATGTTTATTCAAATTTACAGTGAATCTGCAGTAATATATATATTATATACTGTATATTATGTATTGTACATTATATACTGTATATTATATACTGTGTATTATATACTGTGTATTATATATAACGTATGTATGGTGTATGTGTATGTACGTGTACATGTGTGTGTGTATGCAGAATGACGCCCCAATTTCTCCCCTTCCTGACTATTCATACTCTTTTGTAGTTTCTTCATACTGTTCCAGGATTAACCTGCATGATCAACTGTATATAACAGAAGTGATATATATTTGCTTTTGAAATTAGGATATAAAGACTTTGGCTTTTATCTTGGCCTCTTGGCCACCTCTTCCTCTACTCAAGAAAATAAAATAATAATCAAATTATATTGTAAAAATTAAAAAACTAAAAAAATGCTAGTTGAAATAAAATGTTCCAGGGGCGCCTGGGTGGCTCAGTCGGTTGAGCGTCCGACTTCAGCTCAGGTCATAATCTCACGGTTCATGAGTTCGAGCCCCACGTCAGTCTCTGGGCTGATGGCTCAGAGCCTGGAGCCTGCTTCTGATTCTGTGTCTCCCTCTCTCTCTGCCCCTCCCCCATTCATGCTCTGTCTCTCTCTGTCTCAAAAATAAATAAACATTAAACAAAAATTAAAAAAATAAATAAATACAATGTTCCAAAGTGCCACTAAAGAAAGGATAAAGAAACCTCCCAAATGCTGTGATCTATTGTCTGATTACTCTCTTGCAAAATTGCTCCATACATTTTGTTTAGTTTTGCCTTATTTTTAAAAATATACTCTGATTTTACTTCAGCCTCTTTCCTAACTTTGTCGATCTCACACAGCCATCTGTATGCTCTTGGCCTGTGCTATTAAGCTGCACTCAGCATTGTTTCTGGACTGATAGGATTATCACATCATTTGGGAGTTACTGAAGATAACTCATAAGAATATAAGGTAAGCAGTCAAAACTGCCAACAGCAAAAGTACAGAACCAGAGGCCTTCACTGGAATTCTAACATTTAAAAATTAATATCAATCCTCATCGGACATTTTCCAAAGGCTAGAAGACAGAATAGTTCAGAATTTGTTAGAAATAATGCAAGCTAGCATGGCCCTGATACTAGTTCAAGAATGTCACAAAAGAGAATTAAAGGCCAATATCCCTATTGAACATAGATGCAGAAATCATCAACAAAATACTAACAAACCAAATTCAACAATATATTAAAAGGATCATAAACCGAGATACGATTTATTCCAGGGATGAAAGCATGTTTTAATATCCATAGAAATTACTACACATTAACAAAATGAAGAATTAAAATATTTCAGTAGATGCAGCAAAAGCATTTGACCAATTCAACATCCTTTTATAATGATTGAGGCCATATCTGACAAACCCACAGCTAACCTCTTAATAGTAAAAAACTGAAAGCTTCTCCTAAGATCAGGAATAAGAGATACCCACTGTCACCACTTTTATTCAATATCAAAGGGCTTGTCTAACTTTTGATTCATAGTAGGTTTAGAATAATTTATTGAATAAACAAAGAATTACATTTCTGTGATAACATCAATAGAATTGGGAGTATTCCTAAAATATTATACGACAATAATAACCTTCTAACATGTTTATATCCATGGGAATAAACATACAGTCAAGTGTCTGTTTTACAGGTAAACATTCAGAGGGTAGTTTCATTTGTAGTTGGCCTATGTGCTTACCAGTGTTCAGATTTGCATTATTTCTAACAAATTCTGTGAAGACTTATAGGCCTTAAATTTTAAAATTTCACAAGTTAAATACAAAAAATTCATATGGTAACAAAATGCAATGCATAGAACATAGATCATAAGCGTTGTTAACATTTGGCATATTTGATTTTACAAACATGTAGTATGCATTTAATATACCTAATTAGTACAAGATTTTGCTTTCTTTCTTAAGAATATGGGCATTATAGGGGCGCCTGGGTGGCGCAGTCGGTTAAGCGTCCGACTTCAGCCAGGTCACTATCTCGCGGTCCGGGAGTTCGAGCCCCGCGTCGGGCTCTGGGCTGATGGCTCAGAGCCTGGAGCCTGTTTCTGATTCTGTGTCTCCCTCTCTCTCTGCCCCTCCCCCGTTCATGCTCTGTCTCTCTCTGTCCCAAAAATAAATAAACGTTGAAAAAAAAAATTTAAAAAAAAAAAAAGAAAAAAAAAAGAATATGGGCATTATATATAAATCCAGATTATCCTTCAACTTCCATTTTCCCTCCTGACCTGAGCCTCACACTCTACCAAGTATAGAGACATCATTATAAGTTTAGAAACCTATAATAATGTAATACATTGAAAAAATAAGTCCATATTTATATGTGTATACTAGACATGCCATAAAACATTTTTGTTCACTTATGTAAATGATCTACATTTAAAAAAATTTACCTTTGTACTGATTATACTTTTGCATTCTTCATGTAAACCCATGTAGATTTTTTAAAGTTTTATGGTTTGTCATCTAAATGTAATTATCTATCCATTAATGACCTTTAATTTCTATATAACATTTTATATATATATATATATATATATCTCAAGTGATATTGTAATTAACTATTTAAAATATCAAAATTGTTATAATTTTACTCAAAATCAGAATTTCAAATAGTTTGGAACAGCTTACACTTAGCATGAGTAAATTAAGAGATAAATTTAGAAAATTAGAAAAAAAGAGAGATTGCGTATTCATGGGGCTTTGATTAATGTAGTGAATCAAAACAGGTGGTAAATGCCTTGGCAATCTGTTTTAAATTTGCCACAGATTTCGAAGTGACTAAAAAATTAACTTTAAACCCCAAATAGCTGCAACGCATCATAGTTAAAGGTAGTTTTTAACCACCGTGAAAAGCACAGAGATACCAAAGTCTAAGTAAAATGTATCTGCAAGTCTCTTCAACAATTTTGTATTTAAAAGTGTTGTCCTTAGTACTATTTTAAAACTTATGTGTTATGTTCAGCAATGCACACAGCTTGGTCTCATTCTTCTCATCTTTAAAGAGACTAAGGAAGAGGTAGAGATTGCACTGGAGAGTTTTGAAGACACCATTAATCCCTATCGTTTGGTGACAGGGACCAGTTGGCTGTCTAAACGTTATACCAATGCCTCAGTAAAATCATGCAAAACATACAAAGAAAAGTTATAGCCCATTTTCAAATCAGGTAATCTGATGAAGATTGAAAACTCTACGTTGTGCAATTAAGACATAAAGTGGAAAAAAAAAAAAAGAGAGACAAAAAGTGAGTCCTGTTCTTCTCTAGATACCTAAAAATTATGCTTGCCATTACATTGTGGTCTCTGGCTTTACATATTTTATGATGGGATAGTATAAGGAATAAACTGATGGAAATAAATATAGGAGACGTGGGATATCAGATTTTTTAAAACCTTTCAGTAAACGTATTAAATGTTTGTCTTCAGTGACTACCATTTACAATTCATTCCCTAAGCTGATTTTGTTGAGGATAAATTTAATTTTGTTAATACCATCCTTTTAGCTATTGTGGATCTCTAGACATTACAGATTCCTAAGTTTGCTTAACTGTAGAAGAACCCATTTCAGGGTACATAAACATGCCATGTACATATCTACATATGTTTTTGTGCATGCACATACATATGTATGTTTCACGCTTATGTTTAAGTATATTCCACACCTCCTAGGTTTAAAATATGTTAACTAAGGGGTTCCTAGGTGGCTCAATTGGTTAAGTGACTTCAGTTCCGGTCATGATCTCATGGTTGGTGAGTTCAAGCCCTGCATTGGGCTATGTGCTGACAGCTCAGAGCCTGGAGCCTGCTTCAGATTCTGTGTCTCCCTCTCTCTCTGCCCCTCTCCTGCGCTCGCTCTCTCTCTCTCTCTCTCTCTCTCTCTCTCTCTCTCAAAAACAAATAACCATTAAAAAATAAAATAAAATAAAATATGTTAACAAAAAAAAGAGGGAAAAATAATTTTAACATCTGTAACAGAAGTTAGCATTCAGAATTTTTTGAACCTCCACAAACTAGTAAGATGAAGACAGATTACACAGGAAAAGCCTGTGAATAAGTAATTTACAGAAGATAAATGTGAAGGACTAAATATATCCAAAAAAACAAAAACAAAAACAAAAAACCAGAAAATGCAATTTCATTAATTTGGGTGAGATGTTAACAACTGTTATGAACTCTTACCCCAGACTCATGGGGTCTAGAATATAACCCTTCACCTTTCCCAAATACTGTCCTTCAAAATACAGCAATTTAAAGATGTGCAATGTTAACTCTTCAGAATAATCATTCTGTTTATTAAGATGGTTTACTGTGAAATTCCTGTTAAAATTTGCCTCTGTACTAGCAACAATGAGTAAGCACCCCAGAAGGCTAAGTGCCTATATCAGGAATATTTTTTATAACTAAGGCATCCTGTAATAGTGTAGAAATGCCTTACAACTATACTAGAGATGTTGCAACATGTCTGGATACAACTGCTCTCTGGCTAAGTGCCGAGTTGCCATTTTGTGTCCTTTGAAGACAGTAAAACCAGTGTTGGGTTCATACTGATAGTATTTCTATCATAAACTGGAGACAAAATTACATTGAATCAATGGCCATTCATCACACAGCTAGGAATCACAACATACTATAAGAATGGAATAAACTCTTGAAGACATCAGTCACTTTCAAGTGTTAGGGATCTGGGGAAGATTAAACTCACATATAGTTATGGTACAATCATTTTCAATAGAAACCTCTGATATAGACAAAAGAAATACAGCATTCTATTTCCACACATATATCTACAAATAATGGTTTCCACTGCTCACTGTACACTGGACATCTTAGGAGTTATAAGGAGATACATAGACATATACATAGGATCTGCCACTTGGGGAAGAATCCTTGACCCAGCCTTGGCAATGATTTTTTTTTTTTAACTCTTTAGGTAATTCTAACATACAACTATAGTTAAAAACCTTATCTATAATAAATTTTTCCAAGTGCCCAAGGAGAGATTTACAAGCCTATTCACTAGGTAATGTTTGTAATTAATGGCCTCAAAATGGAAGACAGCTGAAAGTCCCTTATAATTAAAGGGGGGGGGGGGGGAAATGTTATATTCAAAACATAAAACAGGCAAAATAAGCTAATCTATTCAAATAAATACAGATAAATCTCAAAATAATGTTAAAGAATAAAAAGATTACAAGATTAAAGAAAAATTTTAAAGTTTGCATTAAAAGTTAGATACACAAAATATGTTTCTTTCATGACTACATATAGGAATTAAATCATGGAATATTGTACATACCACCATTTCTTTAACGTAGTTGACTCAGAGACAGTAGGATGGAGAAATTTTGAAAATATGAATGAATATAAGGGAAATTCAACCTTATCTGTATTGTTTTATATTTTGACAAGAGATACAATGTAATTGTGAAAATATGTTAATATTCATTATTTGTAATACAGGAGTTGTTGGAATAAAATTTGTATTTCTGAGTTGTTCTAAAATTATTTATGTAATCTGTTTTACAGAAGAATTCCAAAAACATGTGGTAGTTCCCCCTGTAAGAGGTGAAAGTGGAGTTTAAGCCCCTTTCATCCTTTGAGGGTAAGCTAGGCTCTATTTCTAAGAATACAGTAGCTATAAGGAACATTATTATACTTGTTAGTGTAGAGAGCTGGCAACACTATATTATCCAAGTGATGAAGCTTAACATCACCAACCACAGTATGTGGATACCAGGCAATCTCTGATATAAAGTGAGCAACACGGTATTCCAATTCCAATATTCTTTCCTCCCCCCAAAATCTGCAACTTAAGTCTAATCATGAGAAAAATATCACAGGAGTGCAGATTACAGGACATGCCACAGAATATTTGGCCATTACTCTTCAAGACTACCAAGGTCATGAAAAATAAAGGCAGAGAAACTGTCACAGTGGATTGGATCCTTGAACAGAAAGAGGAAATTGATGAAGACATTGCCAAATTCCAAGTAAAATCTGAAGTTAAAATCCAATAGTAACATACTAGTAGCAGTTTCTTGGTTTAGACAAATATACTATAAAGTGTAAAATGTTAAAAAGAAGAAGCTATGTGAGGGGCAATACTTTATAATAATCCCTGCATTATCTTTGCAACTTATCTATGAATCAAAACATATTTTAAAATAAAATGTTAATTCAAAAATACTTATGACCCTAATTCTAAACATAAGAAAAAGTCTTTGTTCTTCTTTCCAAAGAACAATTCCTGTTCAGCTTTCTAAAGCTGTTTAAAACTTGAAGAGTTCTATGTATATTGTTTAGAATGATATAATCATAAATTTTACTATGGTAAACTAAGTTATTTGTACAGGATTGGCTTGCATTCATTATAGTTTGGAAAATTACTAGTATTGGCCTCAATTTCTTTGGATTTTCAAAAGCTTGAAAATCTTCGGGATTCCACACCTTGCACAACCTTACTCTTGTTGAAATCATGAAATAGATTTCACAGTTTTTATCTTAAAAGTTTTGGAGAGGGGCGCCTAGGTGGCTCAGTCGGTTGAGCGTCCAACTTCGGCTCAGGTCATGATCTCACGGCCCATGAGTTCGAGCCCCGCGTCAGGCTCTGTGCTGACAGTTCAGAACCTGGAGCTTGCTTTGGATTCTGTGTCTCCCTCTCTCTCTGCCCCTCCCAAACTCACACCCTGTCTCTATCAAAAAATGAATAAATGTTAAAAAAAATAAAAACAAAAGTTTTGGAGAATCTGGGCATTTGCTGAAGGCAGTCAAGTTTTGAAATTATCGGGAAGCACTAATTTTAATTCAGTTCTAGCATATTACCTCTTACATATGCAAGGCATATAAGCACACAGTTTCCTGTCAACAAATGGATCTCATTATTCATGCTCTTGTTTTGAGAGTAGTTGTCAGTCCTATTAAAATTTTCCTTTTGCAAACATAGCCAGTCTTTTTGACTTATTTTTTTTTAAATCACGTTTTTGACTTTCTATATTCTTAATTCCAACATGCTAACGAGTCCTGGGTTTTAGCATCTTCTATTTCCATTCATTTCTTTTCATTTCCCCATCTAATGTCATCTATGTGTTTATCTCTTTATGTTTTTCCAAACCATCCTGTATACCCCATCACACTAGTTTTCCTATGGAATTTCAATAATTCTATTATATATTTAAGATCAATGATAAAAAAAAATAAACAGTCCAAAACCCAGGGATCCAAACTGGTGTTATGAGTCTTACAAGTAAATGATTCTGCATTTTTAAAAATAATGTCATTGAACAAATCATTTAACCATTCTCACAATTGTACAGGGAGAAGGTTGACCCAGCTGATATCTGAATTTTTTCCTGCTTTAAAAACACAACTAAATGATTTACAAATCATCTGCTGTTCCTAATACCGTTCTCACCTTTCATATAAAGATTAAACCTTAAGTACGAAGCTGATTGCACTTTAGAAAAACATTGTGTGTGTGTGTGTGTGTGTGTGTGTGTGTGTGTGTGTGTGTGTGTGTTGTGTAGGACTATGTGTGTGAAATAGTGTAACTCAACCTCCTTACGTGGCAAATCCTCTTTGCCAAATAAATAAATGCTTGTTTTAATTCAGTTCACTAAATGTTATGTAACTAGATGGCATTATGATTTATGCATTTCTTCATGTTGTACAAAGAAACAGTCCTCAGATAATTACCAATACTTGTTTAAGCAATTGCTTCATTGTCTGTATTGAAATCTACTTTCTAAAAGAATGATTTTTAATAGAACAGTACATAACCTGAATTTTGTACTTTATAAACCATGCATAAATAAGCAAAGTTCTATTCATTTTTGTCTTGTTTTGTTTTTGGTGTTAAGAAAGAACAATCTAAATAAAGTTTAAATGATACCATTATTTCATCAGTCATCTGGAAAATTCAAAGCAGATAACATAGCATTGATGTGGAGAATGGAAAGTAACTCAATTTTATACGCATACATTAGTAAAATCAACTGGCAAGTTACTCAAATACCAGTATCTTTTCTTCCCTGTACAATTACAGTTTCAATACCTGTCTGGCATAGTACTAGATAGAATTGGTCTAATCATTTTGCTTATTTGGACAGAGGGCATAATACATTTGCAATACTTTTCAGCTCCCTTTCATTAAACTATTGAACTGATTTTAACTCACCACATATTTCAGAGAAAAATATGGATCTTTGGAAATCAGATCCTTTAATTACTCAATTTGAATAGATACACAACCGAGTTATCATTTTATAATTGCTCTTCACTTTGTATTAAATGAAAAATGCATAATGTTGAGGACATAACACCTAATACAGAAACAAATAGTGGTAAAAAAAAAAAAAAAAAGAGTGGGGCCTTGCACAGAACCATGAGGATAATGTGCCATGAATAGAATAATTAAGCCAATCCTCTGCACCTGAGGTCCAATCAAAAAAAAAAAAAGCGGGGGGGGGAACAAAAATACTCAGCCATATTGGGACATAGGACATAGAGCTTAGTGTTGCTAGTATCTAAATTATGTGGAATGAGCAAAATACGGCCTACTATAGAGCCTGTAGTCCAAAGGCTAATGATATTGTTCTCAACATTAGCTGAATATACCACATGTCTACTATATTATAAGTGTTATACTCTTTTGGGTCTAAGTAAAAGAATGACTTGGTGAGAAACATGCAAACCTGCAAACATACAAAAAACCCGAAAGTCCAATATTTTGACAGTATATGTTTATTAAGATGCTTATTCTTAATGTACTTAGACCTTATTTGCAAATACATTATTCTGCTTGCTATGTAGCCTATGTAACTTAACAAAATGCAAAAAAATGAAAAATTCAAATTTTCTGTTCACTCCTGATCTGCAAATCTCCTGTTCACTCAATGGAATTGATCAATAACATTTCTAAAAATATAGCATTTACTAGCTGGTATATACCAAAATTTTCTAATTTCATCTTTTACTACTTTTCCATCTCTTCACGTAATTCTGTCAAACCTACTCCCTTTTTCTCAAATATGCCAGACATTTGCATTGGTTATTCCCTATGCCAGAATACAGCATGTCTAATTTAACATTTACTTCAAACTTTGCTCTAATATACCTCCCCTCAATAAGACCAACTCTGACCTCCATATTTAAAATTTCAACTTTTCCCAATGCTACATTTTTCATTCCACCATGTTGATTTACCTTAGTACTCCTCACATTTTAACTTCTCATGTGTTTACTTATTCATTGTGTTTATTGTTATTTATCTGTCTCATCCTGCCAGATTATAAACTCACCATGGTCCATGATCCTGTTATGCCAATTACTGATAGGACTTTAGAACTTAGAACTTTATCTGGCAGATCAGTAGGTACTTGGTAAATATTTGTTAAATAAAATATTAGATTTATTAGGAAGAAACTAAATTGGTTTATTTGAAATATATTCCTTGAACTTTAATGGATTGTCTTCATGTAAATTTGTTGTAAAATTTGTCCCTGAGAGATATACGTATTTTGTTTTTTGAAAGCATTAAAGTATTGAACACTTAAAAACATTAGGAAAAAAAAGTATAAGGGATATTATCTATGTGTTTTAAATATTTTTCTTTTCAGCACTAGATAAGCTGTAATAGTATACAAAACTACATGATTTATCCAGTTTGAATATTCAGTCCAAAATCAGAAATGCTTATTTTCTTAAACACCATCCCTAAAATAGAAATGTAGGTATAGACTAATGACATAATAATTGATTTGCCAGCCTAATTTCTTATTATCTGAAACAATCTTTTCAGGATTAGAAAGGAATATCACACCAGTCTTCAACCTGAAATCACAGAAGTTGCTATTTCCACAAGATATTTAAGGCCTTCAACAAAGAATCTATTATTGCATTGAAGTTGATCACATCTTGTAGAGTAACCAGATCTAAAGCTATGAAAATAGGTACAGGGTGAAAATAAATTACCCTAAAAGGGCAGTGTTATGATTGAATTATATCCCCCAAATTAATGAAACTCATGTGACTATATCTGGAGATGGGGCCTTTTAAAGAGGTAAAGTTAAATGAGGTCATAAGGGTGTGTCCTAACCCAATATGACTAGTGACCCCATATAAAGAGGCACTAGGAGAGTTGTGAACAGAGCAAAGTTCATGTGAGGGCACAGAAAGATTGTGATGTTCTACAAAGTAAGGAAAGAGACCTGTGGAGAAAACAAACCTGAAGACACCTTAATCTTGGACTTCTACCCTCTAAAGAGGGAGAAAATTAATTTCTATCATTTAACTCACCCAGTCTGGGGTATTCTGTCATGGTAGCCTTAGCGGGAGAATCTAGGGAGAATGAAAAGTGTTTTATTATCTGACCTTTATTTTGTAAATGACAAGAATCATGTTCATACCTTTTTATAGACATTACATTGTTGTCCATTATTTACAAAATTGCACAGTTTTTTTTTTTACATCCATATTGTAATGTCTCAAGAAAGTTTGGCTCTGAGAATACAGTAAGTATCTGCCTTCCTGTGCTAAGCACTTTCCGATATGTTATAGTCTAGAATAATAAGTAGCACATTAAAAGGTATTCTTTAAATCTCTGCTAATAATTCTAATGAATATGCACTGTAGTTTTACATATTTAGGGCATTCTCATTGCACTGGCTTTTGATCAATTAAGTTAAATGTACATAGGCTTACAGTTTATCAGAAGTAATTTTTTCAGGTAACAGGCAATTTGTGAGCTGGAGTATTACTCGATTATTTTACCTGCTTGTCACAGTAGCATCATTCTGTATAAAGTTATCTTCTGTAGAGAGATATAGCCCAAAATGTACGCATCCACAAGCTTTTCTACTGAACACACATGCACCCATACCAAAGTTATATACCACTACTGACACAAATGACTTGTACAGTTGGAACCAAGATGCAAGACTGACCTTCCGTGGAACATGGAAAATGGACCACAAGGGAAACTGATTGCTGTGATCTACGAACTTTGGACAACATACAAAATACTTTCATTTGGATATCTTTTACTACTTATTAGGAAACTGTATATGTGTTTTAATATGGGAATTATTACACAAAGTTCGCTGAAGGAAAAGATTCAGGTGAAAGGAAGGAATTTACAATGGAGGAAGAAAGGCAACAGAATTTGATAGACAATGGTAAATAAAATCAGCTGACTCGTTTTATTAATAAAATAATTATACCCTGTTAACTATCACGTTGGAGTATAAGGAGAACACTTGGAAACAAGTCATTTTTCAATTATGTGAGCAAAGACATTTTACTGACATTTTCAGAGCAGGGAGATCACCTTTTATTCTGAAACAGTACTTGCTAAAGAATGCGTTTTCCTTTCTCTGAGGTTTTAATTGAATAAATTTATTTTAGACATAGCCTCTTCATTTTCTTCAACTCAAATAACCACCTGTCCACTGAATTATAGGAGTGAACTTCCGTGAAGAGATTTGTCAGATGCTCATAAACTTAGTCATTCTCTTTATTAGTGCACTCACCCATGTGGGCTTGGATATGGCTATCAGAGGTGCATGCAGCGATAGAAACCAGAAAAAAAAAATAGTAGTCAATGAACAACAGGGAGGTTAAATGACTGGCATGAAAGTGAAACTGAGCCCAGCAGTTTTTCAAAATATTTTTATAACCACTATTACACTAAGGTCCCCAAAACACTAATCAAGTTTCCTTTAGTTATTAGGTTTCCGGAGACGGTCTTTTCATCGATGTCTGATTTTGCACATCCTAATTCTTCTGGTACTGATGTTAAGCTTTCCTGATCTGCTGGCATTTATTCAAGTTTTCTAGATCGACTCAATGACCTATACTTTGTGAAGACACTTTCAAGGTGAATTATTCATTTTTTGCACTCAAGACCATTTGTACATATTTCTGTTAAAGTATATGTCATTTATTCAACATTGGATTTCAGTATTTGCCTCATGCAATTGCATGCCATCCGAACACAGTATCTTATTCATTTAACAATGCTTTTGTTATATAAATATATGCTGTGAATAGTCAAATATGAAATACTGTTTGCTAATTCAAATGAAATAATGAGGAAATATATTCCCAATGAATTCACTTAGCTACACTCTTAAATTGCAGATATATAGATTAGCTTTAGATTTAACCAGAACATGGTATATTGACGAAAAACAAAAAGCATATATTCACTTCCAGAAGTATTCAAACAGAGCTAAACAAAATGACATTTTCAAAGAATATAGAATCTCATAGAAGTTTTACAAAGAGCCATGTGATAAATCAACTTAGTGAATTTTAGAAAGTTTTAGAAAATTAGTGAATTTTAACTTTAGAAAAAATATGCATCAGATAAATTTCTTTAGATTAAAAGGAAGTATTGGACTCTGAGAAGCAGAGGTGGATTTGAAGGTCTGCCAGTGATAATAACTAAGTGGAGAAAAACAGAAAACTGCCTCACCTGTAGACTACAGTTCTCTTATTTTTGAGTGCCCAAGACTGGTGGTAGCTGGGGCAGGGGCAATACCACTTATTACAGAACTCCTAAGAAGTCAGATATTAGACCTCCCTCCTCCCTTTCAGCGATTCCTAAGTTTTATGTCCTAAATCTTAGAAACAGAGACCCATTTGAAGAATTTGAATCCAGAATGAAACCATGCAAGGAACAAAGAATCATTTTAAAATCCGTATGATTGAACTGTATTTCCTTCTACTCTTCTGAGTTAGTCACCACATTTCTACTTCCTGTCTTCTATTTATGAAATTTTAGTGCACTCCTACCAGCTGTATCCTTCTGTATAGATTAACGTATTTCATTGCATTTTGGTGGGGGTACTGGTAGACAGAGGAGATAAATATGTATGGGAAATCAACTATATTAAACTCTCCAATATTTGAAACTTCTATCCTGATTAAGTATATTGTTATGAATAAAAACTCATTGTAAGATTTAATATTACAAATGGATTTAAATATTTTACTTAAGCTACTAATATTAGAAATTTTATACTGTTTCCAAAATCTTCCATTAAATTAGACATTAAAAGGACTATCATACAGAACAAGTTTTTTTTTTTTTACATGAAAGTTCTCTTATAAAACACTGTAGGTTTAAAAAAAATACAAAGTGAAGGTACCAGGAGGACATGCATAATTGAATTTTGATATATATTGCCAAATTTCTTCCTAAGAATTTTGTCATTTCCACTGCCACCCTAACAAAGTGCTGCTGTGATCACTTTGTAATGTGACATTACAAAACTCTAGTGGAGCCATTCCCATCACAGTCTGTATCGATGGATTCCCCTGGAGACAGAAAATTCCCACATAGAATTATCAGATCAATTTGTGAAGTGAACACCTAAATTGAAGATTTCTTTCTAAATAGATAATCAAATGTCACAGAATCATCTATTGAATATTTCTCTTGCCTAATAGAACTTGGTCTCTTTTTTTACTTAACTTACAGAAAAAAAAAATAGGATCTTTCCTGGATGAGTAAGCAGAAATGATCCCCAAAGATGCCTGTGCCTTTAATCACTAGAACCCAGGAATATGTTACTTTACATGATAAAAGGGGGTTTGCTGATTCAGTTAACAATTTAGAGAGAAGATCATCATGGACTGTTCAGGTTGGCCCAATGTAATCACAACAGTCCAAATAAGAGGAAAGTGAGTCATAGAAAAAGCTATAAATGTGGCAGGTGGGGTTGGAAGAGGTTACAGCATTGGATTTGAAAATGGAAGTAGGAGCCATGAGTCAAGGATTACAAGCATCCTCTAGAAGCTAGAGGAGACAAGATAAAGATGCTCTCCTAGAGCCTCCAGAAGGAATGCACCCTGCTAATCCATTCTAGACTGAACTCTGGAACTGTGAAAAAGTTTGCCTCATTTTAAGTCAGTAAATTTGTGAAAATTTCTTTTACAGCCACAATATGAAACTAACACTCTGCATTGCTAATTCCATTCCATTAACCAGTACTGCCTAAGTGTTTTGAAGGCACACTATGCTTCTCCCATCATTGGCAATTAGTACAACAAATGTTAATTGCGATTTGCTTTTCAATGCACCCAACTCTCAACCACAAGAAAAGCAATAAGCCTTTTTTTTTAATTGTTTGAGGTTTTTATTTAAATTCTGGTTTGTTAACATATAGTGTAATATTAGTTTCAGGAGTAGAATTTAGTGATTCATCACTTACAAACAACCAACACACTGTTCCATCTCAACAAGTGCCCTCCTTACTACCCATCACCTGTCTAATTCATCCACCCTACCCCACTCCCACTGCTATAGCCACCCACCTCCCCTCCAGCAACCCTCATTTTGTTCTCTGTAGTTAAGAGTCTGTTTTATGGTAATGGTAAGCCTTTTGAAGCAAGATCTTCTTCATTCCCTATTGTATTTTCAATGCCTAGTAAATTACACATTGGAAGCAAGAACTATTGCATGAATTGATAGGGTTTTTTATTGATCCTGTGAAGGAGGTCTTTTATAATTTTATTTCAAATTTGTATTATTCATCCTGAAGTATTACTAACGTGTACCATTTCAAATGTTTTCCAAAGAGGTGATCGCTACAAAATATTTAGAGAGGAACATTTCAAAGATTCTGTATAGACCCTAAGTTTTATCATTAGGGCAAATCAGACCATCATAAAGCTTTGTAATTACAAGGTACATTTGGGGCCTTCCCAATGTTTTCACTAATTTGACTTTTGTTTTAAATTAGGGAGACTATAAAAAATGAACTCATGTAAACTTTTCCCACATATATTACTACAACAGTGTCTCTTGCTCTTTCATTACGAAGAAAGTTTTTGCTGCCCTTGGCAATGTTATTGTGTGCTAGCCTGTTGTATTCTGCTTGGGGTTTCTCTGGCACAGAAGAAATCTCCAAGTGATCATATTTCCATTTCAGTTTTCCACCATGAAAGATTATATCCAGTCTACAGGAACTATTTAGGAACTAGTCATTTGTTGAATTACAAATGTAGGGTCACATTTTCCTGAGCCTTCATTTTACATTAAACTATATATGTTACAGTTATTCAAGTAAAGTCATTTATGGCCCAAAGCAGATTATAAAACAGACTCCAAATAGACTATAGATAAAAAGCAAAGCTTATGACATCTGTAGTTTGGCTTTTACTTAACCACTTTACCAGATTCCCTTATTTTGACAGTTTCACATTTTTTAGATGTACCCTTATACTTACAGAGTAGAATAATCTGACTTCATTAAAAATTTATATGCCTTATCGATGTTTTATGTCACTGTTTTAGAAGAATTTTTATTTTTTTAAAGTTTGGGTCATCAGCGTTTTACTATTTTTTTTATGTTTATTCATTTTTGAGAGAGACACAGTGCAAGTGGGAGAGGGGCAGAGAGAGAGAGAGAGAGAGAGAGAGAGAGAGAGAGAGAGAGAGAGAGAGAGAGAATCCAAAGCAGACTTCAGGCTCTGGGCTGTCAGCACAGAGCCTGATGCAGGGCTCGAACCCATGAACTGCAAGATCATGACTTGAGCCAAAGTCGGACACTTTGAACCACCTGAGTGCACTGAAGTTTTGTATTTTTAAACTAATAATGAAAGCAAGGGCGTTATTTATAGCACTTGTATGTAAACTCCTTTATGGACATTCATTCCTACTGCAAAATATTTATATATTTGAAATTTATTTTCAATTTTAAGTGTTGTTATATTTCAAATATGAGCTCAGAGGGTGGAGGAATGAGGACTATTTTATTCAACAAACATTTACGGAGCTCAGATCAAAAGGCAATGACTGTCCAAAAATTATTCAGATAAAATAACTATCACTTTCAGGGAATTCAGAATACTTGACAATCACAGTCCAGATTGCCGTGATCCATGTTACTGAGAATGCATCTCAGAATATGGTTCTAACCCAGGGCAGTAGGAGGGCAAGAAGTTTATAGGAAAATTTTTTCTTTAATCTATTCATTTCACATTTGTATGTGTCATCTGTACTCTCCTACAGTAAAAGGATTCATTAACAGATATTAAAATTGTATTGTAATAAGTTCCCTGAAACAAAGCCTAATATTTTATAAATCATTGAGTGTTTATAATTGCAATAAATTGAATGCTTAAAAATCATTCTATCCTTAATGATGTTATATAGAATGATTTGCCAGTTATCTGTCTTGATATCTCTAACATGAAATGAGCATTTCTTGGAATTAAACCAAAGAAAACAGATACCACTGCAGCTTTACAAATGAGGTAATTGTGGATTAAGGAATTGGGTACTATGACCAAGGTTACATAAAAATTGGAGTAATTTATGCATTTATATTGAACCATTACCACCACTCTTAATATTAGTTTTTTTCCCCACTTTATTTTGTTTACAATTCCCAAGTATATAGCTGTACCTAAATACTTGTTCCTTGAGGAATTACATTACATATCCATCTAACATTAAATATTGGATATACATGTAATATACTATAAACACACAAATTTTATATCTAAACATTTCCAGTTGAAAACTATAAATGTAAAAACTTATACAAAACTGAATTCATTTTCTCCCCCACACCTGAGCCACCCAGTTTTTCTTGTCTTGGTTACTAGGCAATTCCTTCACTTGCTTAGGCCAAAATTTGAGTCAACTTTGATTGTCTCTTTATCACATACCTTGCATTCTTTCTACCAGAAAATTGTGGAGACTCTATATTCAAAATGTATCAATCTAAACACATCTCACAACCCTGGTCCCCCACCATAGTTTATCCTCAATATCACAACAACAGGGATCCTTAAAAAAAATCTACTGAGATTGGGACATTTCTCTGCATACAACCAAACTCAACTCCCTAATTCAGTCAAGATAAAAACTACTTCAAGGCCCTGATCTTTCCTCCCACTACTTCTGATAGCATTTCCTACCACTCTCCCAATGGTTCACTGTTTCAGCCATAATGGCTTTCTTACATTTCCTGGGACCAGTCAAACATCCTTCCACATTGGGGTCTTTGTACCCATTCTAGTTCTGCCTTGTACTACTTTTCTCACTGATAACCGATGCCAATTTCCTCACCTCTTTCAAATCTTTACTCAAATATCAACATTTTAATCCTATGTAACATTTCATCTATCTCCCATTCTATTTCTCCTCTTTAGCATTTTGTTATGTACTAGGAGATGTATAATTTACTTATTATAATTATTGTATGTATCAATTCGAATGTAAGCTTCTTAAGGGGAAGGATTCTTGTTTGTTCCCTTGACATATCCCAGGATCTGGATCATGCCTGGCTTAATTAGGTGTTCTACCAGTATTAGATTAATGAAAATTAAAAGGTGGGATACTAAAACAATGTAGCGTCATATTGGAATCATTTCTGAAATAGAGAATGTCTTAATAAAAGTAGGATAAAGAATTGTTTTCAGATAACTTCACTTTATTGAGAAAGTACATTTGAATCAAGTATAGTCCTTTTAATCTTAAATATACCAATTATACTTGTCAGATATTTCAAAAGTTTAACTTTTTATATTCCAATAAATACACTTTGCACATATTTCATATTATAACTGGTTTTTCCTTTTTAATACAAAATTACAACTGTATAATTTCTAGTTTATGTCATAAATATACTGTTTTATTTATCTTTCCATGGTAGAGTTTCCGTTTTCCAAACTTTTGGATACAAATACCAAACTGAAAAACTCACATTCAGCCTTGAAAAAAAAGACCCCACTTAGTCCTTTGGATCATATAATCCTTGACCCTGTAGTTTCATGTAGTTTCAATAGCCATGTCTGCCAAACTGAAGATTGAAAACCAATTTTACCTCCTGCTGTTGCTGCTCAGGACTGTATCACTGAGCACTTGAAAAGACACCTTCTCAAAAACAGCATGGAGTAAACTGCTTTCTAATATGAGAAAAACAACCTTTACTCTGAACATCACTGGAGGGTGAATCTCATTCTCTGAGCTCTTTGCTTCATTTTGAATGAGTTTTCCAGACAGAGCTCTAGATATTATCAAACGCTCTCACTAACATACACACAGCAAATACAATTTTCTGTAACATTGCCTCTAACTTTGCATTTCAAACCAAGTACACAAGTCTTAAAACTTGGACACAAATCTTCTCTTCAATTTCTTCCCCCATTTTGTAACCAGAAGTAACTTGATTTAAAGACCTTAAATTTATTCATGACTGCAACCTCTGATTTACACTTTGAAGTACGTATTGGTCATGGTTGCCGCTATAGCTGAAATATCGACTTTGCTCTGGTTTCGGTTATGGTTGTTTCCTCCTCAAACTCCATCATAATCATGCAGCTGTGTGCATGTGTCTTCCACAGCAACACATACTGCTTTTCATTCGAGTCATTTTATAAGGAATTATTTGGCACAATTTAGTTGACAGTCATCAAATGTTCAAAGGCAGTGCTGTCCAGCAGTTAGTTTTTAGTTTTTAAAAATATTTTTTCTTTATTTAGTATTAATAGATGATTAAAGGCCACTTGACAAAACCCAAGACCTATACTAAGAAAAATTATATGCAATATACAAATAAAGAAACTGATTCAGTAAATGCAATAAAAATCAAGTATCTTAAATGAGAAAACACTTATAGCTTTAACATTAACCAAAATTTTTATAGAGTATCTGGCTTCAAGATAAATGCTTAAAAAAGATCAAAGTTTAAAAAAATATTCTGGAAAAATACACAAAAATGGCAATGGAAAATTTTCTACTTTAAACTGTAACCAAAGTTAAAATAACCTGGTATCAATTTTACAAATATACAGGGGATCTATATGAAGAATGACATTAAGAGACAACAGAGAATCTGAATAAATGGAAAAGTATATGTTTTTGGATGGGAAAAATCTAAATTTAAGAACATCAAACCCCCATATAGCTTTACACATTACAGTAAATGCAACAGTGAGAGTCAGTTTGTCACCTTATGAAGCCACTTTCATGTCTTGATAATGGCAAAAGCATAGTAAATTAAACACGAGGGAAAGGATGGCACTTCTTGATGATAATGTTAGTCAATAACTACAGGAAAAAAAAATGACTGAATATTTCAATCTTAGATCACATAGAAAAATATATTCCAATATGATTAACAACTTAGATGTCAATAATTGAATAAAAATCTAGCATGGAAATTTAAAAGACTAAATTTATTATATAAGGACGAATACCTCACTTCAAGATGACAAAATTGTAAACTACAAAATGAATATTTGTAAATTTACTTTTAAAATGTTTAGTTGTAGGAAATAAACAATTTCTGCATTGGAAAAATATTTTTAATACAGAAAGGAGAAAAAGTAATTTGTATAGTTTGTGGAGAAAAACCCTTCACTAGATGAAAAAATACTATGAATAAAAGAGCAAATTCAAATGGTCAAAATGTATGAAGATGCTCAATCAATAGGGACATACAAATTAAAAGTGAATTATCAATTTATGTCTATCAGACTGGCAAAATTTTTAAATAGCTATGCAACGAGTTGCTTAAAATGCAGATGAATTTTGTACCTCACTGATAGAAATGTTCCATGTCAAAGTCTCTTTAAGACTATCAGAAAATATCTATTAAAATTTAAAACTCTTAAACCATAATACACAGCCATTCCAACCCTAAGCAGCTGCATGCAGCACAAGAATAAAGTGTCAATTCTTATGTACACATATGGAGAATGGATATTACAGCACTAACCTTAGACAAGAACAGGAAACAATGGATGATTGGCTAACCGTATTGTGATCTATCCAGGGAATGAACTACTATATATTTATGTAAAAGAATCCATGGAGTTTACAGATGTATTATGTCTAACAGTGTTATGTTGATAAAAGATGTTTAAAATGTGCTTAAATTATGCCCTTTTTATCCCACTTTTTAAAAATATTTTTTAAGTTATTTTTGAGAGAGTGAGAGTACATGTAGACACATGGGTAGGGGAAGGGGAGAGAGAGAGAGAAAGAGAGAGAATCCCAAGCATGACTCAATCCCACAAACTGAGATCATGACCTGAACCAAAATCAAGAGTTTGATGCTTAACTGACTAAGCAACCCAGGCACACTTATTATTTTTTTAAACATTCTTTTTAAAAAACAATGAGGGAATGTATGTGGTATATCTAAAAATGGAATAAGGAAGAGACATATGAAAAGTGCATTTAGTAGACTGTTAAACATGGCATAATGCATAAAAACACGTCATGGTCCTTTATATGTACATTATACATACATGTATTTTTATGGATAAATAGATGGTGACAGTATCATACCAAAATATTTATGTTGCCATTCCAGGATGTTACCTAACCTGTGCCTAAAATTTTTATATTTCATATATATATATATGTTATATATATATATATATAATATATATATTTTATTAATGTTTTATTTTTTATTTTTGAGACAGAGATAGAGCATGAACGGGGGACGGTCAGAGAGAGAGGGAGACACAGAATCTGAAACAGGCTCCAGGCTCTGAGCTGTCAGCATGGAGCCCGATGCGGGGCTCAAACTCAGACTGTGAGATCATGACCTGGGCTGAAGTCGGACGCTCAACCAACCGAGCCACCCAGGCGACCCTTCATTTATATTTTTTTAATGAATATATTATGTAATCAGGATATACGAAGATATTTTCATTGTAGATGAATCAGACTTAAAATTAAGCTAAATGTTTTAATTTACTATTAAGTGGTTTCATTATTTTAATGATGTAGGAATAAAACTCCCCCCCTACACTTAAATATCAAGATAAAACCAGTACCTCTTAAAAAAAAAAAAAAAAAAACGACTTTTCTTTCCTTTGAATTCCTCTGCTTTACTTTATACTGCTACTTTTAACTACAAGTCTATTTTAACAGGTAATTTAAAACTCTAATTCTATTATAACATGTCATAAAATGTAACTTGAAGGAAATAATGTAAGAGAAGTTATTAATATTGAACACATACTTGAACTAGTTTTTAGCAATCATCATCATGAGATTATAAAGAATCATTTAGTGCTCATTTCTAGTAAATAAAAAAAAAAAGGTAAGTAGAGAGTATAGACTTTCCAAAGATTAAATACTTAGTGATATTTATTGTTTTTTTCTGTGAGCATTAAAAATTACCCTCCCCCAAAAATTCGAGAAACATTTTCATGGTACCATTTATAACACCAATAATGGATAAAAGCCAGAAAAAGTACTGACTCATCTTTCAGCATGTTTATAGTAAAGCCAATCTAAGTACACAAACTTTTAAGACAATTGAGTTTCATATTCCTTAGTCTGAGCCTCAATATTTTTATTTTGCTCCATTTAAATATATCATTCAGCCTCCTAAATAAAGTTCTTCCATCTGTAAATTGAACAGAATTCTAAGTATATATTCAGTTAGGTGGAGATTTCATTATCAAATCAAGAGATTGATTTATGGCCATCTCTATATAGACATCCAAACTACATCTGAGAGAGTGAGCTGTGGCAATCCTAGTGAATAGGGTAGATACGTCCATCTTGTTAAATAACTTTAAATGCTAACACCATGCTAATCTTTTATTGTATCTCCAGCATGACCCTTTTCTGACCTTCAAAACTTTTTTTAAATTATTTTTAATGATTATTTTTGAGAGAGAGACAGACAGACAGAGACAGAGCATGAGCAGGGGAGGGGCAGAGAAAGGGGGAGACACAGAATCCTAAGCAGCTCCGGGCTCTGAGCTGTCATCGCAGAGCCTAATGCTGGACTCAAATTCACACAGGAGCCATGAGATCATGTCCTCAGGGAAAAGTTGGAGGCTTAACTGACTGATCCATCCAGTGCCCCTCTGACATCCAAACTTTAATCCAACTGACTGTTTATATCTACACTCAGATACCTGTAAGAAGTATCATGTCCACAATTGAACTTCTGATAGCCCTCCTCTAAAAGAAAACAAACAAACAAAAACAAAACCAAACCCAACTCATTCCTCATATTTGCACATTTCAGTTAAAGGCAACTGCATCCTATCAGTTGCTTAGGACAAAAATTTGAAGTCATCATGTTTTTTGTTTTTTTTTTCTTTTACATACAATCTATCATATTCTGTTGGTTTATATTTAGATTCCCATGTTTTACCACCTCAACTGCTACCATGCTTGTCCAAACCACAATCCTCTCTGTCCTGGGTACTCAGAGCAGATACAAGAATTCCTTCTGACTCCTCCCTTTAGAGTCTATTGTTTTGTTTTTTGAGGGGGGGTGGGGCAGAGGGAGAATCTTAAGCAGGCTCCATGTCCATCACGGAGCTCCGATATGATGGGCTCCATAGCATGACAGTGATATCATGATCTGAGCCAAAATCAAGAGTTGAACACTTAACTGTCTGAGCCATCCAGAGGCCTCTCCAGTCTATTTTCAATCTATCAATTATATCAGTCTTCTCATAACCATCTTTTTGCTCAGGGTAAAAGGCAAGGTTATAGAAGATCTTAGGTGATCTGGTTTTCTTTTTCTTCATTATCATCCTGATTTTATCGCTTCATGTTTAATCTATACTGGGACACCTCAGATCTCATAGCCATTCAACTATTTTCTGTCATGGGTTCTCTTCCTCCAGCTATGAACATGGCTCACTCCCTTAAGGTTTTGACCAATGTTGCTTATTCAGGGAGGCCTATTAAAGTAACCCAGTTTAGAACTGCATGTCTGCCTCTACATATTATACTTGCCCCATGTTTACTGTTGGAAAACTAAAATCCATGTAAATTTTAAAAGGAAATGTAAAAAAAATAGTACATCTCTATATGCTCTAGGAAAAGAGGTCATAGGATTATTAAGCTTTAAACCTCAAGTTATAAAAGAAAACAACTTAGGCATCATAAGTATTAAAGATTATATGACAGATTCCATAAGCTAAATTAAGATACATTAGACTTTTTACACCAGTTATAGAGGAAGTATTTATAAACACAATTTGCAAAGTTAGCTTTCAAAATAAAGGCTTTTTTCCAATAGGGAATGGACAGATGTTATAGGTAACTCATAGATTAAGACAAACAAAAAACCTATGAAACACAAAGGCAATATAGTCCAGAAACAACCTAACTCCATCCCACAGAAGTAAAATCCTTTTGCAAAGCTTTATTAACAAATGTATTCATGTGCATTGTTAGTTTATTCATGAGAATAAACCAGGAAAAAAGTAAATACCATTAATAAGCGAATATGTACATACATTTTGGTAGGTCTACACTAGAGGATATTCTACAGCCATTAAGAGAAGTGACTTATTGTTTAAATTGACTTGGTAGAGTTTTCATGAGGTTTTGTTGAGTTAACAAAAATGTAAGATGTAAAATACATGATTCCAGTTTGGTAAATTAATGGCCAAAAATCCTATTTGACTGTGTATATACATATACTTGTATATATAGGTATTATATATATTTGGCATATAGGATATTTTATTGTATTTTATATACACCACACATTAGGTAGCATTATATAAGCATGGAGTTATTAGGGAAGTATACATATTAGATTAACATGGGTTACACAGAATTATTTGGAGTTACTAAGGAAAATGGATTGCTAATACGGTGGAAAGTAAAGACAATAAAGGGAAAATAAGGGGGAAAATATACCCAAACACAGCATGTATAGTATGATTTTATGGATCCATTTTTCTAAGCACAAGTGTGTCTATTTGTATGACATTTAAGTTATTTATTTGAGAGAGAGAGCGCATGCACGAGCAGAGAAGGGTCAGAGAGAGAGGCAGAGAGAGAATCCCAAGCAGGCCTCACACTGGCAGCACAGGGCTGACACAGGGCTCGAACCCACAAACCATAAGATCATGATCTCAGCCAAAATCAAGAGTTGGGTGTCCAATGGACTAAGCCACCCAGGAGCCTGTGTATAACGTTTTAAAGTAAAAATTTAAAACACAAGGGGAATATTAGGCTTAGAAATAAAAAGGAAGTATTATCAATTATTAGGTGTTACCAGATGATCTTCCCCACTGTTTAAAGTATTCCTCTTGATCTACATATGAGTGAAAACATATGGTATCTGTCTTTCTCTGACTGATTTATTTCATTTAGTGGAACACTCTCCAGTTCCATTCAGGTTGCTACAAAAGGCCAGATTTCATTCTTTCTCATTGCCAAGTAGTATTCCATTGTGTATACAAACCACAATTTCTTTATCCATTCATCAGTTGACGGACATTTAGACTCTTTCCATAGTTTGGCTATTGTTGAAAGTTCTGCTATAAACATGGGGGTACAAGTGCTCCTATGCATCGGCACTATTGCTGGGTCATAGGGTAGATCTATTTTTAATTTTTTGAGGAACCTCCACACTGTTTTCCAGAGTGGCTGTAGAAGACCACGGGGGAGTTACAGAGAGGGAAGGGGGCAAACCCTAAGAGACTCTTAAATACTGAGAATAAACTGAGGGTTGATGGGGGGTAGGGAGGGAAGGGAAAGTGGATGATGGGCATTGAGGAGGACACCTGTTGGGATGAGCACTGGGTGTTGTATGGAAACCAATTTGACAATAAATTTCATATTAAAAAAATAAAATAAAATAATAAAGTATTCCTCTTGATCAAATGTTCTAAATAAATAAAATAATGAGCAGATTGCAAAGATCAATTTGAAACAGGGGCTAAAAGTACATGAAAGTATGTGAAACACTATGAAACCAACAGACAATGATACAGACTCAGCATGAGGACAGAGTGTAAGTATTCAGACACCACATTTCATAAAGTGTTCATCATTATTGTAATACATAAAAGCTGATAATGCTTAATCTCACCCAGACATGTTTTGTTATTATACACACATAAAATATAGTTTATATAATTTTTACAGAATATATAATTTTATTCCAGAGAGTGTATTTCGTTATTTCAAGGAGATGGATCTAGTTTTATAACCCTCAATTCTGAATTGTAAAAATGCTTCAGCTTTAAGTAGGACCTTTCTACATGCATCAAATGACCTCTGTAGTCACTTCCTCTTTGTCTTTTTTAAGTCACACATGTAACTCCTTAGATATGTCAAATTCAATGAATTTATCTTTAAAAATATCTTATGTTCACACATACACATAGATTTCTCAAGGAAACTGGATTATCATTTGAGAAGTCATATACTATTTTGAATATGCATTTGCCTTAACTCCAACTCAACAAATTCTCCATATACTTAAGTGACAACCTGATTGTTTCTACAACTCAGGAAGACAGAAGATGATTGGATTCTGAAGACATCAGTCTGACATATTATTGTTTAATTAACATGATACTGAAATAATTAGCAAGATGTAGTATCACATGTCTTGTTTAGGTTGTTGATTTCATTGCAAAATACATATAACAGAAAGGTTTATGCCGAAATACAATTTTCCACAATACTCATGAGCTCACTTAACCCAGTTGCCTACTAATGATTAATTACCTAAAAGACACAACACTATTAAAGGTCACATTTGATTTTTGAAAGTAATTTAAAGTTGAAGAGAATCTAAGTCACCTTCCCCATATTTCCCATGTATTATAATCAATATTAAAAAAAGTTACTTACCCACTGACACAACTCAATGAGTATCCATTGTGTGTTCCTTTGAGTGAACTCTGCAACCAAACATTCACTACTCTGGACAACTACAAGCTGCTATTGCAATCTCATCCCCACTGTTAGATTTCATTTACTTATTATGCATTGGTCATACCCTATTTATTTCAGCTTTTTAGTCTTCATATGGGGAATTACTCAATGGGATGATTACCCTCTGTACCTAACCCTATTTATCTCTGCAGCTGCATCTTATTATTTCTTTCAAAAGCTATTTTTTGCCTTTTGCCATTGCCAACTATCAATAACACCTCTCCTTTTTACTCCAGTATTTCTCTCTTTTAAACCACGTCTCATATTTTCTTCTTTTATCAATGTAATTACATTAGTTTACCCCAACTAGACCATAAGCTCCTTGAACAAAGTTATCATATCTTACATAGGTTTGCATCTCATAAGGGCTAGTGCAGTGGTTTGCTTTTACTCAAAAGTCAGTAATAAGTGTTTAGCCTCACTAACAGAAGGGCTTGTATTCTAGAATGCCACCCTTAATCTGAGGGTGAACAGAAGAATGGAAATTGAATACGGGTTCCGAGTTCCTTAGCATGAAGTCTTTTTGTGTATTGCTGTTTTGTGTAGTATTTTATTGTGGACAAAAAACATTTACATAAACACCTATAAATTGGTAGATTTTGTATTAGAAGTGTAGTCTCCTTACACACAGCCTCTACATAAACGTTTTTCTATGAATTTAGTTCAAAAGCTAAATAAATTTGAAGATATTACTGTACTAAAAGTAGAATAAGAGATAATGTTGGCTAGCCAAAATGGATGCAGAATGTATTTCTCCCTGAAGGGACCAGAGTAACAGAGGAATGAGAATTTAAACAAACTTAAAATCATGACCAAATTATACATATATCAAATTTTAATAACAGGTATGTGTACAAGCCATGTCACATATTGTAGGGGTAGGGAAAAGAGATGTATTAGGTATCATGCCAGATACTAAAAGAGGCCTGATATTATTGTCTAATTGGATCCCCACAAAAATACTATGTAATGGGTATTTTCTATCCTTTTGCATATATGGAAAAGGGCATGTCACACAACTAATGACTAGCAGAGCCAGGATAAGATCCCTCATCAAAATCACGTCAAACCTCTTTTGTACAGTTCTTAACATGCCTGGTCTTTGATCTTTCAGACTTTTAAGAGAATTGCCACCTAGTCAGAGAGACCCTCTCTGGCCACACGGGTTAATATAATCTCTACCAATGACCATGGTTCCTTTCATAATGTTCACCACATCTTACTCGTTTGGGGTTTTATAACAAAATATCTCAAACTGAGTAATTGATAAACAACAGAAATTCATTACTCACAGTCCTGGAGGCTTTAAGTCTGAGATCAGGGTGCCAGCCGATTCAGGTCAAGACCCTCCTCTGAGCCAGTCTTTTCTGATCCTCACCTGGTATAAGAAGCAAAGACGCAGCTGAATCTCTCTTTTATAAGGATATTAATCTTATGCTCCGCCCTGATGACCTTATCACCTCCCAAAGAATCCCCCTACTAATACCATCACATTGAGCATTAGGACTTAAACATATGACTTTCAGGAAGACACACATATTCAGACCATAGCAATGACCGTCTGTATCTTTCTGATTTATTTAGTTATTTGTCATCTGTATCTCCCAAACTAACATAATATTCATGAGGGGGAGGACTCTTTCTTGACCACTGCTACACCTGCAATGCCTAGACCAGTGATTCTCCTGACCAGCAGCATAGCATCACCTGGAACTTGTTAAAAATGCAAATTCTTGGGCACCACTCCAGCTCTACTAAATCAGAACCTCTAGGGAAGTGACTGAGTAATCAATGCCTGCTGTTCCAAGCCCTCCAAATCATTCTAATACACGCCAAAATTTAAGAAATGCCGGCCTAGAACCAGGCTTTTAATAAATACGTATGCACAATAAAAGCATACGAACGATTTTAAATAGTAAGTAAAAATTTAAAACTTATGTAACATAATAATATAAATGAGATTAAGAAAATAATACAGTAATATAAAACAGATAAAATCATTTGTGTTTAATTAACTGAGATGAATGATAACACCACATGTTAATTTTATTAATTTGTTTTTCCCTCTTTAGCCACTGGGAATCTGAGGAAAAAACTTTGTATCCTTATAGGTGATTTATCCTAACCTGAACAGATAAGGTTAAACATTTAATTTTGGGTTCCAACTCTTGTTTTTGGTTTTCTTCCAAGAAGCATGAAAGTTATGTGCTTCAGTACTGAATGCGGAAAAACTAGAAAGACTTGCTCACAGTTATCAGCTGGCATTTGAAAGGACACTGTTCTTGAGAATGTTGAAGAATTGGAAAGGAATACCTGCATATGCATTCTTGAAGCCTGAATTCTGAGGCAGAGTGAAATCAAGTAAATATCCAGATCCAACAAGACTTCTATGATTTTGTGGATCTCCTTGAAGCACCAGATTTCTATTATGATAAAATTAGTTGAATTTCAAGTTAATCAAGCAGGTCAATTACAAGATTATGGGAACAGGTGATCTGATCCATCCTTGGAAAGTAGAATGAAGTTAGCCTTATAAATGATAAGAAAAATGATAGAATGTTTCACTTCTGATACACAGAGCCCTTGAAGCTCAGTGCTGGTCTTAACCAGTATGTCTTTACTAAATGATGCAATAGGATGTAATTAACTTTCTCTTAAATCAATGTTATAAAGACCTTATATATCACAAATACAGTACAGGATTTTATGTCTAAATTTAAGATAGACCTTGAAAATAAAAGCTTAAACAAGAATCAACGTGCCAGAATTTGAACCCATATTTGTCTATTTCTCAGTAACAACTAGGCACTGTAAATTGTAAACAAAAGGACAGATCACTGTCATCTTGAGTCTGAAAATAATTATAAATGATATTGATGTATAATTCATTTAAAATGCCTAATAAAATATTTTATCATTGTTTTCAAAAGAATGCCAAAAAATCATCCAGTTTACTTTTATTAAATAAAAAATGTTTAATTTTTTTTTTAATTTTTATGTTTTAAAATCATATCTAACAGGTTAGGTCACTTTTTGGAAAAATCAATTTTAAAGTACAATATTTTTATTTCAGATTTTATGTTCAGTGCTTTCTTATTGTTTAGAAAGTAAATTTAACTAATTTTGGAGGAAATTTATTTAACTAAGGCAATATCTTATCCCACAAATGGCTTGAAAAAAATGCATCTAGTCTGTCTTTGGGTATGAGATGGGAGTTTGTGTATATATCAAATATGTGTTTGTGTGTGTGTGTGTGTGTGTGTGTGTGTGTGTGTGGTCCACACAGTGATGATATGTATAAATTTTCCATGTTGGTGCTGAGACAGATGAAGGGATCTCCCACCAGTAAATTCAAGCATACCTCAGCTGGTATACCTACTGCATCTATGTATTTGATTTTGTAAGGATTTTCTATCCCCTTAGATCTGCTATGATATTTTGAAAGTTTGCTGCATTATGGGTGCTCTACCTGATCCCACCAATCAGCAATCCTTCAACATGTCACATCTCTAACAAAAATAACCTCAACATCCCAAAGGCACACAGTCCATTTCACTCAGAGTAACAAGGTCTAAAGATATTTGAGAGGCTTTCCCCCTCTATTTCTAAGTTTATTTATTTTTGAGACAGAGAGAGACAGAGCATGAATGGGAGAGGGTCAGAGAGAGAGAGACACAGAATCTGAAACAGGCTCCAGGCTCTGAGCTGTCAGCACAGAGCCCGACGCGGGGCTCGAACATGACCTGAGCCGAAGTCGGCCGCTTAACCGACTGAGCCACCCAGGCGCCCCTCCCCTCTATTTTCAATGGGAAATACACTGTAAATTGTTTTCTATGAAGAGTATTTTTACTGTTATCTAACATTTATTTATCACAAACCCCTTTTCTTCTTCACCACACATATAATTTCTGCATGTCCACCCATTAAGTGACCAAGTTTTATTTTATTTTATTTTTTATTTTTTTTTTCAACGTTTATTTATTTTTGGGACAGAGAGAGACAGAGCATGAATGGGGTAGGGGCAGAGAGAGAGGGAGACACAGAATCGGAAACAGGCTCCAGGCTCTGAGCCATCAGCCCAGAGCCCGACGCGGGGCTCGAACTCACGGACCGCAAGATCGTGACCTGGCTGAAGTCGGATGCTTAACCAACTGCGCCACCCAGGCGCCCCAAGTGACCAAGTTTTAAATCCCCTACACCCTCAGACAAGAGGAGTTGGCTGATAGAGACAGTAGGCCTTCAGGCAAATTCAGGATAACACAAAGGTACTGATTTTATTTCTTTCTAAAATACTTCACTGCCAATTTGGATAGACTGAATATTATATGACGTCAGGCCTTGCTAGATTATTTGAAAGTTCATATCTGTCATGGAATGTATTAATTTTCAGCTTTTCTCATTAAATTTAATTGAGCTACTTACTATCAACTTTAATACTCATAGAAATGCAATACAAATCATCTTCCAAAGATTCATGTTTTAAAATGAGCTGTCAACAAAACCTATCCTATAATCTACTTAAATAGATTATATATATTCAAAAGAGTTAAAGTAGTCAACATACTTACAAAAATAACACTAAGTATACCAGCCTGAGATACACTTGAACTTATTAATGGGAGATTGCTTCATCTGTCTCAGCACCAACATGGAAAATTTACAAATATCATTACTGTATATGGATCACACACACACACACACACACACACACATTTGGTATATACACAAACACCCACCACGCACCACTGTCACCTAAAGACAAATGAAATGCATTGCTTTAAGCCATTTGTTAGATGGATGCTGCCTAGATCAGTTAAATAAATACATCTCTCCTAAAATTGATTAAAAGCAGGCTTACTTTCTAAACAATAAGAAAGCATTGAAAATAAAATCTGAAATAAAAATATTGTACTTTAAAACTGATTTCTCCAAAAATGATCTAACTTGTTAGATATGATTTTAAAACACAAAAATTAAAAAGAAATTAAACAAAGAATTGAGTAAGGACAATTGGTATAAGATAATTGGCAAGTATATGACTACATCAAAACTATTTGTGGTGCAAAGAGACAATGTTTTTCGGGCTCTTAGTTTTAGTAAACATCGAATTCACACTTCTGTTAAGTGCCTATGCCTGGGGAATACCCTGATGATCAAGATTCACAGGTTTCCTTCCTTCATTAATCTTATGGTCCAGTAGGAAAGAGAGAACTACATAAAGCCTTCTAAATATCCCTTTAGGGAAGTAGATGGTATTAGTAAAAAGGAAAAAAATAATAACTAAGAAAAGAAACATGCTTATACCAATTAACAAATAAATTTGACCTGAAAACATAAAATCCTTAGAAGAAAATATAGGCAGTAAGCTCCTTGCCATTGGCCTGTTCAATGATTTTTTTTTGGATTTGACACCAAAAGTAAAGATAAGAAAAGCAAATTAATAAATGGGACTATATCAAACTGAAAAGCTTCTGCAAATCAAAGGAAAACTTATCAAAATGAAAAGGCAACCGACTGAATGGGAGAAAATATTTGCAAATCATATCCCTAATAAGGGGCTAATATCCAAAATATATAAAGAACTCATAGAACTCAATAGCAAAACCAAACAAACAACATGATTAAAAAATAGGCAGAGGATCTGAATGGACACTTTTCCAAGGAAGACATACAGATGACCAAAAGATATGTGAAAAGGTGCTCAGTATCACTAATCATCATCAGGAAAATGTAAGTCAAAACCACAATGAGATATCACTTCACACCTGTTAGAATAGCTATTGCCAAAAAGATTAAAAAAAGAAAAGTGTTGGCAAGGATGTGGAGAAAAGGGAACACTCGTGCACTGTTGGTCGGTGTGCAAATTGGTGCAGCCACTATGGAAAACAATATAGTTATCCCTCAAAAAATTAAAAGCAGAACTCCATATGATCCAGCAAATCCAATACTGAGAATCTATCCAAAGAAAACAAACACACTAATTCAAAAAGATATATGTACTCTCATGTTCATTATTTACAATATCCAAGGCATGATACAGCCTAAATTTCAATGATGAATGAATGGATTAAAAATGTGATAAACACACACACACACACACACACACACACACACACAGTGGAATATTATTCATCCATAACACAGAAGGAAATCTTGACATTTAAGACAACATGAATGGAACTTGAAAGCATTATGCTAAATGAAATAATAACACAGAAAGACAAATATATGATCTCACTTATTTTGGATTCTAAAAACAAAAACAAAAGCTAAAGCGAAACCCCACAAAAATATAAAAACAAAAACACACCAAGCAGTTCACAGATACAGAGAACAGATTGGTGGTTGCCAGAGGCAACAGGGGTCAGAGTGGATGCAAAGGGTGAAGGGGGTCATAAGGTACAAATGTCCAGTTACAAAACAAAAATAGTCATTGGGATGTGATGTCAAGCATGGTGTCTGTCTATAGTTAATAATGTATTGCAGAAGGGGCCAACATGGCAGAGAAGTAGGGGGCTCCATACTTCCAGCGACTCTCAAACAAAGAAGTGCACAAGCCAAAAAGTACTGTGAACAGCAGAACCTGGGAGGAAAAGAGACTGAATCTAATAGGAAAAAAATGGGGAAGCTGGAAAGAAGACAGGTGGGTAACTGCAAACTGGGGGAGATAAAAAATGGCTGTGTGGACATGGAGGAGAGAAAAAGGGAGAGAAAAAGGGAAGAGAAAGAGTGGCAAGGGAAGTGCAGGACCGTATCAGGACAGGAGAAAGACCTCAGAATGAGACTGAGAGGGATCTGATCTCTAACTGCATGGCTTTCTTCTGACTGGAACCGGCTCCCTGTTCGTGCACCTGGGGAGAAAGGGAGCCAGCCCTGGGTGCGGTGGTAGGTCGGGGGCTTAGTCCCAGCAGCTGGAGAAAGTGGTTCCCTCCCTAGAGGGCTGCGCGACAGTACAGAGCTGCCTGCGTCCGCCACCCCTGGGCACAGTGGCTGGGCCCAGGGCACAGTCTTCAGGAGGATAGGGCCACCATTTCCCTGGAGGGCTGCTGGAAAAGACAAAGCCTGCCTGCATCTGCCACCGTGGGGCTGGAGGTGAGGTCAGCGGCTGAGTCCACAGTAGAAGTCGGTTCTCCCTGAAGTGCAGTGGCACAGACAAAGCCAGCCAGAACCACATATCTCCACACTGAGAGGTGCTTCTCCAGGGCCAGAGCGCATGGAGCTGGACTTTGAATCCTAGCCAAACACAGGGTCAGAGCTGGTGAAGCAAGAAGGACCACCCTGTCTGTGCCTGTGGCACAGTGAGGACAACTCAAAGGGAGTCCACCAGATCGGCTCCATTGAGAAGGGATTGGTGGGTCACCATTTCCCCACACACATACACCACCACCACCAAGTCTCAGGGCCCATAGTGGAGATTAGTTCAGATTACACCAAACCACAGCCCCCACACCCCTTGCACAGGGTAACTGTGTATCCACCTGAGCGGCACAGACCGTTTGGACAGCTACTACCTACAAGCAATGCATCATTGCCTGGATTAACTCTAGGTCAATTCTGGATATATAGATATATTCTACCCCCCGCCCCCATTTCTCCTCCTTATATCTTCCCTCTCTTAGGCTGGTTACTCTAGTTACTGGTCTTTTAAACAGACATATTTAATCCATTGTCTTGATACATGTTCTACACCTCCTTCTTTATACTCCTTTCTCTCTCTCTGAAATAATCAAGCCATATAGTTTCTCTGTCTGGGTAATTTTATCTTCATTTCATCTCATTTTTCCTGCCTCCTTCTTTATTTTCCTTCCTCTCTCTCTCTGGATTAAGCCTTTTAGTCTCTCTGCCTAGTCAATGCTTATTTTTTCTCCCCACCCTCCCCCGACCATCCCCCACTCCTGTCATTTCTCTCTTTGTATGTGCTCTTCCTTCAGCACTGCCTCCACCCTGTTCATTACTTGTAGTCCCTGTTCTGGGTTTTTTTGTTTTTAGTCTTTAGTTTTTTGTTTTTGGTTGTTTGTGTTATTTTTGTGTTTGTGTGTGCTTATCTCCTGTTTGTCTATCTGTTTTCCTTTACAGGGCTACTCCAAGGAACAAATCAAAGCACACATGGTGGAGGGTCCAAAATATCACTACGAGTAGGGTAATAAAATAACCAAACACAACAACAGAGAGCAAGTAACAATCTCCGAAAAATACCTCCTGGAGGTCCAGGCCCTATGACACTCCTTTAATACAGCAGTGTCCACAGGTGCACAGCACAAAACAAGCTTTTAAAATGCATAAGTGATAGAAAACTAGCGAAGGTGATGAAACAGAAGAATTCTCCCCAAAAGAAATTCCAGGAAGTAGCTACAACTAACAAATTGATCAAAACTGATTTAAGCAATATAACTGAATAAGAACTTAGAATAATAGTCATAAAGTTAATTGCTGGGCTGGAAAAAAGCATAGACAGCAGGGTATCTATTACTACAGAGATCAAGGGACTAAAAATAGTCATGATGAGTTAAAAAATGCTATAAATGAGGTGCAAAATAAAATGGAGGTGACCACAGCTCGGACTGGAGAGGCAGAGGAGAGAATAGGTGAATTAGAAGATAAAGTTATGGAAAAAGAGGAAGCTGAGAAAGAGATAAAAAAAATCCAGGAGTATGAAGGGAGAATTAGAGAACTAAGTGATGCCATCAAATGGAACAATATTCGTATAATAGGAATTCCAGAAGAGGAAGCGAGAGAGAGAGGGGCTGAAGGTGTACTTGAGCAAATCATAGCTGAGAATTTCCCTGATCTGGGGAAGGAAAAAGGCATTGAAATCCAAGAGTCACAGAGAACTCCCTTAAGACATAACTTGAATCCATCTTCTGCATGACATATCACAGTGAAACTTGCAAAATACAAGGATAAAGAGAAAGTTCTGAAAGCAGCTAGGGATAAACACGCTCTAACTTATAAAGGGAGACTGATAAGACTAGTGACAGACCTATCTACTGAAACTTGGCAGGCCAGAAAGGAAGGGCAGGAAATCTTCAATGTGATGAACAGAAAAAATATGCAGCCAAGAATCCTTTATCCAGCAAGTCTGTCATTCAGAATAGAAGGAGAGATAAAGGTCTTCCCAAACAAACAAAAACTGAAGGAATTCATCACCACTAAACCAGCCCTACAAGAGACCCTAAGGGGGATTCTGTGAGTGAAATGTTGCAAGGACCACAAAGTACCAGAGATATCACTACAAGCATGGAAACCTACAGACATCACAATGACTCTAAACCCATATCTTTCCATAATAACACTGAATGTAAATGCACTGAATGCGCCAACCAAAAGACATAGGGTATTGGAATGGATACAAAAACAAGACCCATCTATTTGCTGTCTACAAGAGACTTACTTTAGACCTGAGGACACCTTCAGATTGAAAGTGAGGGGATGGAAAATTATCTATCATGCTACTGGAACTCAAAAGAAAGCTGGAGTAGCCATAGTTTTATCAGACAAACTAGACTTTAAATTAAAGGCTGTAATAAGAGATGAAGAAGGGCATTATATAATAATTACAGAGTCTATCCATCAGGAAGAGCTAACAATTATACATGTCTATGTACCAAATACAGGAGACCCCAAACATATAAAACAACTAATCACAAAAATAAGCAATCTTATTGACAAGAATGTGGTAATTGCAGGGGACTTTAATACTCCACTTACAACAATGGATAGATCATCTAGACAGAGAATCAATAAAGAAACAAAGGCTCTGAATGATACATTAGATCAGATTGACTTGACAGATATATTTAGAACTCTGTATCCAAAGCAACAGAATATATTTTCTTCTTGAGTACACATGGAACATTCTCCAAGATAGATCACATACTGGGTTACAAAACAGCCTTCATAAGTATAAAAGAATTGAGATCATACCATGCACACTTTCAGATCATAATGCTATAAAACTTGAAATCAACCACAGGAAAAAGTCTGTAAAACCTCCAAAATCATGGAGGTTAAAGAACACCCAACTGAAGAATGAATGGGTCAACCAGGCAATTAGAGAAGAAATTAAAAAATATATGGAAACAAATGAAAATGAAAATACAACAATCCAGACACTTTGAGATGCAGCGAAGGCAGTCCTGAGAGGAAAATACATTGCAATCCAAGCCTATCTCAAGAAACAAGAAAAATCCCAAATACAAAATCTAACAGCACACCTAAGGAACTAGAAGCAGAACAGCGAAGACACCCCAAACACAACAGAAGAAGAAAGAAGTAGGATCAGAGCATAAATAAACAATATAGAATCTAAAAAAAAAAAACAAAAACCAAAAAAAAACAGTATAGCACATCAATGAAACCAAGAGTTCATTTTTTGAAAAATAAGCCAAATTGATAAACCTGTAGTCAGGCTCCTCAAAAAGAAAAAGGAGAGGACCCAAATATATAAAATCATTAGTGAAAATGGAATTATTACAACCAATCCATCAGAAATACAAGCAATTATCAGGAAATACTACAACAAATTATATGCCAACAAACTGGAAGAAATGAAAAAATTTCTAAACAACTACACATGTCCAAAACTCAACAGGAATAAATAGAAACTTTGAACAGACCAAAACCAGTGAAGATGTTGAATCAGTCATCAAAAATCTCCCAACAAATAAGAGTCCAAGACCAGATGGCTTCCCTGGGGAATTCTACAACACATTTATTTATTTTTTTTGAATATGTTTAAAATTTTTTTATGTTTATTTTTGAGAGAGAGGGAGAGACAGAGCATGAGCAGGGAAGGGACAGAGAGAGAGGGAGACACAGAATCTGAAGCAGGCTCCAGGCTCTGAGCTGTCACCACAGAGCCTGATGCAGAACTCAAACTCACAAACCATGAGATCATGACCTGAGCCAAAGACGGATGCTCAGCTGACTGAGCCACCCAGGTGCCCCAGAATTCTACCAGACATTTAAAGCAGAGATAATACCTATCCTTCTCAAGCTGTTCCAAAAATAGAAAGGGAAGGACAACTTCCAGACTCATTCTATGAAAGCAGCATTACTTTAATTCCTAAACCAGACAGAGACCCAGCAAAAAAAGAGAACTACAGGCCAATATCCCTGATGAATATGGATGCAGCAATTCTCAATAAGATACTAGCAGATCTGATTCAACAGCATATAAAAAGAATTATTCACCATGATCAAGTGGGATTCATCCCTGGGCTACAGGGCTGGTTCAATATTCGCAAATCAATCAATGTGATACATCACAATAATAAAATAAAAGATAAGAACCATATGATCCTTTCAATCGATCCAGAAACACCATTTCACAAAATTCAGCATCCTTTCTTAATAAAAACCCTCCAGAGAGTCGGGATAGAAGGAACATACTTAAACATCATAAAAGCCATTTATGAAAAGACAACAGCTAATATCATCTTCAATGGGAAAAACTGAGAGCTTTCCCCCTGAGATCAGGAATACCACAGGGATGTCCACTCTCACTGCTGTTGTTTTAACATAGTGTTGGAAGTTCTAGCATCAGCAATCAGACAATGAAATCAAAGGCATCAAAATTGGCAAAGATGAAGTCAAGCTTTCACTTTTTGCAGATGACATGATACTCTACATGGAAAACTGGATAGACTCTACCAAAGTAGATAGACTCTACTTAGCTAGAACTGATACATGAATTCAGCAAAGTCGCAGGATACAAAATTAATGTACATAATACAGTGGCATTTTTATACACCAATAATGAAGCAACAGAAAGACAAATAAAGAAACTGATCCCATTCACAATTGCACCAAGAACCATAAAATACCTAGGAATAAACTTCACCAAAGATGTAGAAGATTGATATGCTGAAAACTATAGAAAGCATATGAAGGAAATTGAAGAAGATACAAAGAAATGGAAAAACATTCCATGCTCATGGATTGGAAGAATAAATATTTTTAAAATGTCAATACCACCCAAAGCAATCTACACATTCAATGCAATCCCAATCAAAATTGCACCAGCATTCTTCTTGAAACTAGAACAAGCAATCCTAAAATTCATATGGAACCAAAAAAGGCCCCGAATTGCCAAAGAAATATTGAAGAAGAAGACCAAAGCAGGAGGCATCACAGTCCCAGACTTTAGCCTCTACTACAAAGTTGTAATAATCAAGACAGTATGGTACTGGCACAAGAGCAGACACTCACATCAATGGAACAGAAGAGAGACTCCAGAATTGGACCCACAAATATATGGCCAACTAATCTTTGATAAAGCAGGAAAGAAAATCCAGTAGAATAAAGAGAGTCTCTTCAGCAAGTGGTGCTGGGAGAACTGGACAGCAACATGCAGAAGAATGAACCTGGACCACTTTCTTACACCATACACAAAAATAAACTCAAAATGGATAAAGAACCTGAATGTGAGACAGGAAACCATCAAAACCCTAGAGAAGAAAGTAGGAAAAAACCTCTCTGACCTCAGCCACAGCAATTTCTTACTCAACACATTTCCAAAGGCAAGGGAATTAGAAGCAAAAATTAGCTATTGGGACCTCATGAAGATAAATAGCTTCTGCACTGCAAAGGAAACAATCAACAAAAGTAAAAGTCAACTGACGGAATGGGAAAAGATTTTTGCAAATGACATATCAGATAAAGGGGTAGTATCCAAAATCTATAAAGAACTCACCAAACTCCACACCCAAAACACAAATAATCCAATGAAGAAATGGACAGAAGACATGAATAGACATTTTTCCAGTGAAGACATCCAGATGGCCAACAGGCACATGCAAAGATGCTCAACGTCGCTCCTCATCAGGGAAATACAAATCGAAACTACACTCAGATACCACCTCACGCCAGTCAGAGTGGCTAAAATGAACAAATCAGGACACTATAGATGCTAGCGAGGATGTGGAGAAATGGGAACCCTCTGGCACTGTTGGTGGAAATGAAAGCTGGTGCAGCCACTCTGGAAAACAGTGTGGAGGTGCCTCAAAAAATTAAAAATAGATCTACCCTATGACCCAGCAGTAGCACTGCTAGGAATTACCCAAGGGATACAGGAGTGCTGATGCATAGGCGCACTTGTACCCCAATGTTTATAGCAGCACTTTCAACAATAGCCAAATTATGGAAAGAGACTAAATGTCCATCAACTGACGAATGGATAAAGAAGATGTGGTTTATACTTACAATGGAATACTACTTGGCAATGAGAAAGAATGAAATCTGGCCTTTTGTAGCAACATGGATGGGACTGGAGAGTTTATGCTAAGTGAAATAAGTCAGGCAGAGAAAGACAGGTACTGTATGTGTTCACTCTTATGCTGATCCTGAGAAACTCAATAGAAGACCAGGGTGGGGCGGGGAAGGGGGAGAAATTCCATAAAGGGAAGGAGGCAAACCGTAAGAGACTCTTAAAAACTGAGAACAAACAGAGGGTTGACGGGGGGTGGGGGAGATGGGAAAGTGGGTGATGGGCATTGAGGAGGGCACCTGTTGGGATGAGCACTGGGTGTTGAATGGAAACCAACTTGACAATAAATTTTATATATATATATATATATATATATATATATATATATACACACACACACACACACGTATCTATTAAGTATATATATATATATGTGTGTGTGTGTGTGTGTGTGTGTGTATACACATATATATAATAAAATTAAATAAAAAATAAAAATTACAATAATAATAATAATGTAATGCATATTTGAAAGTTGCTCAGAGAGTAGATCTTACAACTTTTCATCACAAGGAAAAAACAAAATTACATATGTAAAATACCAGGTCATTTCTACAATAAATCTGTTGTCATGATTTGAAAGGAAATAATTTTTTTCCTAGGAAAAAAAAAGAAATTTAGATATTTCAGAACAAAAAAATAGGGGTAATTTATGTACATCTCAAAAATTATTTGGTATTTTTTTACATCAGTGAGGTACCCAACTACATTTTAAATGATTCATTGGCCAAAGTGACTATACATACAACTCCTAATAAATTCATATAATGGTAAAAATGAGATACACCTGGAAATATTATGAAACCACCATCTTCCAAAACCATCTCATTTCTGTTTGAGAAAAAATATTTTTTGGGAACAGTATATTAATGTACAGAAACTGCATAAAACATAAATTATCTTTCTTTATTTGATTTGAGTCAGCTACATAGGTTTTCAGTAAATAGCTGAGGTAAGTGAGAAAATCCTTTCCACAAATACTAGCTCAAATGATGGTAGCTTGCTTCCTTTTACCCAGCAATACAGAGGAATTATCATGAGAAAAGAGTTGAAGTATCTATCCCTGTACAGGAATAATACTGAAAAGCTTCTGTGAATAAAGTCTGGTTCCTTTCAAGAACCATATAGAAAAGTGAACAGAAAAATCAAGCAGTAATAGGAGGGAAGATACAGATTAGTTTTCCAGCTGCACTATAAAGGATTTGAGAAAAGATAAAGTTACCTGTAAAATGCATTTTCTCTATTCCACCTCCTTTCTAATCTACAAAATAATAATATATAGGGTATTTTAAAATAAATATAAAACAAAAAACATGTGCAAGTGTTTAGAACAATACATGATATAAAATAATGGCTATTTACTGACCATTTAATGAAATTGTCAACATCCACCCAATCCCTTTTCATCCTTCCTATCAGACATCTGGCTTTAATAGGGCAGTCCACACTTCACTCCCTATCTTTGATTAATTTCTTTTGAGGTGACCAGTTCCATCTTTAACCTGATGGGTGACTTCTGATCTAATGTTTTCATGGAGTTCTATTTCCCCAGCAGTGATTGGAATAGCTAGAAATAAGGAATAAAATTGCGGTTAATGTAATTCTAGGAAAAGTTTATTCAGTCTTAAAAAGGAAACATTGGGAATGCATACCTCTGAGTAGTGTTGATTCAGTAGGAAATGCCTTGATTTTTTGAGTAGTAACACTGCAAACACAGGAGGATACATCTTTTGATGGAATTTCTGTTGCAGTTGCCAAAATGGATAAATGGAAGGAACTTGGGACTTAGTGACATAATTAATTGTACCACCTTCTACTTTCAGTTGTGTAAAACAACACATTTCCTATTTTATTAAGACAGTCTTAAGTGGAATATAATTCTGCCAACCTAAAACCACAAACATCTAAAGTAAAACAGTATATTAGCAAAAATATACACAATATACATGAAAATTAGGCTATATCCCTACATAAATAACAGATTTTAGTAGCCTTCACTTAAAGAGATAGCATAAACATAGTACTAGGATTTTCATTAGCCTGAATCCTTAAAATAGTAGTATATTAAAACTGTTGAAAAACGTCTATGTGTTTTAAGTAGGTTCAGTTTACATTAATGGTTACATTAATTACATAATTACAGTTACATTAATTACATAAATTAATTACTTCTTTAAAAGTACAAAATCCCGGGGCACCTGGGTGGCTCAGTCGGTTGAGCTTCCGACTTGGGCTCAGGTCATGATCTCATGGTCTGGGATTTTGGGCCCTGCATCAGGCTCTGTGCTGACGACTTAGAGACTGGAGTCTTCTTGGGATTCTCTCTTTTTCCCTCTCTCTACCCCTCCCCCACAACCTGTCTCTGTCTCTCTCAAAATTAATAAGTAAACTTTAAAAAAAAGTTCTGAATACTCTCCTTATTCAAAAAGATTATGTTCAATGAAAAGAATTCACTGTTTGAAAATAAAGGAAGAAAAGTTTAAGAATTATACTGTTCATAGGTGAGAATGAATGATTTCCAATAGCAGCACAGAGCTCCACGCAGGGCTTGAACTCACAAAACCGTGAGATCATGACCTGAGCTGAAAGAACACTTAACCAACTGACCCACCCAGGCACCCCCAGCATTCAGAACTTCTGATGAAGACCATGACTGGATCTAAACTGTGCATTATATAGTTTGGTTCACCAAGTAATATTCAATTGTATTTATATATCAAATATTCTTTATCCATTCCATAATCAATGGACATTTGGGCTCTTTCAATAATTTGATTATTGTCAGTAGTGCTGCTATAAACATTGGGGTGCATGTGACCTACTTGAATCAGCATTTTTGTATCCTTTGTATAAATACCTAGTAGTGCAATTGCTGGGTAGTAGGGTAGTTCTATTTTTAATTTTTTTGAGGAACCTCCATACTGTTCTCCAGTGGCTGCACTAACTTGCATTCCCATCAACAGTGCAAAAGTGTTTCCCTTTCTCTGCATCCTTGTCAACATCTGTTGATTCCTGATTTAATTGTAGCCATTCTGATAGTTGTGAGGTGGTATCTCATTGTAGATTTGATTTGTATGTACCTGATGATGAGTGATGGTGAACATCTTTTGAGTGTCTGTTAGCCATCTGAATGTCTTCTTTGGAAAAGTGTCTATTCATGTCTTCTGCCCATTTCTTCACTGGATTATTTGTTCTTTGTGTGTTGAGTTGGATTAGTTTTTTATAGATTTTGGATAGTAGCCTTGTTTATGATGTCATTTGCAAATATCTTTTTCCATTCTGTAGGCTGCCTTTTAGTTTTGCTGATTGTTTCCTTCTCTGTGCGGAATATTTTTATCTTGATGAGGTCCAAATAGTTCATCTTTGCTTTTGTTTCTTTTGCTTCTGGAGACACCTCTAGTGAACATTTGCGGTGGCCGAGGTTAAAGAGGTTGCTTCCTGTGTTCTCCTCTAGGATTTTGATGGTTTCCTATCTCACATTTAGGTCTTTCATCTATTTTGAATTTACTTTTGTGTATGGTGTGAGAAAGAGGTCCAGATTCATTCTTCTGTATGTCACTATCCAGTTTTCCCAACACCAGTTGCTGAATAGAGCGACACTTTTTTTTGAAACTACTCCTTCTCCAACATTTCACATTCTTCAGGATCAGACTGCAACATCAGTGTCTTAACTTCTGTGTCACTTCTAGATGATCACTTTTCTACCCTTTTAGAAACCTCTGCTTCAAGACTTCCACTTCCAGCTAAGATAATGTAGCTTGCAGCAAGCCAAGGCTCCAGGAGTATAGGAGAACTTTTGCAATTTGATAAAGAACATCTACAAATAACTTAGTGAACTTTATTCCAGTGCCCCCAGTACTGCAAGACTGAAACAATTTTATTGGAAACTAAAAACAAACAGAAAGCAAGAGGCAAAACAACAACAACAACAACAACAACAAAAACAATGAGCACTAGGAAAACACCCAGAAAACTACTGAAAAATCTGTGATAAAAATAATTGGAAATGAATTTAGGATTATATGAGATTGTCTTTGAGGCTGCCAAAAATTGAGAAGACTGACTCTTAAAGAAGAAGGAGCCATGAAGATGTGAATCAATTTACAGCCATTTGTTTTCTTCAACGCATTCACCATATCTGGACGTGAGGCAAGAGTCTGAGGATCTGGGCAGTGAGCCCAGGAAGAAAGATTATCCTAAGAGGCAGAGAAAACAGCAGGACTTTGGCAGTATCACAGAACTAAGGACATAAAAATATGAGACTGGAAGTGTTAGGATCATGGTGGAAAAGGAGAGAAAAATACCTAAGCCCAATGTTATCTGATTGTCCCTTCAGGATTTCTACTGAGTTCTGAAACTGTATGATCCACCAAGCTAAGAAGCCAAATGAAAAGTCTTAGAAGAGCAAAGCAAAAATGTTGGGAGTTTTTGATACTGGGGGGTAGGGTCGGGAGAGAGAGGGGAGACAAGGAATAGAGTTCAGTATGTTGTTTATCAATATTCCTTATCAAATTTATCAAACTGTAAAACTTTCCATTTATAATCTTAAATTTCTGAGAATTTTTATAATGAATGAATGTTGAATTTTGTCAAATGCTTTTGTTTGCAGGGGTTGATATAATCATATGATTTTTCTCTATCTTGTTAATATGGTAGATTACATAGATGTGTTAATATTGAACCAGTCTTGCATCCCTGGAATAAATCCCATTTGGTCATGGTGTATTATAATTTTTTGATATTACTATATAACATGTAATAATATATGTTGCTGAATTCAATGGTTTGTATCTTTGAGGACTTCTGCACTGTATTATTCAGGAAAATTGAGATGTAGGTTTACTGTTTTATCAGGTTTAAGGATCAGGGTAATAATGGTCTCATAAAATGATGTGGGAATGGTTCCCCTCTCTTGGATTTTCTAGAAGAGACTATGGACATTTGGTGTTAATTCTTCTTTAAACATTTTGTAGAATTACCCAGTGATAATATCTCAATCTGGAAAATTCTTCTTAAGGAGTTTTTAATTATGACTTTAATTTCTTTAATGGTTATGGCATTATTCAAAATATCTTTTTCATGTTGGGTAAGTTACGGTAGTTTGTGCTTGTGTAGGAAATTATCTGTCTCATCAAAATTGACAAATTATTTGTATAGAGACTCTTTCAGTATTCAGCCATTCACATTTTCATGTCTGCAGGTCTGTAATGATGTCATATGTTTCATTTATTATATTGGGATTTTGGATTTTCCACTTTTTTTGTCAGTCTTGCTAGAAATCTATTAATTTTATTGATACCTTTAAAGAACCATATGTTTTTTTCACTCATTTTTTCTATTTTCCTATTTTTCATTTCATTTAATTGTTTACGCTTTTTATTCCCTTGCTCTTCTTTTTCTACTTTCTTGAGGTGAAAGCTTAGATTATAGATTTGAGACACTTATTATAATATGAGGATTTAATGCTATACATTTTCCTTTTAGCCAATAGAGATAAAGCAGGCAAGAGTTATTTCATTTTTTAGAAAGATTTTCAAACTCTTTCAAATTTTAAACATCAACATTCTAAGATTGCTATTATATTTTAGAAATAAAATATATTTGAAATATTTCGAAATAGATTAGCTGATGAAACTTCCATTTAAGTACACTCAACATATCAAAATAGGAAAGAATGCCTACTATATTCAGAACATCCTTGAACACATAATAATTGTTTCTGCCTTTAAGAGACTATATTAACTCTGGTTTGTTCACCTCCAAACTACATTCATTCATTTCTCTATTAATATCACTCACATAAAAATCTATAATAGCTTTTTAATGGTTTCTACTGCTTCCCTATTGTCTATTGCCCACAGAGCAGTGACAGTGTTCTTAAAAAAGGGGGGGCGGGACAGAGGGGGAAGTTGAGTTATGTCATTTCTCTGCCTTAATCTTGTCGATGACTTCATACATTTAAGATAAAAACCAATCACTACCTTCGAACTAATGAAGCACCCACAAACTGGATCTTGCCTTTCTCTTAGAAATAATTTCTTAACATATCCCCTCCCTTTTTATTTCTCTCACATGGAAAGTCCTTTCACTTTTAAAGATCCTTTAAATCTGCTGTTTCCTCTGCTTGGAACACTCTAACCTCTGGTATTTGCATTCCTGGCAACTTCTTCCATTCAGGGGTCATCTCACCTCAAATACTTTTCTTTTTAGCGACACCTTCCATAAGCATTTAATCTAATTAGGGCCTTTAAGTTATCTTCTACAACATAAAATGTTTGTGTATTTATAATAGTTATCAGCATTTAATTTTTTTAATTTTATTATTTTTATTTATTTATTTAAATTCAAGTTCGTTAACATACAGTGTAGTACTGGTTTAAGAAGTGGAACCCAGTGATTCATCACTTACATATAGCATCAAGTGCTCATCCCACCAAGTCCCCTCCTTAATGCCCATCACCCACTTAGCCCATTCTTTCACCCATCTCCCTTTCAACAACCTTCAGTTTGTTCTCCACATTTAAGAGTCTATTATGGTTTGCCTCCCTTTCTGTTTTTATCTTATTTTCCCTTCCCTTCCCTTCCCCTATGATCATATGTTGTGTTTCTTAAATTCCATATGAAATCATATTTGTCTTTCTCTTATTTTGCTTAGGATAATAAATTCTAGTTGCATCCACATTGTATTTTAAATCATTTTTTTTAATTTAGTGTTTAATTTCTTTAAGTATGTCTCTTCAATTTCCTATTTCTATCTTTTTCAGTGCTGTGTTTTCAGAACATAAAGAAGTTCAGCTCCTGTTGTGAGATTAATACTCAGTAAATATTAAATAAAAATATGATGTAGAATAAAGATCCTATATAAAATATAATAATGTGAGGCAAAATGTTATAATTAATATAAATGCAGAAGTTTGGTTAGGGGTGTGGGCTCTAGAGCCAGACTGCCTGGGTTTTAGAATTCTAGAGCTGTTACCATTAGCTGTGACCTGGAACAGATTAATGAATTTCCCTCTGATTTTGTTTCCTCATCTGTGAAAGTGAGATATTAATAGTAATTACCTCATGGAATTTTGAGAAACAGGTACAGTTTTACATGTGAAGCATATGGAACAGTCACTGGAATTAATAAGACCTCTACATAAGTATCAGATATTATTCTCAGATATTATTAACATTAAATTATTATATTTATGATTATCATTATCATTAATGTCATCAAAAAATGGAGGGATCTTTGGGATTGAGTAAATTGGAGTTTCACAGAGTTTTCTGCAACTGAAGATTATCTAAAAGTTTGGTAGGAAGATTATGGTCATAAAAGGAAGTATAAATGAATAATTAATGAATAAATTATATTATATATGACATGTACATATCTATATATGTATATTTATAGGTTTCATGTATGTATATCTACATTTATCTATCATATGTCAAAGAATACAAAATGCTATACAAGCAAAACATTTCAATGAGTTCACTTCTACTCAGGTAAATTCCAAGAAAAAAGATGAAAAAAGTATATTCATAGATTGGAATTAGTCCATCTGCTCTCCAGGGAGAGGAGGGGAGAATCAGAAGACAGAGAGTCTATTTAGATATTTCCTTACTATAGAAACTTGAGCAAGTGACTCAGGCACTAAGATGTTTGGTTTCATTATTTTAAAAATAAAACAAAATAGCACTAATAAGATGTGCCTCATGAGATTACTGTAGAGATAAAAGACACTGTACAGGTTAGGGGAGTCTGGATGGCTCAATTGATTAAGCGGCTGACTCTTGATTTTGGCTCAGGTCATGATTTCATGGGTCCTGAGATTGAGCCCTGAGTGCGGAGCCTACTTGAGATCCTCTCCCCGCCCCCCGCCACTCCTCTGCTCACTTGCTCTTTCCCTCTAAATAAATAAATAAATAAATAAATATTTAAAATCATAAAAATCCTGTATAGGTAAAAAAAAAAATGTAATAGATGAGTGAATGACCAAACATGAACATGGTATCAGTTTCACAGATGTAAATATATACTAACCCTAGTAGCAGATAAAAATTAATAAAATATTTATTCCATTTTATAATAGCTAAAAGATTACCTATGATATAAATTGCTATGTATCTTCTCATATGATTCTGTTATGTATTAATATTGCAAAGATAAAAGGGAGCAAAGGAAGAAAAGATAGACAAAGACATAGAGACAAAGACAGAAAAAAATAGAAACAGAAGATAAGAGGAGACATTTCCAAGTATGCTCTTGAGACAGACAGGAAAAGATAACCTGGTACATAATGAATGATCAATTAATATATAGTATTTTTTTTTATTTTGTCGTTGTATTATTAGAAAATTTCTCTGGTCTTAGTAAACATTCATAGTTTTAAAAAACACTATTTGGGGGCACCTGGGTGGCTCAGTTGGTTGAGCATCTGACTCTCAACTTCAGCTCAGGTCATGCATGATCTCACAGTTCCTGAGTTGGAGCCCCATGTTGGGCTCTGAACTTACACTACAGAGCCTGCTTGGGATTTTCTCTCTCTCTCACTCTGCCCGCCTCCCTTGCTTGTTCCCTCTTTCTCTCTCTCTCAAAATAAATATATAAACTTAAAACAAAACAAAACAAAACAAAAAAAAACCCACACTATTTGTATTGTGACAATTACTCATTAAAGGATACTTATTTCCTTTTGAATTATTTAGGGAAATATTACAGATTTGTGTTTCAAACCATTCACTTTGAAAAGAAGCTACAATAAATAGCATTCTACTTTTGAGAGGATGAAAATAATGATAATGCTCTGACTTAATATCCTTATTTATGTTTTCTGTGTATTTTGTCATCTTTCTTTAACTTTGGAATGATGACTGCCAATGCAGAAAGAAAGCATGTTTTAAAGGCAATATATTTTCAACAAAGTATTATGTCATAATTTTTAAAGTTATGGCTTTATCATTGACTAAAGTGAAATTGTCTTCATTCAATGTAAGGGTATGAAAACTTTCTGAATTTTTTTTTATTTTGGTTAATAGGACTACCAAAAGTAAATTCTGTCATCTGAAAATGGTATTGTGAAGGAATATGGCCAAATTCATTCTGATTACGCTTTGAGTTATGTAAGCAATACTATGTAATAATTTCATACAATTCAAGATCAGTGTCATATTCTCACTTGAATTTCAATATGAACAAATAAGGAATGGTTTCATAATATTCAGATACTAATATAATGGTTTTCCATGGAAATAATTAGATTATTTGGAGAGTAAAAATTCTGAGATGAATTTATATATCTCAAGATGTATTTATGTATTTGCAAGGGCCACAAATATAGTATGGAAAACAAAAATAATTATTTATAATTATTTAGCAATCATGTAGTAGATTGGTAACATACAAAAAAAAGATTATAACTTTCATTTTGTTTTTCTCCTAATTTTATTGGCTTGTACTCTCAGTGTTTAAAAAATAGTGGTAAAAGAAGGCACATTGTTATATTTAGTGGCTATCTTTCTGGAATTATACTATTAAGTATTTAATAATTCGTGCCCAGAGAACTTTAAAAGTGAAAATAAATCTCCTGCTTTAGAAGGTATACAAAGGAAGTCACCTTTTCCCCATTTCTTCCTCCAGTTCAGTGCTTTGAGTTTTTAGACCCACGGCTCCATGCTATATTTCACCTTACTAATGGAACCATATAGCCCATCCAGGAAAAGAGAAGAGAAATTGTGTGATGCAGGACAAAAATCCCTTGGAACAAACACAAATAAATAATTCTTTTCCATGTTTGAAATATGAGCATTCTCTTCCTCAGAACTTCATTCTGAGCTTACAGTGTCTGGGTCTGGTAAATTCCTCAGACAAAAGCTTCACTGTGTAGTATCCTCATGTCTGCATCTGAGGATCTGATGAGCTCTCTGGGGAGCAATACGCATCAGTTTAACCAACATCTCAGTGCTGACTGTTCAGCATAGTTCTCCTTTCAAATAATTCATTTCTGATTTTAACAGGTGTCTTCTGGAGACAATGCTTTATACAGAAGAAGGGACTTTATCAAAACAATGTTTTTGGCCAATTGGCAAAATACTTACAACTGTCTCTGAAAGCCAGCCACACAGTTGGCCACCTACTCCACTTACAGAATACTTCTCAGTTGCAGAAAAAGTAAGCTCTCTAAAAAGAGACAAGGGGGTGTTTATACATGTTCAGCATCTTTGTGTCAGACTCTGAATTCTAACTTTGCTGCTTTTATGATTGTCATTTATTCTTAGGCCAGAGTAAATCCTGAATGGATATTATACATATCTAAATATTAAAAATGAGTTTGTAGATTTTGAAATTGTCTTAAGTGAAAAAAGACAATATATATGACATCCCTTTAAAGCCCTGGTTAAGCTGAAAAATAAAAAATTAAAAAAAAACATGCTGCTATTGAAGGTTAACAGAGTGCATATGAATTTGGATTCCCATTGTGGTAAGGATAAATACTCTTTATCCCCAATTTTGATGTGAAGTAGGACATTTTTTCTAACTTAATTATAGTGATTATGATCTGGTTCTATAGTACCAACAAAATAACCAGCAGAGGGATTCTGTCTGTTGCTCTATTTGCCAAACTTCGCTATAAATCTCCCTCTGCAGCCATCTCACTGTGTTTGTCATTCCTGCATCCTGACTGCAAAACATTAATCTTCTAAATTAGAAATAAACACTTTCAGCTATAAAATACTAAAATGCATTTGAAGTATCTATGCAAAGCTGGTACTCTGGCACAATTATAATTAACACTTTGTCTTTTTAAACAAGTAAAGATGAATTAGATGATTAAAACAATGCACATTATGGGTAAAAAAAAATCCCTCACTATATAAAAGCGAGAATTAAATACAAATTACCTACCTTCAAATTCAAAATTTTGTATGAAAATTTCATTTCCATTTAGAAACTGAAGGTTTAATGTTGAAGCAAAATTCACTACACTAATGTGAATCTCCATCCACCCTCGTTTTTTTAAAATTATAACTTCATATGACATATATAAATTTAACACAAAGGTGACACATTTGGATATATACTTTTCAAAATAAATGTTAATTATAATAAGTTGTCATGTCTCAGGCTCTTACTATATTTCAAGTACTGCTTTAAAACCTACCTGCATTTCTTTTTTGAATATCCTTTAAAAAATAGGATGTATGCTATTAATATACTAGTAAAGATGAGGAAATTGAGGAATACAAATGATTAAACATTAGGTTAAGCCATATGATACTGGTATTTTGTAAATTAAAAAATCCAAATATCAGCAATTTCACATGGCTCAATCTGATACAGTAATCAAGCCCACTCAGGCTGCAAATGGCACAGTCAGGATGGAGACATGGGCAGCCTAGCTTCTGACCAGGGTCAGGCCTTCTATCTTGCTTTGAGTACATTCCCACACATATTTATTGAATATTGATAAGTTATAGGAAACTATAGGGAAGTTCATTAGACTTTAGGATCATATAGATCTTGGTTAAAATTTTTGCTTTGCCATGGGCCTTTGAGAAAATTATAATAGTTCTGACCTTCAACTTCATCAGCTATAAATTGAAATTCATAATGCCTATTCTTTAAGGCTCTGTGAAGTGATGTTAAAACACAAAACAGGAGCGCCTGGGTGGCTCAGTCAGTTAAAGTGTCCGACTTCCGCCCAGGTCATGATCTCGTGGTCCGTGAGTTCGAGCCCCATATCGGGCTCAGTGCTGACAGCTCAGAGCCTGGAGCCCCTTTCAGATTCTGTGTCTCCCTCTCTCTCTGACCCTCCCCCGTTCATGCTCTGTCTCTTTCTCAAAACTAAACGTTACAAAAAATTTTAAAAAAACACACAAGACAAAGCCATAATAAAAGATATTGCATAGTATTGTTGTACAAAAAAGAAAAGAAAATCTAATGGAGCAAAGAGAGGCCTGACAGAATGATCCTTAATATAATTACACGATATATATGATATACATGACCCAGCAATTATATGATATAAAAAGACCCAGCAATTCAGTGGTGAAAATACAGACTGCTCAGGACATTGGTGCTTGAAATACTGACTCATTACATAGGGACAGAGCTGAATCGCTATCTATTATCATATACAAGAGTGCACGGTAAATGGGCCAAAGACCTAATGTGAAAGAAAAGTATATTTGCAGAAAATGTGAGAAAATAGTATCTGGAAGAGAACTTTTCAAAAATTTTTCAAATATATAAATTATTAGACAATAGATAAATTTCATTAAATCATGATAATTTCTGTTCTATAAAATACCACTACCAAACTTATAGAAGATGATAAAGAAATTACTTTCAATATTTTATATAGCACATACACACATACACACACACACACACACGAATTATGTGAGAATAGTGTGCCAATCACAAGGAAAAGGCAGCATTATCAGTGAGAAAAATAGGATAAAGTTACAAAAAGACAAGTACAAAAAATGATCTCTTAAAAATAATAATAATGATATATGAAAATAAGTGCAAAATTAATAGATAAATGAATGGTAAATAATGGAGCAACAATGGGACTATACCGAATGGACTTGTTAAAGTAAAAACACTGTAATGCCTGGAGTTGGCAGGATAAAAAGCCTACAGGAACCATCATGATCTGCTGCCCAGGGACACTGAGTAGCCATTCTGAAGAGCCATCTGGACATACTTGATCAAATTGAATACAAGTATATCAGATGGACCAGCAACTCTGTACCAAGACACATTTTTGCTGAAAGAACTCCTACGTGGAACCTTAAGAGAACATGTTTAATATTCTTATTACATAGTTCTAGCCCACCTTGCATTGAAATGGGACTACGTGGTTTATTCTAACCATTGGAATGCAGGTAAAAGCGCTATATTTCACTTATTGACCTGGCTTCTAAAGTATGCATGAAATTCTCTGAGCTATTTCTTCCCTCATCTATAGGACAGATGCAGAAGATCCAGTGAAGGATATGAAGATCTACTAGCTATAATGAGCTACTAGAAGGACTTTAAAGACCTGTTAGAGGAAATCAACACCACCGGGGTGCAAAGCCACTCACCAACAATCATCTAGACTGTAGCGTGAGTTATCTGAGTCAATAACATTTAGGATATTGTTACCCCTAAACAGCCTAGCCTACTTAATAAACATGGGCACGGGAGAGAAAACCCTGTAAGGAAATAATATGATAAAAGCAAGAGGCAGAAATATTAAATGAAAATACTTTTATGATGATAAACACAGAGCAGAGAAATTTTGGACTAAAGGGACAAAGGGACACTATACACACTTGGTGATATTTGAGTTATAGCTCACAGAATAATTAGCCTTTGGAATTCTTGCCTCTGGAGAGGGTTTTAGTTCAAGGCAACAGCTTTGTAAAGGATATAAAGCATGCAGGTTCATCGTAGAAGGAAGAAATAACAAGTACACCAATACTGGTCTGTACAATTGAGAGAAGTTCAATAAAGCAAAAATATTTGGCTAGAAATCACAATTTGTCCAGATCACAACAAAAATGTTAAATTATTTTTTAAAAATTCTTTGCCATTGCTTATCTGTTGCTATAAAACAAACTATGCTAAAATTTTATACAGCCATTTTATTTTGTTCACAATTTAATGAGTCAAGAATATGGGAAGGATGTGATGTGTTTGTTCATATCTAATCAACATAGGGTCAGGTGGAGGAGCTTGGACTGCAGGATGCACTTCCCAAGTCTCTCCTTTACTCACCCTTCTGGAGACTAGATGCTCTCTTTCTCGTGGTATTCTTCCTTCAGGGTCTTTTCATGTGCCTCAGGCTTCATAAAGCATGTTCATTCACACTTTTTACATAGCAACTTGTTTTCAAGAGCCAAAAAGTATATAATTGTAAGCCAGTTAAGGGCTTCACCAGGAAGTAGCACAACATCAAGTCTACTTTCTTAATGGGTCAAAGCTGTAATGTGTGCCAGATTCAAGTAGGTGAAGAAGGAAACTGATTCTTGGTGGAGAGAGCCAAAGTCAATAGCAGAAGAGCACGTGTCAGGAAAGATACTACTGTGTAAACACTTCTGAAAAAGGGCGAGAGATATTAATGGAGAAGATACTAAAGGTTTTTCAGGATATATCAATATCATAATACTTATGTTTTAAGACTAATATATCTGGTTAATTATGACAAAGAGACTAGAGGCAAAATACAGAAACAGGAAGGAAGGTAAGAGTCATGAAAGAAGGCAGGCAAATTAAAAGGCTATTACATTATATCCTAGGTGGAATGTGATGAACGTCTAGGTTAAGGCAAAGACCACAGGGAATAAAAAGTGTGGGTGTAGGATCAACTGTGTGGGAAAATAGAATTTTTAAATAGACTCAACGTAGAAAAGGTGGAAAAGTTAAAGTTAATTTAAATTGTATTTTATAATCCGGATGATTAAAAGAATGGTAGTACAGTTGATTATGGTGGAAACACTTGGGAAAGAACAAGTTTTCTAGAATCTGAAGTACCACTCGAACAAAGTGTACTTCTGTCAAATCGTGCAATTGGAAACAGATCCACAGTTCCTACCTAGGGACTCTGAGATGAAAGCCATCTGTAAAGGGGTGCCAGTTAAAGTCATGAGACTAGATAAAATCTCACATGGGTAGATTTATGAGAAAAAAGACAAGGCCTAAGGACAAAAAGAACAACTAACTGAACTATTTCAGCTTCTGCTTCAAATGGAGGCTTTGAAGTTCTTTAAGTCATACTAATGGTGATTAATTTAGACATCAATCAATTCTCGGCTACACAAAGTGTTTTAGTTCTAATATACATGCCAGAGGTATTGTCATGTGAAGTTATTTTGAACTCAAATAACATAAACATTTACCTTTCAAACGTTATTATTTATGAATCCAAGGCCCTGTTATACTTTAGAAAAATACTGGGACATCATTATATTGACTTTTTAAACTAATTCTTGCATTTGGATTTGGATTTCAACAAGATGAACTGGAAATAACACACACACACACACACACACACACACACACAAACTCACTGGCAAAAAAAAAAAAAGAGCTAAGGTCCCAGATCTTGTTTATTATGACTCATGCAAACCCAGAGCAAATAATAAAAATTTATCATAAAATCCAGAAATGATAAACTTTTGAATATTTTTATATGGATGTGTGTCAAGGTTTTAACTCCAATTCATGAATCAAGAAAACTTCATTTGCTCACCTCTTGCATTATAGTTTTGTTCATCTTACTCTGAGAATTGATGTTTTAAAGAATTTTCTCTGTATGTTTTTCCAAGCATTTCTCTAATGTTGTTGGAAGTCAGTTCAGAGAAAAAGAGATGTGAAAATTAGCCAGCATCATGTATAGTGGAACTTCAAAGCAGATGCATTGAAGTGTTGAACTCAATTTTATTCTTTTATTGGCCATGGTTTTTAAATTAATTTTGATTATAACTTATACTAATGGTTGTTTCAAATATATCAAATATTTTTCCCAACAGAAAGGGAACTGTGTATACAATCTGGGACCAACTTGTCTAAATTTCAGAACCATGAATAAAGACAAGATGAAGTACATATATATGTGTGGTTAAAAATGGTTTCTCAGAATTTCTTAGAGTTGTAGGTTTTAATGTTAAAAATGCATAATTTACATTCTACTTCAGGGATTTGGTGATAGTATGGAAAGATGGAAAGGAATTAGTGAAATCATTACGGCAGTTACACTGATAAAATGTGAGGACATACACCTATTTGAATAATGCAGAGAATACTACTTGAGGTAAAAACATTGAACTTATATTGTTTTTTTAAATGTTTAATTACTTATTTTGAGAGAGAGAGAGAGAGAGAGAGAGAGAGAGAGGACAAGCAGGGGAGGGGCAGAGAGAGACGGAGAGAGAGCCTCCCAAGCAGGCTCCCTGATGTCAGTGAATAGCCAGACGTGGGGCTTGATTTCACAAACCATGAGATCATGACCTGAGTCAAAATCAAGAGTCAGTCGCTTAATTGACTGAGCCAACCAGGCGCCCCTCAACTTAAATGGTTAATGAAAGTTGCCAGTGTAAGAAGAATTAGTAATTCTGGTTCAATATGATTAATTAAATATGTTGAATGTTCTTTCTAAAATGAACACAAACAAAAAGTCATAACATTGGAAGCAAAACCAATGCCACTAGCAAAAAATAAGATTGCTATCCAGAAAAAAAAAAAAAAAAAAAGCTCAATCGCACTAAAGAAAAACAACTAGTCTGCAGGCCTTTTCCTTGCTAAAACACTGGAGATAGGGGTATGATCATCAAACCCAGCACTCCTAGGCATTCCCAAGTGAGCTAAGGAAGTACTATGTTCTCCATTTCCTTATATAGTAACCCTCCCTTATCCACAGGGAATCTATTCCAAGACCCTTAGTGGATGCTTGAAATGACAGATAGTACTGAACCCTATGTATACTATCTTTTTTTTCCCTATACATACATACCTATGTAAAGTTTATCTTATAAATTAGGTAGAGTAAGAAACTAATAACAGTAACATAATAAAATAAAAAAATTATAATAATATACTGTAATGAAGGTTATGTGAATGTGGTCTCTCAAAATATCTTACTGTACTATACTTATCCTTTTTCTTGTAGTGATGTGAGATGATAAAATGCCTATGTGATGAGATGAAGTGGTGTGAACGACACAGGCATTATGATATAGCACTAGACTACCATTGACCATCTGGTAGCACATTAGAAGGAAGATCATCTGCTTCTGGGCTGCAATTGACTGTATGTAACTAAAACCATGAAAAGTGAGACCATAGAAAAGGTGGGCCTACTGTATTGTTCAAATTACAGATCTGAAAAGTCAAAAATTGCAATACATATGATAAAAATCAAACAGCTAGAAGGAAAGCCCATGAACTCAATAAAGTCTTAACTCCTAAAGCAAAAGAATAAACCAGAAAACAGGAGACAATTCTAAAATAATTATAATTAGTAATTAATACTCTCAGAGACTTCTGAGTAGCTATCATACAGAGAAATGGAAAAGTCTTCTCAAAAGAAGAAATGCAGCAGTTTTTGGAAATTAAAGATCTGATTGTTGAAATTAAGACAGTAACATTACTTTAAAAATGTCCTGACAATAATAATTAATACAGCTGGACATCATTTAAAACTAAAATGAGTAGGAAAAGTAAAAATCAAACTAAGGAATTTTCTAATGATGCAGAATAAAAGAAGGAAATTAAAGTATGAAATAAATGTTTATAAACAGACACAGAGACATAGAGCCTAAAATTCCAACAAATACCCTTTTAGTAGTTCTTGAAGGAAACACATGAGATAGAAGAGAGAAAATAAAGTGGTAATGTAGGAAGAAACCAATGGTATGCTACACAAAGACCAAAAAACCCCATCAAATATCAAATATGGGGGTGCCTGGGTGTCTCAGCCAGCTGAGTGACCAACTCTTGATTTCAGCTCAGGTCATGATCCCAAGATCGTGGAATTGAGTCTCAGTTGGGCTCCATGCTGAGCATGGAGTTTGCTTAAGATTCTCTCTCTCTCCCTCTACTGCTCTCCCCTACTTGTGCTTTCTAAATAAATAAATAAGCAATAAAAATTTTAAAAATATATCAAATATAAATATTCATAAATTATCCTTATTTTGGTTCATCCAGGTGAAATTCCTTAGCTCCAAAAATAACGAGAAAATGTATTGAGCATGCACCTACTTAATAGCTATTCATGTAGATAAAAATATTCTTAAAAAAAAGGAGCAGAAACATAACCTATGAATAATGAAATTAAAGATGGTACTATCTTACATTTTTGATTAATTTATTAAAGCTTCACTTTAAATGTGCCCATTGTTGTTTTATAATTTGATGAACATAAATGTCTATTTAAATTCTACCCTAAAGAAGACTTCTATTTCCATCTCATCAAAATATTTCTTCATGTTCCCTTTAGTTGGACCCTTCCCTATCTCTGATCACAGGACATCACTGATGTTTTTTTGTCTCCAAAGGTTACCTTCTAGAATTCCATCTAAATTGATAGCAAAAGATGGGGTGCTTGGGTGGCTCAGTTGATTGAGTGTCAGACTTCAGCTCAGGTCAAGATCTCACAGTTCGTGAGTTTGAGCCCCAGCTATCTGTGCTGACAGCTCAGAGCCTGGAACCTGCTTCGGATTCTGTGTCTCCCTCTCTCTCTCTGCTCCTCTTCCGCTTGCGCTCTGTCTCTGAAAAATAAATATTAAAAATAAATAAACAAACATATAATCTTTTGTGTGTGAATTTTTTCAGTCAGTATTGTATTTTTTTAAATACTTCACTTATAGTAGCCTATATCAGTAGTTAAATTAAAAAAAATAACATATATTCCATTGAGTATACCATGGTTTGTTTATCCATGCACCTGTTGATGGATATTTGATGTCTTCCTAGTTTTGAGGTCTTATAAATAAATAGGGCTGCTAGAAAAAATCATTTTGCAGGACATTTTCTGGACAAATACTTTGTCTTAGATATTCAATTGTCTTAAGAGTAGAATTGTGAGTCATACAGTAAGTTCATGTTAATTTATATAACTACCAAAATGTTTTACAAAAAATGTCTGAGTCCCAGTTGCGCCATAGTCTCATCAACACTTGCTATCATCAGTCTTTTTTTAATTTTAAGGAATCTAGTAAGTGTGTACAAGCATTTTAGTTTTAATTTGCATTTCTCTAAAGACTAATGATGGTAATTATCATTTCTGTGTTTAATGGCTATTTTTTATCTTTTATGAAATATATGTACAAACCTTTATACATTTTTAATTGTGTCATGTATTTTTCTTATTGAGTTGCAAATTCTTATCATATTGAATAGAAATTCTCTGATATAGGGGCGCCTGGGTGGCGCAGTCGGTTAAGCGTCCGACTTCAGCCAGGTCACGATCTCGCGGTCCGGGAGTTCGAGCCCCGCGTCGGGCTCTGGGCTGATGGCTCGGAGCCTGGAGCCTGTTTCCGATTCTGTGTCTCCCTCTCTCTCTGCCCCTCCCCCGTTCATGCTCTGTCTCTCTCTGTCCCAAAAATAAATAAACGTTGAAAAAAAAAATTTTTAAAAAAAGAAATTCTCTGATATATATGCCTATATATTAAATATTGAATATTAAATTAATATAATTACAAAATAAATATTAAATATATGATATTAAATATATAACAAATATTAAATTTACAGTATGGTATGTGAAGGTATGAAATGTGAAATATACATGCATTTTCATACTAAGGGTATCTTTCAAATAAAATATTTTTTGTATTGATCAAGTTCAACATAACATTCTTTTTCTTTTATGATTAGTATTTTTGGTGTCCTGTTTATGAAATCTGTGCTTATATAATCAAGTCATATGAATTGTTTCTTATGTAATCTTTATCATTGGCTTTATGCTTAGGTATATATCCCACTTGAAGTTACTTTTTGTATATGGGGTGAAATATGAATTGAGATTTTTCTATATCAGGATCTAGATATTCCAGCACCTATTTTTTTTTAATCTTTTTAACGTTTATTTATTTTTGAGACAGAGAGAGACAGAGCACGGGGGAGGGTCAGAGAGAGGGAGACACAGAATCTGAAACAGGCTCCAGGCTCTGAGCTGTCAGCACAGAGCTCGATGCGGGGCTCGAACTCATGGACTGTGATATCATGACCTGAGCCGAAGTTGGCGGCTTAACCGACTGAGCCACCCAGGCGCCCAAATGTCAGGTATTTCTTAATTTTATTTCTTTTTAAGTATATCCTCTAGAAGTTATTTTAGTATTTTTGTCTGAAAATACATCCTTTAGAACAGTTTCTTTTTTAAAGTGGGTTCTGAGCATATGGAATCGCTGAGACCATTTTAGGAGGGCTTCTCAACTGTTTTCTGGCATTTTCATGCTTTCTTACTATGCCATCATTTGCACTGATGGTGCAAAAAACAATGATGGGGATACCTTGGCAAAAATCAAGACATTGGCACCAAATTGTTCCAGAAGCCATTGTATTCTTCACTACAATACACTGCAGTAAATATTAAATGCTAGATTTGCTTAAAATGTTCTTGATACAGCATTCAGATATAAACCTCAGTTTTCTCTTGAAACTACAAAAATGTTAACAATGTGCACAAATTAAGGCATTAACCAACAAATATAGAGAATAGAAGAGGATGAAATAGCAATAAAACTATGAAATTTAGAAAGCAGATAGATATGAGGGTGCCTGGCTGGCTTAGTGGCTTAATCATTGGACTCTTGATTTTGGCTTAGGTCATGATGTCCCAGTTTGTGAGACTGACCCCACTTTCGGCTCCATGGTGATAGCTCGGAGCTTGCTTTGAATTTTCTCTCTCCTTCTCTCTCTGCCCTTCTCTGATCTGCACATGCTCACTGTCACTCTCTCAAAATAAATAAATAAACTTAAGAAAAACACAATAAAAAAAAAAAGAAAGTAGATATGTAGAAACTCCCTTAGGGAACAGTTTTTCTATCTTTCCTTTTCTTTCATGGCTTTGACAGTTTTGAAGGGAACTAGTCAGTTATTTTGTAGAATATTCTTTAATTTTGATATGTGTGTTTTCTGATGGTTAGTATGGGATTATTTATTTTGAGCAAGAACTTTAGAGTCAATGCACTCTTCTCAGTGCATAAATACATGATATCGATATGTTCTATTTTTGGTAATGTCAAATTTAATCACTTGGTTAAGGTGGTATCTGTGAGATTTACCTAAAGTGTTATTATTTTCTTTTTGTATTTAATTATCTTGTGAGAAGATACTTAGGTTCTATGTAAATATCTTTTTTCTTTCTTACTTTTGACAACAGTTTTATCATACAATGATGGATTTTGCCTGCAACGATTATTACTGTGATATTTGGCTAATGATGGTTTTCTATGTGTAATTATTTCTACATTTATTAATTGGAATTTTATTATAAGGAAAACCTATTTCTACTTCACAATTTATTTATTGATTGACTCAATTTTTTAATATTAGGAATAATTACTTTCTGGGTTCCATTTCAATTCTTTTTTTAAAAAATTTTTAATGTTTATTTATTTTTGAGAGATAGAGACACAGATTGTGAGTAGGAGAAGGGCAGAGAGAGAGGGAGACACAGAATCTGAAGCAGGCTCCAGGCTCTGAGCTATCAGCACACAGCCCCATGCGGGGCTCGAACCCACAGACTGAGAGATCATGACCTGAGCTGAAGTTGGACGCCCTACCGACTAAAGCACGCAGGCGCCTCAGATTCCATTTCAATTCTATCATTATTTTGTTGCCAAAATTGTTCCAGGTTTGGTCATTTGTTACCCCTTCAGATTTGATCCTGAATCCTTTATACATGTTTCCATCATTTTTGGAACACAGCATTACTTGCTAGCACTGTAAAATATTTTAATCTCATCATGTGTTTCATTGACCCAGCCCTGGAGATAAGTGTTTTCTCCAAAGAATCCTCATCAGTTACTTGAGAATGGCATTAGGCACTGTGCATGTTCATTGCTACTGGTTTTTCTTGCCCTCTAGGCCCCTCAGTGGATACAACTAGGAAACATATGTATTATAACACATTAACACATGCATGTATACACATCTACATTTATAGATCAATCTGTAGCTGGAGACAGAGAGAGATGGAGACAGAGCATGAATTTCTATGAATATCTCCAATTACAAGCCCAAACCACAGGGTTCATTCTAGCCTTCCTCTTTCCCCATTTGTTACGTTTTCTGCAACATGACTCTCATTATCTGGAACTTCATCTATTTCTTCATTCTAATACACACATAAACTAGTTTTAGAATTGTTAACCCATACACCATGAGAAATAAATTTAACAAGTAGATCATAATATTTTTATACTTATTTTTGTCTTTAGTCATATAGTCTACTCAAAATACTACTTGCCTACCTTTCTTAGGCTTATTCATTTCTTCACCACTCCCTTTAGTGTGTATGGCATTCATTTGTAGTACATTAGGTTCATTTATGTTTTGTTTATATTCCATTTTAGGTTCCCACCCCATCCTGGTTGATTTTAATCATTTATTTATTTGGGGAAGTATGGGAAACATTAACACATTTCTAAGAAGCAGAGCTATATAAAAAGGAATAGTCAGATAAATCACTACTCTCATTCCTGATGCACTGTTTTCATTCCTTCATTCTTTCCACTCCATACCACCTCACTTTGTAGATAACCAATATTGTTATTTGCTGGTTTACTCTTCTTGAATTTGTTCTGCTCATTTTTTCTTGTATTCTATTTTTTTTTTCATTTAAGAAGGGAAGCATTCTATATATACCCCAGCTTTTTATGCCTTAACAATATATTCTGGAAATCACTCCACGTCAGTTCCTAGAGATCTTCCTCATTCCTTACTATAGGTGCATAGTCCATTGTGTGGATATGTCATAGTTTATCAAAATACTATCCAATATGAACACTTAGGTTATTTAAATTATTTGAAATCTCCTCCCAAAAGTAGGCTGCAATGAATAATCTTTCATTGAGAATGTTTATTTTCATATTTCGGGAGATATATCATCATGGTAGATTCCTAGAGGTGGAACTGGTCTGTTGGGAAGAAGTGCATATGTAGGTTTCTTACCTATTGTCAAATTCCACTTGAGAAGGTAATACTGCTTTGTATTCTAACAAGCAATGTATAAGAGTCTGTTTCTCCAGTAAAATGTATTGTCATAATTTTAAATTTTTCATTTTTGTAGATGAGATATCATATTTTACTAGTTTGATATGCATTTCTCTGTAAATTTGAAAATTTTTTCATGTTATCACTCTAATACCTTTCATTGAATTGTATTTTCATATATTTTAATAATTTTCCTGTTTTTGATCCTCTTTCTTTAATTTTTAAGAGTTCTTTATTTATTAGTAATATTAGTCCTCTTTCTGTGCCATATGTTGCAAAGATTCTCTCTCAATATATGAAATGTTTTTTTGTCTTTGTTTATGAGAGTTATGCTGCTGTTGTTTTTCCATGCATATTTTTGTGTCATCAGATTAATCAATTATTCTCAAAATCTTTGGATTTGAGACATACATAAGCATTCACCTATATTTTCTTCTAGTAGCTGTATGGATTTATTTTTTTAACATTTAGCTCCCTAATAAATTCATAATTAATCCCTGTGCATGATGTGGTTCACAAAACTATTTTATCTTTTTTTTTTCCAAATAGCTACCCAGTTGCCCCAATACCATTTACTACAAAGCCCATTTTTGTCCCAGTGATTTGAGGATTTGAGTTAACTTCATCATATGCTAAATTTCCATATGTACTGAGAACTATGCCTTTTTAGTTTGTTTTTCTATTCTGTACATATATTTGTAGCTTTAGTATAAGTACTGTTCTGTTACTATTATTTTAAAATTACATATATATACATATATTATACAACATGTATTTAATTAAAAATGGAACTAATTTTGAAAGCCAACCCAACCAACTAACAAAAGCCAGAGAACAACTGTTTTTCTAAACTTAGGTAATGATATATTAAAACAGTGTTAAGAATATGTTAACAATGGACTTCTTTCTGTATTCATATTTTTTTCAAATGCCTCCCTGTTTCTAATCTGAAAGAGTGATGTGTATTCATTTTCAGAAGATATTTTCTCTTGTTTACATGATATCATTATTTAGAGCAACAGCAGCTGGTCTTACTGTGCTCACCTGTGCTAAAATTCTGAGCATATGGCAATTTGAACTGCAAGATTTATTTTTTAGACTGGAGCACAATGCATATAAATGGACCTTTTGGAGAATAATAGAGCATAACACTCTCACTTCATTAGAATCAGTGGGGCCAAATTATGTTTTCGCCATCCAACATTAGGGATTAAAGCCATGTCTGCACATGAAAACTGAAGGAATTAAGCAAATATCTGGATAATTTAAATGAAAAAGAAATGTTACCTTAAACAAAAGAATATTCTAAGAGGGTTTTTGGTAAAATCTATGGGTAACTGCCTTAGCTCTATTTGATTTAGCACTTGCAGACATAAAATCACAGAATATGTTTGTGTAGTTGGTTAATTTTATAAGTTAAATCTTTAATACTGGCTTATATATTTTGTTTTTATTGTTGTTGGAATTGTTGCTGGTATTTATACCAATTAAAATACACTGAATTTACTAAAATATATTCAGGGAAAGATAATATTAATTTTACTTGTGTATTATAAATTAAAATTACTCTGTCATTTCCAGGCTTAAATCAGCTCAGAGTAGCAAGTTAAATTTCACATTCTCCTCAGTCTTTAGGAACATGCAACCCAGATGGGTAAGATAAAAGTTACAAAAAAACAAAAAAAATGTTTTTTTTTCTTTTTTTAAGTTTTTAAGTTTTTAAATTTATTTTGAGAGAATGAGAGAGCAGGAAAGGGGCAGAGAGAGAGAGAGAGAGAGAGAGAATCCCAAGCAGGCTCCACACTGTCAGCATGGAGCCTGATGTGGGGCTCGAACTCATGAACCATGAGATGATGACCTGAGCTGAAATCAAGAGTCAAACGTTTAACTAACTGATGACCCAGGTGCCCCAAAAATGTTTTCGACTATTTTTTTAAATTTATTTTGAGAGAGAGACAGAGACAGAGAGGGAAAGGGGCAGAGGGAGAGAAAGAGAGAGAATCCCATGCAGGCTCCACACTGTCAGCACAGAGCCCAATGTGGGGCTTGAACCTGAGCCAAAACCAAGAGTCAGATGCTAAACCAAAGGAGCCATCCAGGGGCCCTTCAACATTTTAAAATAATATATAATTAAATACTTTATTTATAAGAAAGAATAAGTGACCAATATTTTATTTTCAAAGAATTGATATATGTATATATTAGATATGAATTTATATTTTGGCTTTTAGATATGTTATATAATTTCAGAGATTAGATTGGAGGTAGTCAAGCTTTAGAAAGTCAAAATTGGGATAGACTTAGAAGAATATGAAAATGGTATTTATTATTCATCTCAATTGTATTATTACATTTGAAATATAGAAAACCTTCCTTTTAAAAGCCAATGCTGACACTTTGAAAATAAAATATGTTCACATATCTTCTCCAAACATAATATATTCTGCCAAGTCAGAATTACATTTCTTGTGCAGCTAAATTGTTTGGATGTTTTTTTTATAAGCAGATATGCCCTTGCATCACTTTTGTTTTATAGTAATCAAGAATACGTATTACTTTATCATGCATTATGTTTTGAGCAAGGAATAGATAAAAGGAAAACAGATTTCACTGAGTCTGAGACGCTTAACGATTTAAGAGGTAAGTGTTTTGCTTATAATGAATTAATGTTAGCCTAAGGAAAAAAAAAAAAAACTATGGCTGATAGTGACCCCTTTCACTCACTATTAAAGAGGTTGAAAACAGTTGTCAGGTTGTCTACTTGCTACTGCTGAACCAAAAGAAAAGATTGATATTTGCCACATCATACCTCTGCTTGATTAGAGGCAACCAAGTTGCATGCATGGAGAAACAAGCTGGTATTCTAATAAAACCATGGTATTTCACTTGAAGTCGATATCATAGTCTGCTTTAGGTTTTAAGATGTAACATACTGCTTAAAGGCTGTGTGTTAGTTATCTAGTGCTACATATAAAAATTATCCCCAAAATTAAGCACCTAAAGCAACAACAAACTTTTCTCATCACACAGTTCCTTTAGGACAGGAATTCTACAGCTTAGCTCAGTGGTTCTGGCATAGGTTCTCTCATGAGGTATACTAAAAGAGAAAATACTCAAAATCTTGGGGCTCCTGGGTGGCTCAGTCGGTTAAGCATTTGACTTCGACTCAGGTCATAATCTCAGTTTGTGTGTTCAAGCCCCGTGTCAGGCTCTGTGCCAGCAGTTCAGAGCCTGGAGCCTACTTTGGATTCTGTGTCTCCCTCTCTCTCTGCCTTTCCCTTGCTTGTGCTCTGTCTCTTTCTGTCTCAAAAAATGAATAAACATTTAAATTTTTAAAAATTAAAAATTTTAAGAGTTTATTTGAGCAAAACTCAATTAGAATTGGGCAACACCCAATCTAACAAATAGAAAGGAGCTTTAAGGAGCTGTACAAAATGAAAGACATATAGGCAGAAAGGAGTAAGCACAGGAAGTTATACTAGGCAAAAAAGTGGGCTCCTTGTAGCAATGTGACTTTCTTTTAGGGAATGACAGGAGGTTATCAGGCAGATTATCCAACTAATGCTGATAAGGCGATTCCTGATAATCTGGTTTAAGATTCCATCCTGGGAAAGCCAAAATTGTGATTAAGTCTTGGTTTGCTGATGTGGAATTTAGCATAAGTAACTCCATTTTGGACCTGTTGTCTAGTTTTTAACAGATTGTTGTCAAGATATAGACAAGCCTAGGGTGCCTCAGTGACTGTCAGTTAAGTGTCTCACTCTTGATTTTGGCTCAGGTCATTATCTCACGATTGTGAAATCTAGCCCTGCATTGGGCTCTGCACTGACAGATTCGAGTCTGCTTGGGATTCTCTCTCTCTCTCTCTCTCTCTCTTTCTCTCTCTCTCTGTCCCTACCCCATCTCTTCAAAATAAATAAGCATTAAAAAAAAGATATGAAAAAAAAAACATACGGACAATCCTGGGCTATATTCATGTGAAAGCTTGATTGAACGTGAAGGATCCACTTTCAAAATGGCTTACTAAAATGGTTAGGAAATTGATGCTGGCTGTCCTTGAGAAACATTAGCTACTGTCATGTGGACCTTTCTGCTGGGCTACTTGAGTGTTTCCACAATATATCAACTGGCTTCTTCAGAGCGAGTGGTCCACTCTAAGACAGCAGGGCAGAAGCCACTAAGGGCTACTTTGACCTTGCCTCTTGTCTTTCATTTCTTCAATATCCCATTAGTTATACAGGTGAGAACTATCCAAAGTAGTGGGGACTACACAATGGTGTGAATAGTAGTGGAGAAGGATCAATGGGGGTCTTGGAAATGGCCTTCTTCAGCTTGAGTCGTCAAGAAATCAGTGTCATTATAAAATTTCTCTATTCATCATAGGAGAAAAATTTAAAAACCCCAAAACAATAACTTTTCTTTTTTTTTAAATAACTTTTCATTATTGTTTTAATTAAAAGTAGATAACCACTGATCACATGCTTAATAATATAGTGTGTTTTCTGAAATAGTAACATGGTAAGAGATAATAAAGTAATTTACAAGATTTCTATTTCAATTAATTGTACATTTAGGAGTTTACTATTTATAAAAATATACAGCTCTAGGAATAAAAATTTTGCCCACTGAAATACACACACATTGCCTCTATACCATAGCTTCCCTACTTGATTAGAACTTCTATGAAGGCAAGTTGTCTTTTATCAGTGCATTACCAGTAGCACCTACATATTGTTATACTCAGAAGACACACCATAAATGTTAAATCATATTCAAGTTTTAGTATGCATTTTCTGAGAACAAATACACTAACATTCATGCTGGTCTTGCTAAGATGTGTTGGCATTTGATAGCATGCCTACACAGATATAAATACAAACAATATCTCAATGCCTGGATTTTGTCACTTCAACACTGATTTGGAGGTAGGTAAGTCTTCTCCTAAGCAAATTATGGAGTAGGCAAAATTATTCTTTACTGCACTGATCTTTTCCAACTCTTGGTTCATTTTTCCTTTCATGGTAATCTCTCTCTTTAGTTGAGCTTAGAATTCATCTAAGGTGAAGAATTGTTTTGCCCAGAGTCTTCCTAATATCAAGCACTGTGTCTTTCATCAAAGGCTGAAAGGATCTGACAGATCTATTTTGTGAGCCTTTTGCATTCTCAGGGGGCTCTTTTTTTCTTCCCCAGGGGTGATTTTTCCTCTTCAGATACCCAGTGTTCCCTTTTCTTTAGCTACCTCTTTTGAACAAAGAGAAACACTGTCACTCTATCTGTCATGTTCACTTGTTAATTGATGGATTTTTCTTTGAAATAAAATAGTTGCTGCCAATGTATTACCTAAACCAGACAGTGCACTTCAAATGTTTCATCTCTGAGCGGTAAGTCTGATAGAACCCTATTAAGCATTCCTGACAGCCAGAGGAAGGTATTAGAAAAGGTTCTTCCAAGGTATTTCAAGCCAATAGACACACACCCAGAAATAGCTTAGCTTGGACTTCAGAAAGAGCATCCTGGCCACCAATGCAGCCAAAGGGCCTAAGTTACAACCTCTTTAAATGCCAGGATATTCCCTACCCTGTCTACCTCACATGGGTGTGTCTGGAAAATTCACTTCGTACAGACTTTCTTGTGCCATCACATCTTTTTGTTTTGCTGGTCAATAGGTAGGTACCTTGCCGTCTCCTCTTTTGGACATAGATCATTTTTCTATGATTTTTAAACATTCTCTCCCTCTTTCTAAGTTGCAGATACATAATTTCTTTCTTTTCTTGATTATTTCTACTTCTGGTGTTGAAGTTTTGATAACAAAACACATTGCCGGGATGTGACGTATCTTCTTTATTAATAGATGCAATTGCACTATGTAATTTATGAAAATAAATTATAAATATACAATGCCTAATAATTAATCAATCAATCAGAAACAATTTTTTTCCTGGGTTTTTTCCCCTATAAAACTAGCAAACATGATAAATGGGAATTATTATGTGGTATGATAAATATTATAATGCAAAGGAGATGAAAAAATGATAAAATTTTATACCAGGATTTAAATTCAAGTGAGGTAAAAAAATTAGACCCAGATTCTTGCCTAAGTGTGCACAGCCAAATATTAGAGCATTAGGGCTTGAAATACCACAAATAACTGCCAATCAGGTCCTCGATAATTTTCAAAGTATCTATGATTTCATATGGGGAATGGTGAGCAAGAGATCCTTAACTGAGTATAAACACATGTAGAGAGAAAGGTCAGGAAAGGGAAAAACAAAATGAATAATGAGCCAATGAGTCTGAAACAGTGGGGCTTGAGAAGTCTTGAGAAGCCTTGAGAAGGCTTGAGAAGGCTTGAGAAGCCTAAGTGTATCTGTGAAGCAACACAATGAGGGTATACTTTGTGTCAAGCTCTGTGCTAGGGTCCTACCCTCTCAGAATTTACAGTACAATAGAAATACAAAGAACCCAGAGATACAATCAGTCATAATACTATCTGACATTTTAACATAGTGAACAAAAAAAAAAAGATTGGGAGAAAATATTTCTAACATAAATTATTTTTAGAAGCATTTGAAGAGCAAATTATGTGTGTACAAACCAAATTATCAAAGCATTAAAAGCAAGGCATCCAAAAAAGGGAAGCAATATCAGATATATTAGCAAGCACTCTGTTATGTTTTAAGCCCTCTTTAATACAATAACCAATGTCTGTGTTTTACTTCAATATAAGAAAAGTGGCAGTCTTACAGGTAATCATTTTTCACATATGAAAGTATACAATCCCTATCAACTGTTTGCTGTAACCAGAGAGGAACTTAACTAACTTGACCACTGCTAAACATGCTTGTATTCTAATTTACATCTATCAGGGTATTGTGAGCAGTCCCCTAACCTGGGTAGCTCTTAGTACCATTTCCAAGGGTGCTATTCCCTTCCTGTCATGCAGTACACGCTGACTGCCCATCATACATTTGGACGTTGTTCATCAGGGCAGGGAACAGTAGGAATTGTACTCTTGTTGTCTACTCAAAAGTGAGGACCATCAGGAACTAACATTCTCTCCACTGTGAGGGGAGGGCATAGAAAGAAGAAAAACAAAGAGTAGAGCAATACTGCCAAACTTTTCTATGATGATGAAAATGTTCAAACTTCGTGCTGCCCAACACAGCAGTTACTAACCACATGTGGCTATTGGACCCTTAAGGTGATGAGTGAGAATAAGAATCTGAATTTTTTTTTTTAATTTTTTTTTTCAACGTTTATTTATTTTTGGGACAGAGAGAGACAGAGCATGAACGGGGGAGGGGCAGAGAGAGAGGGAGACACAGATTCAGAAACAGGCTCCAGGCTGTCAGCCCAGAGCCCGACGCGGGGCTCGAACTCCCGGACCGCGAGATCGTGACCTGGCTGAAGTCGGACGCTTAACCGACTGCGCCACCCAGGTGCCCCAAGAATCTGAATTTTTAACTTTATTTAATTTTTATCAGTTTGCATTCAAATAGCTGACATAACTATTAGTTACCCTATTGGGCAGTGCAGTTCTAAAGATATTAAATACATAAAAACATGATTCCCGAAATGTGGTCTAGGGATGTCTGATAACCTTTTAGGGAGACATACGATCAAAACTATTTTCTGTAAAGTTACTAAGAGGTTACTTGCTTTTTTACTTCCATGCTTTCACAGTGGCATTTTCCAGAGGCTACATAACATATGGTATGCAATGGACTGAATACCACGATAGATTTGAGAATCCAACTGTCTTTTCTTAAGCCAGACATAAAAAAAAAGAAAAAATACAAAATAATGGTAGTTTCTATTTTTTCAAAAAAATTATATTTTATATTATATTTTTTATTGTATAAATATTTTATAAATTATGTTTTATATTTTATGTAGTTATACTTAATAAAGTATCTGTTAACATGATTCATGTAATTTTAATACAATTAAATATATGTTTAAAATTATCACTTCTAATTTCTAATATGGTAAATATCAGTAGCTATAGCTCACATAAGCAAATCTCTTTGGGGCCCACAATTATTGTCAAGAATATAAGAGGGTCCTGCGACCCAAAATTTGAGCATTGCTGGAGGAAGCAACCCAATAATTTCACTACCTCTCTTTTTTTTTTTATTTTTTTTTCAAAGTTTATTTATTTTTTGGGGGACAGAGAGAGACAGAGCATGAACGGGGGAGGGGCAGAGAGAGAGGGAGACACAGAATCGGAAACAGGCTCCGAGCCGTCAGCCCAGAGCCTGACGCGGGGCTCGAACTCACGGACCGCGAGATCGTGACCTGGCTGAAGTCGGACGCTTAACCGACTGCGCCACCCAGGCGCCCCTTCACTGCCTCTCTTGAGAGGAAAATTCCTTGAATGTTGAACAAAGTTTTGAGAATCTTTTGCATTGAATGATCCTTTGATAATGATTAAAAGTAGTCCAAAACACTTTTTTTTTAATGTTTATTTATTTTTGAGAGAGACAGAGACAGTGTGAGCTGGGGAGGGGCAGAGAGAGAGGGAGACACAGAATCCAAAGCAGGCCCCAAGCTCTGAGCTGTCAGCATAGAGCCCAACACGGGACTCAAACTCACAAACCATGAGATCATGACCTGAGCTGAAGTCGGACGCTTAACCAACTGAGCCACACAAGCACCTCAGTTCAAAACACTTTTAAATGCTTCCCATAGCAATAAGTAATCAATTTCTCCTCCTTGGTCAAACTATATCTTTAAAAAGAGCACTTTTCCCACATCAGCCCTGCTACTCTGGAAGATTTCAAGCATACAGAGGATGAATTATTTTTTTAATACCAGTAAACTTCCCAGCATTAGAATATCTGGTTTTAATGAACAAAAGTTAATGCATACTAATTTGAGAGATTTGCAGGCAGATCTGTATCATATGTAGCTAGAACACTATGATGTGCAATATTTTGCAATGAATAGTTCCTATACAACTAACACTGTTGACCATGTGCCACCACCATGAGCCAGAAAAACCACACCCTTTTTAATGATAGCCTCCTTTCTCTCCCCAAGGAAACAAAGCCATTATATAAGGAATATTCTTTGAATCACCATTTGCTTTAACTGCACCTTTATGAGGTTCCAAATTACTTCATAAAATACTCCATTAAATGAATTAAATATTCTATTCTTCCTAAGAACTGTCTTTAGTGAACGCTTATACAACTCTCTTAACAGCCAAATTGTTGCTTTCCACCTGTGTCTAGAGCTCCGAATATGCCCACCGAGCTCCATGCTCAGTAGGAGTTCAGGGTTATAGAACACACAGCTCTTGTTGATCCATCTGGAGGAGGAGCCTCTAGACATCAATCTCACCAGTATGACACTGCCCTTAGATGTGAGCAAGAGACAACTATCCTGGGTTTTGCAGTATAAAAAGTCCTATTTTGGACTTTCTCTGACCAACTCCCCAGCCCTATTCCCAAGGCAAAAATGAGTTGCGAGGTCAAGGGATGCATCAGGTCTGAGAACATACTCCCCGCGTCTAGATCATGTATACTGAAGGCCTCAGAATTCTTTGCACACATGACCCAAACCTTGTTTCTATGACCTGTTCTGGCCTCTACCCTGGATCTTTATTCCCAAAGATGTACATGTTCCCTAGTCCCAAGGAATATCCAGGGAATCAGAAGTGTATAAGGTTTGAATACAGAGCTTAGATGTTCAAGCTAAAGTATCCATAAAAACACATAAACGGCCTTCTGTGTGCAATACAGAACTAGAAGTGTGAAGAGAAGGGGTCAGGGTCAAAATGAAAAGCACATTTTATATTTTGCTTGATTGGAAACTTTTGACATCAATACATTACTATTTGCACCTCCATTTGTACTCTTGCCATAAGCCCCAGAAATGTTAGGAAAAGGCCTGAGTCTTACTTTTCTCTTTGAGAGAGATTATGACTCTATCATTCACAGTAGTTTACATCTATTCACCAGAGAAGGAATCAGTGAGCTGAGAAATTTGGGCAATAGAAAATCAACATCCATAGATTTCAGGTGTGACAAATAAGGACTAAAATTTTAGTTCACTAAAGAGAAAAAATATTGTTATCTCTTAGAATCTGGGAATTACATGCTGCAGAGACTTATTATCAATTCACTTAGAAAAAGTACGTATACTACCTATATGTATTTTTGAAAGCCTTTGAATAAAAAAACTAAAGTTTATAGATAGGTCAATTGACCATTACCCTATCAATCAATAAAAGCCATAGTCTTATTTTTTTCCTAAATTCTTATATATAGCTCCTCTTCTAAGCCATCTAATTTGGCACCTCAGCTGGCTGATAGGCAGCTGTATACAAATGCATGTTAATTCATCTAATGTCTTTTCACTCTCTTTGCACTCCCAGGTGCAGGGAATGAAGGCAGAAAAATGGTCTGCTTTTATGTTTTTCCCTAACTGGCTAATAACTGTTTTTAGATATTTTAATGGAAGATAGTCAAGTATAGTACATTAAGTGTCAGTGTCATTTCTGTCTTCTCTGGATGACCAGAACCTTAATGTGGTTCTTCTTTCTCTCCTCAAAAGTCCCTAGTTCCTCCAAACAAAATTATATTTTCTAAATACACCAACACCCCCCAAAAAGACATATATCTAATTTATCTCTTTTAGTTTTCATTCATTCAGTATTTATTGACTGCTTTCATTCACATATTGTTATGGGAACTAGAGATACAACAACAGTAAGGAAAACTATGCCTCTTGTATCACAGAGCTTAGATACTAGTGTGTGCACAATATGTGGAAGGGATGGGGAGAGGTATTAGTAAACATACAATATGCCAAAAAGTATTAAATGTTTTTGAGGAAGGGGAAGAATATTAAGATAGAGATGGAAGACCAGGTGTTATTGCTTTATTTTATAAAAGGTGGTCAGGAAAGCATTACAGATAAAGTGACACTTGAACACATATAAAAGAAGTGAGAGAGAAAGTCATGTGTACAATTGGGATAAGAGTGTTCTAGGCAAAAGAAATAGCAAAGGAAAGTGTGAGAATGTGCCTGCCACATTCTAAGAAGAGAAAGGTCACAAATGTGTGGCTACAGTAGAAAGAATGAAATGGAGAGTCAAAGGAAATTAGGTGAGAAAGTTAGAAGGAAGAAAGTTCATATTAGGACTTTTATTTGGAGTCGTTGGAGAGGTTCATGAAGAGGAGTGGATAATATGACATTTTAAAATGATCATTCTAGATTCTGCCTTCTGGGTAGAATTTGGGTCTAGAGTGATTAGGATCGAATGAATAAGTTGTGCTACAGTGATAAATATCCTAAAAGCAAATGATATGCAACCATAAAACTAGTTCTCATTTGTTCTACATCTACATTGTTGCTCAGAAAAAGGATTATGTTCATTGCAGTTACTCAGAGACATGAACCAATGGATGTGTTTTCATACAAAGGCATGACAAACCATACAATGGCTCTTTAAGCTTCTGCTACTGAATGCCACATCACTTCTGCTCACATTTCACTGACCCATGCAAATCATATAACCCTGACTGTATTCATATGGGTAAAGAATTTCCATACTAAAATGTGTTCAAAGCAGAACACATTTTGAACACCCTGACTGACCAACATTCTTCCTGTATGATCACAAATATTTAGTTCACTCCCTTCCTCACATGCAAAATACCCTCAAACCCTCCTCAAGAGAGTTCCAACATTCTTTCCAATAATAGCACCATATTTAAAGGGATAAGATCCATTAAGTGTAACTATGAAAGTCCAGATGTGCCACTTCTTGTTCTAAGGACTAGGAATTAAAAAAAAATACATTCACAAAAAGTTCTATGATCTGGCCCTCTACTCTACCCCCATTGGATTCACAAAAGAGAAATGGAATGACTGGAATAAACATTCCTGGGAAAGAACAGGAACAATGGACATGAGGAGATGGAACCTAGAAGTCAGAGAACCATAGAAATTCTGCATTCCCCTTGAGGAGCTATAGTGTGTGGATTATCTTCCTGAGAGTGGTTCTCAAACTTACAGTTCTCAAGGGTCCTGGGCTTTAACCTCTATACCCTATCCGCACAGGATATATCTGAAGAGGATATAATAAACTGTAGCCTCCTCAGACCTGAGCATCTTGCTAAACTTTCTTTACCACCAAAAGATTAGGGGCCCAGGGTCTATTTGAAGTCTTTAATAGTCACAGTTTCACAGGCTGGGGATTTGTTTTTGTTGTTGTTGTTTGAGAGTACCATTATTGCAAACCTATACTCATCTTATCCCTCATGTTTACGGTCATCTTCATATGCCAATAATCTTCCTCACAATTCTTTTGGAAATGTGCCCTGCTCTCTGGACTTTATTATGGATATAAATTTAACAGATATCCTTGGAAAGGCCCATCCCTAGTATTTTTATCTAGACCTTTTGCTTCAACTGAAAAGATTTATGAGGTGAAGAATTAATTCAGAGACTTTTGCATGCGTCTGAGGGCCATTCTTTTGTTTTGGCCCTTACTGCTACTAGGCAGAATTTTAGTCTTTGTTTTTTAAAGGCCTTAACAGTTTTATTTTTACTATATGGAAACAGAAGTTAGTTGCATCTTTATTCTGCCAAATACCCACATCTCTTTAATATCTTTCATTCTCTCTTGCAAACCAACCAATTCTTTTATCTTTTTCTGTGGTAACATGCCTAAATGAAGTTAAAAGTGAGAAACTTGTTATTGATGTTTGCGTATTCTCTTCTGCAAAGCTACAAGCCAATTGGTACAATAGTCACTTTCCATGTGACCACAGGTTAGAATTTTACCACTACATAATATGAATCACCATCCATCTGGCCTCTGATAATATTTCCTTGACACCTACCACTCATTGCCATAACCAATGACAAATATTCTTGGGCTTTGTTCTTGTGGTTCTGGCATCTCCTGGAACAACTTACCATTTAGGATAGGCAAAGCTAAAATCCTAAAAATGTAGGATTTTTCTCTTATCCTACACATGTATCTATAGTCTGCAAGGGTGTGGAGCTTGTAATAGGAACCCTTGTGAATGGATTAGGTCAATTCCATGAGTCACACTGATTCTCAAAGCTACTGCCCAGAAAGGATACATATAAATTCTTACACATTTCATTGTCCAATTAAGTCAAATGACCAAACATGGGTTTAAGTGGGGAGAAAAGTAGATTTCTACTATGTGGCCAATGTGAGAAAAGTGATGTCAGCAAAAGATCCTAACGAACACATGGATAGGGATAGGACAAGGGAGACCATACAGAAAGGTACTGGAGTAACTCAGGCAGAAGATGGTTGTGGCATAGATTGGGGGGTGTTGAGATCAGAAGCCATCCAAGTTTCAGTACGTTTTGAAGACAGGTCTAATGGTTTTTACTAATGGAATGGGGTGTTTGAGAGAAAAGTAAGGAGTCCAGAATTGATTTAACGTTTTGACCTGAACAAACAGGACAGAGGTGCCATTTATAGATATGAGGAGGATACAGAAAGAGCCATTTTGAGAGGTAATATCAAAAATTCAGTTTTGTGCAAGTTAATTTTGAGAACCATACTCTGCATTTTGGTTCTACACAGGTAATGGTTTCTGAAGCGAGGCCCCTTCTATGATGGCTATCTGGTTCTGCCTACTCTAAATCTGAAACTGAACAGACCATTCATGCTGCAGACAGTGTGGTGCATCTTGGGCTTGGAATGAGACAGCGATCACTCGTAGTCTATGTTCTCAGTGTTCTTTAACCCACATATATCCTTATTTTACAAGATTATTATGTATTCCTACATCCAGTGACCCATAATACCTGCCAAACTAGATGCTAATGGCATTAATTAAAAGTTCTTTATTAAGCTCTCTTGAGAAAAATTGATCTTGGAGAAAGCAATCATTCTACAGCACTCCCAAAAGTTCTGGGTTATTTTTACCCATTAAGCACTATTTCCTTTTAAAGTAGATCATGCATGTCTCACTTATAAAGATAGAAAAATACTCCTATCTTGTGACTATCCTTTAGAAAACACTTAGTGGCTCAGGAATTATTAGAACCAAATCTACCTTGAGTGTCTCAAAAACTGTGTTCAGTGCTTTCCAATATTTTTCACAGGACTCTTTTAGCAGGTATGTAATAACATTACCCAATCTATTGTCAACAATAGTATGCAACATGAACAACAAATTTTATTTGATTTCAAATAGAACACTTACTCAACCATGCCTTTGAATTCTACAACTTTGTAGAAGTGACATTATTGGGTAGCCTCCAGTCTCTTCCGCAAAAATCCATTTTCAGCACACTATTCCCCAGGCTGTTGGAATCTGTTCATGGTCAGTATAAAGAACTATAACTTTGTGAATTATGGCCAGAGTCAATGATCAAGCACCATTCCGATGGCTAAAAGGGGTATTAACTTGTTAGTCACTATCCAGTAGCACTTGTCACTAATCACTCCTAATTGCTGGGGTGCCTGGGTAGCTCATTCAGATAAGCATCTGACTTTGGCTCAAATCATTATCTCACAGTTCATGAGTTCAAGCTCCATATTGGACTCTGTGCTGACAGCACAGAGCCAGGAGCCTGCTTTGGATTCTGTGTCTCCTTCTCTCTCTGCCCCACCCCTGCTTGCCCTCTGTCCCTCTCTGTCTCTCAAAGATAAATAAACGTTAAAAATGTTTTTTAATTACTCCAAATTCTTGTTCATGCATCTTTACCAAGACTTCACCAGCCTACTTAAAAGTGTTGAAACTTCTGACACACCTCAGACTCTGTTTAGCCTCATTTCCTGGACTTCCATCGCTTTGGTCTAGAGCCTTTGCCAATTTCCCAGTACCATAGTTCTATGGGTATTCACCTTTTTTTTAGAATAAGAAGCGATCTCTTGGTTGGGTGGTCTCCTGAGCACTCACTCATTCTATCTATTCTAGAAGTAATGGTCAAAAACAAACAACATAAACAAAACAGGGGTGCCTGGATGGCTCAGTCAGTTGAACATCCAGCTTCAGCTCAGGTCATGCATCTGGTGGTTCAGTTGGTGAGTTTGAGCCCCACGTGGCACTTGCTGCTATTAGTGCAGAGCCTGCTTCGGATCCTCGGTCCCCTTCTCTCTGCCCCTCTCCCTGCTTGTGCTCTCTTTCTCTCTCTCAGAAATCAACAAACACTTAAAAAAAACAGAAATTAAAAGAAAATGTTCAACACAGGTGGTAATTTCCTGAGACCTACACCCAATTCCACTCCAGTTTGAAACTCATAATTTTCTGATACCTACTGTATTTACCAGGACTGCAATTACTTCAAATTATCTCTTAATGTGTAATTCTTTCCTATGCATGAAGATGCAAATGTGGGTCATAGATCTCACATCAGCCACACAATCTTATTCTTCTGTTTTGTGCTGTTTTTTCCTCAACTTGCTTCTCCTGCACTTAAATTTGATTAAGATTAGGCCTTTATGTGTTAAAGTTGGCTACCATTTCCCTGGCCCTTGGCTGCTCATGTAATCACATGTTTGATCTTTGATTTTGTGTCATGTATTTCCAGTACAGGCCACAATACTAGAAAAAAAATCTAATCTCATAAAACCGCAAGTTTTTTATCCTTTCCCTGCTGGGTGCTGAAAAACTTATGCTTCCATAGAAATTTCTGCCCTGCAGAAAACTTGTTCTAAATTCAGCAACCAGTCAAACACTGATGCAAAATCCTTTCCCAACTTTCACCCCATGTTCCAACTTAAAGGATCTATCTCTGCATTATCCAGCTGTGTATCTCAATCTCTAAGGCATTCGATTCTTTTCATCTTTCCCCACGGGTGTTCAGTGTGCAGTCCAAATTCTTCTTTCCCAAGCACACTTCTTAGCCATCTGAAAAATGTCTGAACTTTTTGTCATATTGTAATCATATCACTCAGAGATCTTTCCTTCCTCAGTAAACAACAAACAAACCAACCAGCATTCATTTCACATTTCATGTTAGACAAAGGAGTACATGAATCGCCTTCCATGAGCACTATTTCTTGAAAATTCCTGCATAAAACTCGTTTCTAACACTACGTACGTAGTGCGCCATGCCTGAAACATACATGTTTGACATCACATCATCCAAGTGGCCCCACTAGAGATGGCCACCATCTTCCATAGAAAAGGGATGTCCATTGCAATTGCAACTTGTTCTGTATGGCCCCTTCTCATGAGCACTACTCACAGTTTAGAAGCTCTCCTTGATTGGCACTAAAAGTATACTTTGATTTGGGGTGCTTGGGTGTCTCAGTCAGATAAGCGTCTGACTTCAGCTCAGGTCATGATCTCACGGTTTGTGGGTTTGAGCCCCACATCAGGCTCTGTGCTGACAGCTCAGAGCCTGGAGCCTGCTTCAGACTCTGTGTCTCTCTCTCTCTCTGACTCTACCCCACTCATGCTCATTCTCTCACACACTCTCTCTCTCAAAATAAATAAGTAAACATTGAAAATAATTTTTTAAAAAGTATACTTTGATCGTAACAAGGCAGATAATGCACACAGTTCAGGAAGCAAAGACAGCAAACACTTGCCTATGGACCTTAAGTTTTAAAAGTTTAAGATTAGGATTATACACAATTCAATGTGTGAAATCCGAAGGATGTTTCATTAATAATAATAATAATAATAGATAACAAATATGGTGACACTGTGTGTCAGTACTATTTAAGTATTTCATATTCATTAGTTCATTTAATCTTCACAACATCTTATGAGTTCAATACTATTGTTTATATAAGTTTCGTGTAGGAAATTGGAGGAAAAGAGAGGTTGGGTCATCTGCCCAAGGCTACACAGTTGAGAAGCAATAAAGACATGATTCCAAAAAGCACTTTCATTTTCTATGAAGTTTATTTATAATCCAGATGAGCCCTCCCATTCGTCAAAGAACATCAGGGAAACTGTCTACTTATGTCCCCTTCTTCCTATGCCATTCTACTACTGAACTTGATCCAAACTGCAGAGTCCCTGCTTAAGGGCAATTTATTTCATCTATTTTTTTGTTTGATGTTTGTTTCTTTGATTGAAGTATAGAGTTTGACTTCATTCAGATTTGAACATCATTTCTTTTGCTATTATTTCTTATTTTCACTATCTTATCAATATCCACTAAACACAGAAGTGGCAGGTATGAGTTGAAGGAACCCTTAACTGACCCAAAAAATTATTGATTATGTGTGTGTACTTTGTGGATCAAGCATTTAATCCAAAGTCACATGGTAACAAACTAGTTAAGTGAAGCTTTGGCTACAGGTGGCATGGCCTCCAATTCTTTGCAGCTAACTACTGATAGTTATTGTTTCTCCATCATCGTTATTATCATTTATAATAATATAATCTACCTATATGATGGTTGCTATGAGTATGGTTCTTAGAAAACTATCTGGCATTTCAATGATTTTTGTTATTATAATTAATATTAAGGCTGAGATTTGTTTGGGTTGGTTTAAAAATATATCATTTTGTACCTACTTCTCTGCATATATATTATTTTGCATGTTTTCAGCTGTGTTCTTACTTTCCTTCAAACTGACAGGTAAATGTGATTTTTCAAAGAAATTTCATCATGCATTAGCCAAGTTATTTAAGCAGTTTTTAAGGGTTGTCTTGTGTCCCAAAGACAAAGCCCAAGCTCCTTAACACCTGGTTTCCCCCAACTTCTCCAACTTCAATCTCCTTACTCCAGAATGCCCAGCCATGTCCTTAAAAAAACCTTACTCCTCAAAGCTGATTCCTGTCTTCCTTCTTTGAACAACAGCTCAGATGGCATGACCCCTGGCCCTGTCTCCCATGTAGCCAGGACTGAGTGAAGACCCCTGCTATGTGCATTTCACAACGTATGGGGAAGGCACTTAATATTTCCTCTACACACTGTACGATAATCTGCTTATTTGTTGAAACTCCCACAAGCTTGTCCCCTTCTCTGGGGTATGTCTGTTCTGTGTAGTATCAATAAAAAGCCTGACACATGATAATGACTCAAAATATTTTTGTGGAATAAATTAATGTGCAATAAATTATTTAATAAATAATGTTATACTGGCTCTATGGAAGAACAATATGAATGTTGGAACTACAACCTTCATTTTTTTGTAATTTGCAAAGCTGTATAGTTATTGATAAGTAGCAGTACAAGTAAAGTACAAGGAAGGAGGGTATTGTAACTCAGAGGGCAAGTTCACAGTCACCACCTGTGGTAGTAAGCAGAGTAGATGGGATGCTGCCAGGAAAGGCTAACCAACCAATTTATCCTGGAACCAAAAGTTTTTGGTTGTTGTGGTGTTTTTTATTATTCATTCATTCATTCATTCATTTATGTATTTATATTTTAGAGAAATAGAGCAATCAGGGGGAGGGCAGGCTTCATACTCAAAGCAGAGCCCAATGCAGGGCTCTATCCCACAACCCTGGGATCATGACCTGAGCCAAAATCAAGAGTCGGACACTCAACTGACTGAGCCACCCAGGCACCTCAATGGAACCAAAAGTTTTAAGAGAGATTGTCTATTATAGTGACAGAAATAGAAAGATGAGTGGGGGGACAAAGAGAAGGAAAGGAAAGACGGGAGAGGAAAGAAACAAGGAAAAAGAGGAGAAGAAAGGAGAGAGGGAGGGCATGAAGAGAGGCAGGACAGAGAAATTAAAAAGAAAGTTCTATGGATACATTGAAAGGCAGATACATGGAGCTATTAGGATAAGGTAATGTATTAGCTTGCAAGAAATATAACTAGTGTAATTATTTTAGAAAGAAGTTACTCTACAGCAGAACCTAGTCAATATATATATATATATTTCTTCTCTTGTAGGCATCTCTGATGCTGAACAAAAGTCAACACTACAATGTCTCTCTCCCCTTCTCAAAGACAGTGCAAATGATTCATTGAATCCCCCCAAATTCTTTCTATATTCCATGCAAGAAACAGTGAACAAGAAGGATACACTCTCTTCCTTAACTGTATTTATAGCTTAGCCAGGGAATAGGAGATATGAATTATTTATAATGCTCCAGGCATTGTGCTGTGTACCTTGCATGCATTTTTAATTTAATTCTTAAAATAACCCTATAATAGGGGTGTTATTATTGTACCCATTTTAAAGATGAGGAAAATAAGGCTTAAAGGAAGACATTTTCAGCCCTTGCTACACATTAGAATCACCAAGGGAGCTCTGTGAGGCCAGACTCCAAAACCAAAGGTTATGATTAATTTGACCTAGAATGTGTACTCTTGATGAATGTAGCTGATCCTTAAGCTACACCCCCCCCCATGTAGTTAGGAACATCAACCCCCATGTAGTCAAAAATCCACATGTAACTTTTGACTCTCCCCAAACTTAACCAGTAATATCCTACTGTTGACTGGAACCTTTCCCAATAACATAAACAGTCAATTGACACATATTTTGAGTGTTATGTATATTATATACTATACTCTTATAATAAAGTAAACTAGAGGAAAGAAAATGTTATAATTATAAGGAAGAGAAAGTACATGTATAGCACTATACTGTATTTATTGAAACAAATCTTCATATAAGTGGACCAATGCATTTCAAACCTATGTCATTCAAGGGTTAACTGTATATATTTTTAAACTTCTAATAATTCCAATATTCACACAATTTTGAAAACTTGGCTTAGGTGGAGTTTATAATTTACCCAAATTTATTTTATTAGTAAGTGATAATCCAGGACTCAAGGTCGAAGTCTTCCTGATACCACAGCTGTTACACCCGTAATCCCTTGCTATGTCCTATGCTAACATGAAAAAATATCAAGAATAGAACACCATAGATTGTTCATTGAAACACATACCTATTAATGGTCTAAAGATCCGTGATAAGTTGAATTATTGAAAAAAATGTATTAGGATAATGGTATTCAAAAAAAGATATGTTAAGTATAAGAATAATATATTTCTTTTGGTTTCTATGAAGAGTCTCAAAAAAAATTAGGCTAGCATTTCTGCACAATAACCTGCTTCCTTCATGACAAAAAAACTCCAGACACAAGAGGCACTCTATGGCCACTATCCCTCTCCCCCATCCAATTGGATACTGTAATACATTCAATGCCCTCCATCCTTCCTGGATTTTAAGTGAAAATTTCCAATTGATTCATTTCCAAGTGATTTTCAAGAAATCCATGATTGAAATATACTACAACAATCTAATGGTAATATAATAAATGTACCAAGGTATTATTTAAAAAGAAATAATTCCAGTCTTTTTTACAGGAATATATTTTAAAATATCAAGACACAAAGCTATTTCTGCTATATAAAAGAGTAAAGTTGAGCTTAATGAGATCTTAGAGAAGAAAACCAGCAAAAAAGAGTAGCATCCATTTTGAACAATGTCATTTCTCTCATATTCTCTTCCATGTTAAAATATTGCAAAGGTTTTGGTTTTACCTCATTTTATCACTAACCATAACAGAATAAATCTTTAGTAAAATGAAAATTAAAGAATCAAGTTAGTCAGCTGAAATACTTGTAAAAATTCATTCATTTACTTCCTTCACTAAGGGAAGACAGTCATTTTGTGTGTGAACTCTGAGGCAGGTTTCCATGTTGTTTGAGACATAGTTCAAGACTTATATTTAGGGGAGGAGCCAAGATGGCGTTACAGCATGGAAGTTTTTTGTGTGTCTCATGTCCATGAAATACAGCTAGATCAACACTAAACCATCCTGCACCCCTAGAAAACTGATTTGAGGATTAACACAACAATCTGCACAACCTGAACCACAGAATTCAGCATGTATGCTGTGCAGAGAGGTGAACTGGGGGAGAATGAAGCTGTGGAGGGCTGGGAGCTGTTTTTGCTTGTGGACAGAGGATGGAGATGTGGGGGAGAGTATGGGAAAAGCACCCCCTCCCCCAAAAGCAGCTGGAGAGAAAGTGGAAAAGTGGAAAGAGCCACAGGGACTAAACTAAAAAGGGAAAAAGGAGAAAGGAGAGGGTTTAAATTCCATTAAGATTTTATACAGAGGGAACACAGAGTCTGAAGCTCTGCTGCTCAATACCTGGCAGTGCTGTAGTGAGAAGGGCAAATCCCCAGGAGCAGAGTGAAGTCCAGGGGTCATTTGGCCACACAGGGAGAGGTAGTACCACTGCTGGGAGGACATTTGGTAGAGGCTATGCAGCCCCCCAGTAGGTAAAGGCCCCAGTGGACCCTGGAGAAAACTACATTCGCTGGTACTGGAACAAGCTCATTAAGGCTGAAGCCTGGTGCCAGATGTGTGCTGTGGTTTTCCATAAACCCTGAAACACTGCTGCTACATGATCACTTGAAGTTTTTCTGGATGAGCTAGCACCCAGTGATAGTCTCTGGGCATCAGCAACAGCACAGTCCCACAAACATTCCTGGGTGCGGACAGCACCGGCCATTGCTTGGTGAGACCCTCCCGCAGAGAGGCAGAATATGTCAAAGCCGCAGCCCCTCAGAAGTAAGGGGTCTGGAAAAACAGACACATCTGAGATAAAAGTCAGGAGGGAGGTGCCACCTGGCAACCTGATGGCTTGGTCATGGATAGTGTAAAAGCAGTGAGTGGAAGGAAGCCAGAGAAAAAGGTCAGGTGTGCAATTCCTGATGGGGGAGAACAGAGTTACCATACTAGAGACTGGGTAGCTAGGTGATGCCATTTTCACCCCTCCCACGCATGTGTGCACCACAACAATCTACCCCAGTAAGCTAAGCAGCACTATCTAGTGGACAACAGAGCCATTACATGAAGCACCACTCAACTGGGCCAACCTTGCTCTTCAGGAACACCACAAGTTTCTCTGCCTGCTCAGTTTACAGATTATAAAGTACTTCACGGTTTGACTTCTAGGGGAAAATGACATAATTTCAATTTTATTTCAGTCTGTTTACTGGTCTGTTTATTCAATTTTCTTTCTCTTTTCCATTTCTTTTATTTTTCTTGAATTCAGAGAGAGAAAAAATTATTTTTACTTTCAACTTTTGTTAAAAATGTTTCCTTTAATTTTTTTAACTATATTTTTTACTTTTTTGTAAATTTTTCAAATTCTATTTTACTTCCATAATTTCGTTTCATTCTATTTCATTGTATTCATTTTTTCAAATTTTCAAACATTTGTTTTTCTTTTTCCCTGTTTTTCTCTAATCTATCAAGCCCCATTCAACACCGAGACCAAAAAACACCTAGGATCTAGCATCATTTATTTGATTTGTGTGTGTGTGTGTGTGTTGTTTCTAATTTTTTTAATTTTAATTTTTTTTACTTCATTAATTCATTTTCTTCCTTCAAAATGATGAAACAAAGGAATTCACCCCGAAAGAAAGAGCAGGAAGAAACGACTGCCAGGGACTTAATCAACACAGATACAAACAGGATGTCTTAACCATAATTTAGAATAACGATAACAATACTAACTGGAGTCTAAAATAGATTAGAATCCCTTTCTGCAGAGATAAAAGAAGGAAAAGCTAGTCAGGATGAAATAAAAAGTGCTATCACTGAGCTGCAATCTCAAATGGATGCCACAGAGGCAAGGATGGATAAGACAGAGCAGTGAATCAGTGATATAGAGGACAACCTTAGGGAAAATAATGAAACAGAAAAAAAAGAGGGAGACTATGGCAAAAGAGCACGATTTAAAAGTTAGAGAAATCAGTGACTCATTAAAAACGAACAACATCAGAATCATAGGGGTCCTAGAAGATGAAGAGAGAGAAAAAGGGATAGAAAGGTTATGTGAGCAAATCATAGCAGAAAACTTTCCTAACCTGAGGAAAGACATGGATATCAAAATCCAGGAAGCACAGAGGACTCCCATTAGGTTCAACAAAAAAGGACCATCAACAAGGCATATCATAGTCAAATTCACAAAATTATCAGGCAAGGAAAAAATCATGAAAGCAAGGGAAAAAATGTCCTTAATCTACAAGGGAAGACAGATCAGTTTGGCAGCAGAGCTATCCACAGAAACTTGGCAAGCAAGAAAGGAGTGGCAGGATATATTCAGTGTGCTGAATCAGAAAAATATGCAGCCAAGAATTCTTTATCCAGCAAGGCTATCATTCAAAATAGAAGGAAAGATTAAAAGCTTCCCAGACACAAAAATTAAAGGAGTTTGTGACAACTAAACCAGCCCTGCAAGAAATTTTAAGGGGGACTCTCTGAGGGGAGAAAAGATAAAAAAAATATCAAAAGCAACAAAGACTAGAAAGTACCACAGAATACCACCAGACATTCCAACTCTAAAAGAAACATAATGGCAATAAATTCATACTTTAAGTACTCAGTCTAAATGTCAGTGGACTAAATGCTGCAATCAAAAGAAATAGTGTAACATAATGGATAAGAATACAAGATCCATTTATGTGTTCTTTATAAGAGACCCACTTTAGACCTAAAGACACCTTCATATGGAAAATAAGGGGATGGAGAACCATCTAGCATGCTAATGGTCAACAAAAGAAAGCCAGAGTAGCCATACTTATATCAGACAATCTGGACTTTAAAATAAAGACTGTAACAAGAGATGAAGAAGGACATTATATCATATTTAAGGGGTCTATCCACCAAGAACACCTGCCAATTGTAAACATTTATGTTACAAATGTGAAAGCACCAAACATATAAACCAATTAATCACAAACATAAACTCATTGATCATAATACCATAATAGTAGGAGACTTCAACACCTCACTTACAACAATGGACAGATTATCTAATCAAAAAACCAACAAGGAAACAATGGCTTTGAATGACACACCGGACCAGATGGACATAACAGATATATTCACAACATTTCATCCTAAAGCAGCGGAAAATACATTCTTCTCCAGTGCACATGGAACCTTCTCCAGTATAGATCACATTCTGGGACACAAATCAGCTCTCAACAAGTACAAAAAGATTGAGTTCATACCGTGCATATTTTCAGATCACACTGCTATAAAACTCGAAATCAACCACAAGAAAAAATTTGGAAAGGTAATAAGTAATTGGAGACTAATGAACATCCTACTAAAGAATGATGGGCTAACCAAGAAGTTAGAGAGGAAATTAAAAACTACATGGAAGCCAATGAAAATGATAACACCACAGCCCAAAACCTCAGGGACACAGCAAAAGCGGCCATAAGAAGAAAGTATATAGCAATCCAGGCCTTCCTAAAGAAGGAAGAAAGGTCTCAGATACACAACCTAACCTTATACCTTAAAGAGCTGGAAAAATAACAATAAATAATAAATACTATAAATAAAAGACAAGAAATAATAAAGATTAGAGCAGAAACCAATGCTATTAAATCCCCCAAAAAACAGTAAAACAGATCAATGAAACCAGAAGCTGGTTCTTTGAAAGAATTAACAAAATTAATAACCCCCTAGCCAGTTTGATCAAAAAGGAAAAGGAAAGGACTCATATAAACAAAATCAAGAAGGAAAGAGGAGAGATCACAACCAACACAACAGAAATTTTAAAAGATAATAAGAGAATATTATGAGCAATTATGCACCAATAAAATGAGCAATCTGGAAGAAACGGACAAGCTCCTAGAAATATATAAACTACCAAAACTGAAACAGGAAGATATAGAAAATTTGAATAGACCCATAATCAGTAAAAAAATAAAATTAGTAGTCAAAAAATTCCCAATAAACAAGAGTCCAGGGCCAGATGGCTTTCCAGGGGAATTCTACCAAAGATTTAAGGAAGAGTTAACACCTATTCTCTTGAAGCTATTCCAAAAAATAGAAATGGAAGGAAAACTTCCAAACTCTTTCTATGAAGCCAGCATTACCCTGATTCCAAAACCAGACAGAGACCCCACTAAAAAGGAGAACTATAGACCAATTTCCCTTATGAACATGGATGCAAAAATCCTCAACAAGATATTAGCCAACCAGCTCCAACAATACATTAAAAGAATTATTCACCACGACCAAGTGGGATTTATACCTGGGATGAAGGGCTTGTTCAATATCCACAAAACAATCAATGTGATTCATCACATCAATAGAATAAAGGACAATAACCATATGATCCTCTCAACAGATGCAGAGAAAGCATGATAAAAACCCTCAAGAAATAAGGATCATACCTCGAGATCATAAAAGCCATATATGAAAGACCCAACACTAATATCATCCACATGGGGAAAAAACTGAGAGCTTTCCCCCTAAGGTCAGGAACAAGACAGGGATGTCCACTCTCATCACTTTTATTCAACATAGTATTGGAAGTCTTAGCCTCAGCAATTGACAACACAAAGAAATAAAAGGCATCCAATTCGTCCAGGAGGAGGTCAAACTTTCACTCTTTGCAGATGACATGATACTCTATATGGAAAACCCAAAAGTTTTCCACCAAAAAACTGCTAGAACTGATTCATGAATTCAGCAAAGTTGCAGGATATAAAATCAATGCACAGAAATCGGTTGCATTCCTATACACCAACAATGAAGCAACTGAAAGAGAAATCAAGGAACTGATCCCGTTTACAGTTGCACAAAAAACCATAAAATACTTAGGAATAAATCTAACCAAAAAGGTGAAAAATCTATACACTGAAAACTATAGAAAGCTTATGAAAGAAATTGAAGAAGACACAAAAAATGGAAAAAGATTCCATGCTCCTGGATAGGATGAACAAATATTGTTAAAATGTCAATACTACCCAAGGCAATCTACATGTTCAATGCAATCCCTATCAAAGTAACACCAGAAATCATCACAGAGCTAGAACAAAGAATCCTAAAATTTGTATGGAACCGTAAAGACACTGAATAGCAAAAGCAAACTTGAAAAAGAAAACCAAAGCGGGAGACATCACAATCCTGGACTTCAAGCTCTATTACAAAGCTGTAATCATCCAGACAGTATGGTACTGGCACAAAAACAGACACTCAGATCAATGGAACAGAATAGAGAATGCAGAAAAAGACCCACAAACATATGGCCAACTAATCTTTGAAAAAGCAAGAAAGAATATCCAATGGAATAAAGACAGTCTCTTCAGCAAGTGGTGCTGGGAAAACTGAACAGCGACATGCAGAAAAATGAACCTAGACCCCTTTCTTACACCATACATAAAAACAAACTCAAAATGGATGAAAGACCTAAATGTAAGACAGGAAGCCAGCAAAATCCTTGAGGAGAAAGCAGGCAAAAACCTCTTTGAACTTGGCTGCAGCAACTTTGTAACAAGTCTCTGGAGGCAAGGGGAACAAAAGCAAAAATGAACTATTGGGACTTCATCAAAATAAAAACTTCAGTACAGTCAAGGAAACAATCAGCAAAACTAACAGTCAACCAACAGAATGGGAGAAGATATTTGCAAACGACCTATCAGATAAAGGGTTAGTATCCAAAATCTATAAAGAACTTATCAAACTCAGCACCCAAAAAATAAATAATCCAGTGAAGAAATGGGCGACAGACATGAATAGACACTTCTCCAAAGAAGACATCCAGATAGCCAACCGACACATGAAAAAATGCTCAACATCACTCATCATCAGGGAAATACAAATGAAAACCACAATGAGATGTCACCTCACGCCTGTCAAAATTGGTAACATTAACAACTCAGGTAACAACCGATGTTGACAAGGATGTGGAGAAAGAGGATCTCATTTGCACTGCTGGTGGGAATGCAAACTGGTGCAGCCACTCTGGAAAACAGTATGGAGGTTCCTCAAAAAATTAAAAATAGAACTACTGTATGACCTAGCAATTGCACTAGTAGGTATTTATCCAAGGGATACAGGTGTGCTGTTTTTAAGGTGCACATGCACTCCAATATTTATAGCAGCACTGTCAATAACAGCCAAAGTAGGGAAAGAGCCCAAATGTCCATCAATGGATGAATGGATAAAGAAGATGTGGTGTGTACACACCACACACACACACACACACACACACACACACACACACACTGGAGTATTACTTGGCAATCAAAAAGAATGAAATCTTGCCAGTTGCAACTATGTGGATGGAACTAGAGGGTATTATGCTAAGCAAAATTAGTCAGACAAAGGTAAATATCATATGACTTCACTCATATGAGGACTTTAAGACACAGAACAGATGAACACAAGGGAAGGGAAGCAAAAATAATATAAAAACAGGGAAGGGGATAAAATATAAGAGACTCTCAAATATGAAGAACAAACAGAGGGTTACTGGAGGGGTTGTGGGAGGAGGGATGGGCTAAATGGGTAATGGGCATTAAGGAATCTACTTCTCAAATCATTGTTGCACTATATGCTAACTAACTTGGATGTAAATTTTAAAAATAATATATAAAAAAGACATATTTAGTTCAATTCATTTTTAATATATCTCCTAAATCTTAAATTCGTTTTCTCCTCAAATTCCATCTTACTGTTCATAATAAGAAAAGAAATGTCAATAAAATATGATGATCTTTTTTTGATTACCATCTTATTTTTAGTATGCTATTGACCCTCGAACAGCACAGATTTAAAATGTGCGCATCCACTTTACATGAGGATTTTTTTAACACGATATAGTATAGTAAATGTATTTTCTCTTCCTTTTGTTTTTCTTAAAATGTTCTTTTCTTTAAAGTACTTTATTGTAAGAACGCCGTATATAATACACATAACATATACTATATTTATAAGTCAACTAGTTGTGTTATTGGTAAGGCTTCCAGTCAACACTAGGCTATTATTAGTTAAGTTTTGAGGGACTCAAAATTTACATATAGATTTTCAATTACACTAGGGTTAATACCCATAAGCCTCAAGTTGTTCAAGTGTCAAATGTATATTATGTTACTCTTAAATGGATCATTAAGAAGGTAAGAAATGTCCTTATTTTTATGACTTTATTTTAAATTTTAAAATAACATTTTGAAGATTATTACTCACTTATAGCAGATTGGACACAAATGAATCTTATATTCTATACTACACTACAGTAAATGAGATAAGCCAGGAAAACCAGGTATAAAAAAAGAGAATAGGAGAGAAAGCAACCAAAAAGAGAGAGAGAGAGAGAAAGAGAGAGGGAGAGAGATTCCAACAAACCCTTGAAAAATTAAAAGGAATAGAATAGGATGAGTTTTAGTTAAGAGGGTGGAAAAATCTACTACTTAAGTCCTTAAAAGGAAGAAATCTAAAAGAAAATATACTCATGGGCCCCTGGACTTACAGGTTCCAGAATGAAGATATAAGACATAGGCTAACATTAAGGTAGTGGGTTAAACATCTGTACACAGAGGATGAATACTATGGTTCCAGCCTCTGGCCATTGTGTTGGGCAACACATCACTCTACCCCCAGAAAATGTAGTCCTTATTCTCAATAGAAATTAAATAGGGTTTAAAATTTTTCTTATTGTTTTATTTATTTTTGACAGAGAGAGAGAGAGACAGAGCATGAACAGGGGAGGGACAGAAAGAGACGGAGACACAGAATCCAAAGCAGGTTCCAGGCTCTGAGCTGTCAGCATAGAGTCCAACGCAGGGCTCGAACTCACAGACCGCGAGATCATGACCTGAGCTGAAGTCGGCAGCTCAACCGACTGAGCCACCCAGGCCCCTAAAGAGGGTTTTTAAAAGAGAGTATTTAAAAGAAAGGATATTGCCAACAACATGAATGGAATTAGAATGTTAAGCGAAATAAGTCAGTCAGTGAAAGGTAAATATTATATGATTTCACTCATATGTGGAATTTAAGAAACACAACAGATGAACATAGGGGAAGGGAAGGAAAAATAAGATAAAAACAGAGAGGGAGGCAAACCATAAGAGACTCTTAAATACAGAGAACAAACTGAGAGCTGCTGGAGGGGTGCTGGGTGTGGAGATGGGCTAAATGAGTGATGGGCATTACGGACGGCACTTGGGATGAGCACTGGGTGTTATATGTAAGTGATGAATCACTAAATTCTACTCCTGAAACCATTATTACAGTATATGTTAACTAATTTGGATTTAAATTACAAAATAAAAATAAATAAAGGTATGAAAAATAAATAAATAGAAATGAAAGAGAGAACAAAGGAAAAAGCAGAAGGTATAAGTGAGGCACAGGATGAAAACTGGAGAATTAACTTAGAGTGTAAATAACCAAGTTCTGTTCACTGCAGAGGACTGCTGTTCGGAGAACACTGCATTTCAGGCAAACGTTGACTAGAGACAGGGCCAGATTTATGGGTATGCAACTTCTGTTGTCTCATGGGGACCCACACTGAATGATCACACTCTTAGTTTAAAGCTCTGTGGTTGCTGTCTTGAGATTCTAAATTTTTCAGTAATGAGCTCTGTATATCCAGTTTGCGTTGGGCGTCACAAATTTTTTTAGGGCTGACCAGGTACATATTTTGAAGAGAAAAAGAATGACCAAGGAATAATGATCTCCAGATACTGGCAAACTTGACTACAAACACTAAGACTCATTATTTCTTTCATACCTCACTCTTCAATATGAGCAGACTTTTGAGAAAGCTTATTACATGGAAGAAAGAAAAAAAATAATGCAAAATATAACAAAGAACCCAGAGGAAAAATAAGACAAAGAGGAAGACATCCTCACGCAAAGAAACTACAATTAGTAACTCTGAAAGCTATAATACTGCATAAGTAAAACAAGAACATGCTACTATAACTATGAATATTCAGCAAAAGTAATGAGCTCTTACAAATTAAAATATTATAACTAGAATTATAAATTCAATAAAAGCATTGAAAATAAGTGAGGGGAAAAAAGTAGGAAGTTAAAACAGAGTGATGAAACAAGGAAAATAGGGGGAAAATATGAAAAAATGAGAGGAATATTTCAACAAATTCAACAGCTGACACAGCGTAATTAATAAAGAAGGAGAAAAAGAGAACATTTCAAAGGTATAATAGGAACAAATTTTCCACAACTAAAGCTCATGTGTATCAACCTAACGGCTTAATGAGTAGTAAAATAAAAAAAAAAAGGAAAAAGTATTCAAAGTAAGTCAAATTTTAGGAGATCAATTCATTAATGTCATTGCATTAAATAGTGGTATTTTCAGAGAATGCACTATTGAAAGTCTGTCAGAGGGCACAAGAAACCTACAAACAAGTGAAGGGAACACTCTAAGACAAAATAGTAACAAAACAGAATAGTCAATGACTGTTCATGACTGAAATATAACACATGTGCACTGGAAATATAGAATGTATGTAGTGGTAGAATAACAATACTAAAGATAGCAACAAAAATTGTATACACTACAGTTTTCAAGGAACAGCCACATCTGTTACTTTACTGTGTAAAATGCAATAAAAAATATAAAGAGAAAAATAAGCTAATAATGTAACAATAGTCAAATAAACAGAGCCAAAGACAGCATTCTTCTTTTGCTTCAAATATCTGGGTGTTTCAAAACAAAGGAGTTCTGTAGACTAAATAATATGGATATTGTCTTTATAGATACAAACTTATTTATCAAAATAATATACAGCCATGAAGTCCCTTTTCCAACTTAAATGGAAAAGAAAAAGGAAATTAATTTAAAAGAGATGAAAGCCCTCCAATGTTGTGTGAAATTACTTAATTTCTTTATAATTTGAATCCTAAATTACAAATCTTCTCCAATCTACAAAGGCTTTCAATACAATCTCCAGCCATTTCAACAACATTTTGTAGTATGCCCCTCACAAATGGTATAAAACTGTTTCACTCTCAGTCACAGCATTTGGGAAAGTTCTTGCCATATGATTTCTGTCATCCTTCATAGGCTTCATTTGCATGCATTAAACTAAATGAGACATTTCATATTTTTTAAAGTGAATTTAAACCAAATAAGTGGAGTGAAATGAAATCCTTGTTTCTTTTCAATTTTCCATTTCATTCTCTGCTATGAAAAATCAGGTGGCCCATTGTGCACTTTGCTATGTTCCAATTGAGGACATCAAGCTGTTCAGCAACATGCAGATGAAACTCCCTCAGGATTGTGTTTTCCTGCTCTTGGTTCAAGAAAGATGACAATAAAAGTTTAATGTAAAGCCTTGTCACTGAAATTTCAGGAGATTCATATTTTTCTTCCTCAAAAACTCTGGATATATTTGAAACCAGAATAAATTTCACTTATAAGAAAATTTCCAAAAATTCCAGCAGCAGAACTTAAGACAGAAAAATCCTGATTCCATTCAAAAATCAAGAAAAGTCAATTCAACTTCTTTTGTTTTAAAATTTATCAAAATCATATTCTTAAAGTCCTCCTCGCTCGTCACCTACCACCAAAATCAAGAAAATAATTATATGGGAGTTTAAATTTCTAGTGATAGAACTCACTTTCTATTTTAATAGTACCTGTAAACAATCTTTAATTTATGGTTTTTTATTTCAAAAGCTTTGATCAAGGCCCAGGACAGGAAAGACATGGAACACAGAATGCCTACCCAGAATTCCTTCTATCCTACCATGCCAACTAAGTTCTCAAAGCTAAGAATAAGCAAGAACAGAAAGCCCCATGAACTTATCTATGACTGAATATCCGAAGGGTCATTTAAGTCCCATGGAGGTCTCAGACACATGACATTATGGAGAGTGGCAAGTGATGTCTAACCAGATCTGCTTTGTACAGTTACAGAATATTTCTGTGCATACCCAAAAAATGGTAGAGGCATGATGGAGAATTGAGATCATGGAGGGGTTTCACAAATATAACAGCTCAACATACACAAAAGTAGCATAGATCATGTAATCGAAGACTAACATGAAGAGTGCAATGTCTTGAAATGAGTTTTTAATATTTGCCAACATCTAGCAGCATTGCCTAACTTTGCTATACAGGCATGGTTATATCAACATTTATGTCAAGTATAATAAGGTATAATTTTTATCATTTTACTTGTCACTGAAACATTTGAATTAGGGATATAAAATTGCTGACCCTTATGTGGAGATGAAAAGATGAAGTGTCTAAAAATTACTATGCAATTATTCTTTTATTTTTTAACTTATACTGGGAAGATAACTGGAGATATAACATGCCAGAAAACTTCCCCCATCACACACAAAAAAGTAAACACAGAACACATAGCAGTATCTTATATGGTAAGTTATGTTCAAACCACAATAATTACTATCAAGGGAGATACAAAATAAAAATATACTGAAATAGAACAAACTATGCATACACACACACACACACACACACACACACACTCTCCAAACTCTTCTGAAAGGTATAAACATTGAGAACCCATAATATAGATCATATTGAGTTCTTTTATAAAAGATATTAAGATAGACTGCCTAAATTCAGTTAGTTAATGTTAAATACTATTCCACACATATAGAAGGAACACTGAGTTTTTGAAAAAGCATATACAACTGGATATCTTTTGGGGTCACAAGAGTACTGATTTAATATATTGGGAGATATCTCATGAATCTCTTTTCTTTAATAGTCCATTACATCCTAACGTGGTCTCACTTATTCTAATACTGTGTCAATACAGCTGTGATGTATTGAGAATGAATGCTATTTGTTATTGTTTTATTTGAATTCCAGTATGGTTAACATACAGTATTATATTAGTTTCAGGTTATAATATAGTGATTCAACAATTCCATACTGAATACTACTACTTGTAATCGCAGGTAAATCATTTAATTTATCTTAATCTCTGTTAAATGGGAATACTGTAATCACCAGTTATCCATAATCTTGTTGAGGGTAGAATGAGATATAAATGGTAAAAACATGTCGCATAAAATCTATCACCGAATAGTAATGGGAAAAAATCCATTAAGTTTAAACCTATTGTACCTTCCTGTGATATTCAAATGTAAAAAAGGAACGTAACACTTACAAATTCAACAATAGACTAGTAATAATGAAGTAATCAAGAAGGGGTAGTCTTTACCACAATGTTTATCTCTTTTTTAAAAGACATGATGACTGCCTTCAGTTAGTAAGGAACAGAAAATGTTAATGCTTAGTAAATTAATGAAAATTAATAAGCAATAAATAGTATTTAAAAACTACACATGCTATAGAAATGCAGAGAAAAGACTTTCAGTTTGAGTTGGAATCATTAAAGCAGGCTTCACAAGGATGTGCTACTCCAAAGCATTTTATGTGTTCCGAATGTGGCTTCCATTACTAACCATAGGTACCCATTCTAAAATCCTGAATTTTAAAAAGACTATTCCACACAGACCATTTATATCTGAGTCTATAAAACTGGCAGCTATTGAGTGATTTCTGTGGGTCTACATGTGATGTGTCTCAAAAGTTTTTAATGAGTTTCTCATTTTATGTTACTTCACAAGTGAAACCAAACAGAAACCAAAGCTGACTATGGGCAGATGGTATGCGTGTTGAGAAGCTAAGCAGCAGAGAAAGCATTTCTTGAATTAATCAAGTTCTGTCAGAGATAGTGAGAAATGTTTCATTTACTTCCAACTATGAGTTCATCCTTTGAGGTACTGACTCTAAAGTGTAACCTTCTGGCTAACATTTATCTTCAATTTGCCTTTTGTCTTCCTTAAAATGTAAGTCATTGTTCTTTTCCAGGTAAGATATAATTAAGTTGGGGTCATATCATATTTGAAAATATTGACTGCTATTAACACTTCTTCTTCCTAATATACATTACAGTTAATATTCACCAAACTTCAATGTGCACAAATTTGTGTTCACTGAAAGAAAAAAATAAAGTTCTACCTTTACACAAAATCTTAATCTATTGACTCTCAGGATAAGTACAGAAATATATTCCATAAAAATCCTATTGTTATAATTTGTGCAAACATTTTCAGGAGTTGGTGTATTATTAAATCTTAATTCAGGAACACAAAATGACTCCTTTTTCTATGAATTTCCAGGTGAAATGAACAAATGAACAAATGAACAAAAGAAAATTTTTGATCTACCCTTTGAAATCAGATGTGCTATATATGCATTCCTTAGAATTGGAAAAGTTTCTATGGAGTCAGGAATGATAAGGAAGATGTGATAAGGACCTCTCACTTTACCAATTCTTTGTTTCTGGCTGTGTAGGACAGACCCCCTTGATTGCTAACATGCAGTCCCCATCTTTAGAGAAGATCTCTCCGTGAAAAATTATATGAAAAGTCAAACTCTACACAAGTCCTGCTTTAACGCAAAGACCTGCCCTTCCCTTGTTCTCACTATCTTGTAGCTATCTGCTAGAAAGAATGCTTGTCCTGGAACATTCTTCGAAAAAAAGACCCGCCTAGGCAATTAAATTCCAGCCATATGCTACACTCCTATCCAGAGAAATCTAATCTTAAAAGCTACCGTAAGAGAGTTTATAAGGTCTGGTTCTGAAATCATGCCAAACTGAGGATAGTAGAATTTACAGTTAACCTTGAATTGACTGTGTTACATAACCACCATGTGCCATTTCTCCATGTTTTTATCCCAAAGGTAAGAACAATCATAAAATGCACCCAATCATGTAATTACAATTGAGAAAATGCATGTAAAGTACTTAATGCAACATACTTCACAGAGTAAACACTCAATATTAGCTATTATCTTAATGTTGTTATTCATATAATAGTACGATTATGTTACACGCGTATCTCCATGGTTGTGCATTGTAAAAATTCCTTTCAAAATATTTGCAGTAATATGTACATAGTCACTGACATAAAAAATATCACTATCCCCTGTTTCAGACTTAGGTGAAATTTGGTCACAGTCTAGCTTTCACTTACTCTTATTGCAGAAATTCTTTACTTGAGTTAAAAATAATAAACATTTTTTTTCTTTTGTAAATTACGGGATTGGCTTCTTATGATATTTTACCTTGGCAGTAATAAAACATAAACGTTATCTGGCTATAAAAGATGTTGTAGAGATAAATCTGAAAACTACTGGACTAGAAAGAAAGGAAAAAAGGAAAATGAAAAGGAAACAAAAAAAGACTAATTTAAAAAATTGTTAGAAATGAAGAAGGAAGGCTAATCTTATGTTCTAAAAGAAGACTGTTTAGTAAAAGCTAAAATATGCCTGCAATATGGCAATTCCTAAAAAAGAACATTGAATACTTTACCAAATATATACAGCTACATATATTCACCATTTAAAATTTTGATCAAATAGTAATTATTTTTATACTAATAAGTAACATTAAAAAGTAACATATATCATAAAATGTATAAAATGGTATTTATGTAAATGAAAGATGAAGATGATTGATTACATATATTTTACTAAATTTATAAAATTATATATATATATATTAGACATATATGTACACAAACACATACATACTAAAATAGTAGCAGTCTTTCCAATTTCATTATTATTCCTGTATGGCAAAAAAAAAATTGAAACACTGAAATTCGTGTGACATATATACTTCAATATGCAGCTGTTATGTATATTCATTGTCATATGCCTATACTGTTTCTCTTGGGGAATTTCTCATCATCTTTATTAAGTGAGCAAATACTAGTGATTAAGAGTAGAGAATCTGGAGGCAATTTAATTGCTAACAGTGTCATTTTAGATAAACCATTTAAATGTTCTGATCCCAATTTTTAAAGCAAGGAAAAAATACACTTCTTAACACATGACAGGTGTTCCAAACTATGGTTATTATCACCATCTTCATCATCACCAAAAGTTCTGTGAAGGCAGTGATCATGTTTCTTTAAGCCCCTATAATTCATTGGATGAGAATTAGTCAGATTAACATAAAGATATCACTAGTTAGCTGCTTATTAAATATTAGCGTTTTATTCTGTTTCATTTCCCACAGATTTGTGTTCATTTTACCTCCATGCTTTAGGAATTGTTAGCATACTGATGATACAGTTTTATGGAAAGTAATTGTTTATTTGAGAGAGTTCTCCTAATGCTTACAATATACTAGAATATACTATTATACAATATACTATTACAGAAACAATAATTATACTTTAAGTTTTTAATTGGTGTATTTGTTAGAGCAACTATCACAGAGTAACACAAAAATGGCTTAATCAACTCAATCAATAAATTTCTCAATCAACTGTGAGAATTTTATTTTCTTACAGTTCTGGAGGCTAGAAGTCTGAAATCAAGGTGTCAGAAGGGTGAGTTTTTTCTAGGGCTTCCTCCTTGGATTGTAGATGGCCATCTTCTACTTGTGTCCTCACATGATCTTCTCTTGGTCAGTGTCTTAATTTCCTCTTTTTTATAAGGACACCAGGTATATTGAAATAGGGCACACACCAATGACCTCATTTTTAACTTAATTACCTCTTTAAAGACCTGGTCTCTTGGGGTGCCTGGGTGGCACAGTTGGTTAAGCATCTGACTTTTGATTTCGGCACAGGTCGTGATCTCACGGGTTCGTGAGTTCAAGCTCTGAATCAGGCTGTGTGCTGTTGGCGCGAAACCTACTTGGGATTCTGTCTTATCTTCTCTCTGCCCCTCTCCTGTTTATGCTCTCTCTGTCTCTCAAAATAAATAAATGAAGTAAAAAAAAATACCTAGTCTCTAAATACAGTCAAAATATACAATCCCGGGGGTTCAATACATATATTGAATTTGGAGGGGAAACTGTATGAAAAACCACAGTTGAAATTCTTATAGTTAAATTTAATTCTGTATTTTATACTTTTTTTCCTTTCTTAGGACTTAGTTTTTTTCTTTATCTTTTATAGCATCCACATAATGACATTCTTTTATCTATCATAACCATTACTTTGAGATTACTCATTCTTTTATGGGAAACTCTTTAATAGAAATAAACTTGACTTTTCACTTTTTCTCTACTCTATTAGAAATATACTTAATTTGTCACAATCCAGTTTTTCTTCCTAAATGAAATCTATTGCAACTTTAAAAAAAAATTCAATTTTCAGATCATGATAAACATCCTTAGAGATCTTTAAGTTTTTAAATGATTAGCAAAGGTTGTCATTTCGTGTATCCCTATACTGCAGTTTTCTATTTCATTAGATATGTGTGTGATTTATGACCAGAATTATCTATAGCCCAGTTATAAGCTTAGGAGACTAATTTTTAACTTGAGGTATATACTTCGTAAAAGCAAGTTCAAGAAGAATGTGTACTTAGGTATAACCTATTATTTGAAAAGCCAACGTACACTGGAAATGCATGATAAATATATTGGCAGTAGAAGGGTGCCTGGGTGGCTCAGTCGGTTGAGCATCCAACTTCAGTTCAGGTTATGATCTCGCAGTTCATGAGTTCTAGCCCCACATCAGGCTCACTGCTATCAGCATGGAGCCTGCTTTGGATCCTCTTGTCCCCCTTTCTTTGCCCCTCCCCAACTTGTACTCTCTCTCTCAAAAATAAATAAACATTAAAAAAATAAAAAAAAATAAATTGGCATTATATTAAGTTGGATAACTACAGTATTACATAAGTTCTATTTTTAATGATAATGGTAAGTTCTATCATTATAAATAGACATAGAATATCTTAAGTAAAGAGTAGGGTGACCAAAGGGAGGATGGGCATGCAAAATGCTTGTGCAAGGTCTCAAATTCTCTGAGGGCATATATGTTAAATTCTCAATATTATATATTAGGGGGATTATACACACAATCTTTTTGTGTTTGTTAAGTATTATATGTAGTATGGAAACATTCACAGTGTTACAGCAACTTAATGTTTTTTAAATATGTCAAGCACCTCAAAATGTGAAAATCATACAGAATTCTTATCCCTGTAATGTACTCATGTGTCAAGTGTATAAATTGTAAGTCTACAAGAAAAGCAAGGAGGTCCAGTAAAAGATTCAGAACATCACCCTGGGTTCCAACACAAGAATGGAACGTTAGCCAGCCTCAGGAGGAATGAGGAATGCATTTATTTAAAAACTTATTTCAGGGGGCACCTGGGTGGCTCAGTCTGTTAAGTACCTGACTTTGGCTCAGGTCATGACCTCACCATTTGTAAGTTTGCCCACCTCTGGCTCTGTGCTGACAGCTCAGAGCCTGGATCCTGCTTCGGATTCTGTGTCTCCATCTCTCTCTGCCCCTCCCCCGCTCACACTGTCTCTCTCTCTCTCTCTCTCTCTCTCTCTCTCTCTCAAAAATAAATAAACATTAAAAAAATAATTTTAAAAATTTTAAAAAATAAATAAATAAAAATAAAAACTTATTTTAGGGGCCCCTGGGTGGCTCAGTCAGTTGAGTGTCCGACTTTGGCTCAGATCATGATCTCATGGTTCGTGGGTTTGAGCCCCACATTGGGCTTTGCGCTGACAGCAGATAGCCTGCTTTGCATTCTCTCTCTCTCTCTCTTGCACTTCCCACACTTGCTCAACATGTCTCTCTCTCTCTCAAAAATAAACATTAAAAATGTTTTTAATTGTTTCACACAAGCAATAAAAAAGCTTGGTCTAGTATTATTATTTCTCCTGAATATTATAAGACTTATAATATTTAAAAATCTATGATGAAGTGGTAATTTTTCACATTTAAAAATTATTCTTTTTAAAAAGAAGAAACTGTTATAGAATTACAGAATTGTAGAACTGTCAAAGAGCAGCATATTTGAACTTTTTTTTTTCCATAAACCTCATTTCACGGTTGAGGGTGCTGAAGACTATTCATCCAAAGAGCGTGTAAATACAACCTCATTTCTAAGCATGTGCAGATTTGGTTCCCACTTCTCACAGCCTACACTCTCCCTCCTCGCTGGTTCTATCCATCCCGCCCCTCAACTGTTAGGCTACATCCTATTCTTTGTTGAAGATTTAATTTGATACCACCTGGTATATCGTATGAGGTAATCATAATGAGTTGATAAGATTAACGGCTAAACAAAGAAAAAAATAAATGTAACCATGTGTAGTGGAATATATGCTTCATGGTTTCCTATCAAATTGAATAATCAGTGTGTTCTCTATCATAAAAATTCAGCTTGATCTCATTAACTAAGTAATATTAATTTCAAAGCAAATGTTGATTTACCACCTATTTGCTTTATGCTATACACCATGCTAGAAGTTGAGGAAATATTTTTGTTTATGATAAAAATAAAGGAGATTTAGAACAAATAATCAATTAGTTCAAAATAAATTAGTACCTCAATATCACTTTTTACTTATTAGTATTGTATTAAAAACTTGTTATTCAATCAACCCCTCTTCAATTTTTCTTAATGTGGGTTTAAAAAACCTTAACATCAGGGGTGCCTGGGTGGCTCAGTCAGTTAAGTGTCTGACTTGGCTCAGGTCATGATCTCACGGTTGGTGAGTTCAATCCCCACGTCGGGCTCTGCACTGACAGCTCAGAGCCTGGAGCCTTCTTCCGATCCTGTGTCTCTCTCTCTCTCTGCTCCTCCCCCACTCATGCTCTGTTTCTATCTGTCTCAAAAATAAATAAACATAAGAAAAAATTTTAAAAAATAAATTAATTAAAAATTGAAAAAAAAAACCTTAACATCGAAAGACTTAGCATGATGGATTACACAAGCAAGAAAGGGTTGCTTTCTGTAATGGTCTATTGCTGGTCCATAAAAATTTCTGGGCCATTAAAAGTCTTTATAATATCAAACATTTATAAGAGAAGGATGCGGTACAATTTTAAGGTTAAATAATAACAGCTCTGGTAATTATAGCAATAATAAGATTATCAATATCAATATTTACCAAGTGCTTACTTAGTGTAAAGAAGGAGCTAATAAAAATATATGAATTATCTCACTTGATAATAACCTAACTTCTTCTTTCATATTTAAAAATTAATTAATTAATTTTACACTTAAACACACATATATAGAAAACCTATGTTCACTGTGCATTCTCTGTTTACCATACCATCATTTTCTTCCTTATATACACTTTTTCCATTAAAAACTAACATTTTAGGGGCACTTGGGTGGCTCAGTCAGTTAAGTGTCCTACTTCAGCTCAGGTCATGATCGCACGGTCCATGGGTTCGAACCCCACATCAGGCTCTGTGCTGACAGCTCAAAGCCTGGAGCCTGCTTCTGATTCTGTGTCTCCCTCTCTCTCTCTGCTCCTCCCCCACTCATGCTCTGTCTCTGTCTGTCTCTCTCAAAAATGAATAAACATTAAAAAAAAAAACCTAACATTTTTAATCAGCTTAAATATTACACTTTCTAAATAAATGCTCTCTGTTTCAGAATTGGACATTAATAATTTAGGATGCACAGAGGATTCTAATGGTATTCAATCAAATCATATACCTCACTGAAATTTTGAACTTTTAAAATTTTGATAGTAGGTGACAACAGGTAAGGGACAAAGGTCATCAAAAAAAGTCCCTAAATTGGCATTTTCATTGCTAATGCCATTACCTGGAAAGAATACCAATACAGTAAGTTTATTCTTACACAATGATTACAAAAATATATCCAGGTATAGGTTATAGGAAAATGCTTTAATTTGTATAACTGCCATTATTTGCATTATTTTAAAAAGAACAATCATTTAAGTACTAAATGGAACTTAATTCCTTTAAGGAGAGAAGGAAAGAAGAGGTGTTTGTGAGAAAGCATGCTATGATTTTTTTCAGGAAAATTTTGAAATACACTTCAAACTTATTATGTTAGTTAATATAGAAATGCTTATAAATACTTCTTGTTCATTCACTCAGTTTGTTGATTCAACAAGTATTTATTGGGCAGGAAATATCTGCCAGATCCATGGAGAGATACATACTTTAGCGAGCAAACAGAACTGTCCTTATTCAAAAAGCCTATTGTCTAGTAAGAATAGATAAGCATGAACTAAATACTAAAATAAATATAAAATTATAAACATGACAAGCATTCTGAATGAAAAATACATGGCACTATGGAAAATATAAATTAGGAGAATGTTTTCTATCTGGTCTGGATAGTTAGGCAAGGCTTCCCTAAGGAAGTAGCTTTTGAATTGTAATTTGCAGATTGTGTTTTCTAGGTAAAAAGAAAGGGTACATTTTTTCTCTGAAGAAGAAATGAAATATGAAAAGGCTTATGACTCCAGGAACTTGATTATTAAAAAAAACACAAGAAAGTCACTGTGTCTTAAGCAGAGAAAAATAAAAAAAAGGGAGGATGACTAGATAATCCAGAATAGAAGAGAAAGAGCCACATAGTCAGGACCATGTAGGCTACATTAAAGATTTAGATTATTTAAAACCAATGGGAAACAACGGAAGTGGTTTATGAACATAATCAGATTTTTTATTTGATGAAAACCACTCTAAGGGAAGCAAGGCTGGTGAAGGTAGACCAGTTAGGAGATATGATGGGAGGAATCAATTTCAAGAGAAGTAGACAGAATCAAGATAATTTAGGTTAAATTCACATAGTGATGGAGCTGGATATGCAATAATTATGACTGAAATATCAGAATTGACTCCTAGGTTTTCTGGCACTGAACTCAGGGTGCTGTTGTGGCATGCAAGAGGAACATATTTCATAATGCAGAAAAAAAGAGAAATACTAAATGTGTGCACAATAGAGCTTCAAAATATATAGTCAAAATTTATCTGAAAGGAGAAATAGAGAAATACACATGATGTGAAAGGTGTAGAATTAAATACTTTTTTAAAAAATAATTGAACAAGTAGGCAAAAAATTATTAAGGATATACAATTTAGTGACAGAAAATCATCCCTGAAGATAAAGGAAAGTATTTTTGGTATAGTGACATTGGCAGAAATCAGCCCATGGCTTCTTTAAATAATTTACTGATACCTGATTATCTAAAGATCTCCATTTATTTTCATTTTCTGTGCCTGAATCTTCTGCTATTCTGCTACATTTAAGATAGAAGCCAACTCTGAAAATGCCTGGAATTACAAGATAACACTAGTTATCCTGGGAGACTGGGATACAAAAAAAGTTAACTATAGTCTCAAAACCAGACTAAAAGAAATCATCCAAAAAGGTTAAAAAGAATGTATTACCTTACCAAATTAATATAGCTATTTAGGAATCCCTTCAATGACCTAATATTTTCAAAAGGATCTGAACAAAACATGAAATGAATTTTTAGCATGATAATAATGTTTCAATTAAGCAATTGAAGAATACCATTAGTAACAAAGAAAGATTGGAAAAAGAGTAACTCCCTAGCCCAAAAAATAGCAATTTAGCCTTATTACCAATATGAGCACATGTAATGGGGGAAAAAGGCACTGTGAGAAAGGACAATCATACTTAATGAGAAATAAAAAATCCAGAAGTCCATGAGGTAGAACAGGTAGGTTATATCAAGAACTGAGCAGACATAAGAAACACTGATCTACGAAACCGAAAGTGTCTGATTGGTTATTCTCTTCAAAGGCAAAGGGATTGATTAGGCTTCACCAACACTTAGGACAAATATTCTTCAATACTTCAATTCATCTTCTTTTGATCCAATTCATCTTCTTTTGATCCAAATCAATGCCCACCCCAATGCTTACTAACGCAGCTTCTTTCAATATCATAATGCTAGGGAAGCAGTTGCTATGTATACTGAACAATTGAGTCATTAAATAGTATTATCTGTCTACCTTGGACATTTAACAAATTGGCATCCTAGGTACTGGTCTCACATACATTATGCTATCAGTGATCTTTCTTTGTGTGACTGCTCACATATGAGCAACCCAAATAACTTAATGGACCTATACAAGTGAGTATAAGACCTTGAAACCTAAAAAAAGTCAACAATAGATGCTAACCCAATAAATATCCTAGTAGCCAAGCTTTCTTATTGACATGCTGATGATCCAACACACCCCTCACTTAAAATGTCTATAGGCAAATATCTAAAGACTAATGTAAATGAAGAACACAGATCTCTCAAGAAACATTCAAGAATACAAATATACAAGTGGCCAAAATTAACCCAGATTTTCAAAAAAAAAAAGGTGGAATGTATATTGAGAAACAGTGAAAAAGACATGTAATCCCTATTTTTATGTTGCCTTCTTCCCTGAGAATATTGTTTTACAGATTGAAATGTGTAGTAAAAGAACTGATAATCAAATGAAGAGGATGTCTAAATTCTTAATAAATGTGTTCAACTTTTGGGGACTTAAAGAATTATATCACAAGGTACTGAGAAAACTCTCACATAAAATCTCTGATATGCTACTAGTAATTTTAGAAGGATTAAGAATAACATGAAGTAAGAAGTGTAAATAAAACCTCAATTTAAATTGTGGGATACTAAGAAATACATAATGGTAAGCATTGAATTAAGTTGGGGAAAGAAATTTGTTGAAGAGGAAGCTTGCAAATATATAAAGAAAATTAGTGAATATCAAAAACTACAATGAAATTGCTAAATCAAGCATAAAAATGTGTATACTTGATGTGCATTCTTACTAGACTTGAATATTAAGAAAATATGGTACATTTATCATATATAGATATTATCAAGATGCTCAACAAATTCTATTTTGACAATTCAAATCTCTTTGTTAATATTCCAAGCCCACTAAACAACTGTCTGATTATAATTTAGATTGCTGACTAGTCTGATTTATTGAAAGTATATATGGATCAGTATTTTTAAGTTTTTGGATATTTTGTATATAGTTCTTTCTGTCAATTGTTATGTATATCAGTGTTGTGAGAGCCTGGTTAGTGAGAGCCCATTCTTGGGAAACAAACCTAATCTCACTTATGTTTAAGAAGGATTTTAAAAAAATCTGTGCTTATAATGCTGCATACTAAGTTAAAATCCAGATGAATTCCCCAAACCCAGCAAAAGAAAGAAAATAATAAGATTAGAGCAGAAACACATGATGTAGAAACTAAAAAAACAATAGAACAGATCAATGAAACCAGGGGCTGATTCTTTGAAAAGATCAACAAAATGATCAATCTCTAGCAAGACACATTTTAAAAAAGGTAGAGAATCCAGTAAATAAAATTACTAATGAATGAGGAGAAATAACAACCAATACCACAGAAATATGAACAACTATAAGGAATATTATGAAAATCTATATGCTAACAAACTGGACAACTTAGAAGAAATGGATCAATTCTAGAAACATATAACCTACCAAAACTGAAGCAAAAAAATAGAAAATTTGAACAGCCCAATTACCAGCAATGAAATTGAATCAATAATCAAACACTCCGCAAAAAACAAGAGTCCAGGACCATGTGGCTTCATAGGTGGATTTTATCAAATATCTAAAGAAGAGTTAACACCTATTATTCTCAAACTATTTCCAAAAACACATGAGAAAGAAAAATTTCCACATTTATTCTATGGTATCATCCTAATACCAAAAACAGATAAACATACCATAAAAAAGAACTATAGACCAATATCTTTCATGAATACAGATGCAAAAATCCTCGACAATATATTAGCAAACTGAATCCAACAAAATATTTTTTTAAAAAATCAGACATCATGATCAAGTGGAATTTATTCCTGGAATGCAAGGATGGTTTAATATTCACAAAACAATAAATATGACATGTCACCCCAATAGAAGAAAGTGTTAAAGCTATATGATCATTGCAATAGATGCAGAAAGAGCATTTGATTTAAAAAAAACCGTCTGCAAAGTAGGTCTAGACAAAATATATATCAACACAATAAAGACATTATATGAAAACCAGCAGCCAACATCATATTATACTCAACAGGGAAAAACTGAGAGTTTTTCCCTTAAGGCCAGGGACAAGACAGGGATATCCACTCTCGGCACTTTTTTTTTCCTTTTTATGTAATGTCTACATCCAAACCAGGACTTGAACTCACAACCCCAAGATCAGGAGCCACATGCTCTTCTTATTGAGCCAGCCAAGTGACCCTACTATCACCACTTTTATTAAACATACTACTTGAAGTCCTAGCCACAGCAATAAGATAAGAAAAATGAATAAAAAGGTATCCAAATTGGTAAGAAAGAAGTAAAACTCACTATATGTAGACACATGATACTATATATGGAAAATACTAAAAACTCCATATATATGTTTAAATTTTTATTCATATATTTTGAGAGAGAGAGAGAGAGAGAGAGAGAGCTCAAATGACAGAGGAACAGAGAGAGAAGGAGACAGAGGTTGAAAAAAAATTCCAAACAGGCTCCATGCTGTCAGTGCAGAGCCCTATGCAGGGCTCAAACTCACAACTGTGAGATAATGACCTGATCTGAAATCAAGAGTTGGTGGGGCTTAACCAACTGAGCCACCCAGGTATCCTAAGACCCCATATATAGAAAACCCAAAAGACCCCACCAAAAAACTACTACATCTGATCAATTAATTCAGTAAAGTCACAGGATACAAAATCAATGTACAGAACTCTGCTGTATTCCTATACACTAATAATGAAGTAGCAGAACGTGCAATTAAGAAAAAAATCCCATTTACAATTGCACACACACACACACACACACACACACGTGTATATATATGGAATAAACTTAACCAAAGAGGTGAAAGACCTGTACTCTGAAAACTATGAACCACTGATGAAAGAAACTGAAGACAACACAAAGAATGTAAAGTCATTCCATGCTCATGAATTGGAAGAACAAATATTGTTAAAATGTCTATACTACCCAAAGCAATCTACAGACTTAATAAAATCCCTTTCAAAATACCAATGGAAGTTTTCACAGAACTAGAACAAACAATCCTAAAATTTGTATAGAACCACAAAAGACCTCAAGCAGCCAAATCAATCTTGAAAAAGAAAAACAAAATTGGAAGCATCACAATTACAGATCTGCAGTTATAATACAAAGTGGTAGTCATTAAAATAGTGTGGTACTGGCAAAAAAATATAGACACATAGATGAATAGAACAGAAAACCTAGAAATAAACCCACAATTATATAACCAATTAATCTTTGACAAAGGAGGAATGAATATGCAATGTGAAAAGCATCTTCCACTGAATAGTCAGTGCAAAAAAATGAAATTGGACCACTTTCTTTCACCATATACAAGAGTGAACTAACAATGGATTAAGAACTTAAACGTGAGACCTGAAACCATAAAATCCTAGAAGAGGTCACAGGCAGTAATCTCTCTGACCTCAGCCATAACATGTTTCTAGATGTGTCTTCTGAGTCAAGGCAAACAAAAGCAAAAAAAAACAAAAACAAAAACAAAACAAAAACAAAAAAGCAAACATTGGGACTACATTAAAAAAAAAGCTTCTGCACATCAAGGGAAAAAATCAAAACTAAAAGGCAACCTACTGAATGAGAGTAGATATTTGTAAATGACTTATCTGATAAAGGGTTAGTATCCAAAATGTATAAAGACCTTATACAACTCAATATCCCCAAAATAATCAAATTTAAAAATGGGCAGAAGATATGAATAGACATTACTCCAAAGAAGACATCCAGATGGTCAACACAAAAAAAGCAACAACACAAGAATCAACAACACAGGAAACAAGTGTTGGCAAAGATGTGCAGAAAAAGGAACCTTCTTGAATAATTGGTGGAAATGCAAATTGATGAAGCTACTGTGGAAAACAGTATGGAGGTTCCTCAAAAAATTAAAAATAAAACTATCCTATGATCCAAGAACCACATTGATGGGTATCGACCCAGAAATGCAAAAACATTAACAAAGGGATACATGTACCCCTATGTTTATGGCAACATTATTTATAATAGCCAAATTATGTAAGTAGCCCAAGTGTCCACGGGTAGATGAATGGATAAAGAGAAGGTGGCATCTATCTATCTATCTATCTATACACATATATGTGTGTGTGTATATATATATATATATATATATATATATATATATATATATATATATATATATATTTCAGCAATTAAAAAATAATGAAATCTTGCCTTTTGCAACAACATAAAGTTAGTATAATGCTAACTGAAATAAGTCAGAGAAAGACAAATACTATATATCACTCATGTGATATATATCACTCATGTGATTTGTTTAAGAAACAAATGAGCAGAAGGAAAAAGAACGAGAGAGAATGAAACTAAAAAACAGGATCTTAATTAACTACAGGGAACAAACAGATGGTTTATCAGAGTGGAGGTTGGCGGGAGGGAGGATAGGGTAAACAGGGGATGGGGACTGAGGAGCACATTTTTTATGATGAGAAAAAAAAGAAAAGAAAATGGAAAAAGAGAGAGATAAATGTGTGAGATGATGGATACGTTCATCTAGTTAATGTGTTCATCAACTAGATAGGGGGATTCCTTTCACAAAGTATACATACATTCACCAAAATGTACACCTGAAATATCTTACAATTTGTGCATTATACCTCAATAAAGTCAGAAAAAAAGAGAAAAAAGATTAATTCCCCAAGATAAACACTATTTTATGTGTTGAATGTGCACTCATCTCACTTTTCATGTCTGCCTAATGAAAATTAATTTATGTTAGCATCAGAAATTTACAGTCTTATAAGCTATTTACTCATCACTCTTTAAGGTCTTTAAAATAAAATTAAAATCTGGCTACTTATTAGATGGGTAGACAAAAAAAGATAAGAGTGAATCCAATTCTTCTATTAACATATTCTTGAGATTTGGGGAGAAAACTCATTGCTCTGGGCTTGTTTTGCTGTTGGATCAACACGGTTTACTAATCCTTTGTTATAGCACCACTATTTACTGCCTCTCTCCTTTACCAGAAAGACCAAAAGCAGCAGAACCAGATCAAGTCTCCAACCAGAGGGTGCCTTTAGGCAGATAGCAACCGTTTAAGGATTACCAGAACTCAGAAATTTATCGTGACTGTCACAAATTTTTCTTCATCACATCAGAATTGAGTTCTTACTAGTCCCTCTTCACAAAGGTGTTATTTCAGTAGTGTGTGAGTGTGTTTGTATGTGTGTAAGAGAGACAAAGAGAAACCAGTGTAGGACATAGAAGTGTGCAGGTAGTTCAGAAGAAAATAGCTTCTCTGAATTAGCTTATTTCCTCCCAAATACGTTACAAGATAGAAGTCTCAAAACCATTAGAATCTTCTATTACTTAAGCTCAATATTAGGATAGCCTTAGTCTCCATTTATATAAATGGAAGAAACATCTCATACAAAGCACTTTACCATTTTCCCAAATCCCAATATTAAGTAAACACAAGGCATTTTTTAAGTCTCTATATTCCCGATTTCAAATGACACTTGTGACATCTGGTAAATTGACTGCCTGACTGACCATACCTAAATATTGACATGGAATTACTGCCCATTTTGATGATGTGGAAAGTCACAGAGCTTCATCTTCTTCTAGCTCATTAATGACTTGCATTAAAATATTCATGGGAAGCTCAGAAAATGTGTGAATTATGTGAATTTGGGAGGCATGATGATCAAGTCCAAGATCTTGACAGGCTCAAGTGATGGGCCAAATTTAACAAGACGTATTTAATCAAAATAATTATAAGGTTACACAAGGGATATCTTATGTCCAAAAACCCTAATTGCACAAAAATGATTGGAAAGAAATGTGGCTTACCAACAAAAACTATGGTAGAAAATTATGAAGCAGCTTAGGAGTTTTGACTGATATTGTCTCTCTCAATGTTCTCTCAGTATTAATTGCCAATGTAATGAGATGAACATAAAAGCAAGTTTCATCTTCATTTTAATTGATTAAAACTATACATCTATAACTTGATAACTATTATGGTCAAACCACACCTAGATTTTTTTCTGTAGTTATTCAATCTGCTTTTTAAAAAGAATTAAAGATAGAAGGAAACCCATCCAGGTGAGTATGATCAGTTCATAAACTTATAAATATTGAAAAAATTTATAAAAATAGTTAAAAATCTTTAAATCTTTATCGTATCTGCAGGCACTTATGTGGATAAGGTACGAATATTGTACAATCTTAAGGTACTGATAAAGCTGAAAATTACTGATTTCAACTTCTTATGAAGTAAAAAGGTAATGAGTAAATAATGTTTGTAGAATGTAGAATGTTTATGTACCAAGTGCTGTGTAACTGAATTTCAGAACAGTTGTTACTTTGCCTATTGGACACAGAAAGTGAATGCTCGATTGAGTTTTCAAACTCAGATTTGACCATATCCAAAGTCTTTGATAATTCCAATTAACCCTTTTCTTATTATAGAAAGTTTTTCTGTCAGATGGGCCCACGGGTGAAATGAGCCAGCTGAAAAGGCAATGTGTTTTAAAAACATTGGAAATGTTGGGGCGCCTGGGTGGCGCAGTCGGTTAAGCCTCCGACTTCAGCCAGGTCACGATCTTGCGGTCCGTGAGTTCGAGCCCCGCGTCAGGCTCTGGGCTGATGGCTCGGAGCCTGGAGCCTGTTTCCGATTCTGTGTCTCCCTCTCTCTCTGCCCCTCCCCCGTTCATGCTCTGTCTCTCTCTGTCCCAAAAATAAATAAAAATGTTGAAAAAAAAAATTTAAAAAAAAAAAAAAAAAAAAAAAAACATTGGAAATGTTCAGTCATGGGATGAAAAACCATTTGATATTTAATGAATTCTACTAAAAATACCTTTCTCCTAAATTATCATCTTTACAAATGCAATGTTTCCTTTAGTGTGTTCAAAGTAGTTCCATAAAGCTGTGGTTCTTTGAAGATTTTGTGAATCTCTCATAACTAAACAAAGAATCCCATTCAACTAGAGTCAAGTACTACACTAATGTCGATTCACTACTAACTGAAAACAAAAATTAAGAAAGCACAATGTAAGCTCACAGACTTCAGAACTTTGGTCAGAGAAATTATGTAGTCCATGTTTGTATTTATACATATGTACTTCACATAAATGTATATGTGTGTGTATTCACTAGGATTCCCTAATGCTTTCTAATTATAGATAATAATTACAATGCTTATAGATAATTTAATATGTGCCAGGTAGTATAATTCTATTCATAAGATATTTAATCCTCACAACAATCCCATAGGGTAGATTTTACAGATGAAGTGACTGAGTCATAGAAACGTTGAATTACTTGTCCAAAACCACACAGAGTGCCTAAACACAATTAAAACGAAGAAGTCTTACTGCTAAGTGCATACTCTTAACTACTAAGGATGCTGCCTGTCATAATTATCTGCCACAGTAATTAAAATAACAAATAAATATAAATGTCTTACTCTTTGAATTTTAGTTTTCACTGGGTGAGCATGTAAAAAGTCTAAATATGTAATATACGTAATTTTAATAATATAATTTATTTCAGGTAAGTGCTAAATATTTTGTTTTATATTTTAAACTTAAGTTTATCTCCTAATGCCTTTATTTATTTAGCCATATAATATGGAACTCTCATGTGTATAATGAGCATTATCTCTACTAACCTATTTTACAAAAATCTAATGAGTTCAGCTATGCTTAACACAAATACACAAATCCTTACAATATGCTAGGCGCTACATTATATGCTAGAGAATGTTCCACAAGAATACTATAAGGTCTCTTCCTAGAAGAACCATACTATTTGGGGAAATAAAAGTTGTAAAAATATTACAAATCAATGTTATATATGCTATACTTATATAAAAGTGTAGGAATAGAACAGACTGTTTTGGGGAGGGCACGCCAGGCACTGCACTGGGAAATGGTCCAGTGAAACCTCAGCAGTATGTCAGCTGAGTAAGCTTTTGAAAAATGGATATGGGTTTAGCAACCAACAGAGACTTCATGCACAATAGGAAGGAGGGACTGTGTTTACAAAACATGAAAGAATAAAACAGCTGAGTGGGCAATGGAAACTATATGTAGTTCAGTAAGGGAGTAAGAATGAGGGTCAGAGTGATGTGGGGCATGAGTCTGAAGATATTTGAAGAGTAGGCAACGTGTAAGGAGGTACTAATACTCTGTCCTTTATCCAGCAAGGATCCAAGCAGCATCCCAAAGGGGAGAATGATGTGTGGATTATTCTGGTGGTAGTGGGGAATTTGAGCTGGAGGTAGGATCAGGGAGAACAGCTAGCAGTAGTAAGAACAGTTAGGAGGCTATGCTGCTATAGTCTCTATGAGGTTTTGAGGGCCTGAACTCAAATATGTAGTAAAGATGGAGAGAACAGAAGTTGAGGACATTTAAGGAGGTCTAGAAGGCCTTACTTGAGTAATTAAAGGAACGGTGGGTCATACCAAAAAATAAGATATCTTGGTTGGATAATTACAGGGATAGCAAAACAAAATTTTAAATACAGAGCAAACAATTGTTTTGGTGAGAAAAAGAGAAAATACACACTCAGTAATGGAGTTTGAGGGGCCTTGTGTCATCCATGAGCAATCTGAATATATGAATCTGGCACTCAGAGGATAGACAAAACCAGTATTTTTGCATATATGGTTGGTAATTAAAAACGACGCATGTTATTGCAATCACCCATGGAAAATAAATGAAAAAAAACAATGGAAAGCCCTACAAAAAATATGAACGTATACATCAATGTATAAAGTTGATGATATTATTATTAAACACTTGCACAGTGGGATTGATAACAGAAGAGGCAACTAATCTTTGGTTTCTTTCATGGAGACAATGCTGATATAATAATGGTAATAAAGTGCAGGTCTTTATTTAAGTTACAGATTGAAACAGATGACAAGACAGGTAATTTGTTTTGCTCAGACTCAGGCCTACCCTAGGGTTACCATGGAAGAAATTGGCACTAAATTACTATCAGATTTAGGTCAAAGCAATATCATGAGCTTTTCTTAGGGCAGAAATTCAATGAATTTTTGTGGACAGCCTACAGAATCCTTTTTATTTTTTTTCACTTTACAGATCAGGCATGAGAAGAGCAGATATTTTTCTATTAGAACTAATTTATCCTGAAACTTTCCCGTATCAGCTTAATACTTCAGAAACATTTATTTTTCAATCTATAACAATTAATTAGAAAATGTCCAACTGCTATGGAGCTGGTCTGAGGCTGTGCATGCAGACAACACAGTAGGAGCCTAGCCATTCATATCTCATAGAATAAAGATGTTCATTTAAAAAAATAATAACCTCTGAACTGCTTAGAAAATCCTTATAAAACCACATTTCCATAAAATTCCTTTACAAAGAGCAAATGTGATCTTTAAGGAAAATGTCTTCAGTTACTTTCTAGTGTTGTGTTAACAAAAGTCCCCACTTCCTGAGTTAAACAATGTCATTTGTATAGCAGAAGGTTCTCTGCCAATCAAAGAACAAAGTAGTTGTGCTTTGGACTTTGTGTTTGACACTATTTTTTCCTCTTTCAGCAACTACAGAACAAACACAATGCAAGCTTAGGTGGGAAATGTCTAAAATTTAGTTGAAACAATAAGTTTGCATATAAATGCAGATGAGAAGCAGGTAAAATCAATTCCAGGAAAGTTCAGTGGAGGAACTTCAAAAGATAACTGGAACATCGAGAAAAAAATTTGTGGTAGAGATCGACATTGGGAAAACCTTGTATGTTGTAAAAGAGAAAAAAACAAAACAAAACTCAGGTAATGAATTGATCAAAGCCTCACTCAGATTATCAAATTATGATTGACTTTGAAAGCCAGCATAAGTAATGTATAGTTGAAAAAATAAAATATTCACATCTCAGTTTAATTTTTTGAAGGTTTTGTTTCATCAATGAAGAATTTTGAGTCCCTCTAAAGAATCCAGTGCAATCCTCACTCCGTGGCATACAAACCCCTCCGAAACCTAAATTTTGTTTACCTGTAAACCATCATCACATACACTCTGGAACAGTCAATAAATAATGTATTCAAAATTTCATTAAACTTCTAAACATCTTTAAGAATTTGCCCAAAATGTTCACTCTGTCTCGAATATTTTTCTTAAATTATGATAATTTATGAAAATTACACTTTCTGTAAAGTTTCACTTCTAATGTCACCTATATTGTAAAAATTCCCTTTCCCCTAAGTTATTATTAATTACCTCCTTTGATGTGAAATGTATCTATATACTTTCATTTATCTATTTGTGTGTATGTGTATACACTTACATATACAACTAATATAATACTTGCTAATTCAGTTCACCAATTCAGCTGGAGGTTTGTGTGTTATAAACTTAAAGACTCAAAATATTTATTTTCTGTAGCCCATAATGCTTAACAGAATTTTTCCATGAGAAACACTTAAAAACATGTTAAGCACACCTACCCGTACATATCCATATCCATTCAGACCAGAATTTAATTCATGATCCGTGTTTTTCATATTAGATGTTAAAACAAATCTATATGGACTTTACCACTGGGACTGATTATGATGATAACAGATTCATATAAATCTACAGTGTTTTAGATAGCTAGGAAGACACTTTTTGCTCCCTTTCCACAGTAGAGAGTTAGTGCAGGAAGTGGTTTCCCAGCCTTTGACATTTAGGTCTGGCATTGTTACTGATTCTTGCCAACAGAATACAAATAGAATCGACATGTGTTAATCTCTAATTTTATAAAGAGGCAGGTGTTCCTTCTCTATTTTTTTTTTTTTGTCCTTCTACAAAGCCTTGTGGATAGCAATGCTGCATCCGGAGAATCTTAACATGGAAAAAGTTGAAGACTCACTCTGATCCTGCAGGGAAACTTTAGAGTGTAAATTATACTTCATTGTGCAATGCTGGCCTTTTATATTCTCGAATCAGTCCACCAGTCACTCAGTGGCTAAAGGTACCCGTTGGTGATACAACTTCCACAGGCACTTCTGACTCTCTCTGCATGTATGCAAAGTGGTTCAAGTAGCTCCTGGAAGAGAGTCACAGGTACAGTTCTTAGCAGCAAAAGAACACAGAAACCAGGGGAGGAATGCATAGACACAGTGAAAGAGACCTGTGGGCATCTGAGTAGAGCACTGATAGCATCTGCTACACACACTATGTAGCCAAACATCATCTAGCCATAATGAGCATGACTAGAGCCCCGACAGTACCTAATATAACTCCCTACCTTGGAGGAGATTCTAACCAGATATTAACAGCCTTCTTTTATACTATCTTCAAAACTTTTGGGAAAAAATAACTATCAGAAATAATAACTGAAAATTATAAAAGGCACTATTTTTCATATTCATAAGCATTCATATAGACACACATAGGAAACACACATAGGAATGTGTCTACCCTAAAAGTAACACAAATGGAACTCATTATTCAAAGATTACATCTAGCAATGGGTTCTGTCCAATGTCAGGGGCCTGGAAAAGGGAATATTACCATTAAAGCTTCAGTGATTTCACATAAAGATCTCAGAGAGTTGAATTTCTATAAAAACTAAAATTTATCTCAACAATTCACAGGTATATCAAATTTTAGAGGGTCAGTTGATTCAAAATTAGTTTCTAGAATAGGATGGTTGGAAAGCATCCCCTTTATTTTCCCCAAAGGAGACAAAACTAACAATGACTCCCTCAAAGAGTGACTGCAACAGTATGGGTGATAGTGACCATGAGTGAATGCCCACATGAGTCATGGCAGATACAACATCAACAACAGCAGGAAAATTAGCAACTGTAGTGACTCTCCCCTCAATACTAGATACTTGGACATAGTTGTGACCGCAGTAAGGTTAATGATGACACCAAGCCAGAGCAATGACAGCCTCAGAGGTCAAGGGAGTCATAATAAGCATCTAGAAGCAGATTTCAGGATTCATGTTGGTCAGAATCCCATTCACATATATATGGATATTCAGACAGTTTTGGAATTGTGATGAGGTCTCTAAAAACATCATTGACAAAAACTCTTTATCAACTTTAAAAGCCTTGAAGGTAAGGCGAAAAATTGATTATCATGTAGTTATTTACTGATGGTGAAAATAATGGAGCAAGGCAACAGTATAACAGAAGGCAAACAAGGGTAAGAGCATCTTGACAGTGCTGATGAAAATGAAATTAAACAAAAAAGTTTCACAAGGGTGGCCAGAAAGATATGTAGGAAAGAATATTGCTCTGATGTTATAGAACTGCCTTAGTTTGAACTGAAGAGACTGATCAGATCACAAGGGAGCCATTAGATCTTCTTTCAAGTCATTAAATATGGGGTTTATATAAAGGATTAATGAGAACACATGTAAATCCCAAGAAAATATATGAACCTCTGGGGCAAAATATAACTATGTTGGCTAGTTAGTTATTAGAAAAAGCTAGATGAAAATCTGTTTTCTAACTTTTAAAACACTGCTCTTTTACATATATGACACAACCTATCATTTCACCATCCATTGTTTTCCTTGATTTGGATCCCGAGGAAATGTTTTACTTGAAGGAAGTGAAACTGTGGGAAATCAAATAGTTATGTCCTGTGTTAGTAGATTATAGGGAATGCATTGCAAAGCAGAACATAGCCTTCTGGCCTTGCTGAAAACAGCGGTCAGTATCTAATTAGTGCGTACATAGGGGTTGGCCTGTGCTCATGAATTCCTTAGACCAGATTATCTATGGAATATCTTACCTTGTTCTCAACCCTGCTTTCTGCATCTGCTCTTTTGTAGCCTTAGGAATACCTTTCTATATGTTCTTATTGGCATGTAGCCCAGGGACATATTATGCAACATTCTCCCTATAATGTATGCGTAATAAATATGGGAGCATGAGAGCAGCTCAGGAGACTTACCTTAGACTCCCTCTCACCTCTCTTGACTTGCATGGAGTCTCAAGTAATCCCTTCTGCCACACCGCCTTTGCTGGACAAAGCCAAAGGCCAAACTCACATGAAACAAAGTATACACCGGTAAAATTCAGTGTAGGAAACTCATGCAAAATTTTTTAACTCAGTGGGCTTGCCTTACTTTTTATATTAAATTTCCAGAAGGAAAAGCCAGAATGAAGTATTTTTTTATTCTAAAAAAATTATGCATATATATATATATATATACACACATACATATATATATATATATATATACACACACATATATTAATAAAATATAACATTTTTCGCAAAGAAACATCTAATTGAAATTTATTAAACTGAATTGTTCAGCTTGCAGTAATATATCATTAATAAGTATTATTTTTACTTTTCCTATTAAAACCAAACTGGAGGATAGAATCATATATGAAAACAGTTGTTTTGCCATTAAAATTCTTAGGACTTAATTCCCGTATTTATTGTTTACATTTTTTTAGAATTTCCTTCTCATTAAACTTTTTCTTTATAATCACATATATTTACCCAATAATTTTAAGTTTTATGTGTCTTCGTTGTTGTATATCCTAATAGTATTAAGCATTCAAGGACTCTCTGAGATCTTATTTTCCTATTCTATTTTAGAAGTCCTGTAACTTTATACTCATTGGTTGGGTGGGGCTAACATCTTCATGAGCAAAGCACTCATAAATTCAGAAAACTATTTTTCAAAATAATAGTCACTTGAATTTTTCAATTAAATGTAATGACTAAGTAGATTATTTTAATATTCAATAATCTTTCTTATATCACATTTTTGTTATAACTATATGTACTTGTATATAATCAATATAATAATATACCACATACTACATAATATTTTATATATCACTATCACTTGTCTATATTTTAAAATATTACTATATAAATAGAAAAATTGAAATGATGGAACTTTGATTAACTTCAATAGAAGTGATCTACAATCAGATAGTAATAGATTTCTCTTTTACATCTATGCTCATATGAGACATAGCTGTAATCTGATCAATATATCTATTTTTTGGATTCCCTTTTAATATTATTAGAAATAAATCATAAAAAATTTATGGTCACAATCAATTCTGCCTATCAAGGCTGATCCAATTTCATCTACATCCGTACTTATTTATGCTTCTTCTTAGGCAAGGCCACTTGCTCTAGGGAATACAAAATTACGTAATGAACAGTTACCTCAAAGAGCTTGCAACTAACTATTAAAGTTCTACTTTAAATCAATTCAGGAGAAAGTGAAATAAATGAATTAAAGATCAAAGGAAAATGCTATTACACACCTGTGACTGTACTGGAAAAGCCCATTTCATTAAAATTGTTTCATAAGACATACACTCTGAAATTTTCAATGACCTTGAGTTACACATTGGCTCACCTACTCCAACATCAATGATAGATCAAATTGGGCATGAGATTGGTTGTTTGGAGACTTCATTTCTTTTTTTTTTTTAACCTAAGATACCTTGGGCAAATCAATTTACCTTTTCTTAATATGAATTTCCCCTACTACTATCCTAAATTTTATATATTCAAGATTTTTTTAAGATACTTTCACATCCCAGCATTTTTAATATTTGCATTACTACCTTTTGTCTTGACAGTTCCCGGTCAACCCTTTTCGTATATCCTGGCTTTTTTGCGATGTTTGGCAAGCATCCGATAATTTCAGAGAATTCAGATTTTATCACACATATTGTATCCCCTAAGAATTCAGCCTGGAAGATTTCACATTTTTACTCCATATAGAATAAGGATACATGCTGTATTCTCATCTTTATAGCCAAGTTGAAAGTATGATTCTGGAGCTGAGTGTAAAGTTCAGACTGGAGATTTACTTCTCAAATGTGGCACTCCAGTAAGGTGCAACAGAAAGAAAAGAGAGGTCATTATAGAAATTATTCAGTATTTGCTACCATTTGTCTTGAGAACATAATATTTCTGCCATTTTGCATCCTAATTGCCACACATCGTTAAGGTACAGTTGGAATGAGAATGAGGACATGGAATAGATTTTAGTAAAGTTTTCATATACTGCAGCTCAAAAATCTTTGTGAATTCCTCACTGTCTAAACGATGTCTGTACCAGGCTATAATCTAACTCTTATATGATAGGTTAGGACTAGATGGCTAATTGAACCTATGAAGACTCTGCTTATTTGTCATAATTTATCTTAATGCAGGACATGGCACACTTTCTGTAAAGAAGTGAAAACATATAATATGCTATAAAATAAAAGAGCTTTAGTCAAGTAGACTGATTTAAATGGACTGACTTTTCATGTTTTCTGGTCTTATAGTCTACTTTATGAAGCTTCTGTCTCAGAGCAGAAAACTGAAATGGGAATATGGGATGAAAAGCTATCATGGGGATTCCAGACACAAGTGATAACTTATTCTTACTGCTTACTAGAAAATGTCTTCATTCAATATTTATCCTTTACAAAGGAGGTGGCTTATGAATATAGAAGTAAAATACTGTGAAACTGAATACTCCCAATTAATCTTTTACTAGAGTCATGAAAGATCCCCTTCTTACTTCTAAGAATAATATTTTTTGTCTTAAAGTTTATAATTAGTTCAAGTGATTTGCCAATGGTGTATATGTGTGTGTGTGTGTGTATGTGTGTGTGTACATACGTATCTTTTCAACTATTGTCTTGCCCTTCTAATGTTTACAAATATTACTAGAGATGATAATAAAATAAAGTTTAGCAAACATTCATAGAGGTAGAAAAATCCTCAAATTGTCATTTTTCATGCTATTCACTAAGAAAATTAGAATTAAAGCATCTGTTTGGCTTCTTTTAGTATCTTATTTTATAGCTCCACAGAGGAAAGTTTTTCTTGGATACCTTTCATTTGTTTGAGAAATGATACTCTCAAAAAGTTTTCCTTATGTTTCAAATACTTTTTTTTCCAAAATTAATTTAGCTTTTCCTTTACGTAGACATATGCATATACCTTTGTAACAAATTCAACATTTTATGCACTTATTAAGGTGTATTATTTCCAAAGCACATTATATTTAAACATGCAATTCAATGATGATACTACATCTTAATATCTGTTTTTGTGTAAAGACGTAAATGTATTTAATACCATCTTAAATGTTATTGTCCTTATGAACAATAAAGATAATAGTATGAACCTATTTCATGATGTTTCACTCAATTCTATTTCTTCATCCTTCATTAAAGCACTATAAACTGCAACTCTGCAGTAATAAGCTTTCTTCACATTGCTAACCTTATATGCATTGATATCTCCATCCTTCACTTAATCAGATACAGACTAAAATATGTATATATGTTAGTAGAATATTTTCATAGTTTAAATTAAACTGATATCATAGGCTAAAAGGGGAGCACAGGCAAAAATATAGATAAAAGATAGCTTGTGGTGGTTTAGGACATGGAGACATCAATTAATGACTAGAAGTTAGGGGTATAGAGGTACGTGGAGATAGCTTAGGTCAGTGGATCCTAAATAATTAAAAAAATATAAAATTCATGATAATTTATTTGAATTTAACTATACAGATAAAGAAGACTTCATTTTCTCTTCTTTTTGAGAAATAAAATCACACACCAGCCGTACAAAGGATAGGCTAGAGATGTAATAGAGATGTAACAGCAAGATTCCTTAAGAAACCCTTACTTTTGCATAGGAAACAAAATTTTACCTCTAGTTTCTGAGGGTCTTCAGCTGAGCCTGAGGATTAAATTGACACAAAACAGATTAACAGAAGAGAAGCATAGTTTATTTGATATATGTTTTCAGTGACACAGGAGTTTTCACAAGGAAATTAACTTCCAAAGAAGCAGCAAAACCTAAATGTTTTATATTAGGTTGAACATAGGGAAGCAATTGTGCAAAAGTTACTAAAATACATGAAAAGCTAAAAGAAGATAAGAGTTATTTTAACGAGATTTGTTTGTACAGAATTCTCTTGTTCTCTGTTCCCGTCTCTGGTGATAAGAATGTTCTTTCATCCTCAGAGAGGGAGGACATCTTTCACATGGGAATTTTATCTCCTGCTTTCAGGAAGAAAAGAGAGGGTCAGGACACTCTTCTTATACCTGCTGTTGTTGAAGTGCCTTTAGCTCAAAATAATCCTTATGCTAAAGGAGCATATTTTGAGGTGGTATATTTTGCCACCCTTCACTTTACTAGGACACTTTAAAGAAGTTAAAATAAGAAAAACTGGGGGTCTGGCTTAGAACAGCAGCAACAAGTAAAAGAGAAGAAACATATGATACAGGGTACAATTATAGATGTGGTTTTCCTTAAACATGAGGGTAATTGACATTGGATGTAATAAATCATTATAACAGTTCTAATCTAAGTAAAGGAAGTTGGTTACCATACTACTAAAGATACAAATGCAGAAGAGAGAACAACCACCTGTAACCTGTGTTCTGCCCATTATTCTAGCATTAAGATAAGAGTAAGAAAATTATCTGGATTTATACAAGTTTAAAATATTAACAACTAGTCATTTCAGTAAAAACACAACAAAACAAAACACACTAGGAGTATTTTTACTGCATAATAAATTCAGTAAAAGTTTACTCTTCTAAACTTCTAACAGTGGAAAAATCAACCCATATCACAATATCACTTCACTTAATATTTAACAAAATGAAGAAGCACAGTAAATACCAGCAAAAATTTCAGCAGTAGAAATCAAACAATATAATTTATAAATATCTTCATTCAAAACCTTCATAAGATAGTTGCAAAAGTAACAAAGAGAAGGTTCTAATGAAAATGAGTGAGACTCAGTGTGGCTCTGAACCCTACCTGCAACCTTCAGAAGCAGGATGGGTGAGTCAATATTACCTCTGGCACTTGGAAAGAAACACACTATCCTATGTTATCCTAGGAAAGAGTATCCTAGACTTCCCACCTTCTAACTCAGATGAAAGATTGGACTGAGACCGAAGAAAGTGAAAAATGCATATTATAATACACAGTAGGTCAACCATTAAAGAGAAGTATAATTGATACAAAAAAGAAGACAAAATAATATCAAATAATAATATAATATAATTAATATAATATATAATTAATTATAATATAATATCAAATGCTCAATTAAAACCAGAGAAGGCAGAAAAGAGGAGAAAATAGTAAACACACATGAAATGGATGGAAAAACTTTTACAAACAGTTAATATGAATCCAATGAAACTAACAATCACCTTAAACATGAGTATAATCATATTTAAATAATATAAATATGAGATTCTAAATACCAGTTAAAACACAGATGTTGTCTAGGGGGATTAAAAAGAAAATCCAACAATATGTTGTCTAAAAGAAACCCACTTTACATATAAAGTCGCAGGTTGACAATAAGGGGGTAGTGAAAGATAAACCATGCTAACATAATCTAAAGAAACCTGTAGTAACTACATTAATCTCAGGCAAAGAAGTTTTCCAAACAAGGAATATTGTGAGAGATAAAGAGAAGCACTACAAAATAATACAGAGTCGGTGTGCTCGGGCAAGATGGCGGCTTAGGAGGACGCTGGGCTCACCGCATGTCCTGCTGATCACTTAGATTCCATCTACACCTGCCTAAATAACCCAGAAAACCGCCAGAGGATTAGCAGAACAGAGTCGCCGGAGCCAAACGCAGACGAGAGGCCCACGGAAGAGGGTAGGAAGGGCGGCGAGGTGGTGCGCGCTCCACGGACTGGCGGGAGGGAGCCGGGGCGGAGGGGCGGCTCGCCGGCCAAGCAGAGCCCCCGAGTCTGGCTGGCAAAAGCGGAGGGGCCTGACGGACTGTGTTCCCACAACAAGCGCGACTTAGCGTCTGGGAGGTCATAAGTTAACAGCTCTGCTCGGAAAGTGGGAAGGCTGGAGGACAAAGGGAGGGAGAGCTGCTGAGCCCCCTGACAACAGAGCTCAGTTTGGTGGGGAACAAAGGTGCTCGCCAGCGCCATCTCCCCCGCCCATCCCCCAGCCAAAATCCCAAAGAGAACCGGTTCCTGCCAGGGAACTTGCTCGCTCCGCGCAAACACCCAACTCTGCGCTTCTGCGGAGCCAAACCTCCGGCAGCGGATCTGACTCCCTCCCGCTGCCACAGGGCCCCTCCTGAAGTGGACCACCTAAGGAGAAGCGATCTAAGCCTGCCCCTCCTGCCCCCGAGCACCTTGCCTACCCACCCCAGCTAATACGCCAGATCCCCAGCATCACAAGCCTGGCAGGGTGCAAGTAGCCCAGACGAGCCACACCACCCCACAGTGAATCCCGCCCCTAGGAGAGGGGAAGAGAAGGCACACACCAGTCTGACTGTGGCCCCAGTGGTGGGCTGGGGGCAGACATCAGGTCTGACTGCGGCCCCGCCCACCAACTCCAGTTATACACCACAGCACAGGGGAAGTGCCCTGCAGGTCCTCACCACGCCAGGGACTATCCAAAATGACCAAGCGGAAGAATTCCCCTCAGAAGAATCTCCAGGAAATAACAACAGCTAATGAACTGATCAAAAAGGATTTAAATAATATAACAGAAAGTGAATTTAGAATAATAGTCATAAAATTAATCGCTGGGCTTGAAAACAGTATATAGGACAGCAGAGAATCTCTTGCTACAGAGATCAAGGGACTAAGGAACAGTCACGAGGAGCTGAAAAACGCTTTAAACGAAATGCATAACAAAATGGAAACCACCACAGCTCGGCTTGAAGAGGCAGAGGAGAGAATAGGTGAACTAGAAGATAAAGTTATGGAAAAAGAGGAAGCTGAGAAAAAGAGAGATAAAAAAATCCAGGAGTATGAGGGGAAAATTAGAGAATTAAGTGATACACTAAAAAGAAATAATATACGCATAATTGGTATCCCAGAGGAGGAAGAGAGAGGGAAAGGTGCTGAAGGGGTACTTGAAGAAATCATAGCTGAGAACTTCCCTGAACTGGGGAAGGAAAAAGGCATTGAAATCCAAGAGGCACAGAGAACTCCCTTCAGACGTAACTTGAATCGATCTTCTGCACGACATAGCATAGTGAAACTGGCAAAATACAAGGATAAAGAGAAAATTCTGAAAGCAGCAAGGGGTAAACGTGCCCTCACATATAAAGGGAGACCTATAAGACTTCTGACTGATCTCTCTTTTGAAACTTGGCAGGCCAGAAAGAATTGGCACGAGATTTTCAGGGTGCTAGACAGAAAAAATATGCAGCCAAGAATCCTTTATCCAGCAAGTCTGTCATTTAGAAGAGAAGGATACATACAGGTCTTCCCACACAAACAAAAACTGAAGGAATTTGTCACCACTAAACCAGCCCTACAAGAGATCCTAAGGGGGACCGTGTGAGACAAAGTCCCAGAGACATCACTACAAGCATAAAACATACAGACATCACAATGACTCTAAACCCGTATCTTTCTATAATAACACTGAATGTAAATGGATTAAATGCACCAACCAAAAGACATAGGGTATCAGAATGGATAAAAAAACAAGACCCATCTATTTGCTGTCTACAAGAGACTCATTTTAGACCTGAGGACACCTTTAGATTGAGAGTGAGGGGATGGAGAACTATTTATCATGCGACTGGAAGCCAAAAGAAAGCTGGAGTAGCCATACTTATATCAGACAAACTAGACTTTAAATTCAAGGCTGTAACAAGAGATGAAGAAGGACATTATATAATAGTTACAGGGTCTATCCATCAGGAAGAGCTAACAATTATAAATGTCTATATGCCGAATACCGGAGCCCCCAAATATATAAAACAATTACTCATAAACATAAGCAACCTTATTGAGAAGAATGTGGTAATTGCAGGGGACTTTAACACCCCACTTACAGAAATGGATAGATCATCTAGACACACGGTCAATAAAGAAACAAGGGCCCTGAATGAGACATTGGATCAGATGGACTTGACAGATATATTTAGAACTCTGCATCCCAAAGCAACAGAATATACTTTCTTCTCGAGTGCACATGGAACATTCCCCAAGATAGATCATATACTGGGTCACAAAACAGCCCTTCATAAGTTTACAAGAATTGAAATTATACCATGCTTACTTTCAGACCACAATGCTATGAAGCTTGAAATCAACCACAGAAAAAGTCTGGAAAACCTCCAAAAGCATGGAGGTTAAAGAACACCCTACTAACGAATGAGTGGGTCAACCACGCAATTAGAGAAGAAATTTAAAAATATATGGAAACAAACGAAAATGAAAATACAACAATCCAAACGCTTTGGGACGCAGCAAAGGCAGTCCTGAGAGGAAAATACATTGCAATCCAGGCCTATCTCAAGAAACAAGAAAAATCCCAAATACAAAATCTAACAGCACACCTAAAGGAACTAGAAGCAGAACAGCAAAGGCAGCCTAAGCCCAGCAGAAGAAGAGAAATAATAAAGATCAGGGCAGAAATAAACAATATAGAAACTAAAAAAACTGTAGAGCAGATCAACGAAACCAAGAGTTGGTTTTTTGAAAAAATAAACAAAATTGACAAACCTCTAGCCAGGCTTCTCAAAAAGAAAAGGGAGATGACCCAAATAGATAAAATCATGAATGAAAATGGAATGATTACAACCAATCCCTCAGAGATACAAACAATTATCAGGGAATACTATGAAAAATTATATGCCAACAAACTGGACAACCTGGAAGAAATGGACAAATTCCTGAACACCCACACTCTTCCAAAACTCAATCAGGAGGAAATAGAAAGCTTGAACAGACCCATAACCAGCGAAGACATTGAATCGGTTATCAAAAATCTCCCAACAAATAAGAGTCCAGGACCAGATGGCTTCCCAGGGGAGTTCTACCAGACGTTTAAAGCAGAGATAATACCTATCCTTCTCAAGCTATTCCAAGAAATAGAAAGGGAAGGAAAACTTCCAGACTCATTCTATGAAGCCAGTATCACTTTGATTCCTAAACCAGACAGAGACCCAGTAAAAAAAGAGAACTACAGGCCAATATCCCTGATGAATATGGATGCAAAAATTCTCAATAAGGTACTAGCAAATCGAATTCAATGGCATATAAAAAGAATTATTCACCATGATCAAGTGGGATTCATTCCTGGGATGCAGGGCTGGTTCAACATTCGCAAATCAATCAACGTGATACATCACATTAACAAAAAAAAAGAGAAGAACCATATGATCCTGTCAATCGATGCAGAAAAGGCCTTCGACAAAATCCAGCACCCTTTCTTAATAAAAACCCTTGAGAAAGTCGGGATAGAAGGAACATACTTAAAGATCATAAAAGCCATTTATGAAAAGCCCACAGCTAACATCATCCTCAACGGGGAAAAACTGAGAGCTTTTTCCCTGAGATCAGGAACACGACAGGGATGCCCACTCTCACCGCTGCTGTTTAACATAGTGCTGGAAGTTCTAGCATCAGCAATCAGACAACAAAAGGAAATCAAAGGCATCAAAACTGGCAAAGAGGAAGTCAAGCTTTCGCTTTTTGCAGATGACATGATATTATACATGGAAAATCCGATAGACTCCACCAAAAGTCTGCTAGAACTGATACAGGAATTCAGCAAAGTTGCAGGATACAAAATCAATGTACAGAAATCAGTTGCATTCTTATACACTAACAATGAAGCAACAGAAAGACAAATAAAGAAACTGATCCCATTCACAATTGCACCAAGAAGCATAAAATACCTAGGAATAAATCTAACCAAAGATGTAAAGGATCTGTATGCTGAAAACTATAGAAAGCTTATGAAGGAAATTGAAGAAGATTTAAAGAAATGGAAAGACATTCCCTGCTCATGGATTGGAAAAACAAATATTGTCAAAATGTCAATACTACCCAAAGCTATCTACACATTAAATGCAATCCCAACCAAAATTGCACCAGCATTCTTCTCGAAACTAGAACAAGCAATCCTAAAATTCATATGGAACCACAAAAGGCCCTGAATAGCCAAAGGAATTTTGAAGAAGAAGACCAAAGCAGGAGGCATATCACAATCCCAGACTTTAGCCTCTACTACAAAGCTGTCATCATCAAGACAGCATGGTATTGGCACCAAAACAGACACATAGACCAATGTAATAGAATAGAAACCCCAGAACTAGACCCACAAACGTATGGCCAACTCATCTTTGACAAAGCAGGAAAGAACATCCAATGGAAAAAAGACAGCCTCTTTAACAAATGGTGCTGGGAGAACTGGACAGCAACATGCAGAAGGTTGGAACTAGACCACTTTCTCACACCATTCACAAAAAGAAACTCAAAATGGATAAAGGACCTAAATGTGAGACAGGAAACCATCAAAACCTTAGAGGAGAAAGCAGGAAAAGACCTCTCTGACCTCAGCCGTAGCAATCTCTTACTCGACACATCCCCAAAGGCAAGGGAATTAAAAGCAAAAGTGAATTACTGGGACCTTATGAAGATAAAAAGCTTCTGCACAGCCAAGGAAACAACCAACAAAACTAAAAGGCAACCAACGGAATGGGAAAAGATATTCGCAAATGACATATCGGACAAAGGGCTAGTATCCAAAATCTATAAAGAGCTCACCAAACTCCACACCTGAAAAACAAATAACCCAGTGAAGAAATGGGCAGAAAACATGAATAGACACTTCTCTAAAGAAGACATCCGGATGGCCAACAGGCACATGAAAAGATGTTCAGCGTCGCTCCTTATCAGGGAAATACAAATCAAAACCACACTCAGGTATCACCTCACGCCAGTCAGAGTGGCCAAAATGAACAAATCAGGAGACTATAGATGCTGGAGAGGATGTGGAGAAACGGGAACCCTCTTGCACTGTTGGTGGGAATGCAAATGGGTGCAGCCGCTCTGGAAAGCAGTGTGGAGGTTCCTCAGAAAATTAAAAATAGACCTACCCTATGACCCAGCAGTAGCACTGCTAGGAATTTATCCAAGGGATACAGGAGTACTGATGCATAGGGCCACTTGTACCCCAATGTTCATAGCAGCACTCTCAACAATAGCCAAATTATGGAAAGAGCCTAAATGTCCATCAACTGATGAATGGATAAAGAAATTGTGGTTTATATACACAATGGAATATTACGTGGCAATGAGAAAAAAATGAAATATGGCCTTTTGTACCAACGTGGATGGAACTGGAGAGTGTGATGCTAAGTGAAATAAGCCATACAGAGAAAGACAGATACCATATGGTTTCACTCTTATGTGGATCCTGAGAAACTTAACAGGAACCCATGGGGGAGGGGAAGGAAAAAAAAAAAAAGAGGTTAGAATGGGAGAGAGCCAAAGCATAAGAGACTGTTAAAAACTGAGAACAAACTGAGGGTTGATGGGGGGTGGGAGGGAGGAGAGGGTGGGTGATGGGTATTGAGGAGGGCACCTTTTGGGATGAGCACTGGGTGTTGTATGGAAACCAATTTGTCAATAAATTTCATTAAAAAATAAAAAAATAAAAAAAAGAAATTAAAAAAAAGAAAATAAATTAAAAAAAATAAAAAAAATAAACAAAAACAAAATAATACAGAGTCAATCCTATAAAAAGAAATATAATCCTAAATATTTCTAACATAACCTGACTACAAAAATGTCAAAAACGCATGATACAAAAACTGATAAAACACACAGAAGAATTAGAAGAATCTACTATTAAAGTTGAAATTCAACAACCCTCTGTCACTAATTAGTAGATGAACCAGAAAAAGAATCAGTAAGAATATAGATGACCCAAATAACAGTATCAATCAACTTGATTTAATTGACATTATAGAATGCTCCATCCAACAGCACAATTGAACATTCATCAAGATAACCAATATACTCTACTATAAAACACATCCTAACAAATTCAAAAGAATATATATCATATAAGTACATCCTCAGATGACAATAGAATTAAACTAGAAATCCATAACAGAATAATAGTTGAAAAATTTTTAAATACCTTGTTTTAAAAAAACACATTTCTTAACAGCATATGAGTCAAAGAAGTGTCAAGAGAAAATAAAATTGAAAAAATGAAAATGAAAACACATGATCAGGGTGCCTGGGTGACTCAGTTGGTTAAGCATCCAACTCTTGATTTCAGCTCAGGTCATAATCTCACAGCTGTGAGGTCAAACCCTGTATTAGGCTCCACACTGAGCATAGAGCCTGCCCCCTCTGCCCCTCCCCACTCACTCTCTCTCTCTCTCTCTCGCTCTCTCCCAAAATAAACATTAAAAAAAAAAGAAAGAGGGGCACCTGGATGGCTCAGTCGGTTAAGCGGCTGACTTGGCTCAGGTCATGATCTCGTGGTCCGTGAGTTCGAGCCCCGCGTCAGGCTCTGTGCTGACCGCTCAGAGCCTGGAGACTGTTTCAGATTCTGTGTCTCCCTCTCTCTGACCCTCCCCCATTCATGCTCTGTCTCTCTCTGTATCAAAAATAAATAAACGTTAAAAAAAAAAGAAAGAAATACAAGTGATCAAAATCTGTGGGATTTAGTAAAAATAGTGCTTAGAGGGAAATTTACATTATTAAATGCACATATTACAAGAGAAGATGTATTTAAAACCAATAACTTCATTTCCCCTCTTGAAAACTATACCAAGTAGAGAAAATTAAGCCTAAAGCACACACAAACAAACAGAAGACTATGAATGAGAGGAGAAATCAATTAAATTGTTGGTAGGATGAAAAATGACCACCAGAAATTCAGGCCCTAATTATTGGAACCTATAAATGTTATCTCATATTGCAAATAGGACTGTGCACATGTCACCAATTTAAGGATACCCAATGGGGAATTTGTCCTAGATTATCTTGTCTGCCCTAAATGTAATCACAAGTGTCCTAGAAGAGGAAGCAAAGGGAGATTTGAGATACGAAGCTGAAAGCAAGAAGTTGGAATGAAGCAATGAAGGGGTCACAATGTGGAGGACTGCAGGCTGCTTCAGATTCAAGAAAAGTTCAGAAAACCCATTCTCTCCTAGAGTGTTCAGAATGAACCAGCCTGGCTGACACTTTGACTTTAGCTCAGTGACAGTGACCTCCAAAACTGTTGTTTTAACCCATCAAATGTGTGGTAATTTGTTACTGCAGCCATGGGAAACTAATACAAATTTAAAACAGAGAGGGGCACCTGGGTGGCGCAGTCGGTTAAGCGTCCGACTTCAGCCAGGTCATGATCTCGCAGTCCGTGAGTTCGAGCCCCGCGTCAGGCTCTGAGCTGATGGCCCAGAGCCTGGAGCCTGTTTCCGATTCTGTGTCTCCCTCTCTCTCTGCCCCTCCCCCGTTCATGCTCTGTCTCTCTCTGTCCCCAAAATAAATAAACGTTGAAAAAAAAATTAAAAAAAAAATAAAACAGAAATAACAGAGAAAAAAAAGGAAACAATAAGTGGCCTATATGGGGGTGCCTGGTTGGATCAGTCAGTGGAGCATACAACTCTTGATCTTGGGGTTGTGAGATCAAGCCCCATGCCCCATTTTGGGCCTAGAGCTTACAGGGTAAAAAAAGAGGGAAGGAAAGGGAGAAAGAAAGAAAGAAAGAAAGAAAGAGAAAGAAAGAGGAAAACACACACAAAAAAAACCTCTATAAAATTGATAAACATCCAGCCAGACTAACTAGGAAAAAAAGAGGAGAGAGGACAGACATATTATCAATAAAAAAATAAAAGTAGGGCCATAATACTGATAAATAGGGATAATAAGTAACATAATAGACAACTATAGGCAAAAGTTTTTATAACATAGATAAAATGGATGAATGTTGCAAAGGACACAGGCTACCAAAACTCACAAAATGAGAAATAGATAATCTGATAACACTCTACCTATTAAAAAATTGATCTATAATTAAAATCACTACAAAATATAAAGCACTAGGTACAAGCAGATTCACTAGGGAATTCTACCAAATATTTAAGAAAGAAATGATACCAAATCTCTACAATCTTCCAGAAAATAATTTTCTTAAGAGAACACATCCCAACTCATTTTATGAGACCAGTATTACCCTAGTAGCAAAAACAGATAAAAAATTACAGGAAAACTATGCCACTCTCTCTCATGAGCATAGACACAAAAATCTTTACACTAGCAAATCAAATACAATAATAAAATATCTATTACAGAAGAATTCAAGGCTGACTCAATCATCAAAGATCAATCAATGCACTAGACATAAACACACTGAATTTGTGTGTGTGGTCTTATTAGTGGATTCATAAAAAAGCACTTGAAAAAAATCAACACACATTAATGAAAAAAAATACTAGGAATGGAAGTGATCTTCCTTAACCTAAAGAGAATATATTAAAATCCTACTGCTAAAATCATATGTAATGGTGAGTTATAGAATGAATCTCCAAGATTCAGACAAGGCTAGGACATCCTCTCTTGCTCCTGCTCTATAAAATCATATTGGATGTCTTAGGTGATGAAATAAGACAAAGAAAATAAAAGGAGAAATAAAACTATACTGTTTGCCCAATAAATATAGTTTATGTAGAAAACCCAAAAGAATCTACAACAAGAAACTTCTGGTACTAATAAATAAGTAGAACATGGTTGCAAAATGCAAAATGAATACATCAAAGTTAGTTAATATCCTATATAGCAGCAGATATATGGAATTTGAATGTTTTAAATATACCATTTACAATAGCACAAACATATGTAAATACAGAGATCTAAATTTAGCAATATACATATAGGATCTACATGAAGAAAACTACAAAACACTGATTTAATAAATCATAGATGATCAAAATAAATATATCTGTCATGTTCACAAATTAGAAGATTCAGTACTTTTAGAATGTCAATTATTCCCACTTCATCTACTAAATCAATGAAGTTCCAATAAAAAACCCAGAAAGATATTTCGTATCTATACACAAATTGGTTCAAAATTGTATACGGAAAGGCAAGGAACTAGCAGAGCCAATAGAAAACTAAAGAAGAATCAAGTTGGAGTATTGACTGACACTATCTAATGTCAAGACTTCCTATAAAACTTACTCTAGCTTATAAATCTATAGTAATTAAAACACTGTAGTAATTATGAAATCCAAATAAACCTATACCATAGCCAAACTGTAAAACAGCAGTCATAGAAAAGAATCTTACATACAGGAAAAGAGAGAGAGAGAGAGAGAGAGAGACAGACAGACAGACAGACACTACTTCAAAAGAACTCCATTGACATTGGCAGCCATCTAAACATTAACAGCGAAGCCAGAGCAATTTCCTCAAGGCCATGTGAGAAAATGTCAAACTAGAATGCTAAGTAAATTATTTTATGAGAATGATTGCAAAATAAAACATTTGAGGTAAATAAACATTTGAGGTAAAACAGAGATAGATTACTATCAAGAAACTGTCACTAATGAAACCTCCTAAGAATGTACTTTATAAATAAAGTTTTGAGGGGTGCCTAGGTAGCTTAGTCGGTTAAGTGTCTGACTTCAGCTCAGGCCATGATCTCATGGTTTGTAAGTTCAAGCCCCACATCTGGCTCTGTGCTGACAGCTCAGAGCCTACAGCCTGCTTGCTTCAGATTTTGTGTCTCCCTCTCTCTCTGCCTCTACCCTGCTTGTGCTCTCTCTCTCTTTCTTTCTCTCTCTCTCTCTCTCTCAAAAATAAGTAAACATTAAAAACGTAAAGTTTTGAGAAGCAAAAAAGACAAGTAAATGAAAAAAAACTGTGGACATGAAATTAAAGATAAGCAAATCTTTACTATATATTGATAATATTTAATTTATAAAACAAAAAACTGATACAGCTAAAGGGTTGAATAGCAATAATAAAGGTGAACAGAATTTTATCATTGTGTATTCCAAATTAATGCAACAATATTACTTAATTTTAAATGTTTACTTATGCATGTTGAAAGTTAATGGAAAAGTATAGAAATAAAATGTATACCTTTAAAACAATTAAAAGGGAAAAAATGGAATTCAGTCAATAATAACAATAAATAACTAAGTTACAAAAAGACAGAAAATTATAATCTCCAAATCATATGATATAAATAAAAATAAGTCAATAATCCAAATAAATGTAAATATTATAATCTTTTCACCTGAAAACATAGATTTTCATTTAAAAAATCCTGACCAAAAAATAGCAGGTATAGTTCCATTAAAATCACCCTATTATCACTTCTGTTCAATATAGTATCAGAGGTTCTAGCCAGCACAAGTTGACAAATTAAAAACAAACAAGCAAAAAAAAGGTAAAAATTAGGGTGGAAAAACAAATTTGTTACTTTTTTCAAATAGTAACATTATCTACTTGGAAAACTTCAAATAACCTATAAAAATTATTGGAATCAATAGATATGACCAGTCTTCTTACCTGTAAGATCAAAAATGAAATTTATTCTATGTTTATATATACCAGTGATAGATAATGAAATTTCTAGAATTTAAAATAGTATTATATATCATCATTTAAATAGCAACAAAGAAATAACTACCTCCATAGTAATAAACACACCAAAGAAGAAAATTATAAAACTTTTAATTCAAAGATACTAAGAAAGTATACAAAATAATTATATTTTTAAAGATATTGTACCAATTTATAAAGATGTCAGTACTTCCCAATCTATATGAAGACTCATTGTAGTGCCAACACACAGTGCAACAAAATTTTCATTGACTTCACATGTTCAACTAAAATGTACATGGAATTCAAAAGGCAAAAGAATATTCCTTTTTGAGAAAACAAAAGTACATTTGGTGAATATATATTTGACCCAGAAGAAATAAGGATCTTACCAAAGGAAGAAGACATTAAGATATTAAGTGGTATGATACTAACATGGTCATGGAGAAATAAATAAATGGCATAGAACAGGAAGCTAAGAAGAATACCCACCCACATGAAAATATTGATGTATGACAGAAATGTCATTACAGGCCTTTGGAGAAAAGATGGATTATTTACTAAGTAGTGATAGAAAAAAATGAGTATTGATATAAAAAAGCTAAAAACCTATGAGATGTCATTTACAAAATTTTGTCAATATGTAAATTCATCGATTAGAAAGGAAAAAATTTTTAAAGAGAATATAGATTTGCTGCTCAATTTTGGGAATAGAAGGATATCTTAAGATACGTAAAGCAGACGCAAAGATTGAACATTTTGACACTATAAAATTACGAACCCCTCTCAATTAATAGATACCTCAAAAAAAATGAAAATAAAAGCCACTAGCTGGAAAAAAATGTTTGAGACAATTGTAATATAAAATAAATACTGGTAAAGTCTCTACTTCGAATAATAGCAATTTCCCAAATATCATCTCCAGAGCACTGAATATCCTCTAGCCTAGAAAAGGAATGTTACTTTACATTTTACTAACATAAGAACTACAGGAATTGATTCTACCCAAATCCAGCAGGGACAGAGCAAGATGCAAATACTCAGGGAGTCTAAAGCAATCTAATATCGTAGGCCAAATATTAGTAGCATATTGATTGCAATTTCTATCCAGTGCAAAAATCTGCATTTTGTTAGTGTGCTGCATATGGATTGTATATTCTACTTTATGGATGGGATTGGAAAGCATTTCCTCCTGAGTACCACAGAAAGTTAGCTGTGTATAGAATTTGATATCTTTAGATTGCATAGCAACACATTTCCCAAGCACTTCCTGATGTGAAATTTAACTTGAAAGTTAGATTTGTATGCTCCAGCTCATGAAGTTGACACTGTTCTGACTACCACCACGGGCAAGTTATTCTCTGCATGGTATGGAATTTTGGAATTTAATTAGAGATGCTACATGATTTCAGTTACTTGTGAATTGTTGAAATGGAGATTTGATAATCCTCAGGAAAATGTTGTTCTGACAGAGAAAAAGAACAGATATGTAGTTAATTTGCATTTTAGTGTTTGATGTAAGGGTGACCGCTTTGGAGAAAACTGCAAAATTGTCTATTGCTTATCACTTACTCATAGGTTCTGTGTCTGATGTGACATTCCTCCAGTGACTATACAATTGATCAGGAAGTTACAGAAGCAGGAATTTTGATGTTAATGGTAATTAAGACTAAAGGCAATGCCAGTAGCTCTGAGGGACAGGAAACTGAACTTATTTTTACATAAAAAAGGCACCGGTACAAATTGTGGCATGCATAACACTATATTGTACGTGATTTTGTGTATCTATAACCACCACTGTACCATCTGCCCCAGAAAACAAGGGCTTTATCAAACCTAACGCCTTGCATTTTACATGGAAGGCACTCAGTAAATATTTGCTGAATGAAGAACTGAATGGCTAGATGACGAGATCTTTTTCTCCTTAATTAACAGATTTTACAGGAACAAATAAAGATTAACCAGATTAAATACAAAGACGATTTTTCCAGGGTCCTGTGGTAGATATGCTATATTCTAGCAAATGTGCATTCTTAGAGAACCACCAAAGCATACTGCCAACAGTGCTGTGGGAGAGGGGGTAAGGCATTTAGGATTAGAGTCAATTTTAAAATGATGCAATTTTAAAATGTTGTAAGCACAAATGCTATGAAAAAAGTAAGTTATTATCAATGATGTTTTTTTCAGTCGTCTCTATACATTGTGGTTTAAATGAAGCCAGGTAAGTGCAAGTTAATTATATAAATTTTACAAAGTGCTCTTTAAATATTGGTGTTTTCATTTATAAAGCACATTATAAAGTGTGTTCATATAAAGCGGAGCCTCATAAATTTGATATTTCCCAAGGACAAATGGTATAATTATATTATTGACCAAAAAAACAGTGTATATTTTAAAACGACTCAATAAAGGGTTACTTAGTGCAAACTTCTGCAATAAATGTAATAGTAAAAATAGACTCTAGATCTTAAACAGAACAAGTAATATATTTTACACATGCACCTCCTAAAATAATAGATGTATAAGTATATACTCAGCACATGAAACAATTGTTTTCATTTGTCTGTTAAACATTTAACCTAAAAGAACATTAAATACTTAAAAAATAATTGTTGTGATTTAAAATTAAAATTTCATGATGTTTACCAGAATGTTCTAGGTTACTATAAAGTGATGTCAGAACAAATTTGTTTTGAATTATTTTCTAAGAAATCAGAAGCATTCACAATATTTCCACAAATTTCCTGGTCACCCCCAAAACAGTATAATGCTTGGTGTGTATTTTTTATTGTTGTTATTTGTAGTAGTGATAATGATGATACGATTTCAAATTGTCTAAAGAATAATCAAATCTTTCTTTCCTTAATCTTTCCTACAAATCTATTTTATTCTAAACAGTCTTAAAGCAACATATGATAGATATCAGAACTTCAGTCTTCACTGAAAAAACATGCAAGGAAAACTGTTATAAATTTATCTGAAACTCTTAAGAAGATTCTAAACTTCTTTAAATGATATGTTAAAATAAGCATAAATATTCAAACAACATATGCTGATTTTCATTGTGTCTTCACTCAGCTAATGGATTAAGGCACCTAGAGGATGGGCATTAATTAGGTAATGCTCAGTAAGTAGAGAAGGGAAATAAACTTCCTACTTTGTTAAGGTAAGATTTATATCCTTGACTTCAGGAAAAGTGGATGAATTGAATAAAAGAGCTGACATTTGTAAAGTCTTGAGTATATGTCAGGCACTAATTTATGTGATTTACATTAACATCACAACAACTGAGTGAGGCTAATACCATTATGCAGTCCATTTCACAGATGAGGAAACTGATGTACAGAGAAATTAAGCAACTTGAACTGACATTCAGACCTAAACAATCTACTCTGGAGACCAGGCTTTTAACAATTAGGCAAACTGCCTTGCGATGGATTAGATCTATTTGAACTGAAACAATTTTGGGGGTCAGCAGCTACTGGCGCTATACTGTGAAGAAAGGAAAGACATGTAACACAAAGCTTCTGCCCTGTAGCAACTTTCAATCTCATAGATATTCATAAATATTGAACACTTAGAAATGTATGTGCAGATTTTTGGCATGCCAAATTATCTTTTTATCTGATGTGCCAATCTACATATTTCCAACTCCCTTCTCTGAATTCCTTGGTATGAAGTGGCCTGGATTATGTATTTTGGCACCTAATCATCTACTTGTTCCTGTTGTGGGCAGGGTCACTCAGTTGGACAATTCATTGAATGCCTATATTGTATATGGAATTATAGTGACATTATTTTTGTCCTTTTTCAACCAGATGTCTTCAACCCCGGGTCCTAGGTTATATAAAGACTACAAGAGGCCACCATGCACGGTTTCAATGGAATTGATTTCTAAATTCTCATATTCTTATATGTCCTTCTTAAAATTTATCTGAGAACAAATCTAAATTCATATAGTATGTTCCTACTTCATACAGTTACAGGCACATTCCTTTCTCACCCCTAATTTTAATATGGTAGATTAACCAAAGCTTTAAAAAAAACTAGGATGCTAAACAAAGGGATACATTTAAATATTGGTTACAGGAAATTTTCCTTTAATCATTATTCAAAGCTGTCTTAAACCTTAAAAATCTTTCTTTTTATACACTGACACACACATAGGCATACAATATCAATACAAATGCACATACATAGAGTTTTATATTTAAAATGGATATTCTGACCTATGACTAAAGACTACATTCAGAATAGCCAAAGCAAAAAAAAAAAAAAATAGCCAAAGCATAAGTTACTGATGCTCTTTTAAATTGTCAATATTTTATACTTTCTGCAGGAGTATTAAATTCTGCAAGTTTATTAGAAAAACATGTTGTTTTTTTCAGATGTTTTATTAAATTATGTAGTTTAAACTGACTTTATAAATATATGAAATATTTATTACTATGTTAATGAATTTTTAAGTTTTTTTCACATTTAAAAATGAAGCATAGATTATCTATCTCTTAATTGGAAGAAATATACTTATTTCACCTTATAATTAAAAAAAAAATTAGATGTACACTTAAAATATGGAGGCAAGTATAAGTTATTCTTTCACTGTTTCAAATTATTGTTTCCCAAACTATTTCATAAATAAGTAGTAAAACAAATATGAAGAGAAAAAATTGAAGAGAGCCTAGAGAAAGCTACTACTATTTAAGCTCTCAAAGAACAGAGTTCCTGTGAATCTACAGTAAAATTTTATAAGTGAATTTCCACTGTTTAAGCTGAGCATGTATATTAAAAGACATGAAATACTAGAAGTTTAAAAAACATACTCTAATACTCCACTGTAAACATTCTGTAGTAATCAGTCTTGCTGGGAATTAAATAATAACTCTTAGTATGGCAATGGTTGATACAAATCTTTCTCTGTAGCATTGATGGAATATTTTTGCTACCACAATGTCCCATAACATTCACTAAAGCTCTGTGTTGTACATCCATAAGCATTTGTTTACTCATGAGTCTGTTGATTAGCAACAGACTAATCAACTGGGAAAACTAGAAGACTCACCTCCACTCTATGGGTCTCTCATCTTCCAGTAGCAACCAGGGCATCCCTCATAGCAATAGGAGAAATATAAGAGAGCAAGCAGAGGGGCAACTGAGTGGCTCACTTGGCTAAGTGTCCAACTTTAGCTCAAGTCATGATCTCATGGTTCGTGGGTTCAAGCCTTGCATTGGGCTCTGTGCTGAGAGCTCAGAGACTGGAACCTGCTTTGGATTCTGTATCTTCCTCTCTCTTTGCCCCTCCCTGCTCTCTCTCTCTTGTTCTCTCTCTCGCTCTCTCTCAAAAATAAATATTGAAAAAAATTTTTTTAAAAAATAAGAAAGCAAGTAGAGACACTCAAGGCTTCCTGAGGCCTTGACTTAGAATTGGTAGAAAAATACTTCTAGCTCATTTCATTGACCAAAGCTAGCCAAATGACCAACCCCCATATAGAACACTATAAGGTTATACACCAAAGGTCATGGTTACAACGAGAAGTAAAAAAAAAAAAAAAAATTGTAATCAGAGCAATTTTTGCCATCAAGCTCAGATATATACATACTGGATTACATTGTTTTTCCTTATTATTTTTTCAGAACAGTGAAATCTGTTTGCCTAGATGTTAGCTTGGAGACATTTTTAACAGTTTTGAGGTAAAGTAACCATTTTCTGCAAAGTCTCGTGTACGGGGGAAAAAAAACCACACACTTTATATAGAATCAGAATTTCCAAGCCATATATTTCAACGTACAGGAGAACTAAAACATGTAGTATTATGTTTATAAAAGAGGTAAAGGAAAGACTTCACAGTGTAGGTAGGGCAAAGGGTCAATTTGATTATTCTCCCTGCTTTTTATATTTGCTGTATTTAGTACCTTCCTCTTATATATGGTACTTTTTTCTCTACTTGTCTATTAATATAATGATCATGTATTATAGCTGTAATAGATAGAAAAATCATGGGTCAATAATCAGAAGATAAAAATAAATCAGTTTAATACTGAACCAGAGTCTTCATTTCTCTTTGTGAATTTCTTTGTTTTATTTTGTTTCTTTTTTAATTTTTTAAACGTTTATTTATTTTTGAGAGACAGAGAGAGATAGAGCATGAGCAGGGGAGGGGCAGAGAGAGAGGGAGACACAGAATCCGAAGCAGGCTCCAGGCTCTGAGCTGTCAGCACAGAGCCTGACGCAGGTCTTGAACCCACAAATTGCGAGATCATGACCTGAGCCAAAGTCGGACACAACCAACTGAGCCACCCAGGCGCCCTTCTCTTGGTAAATTTCTTAAAGTGAATGATCTTTCATTTTATCTTCTCTGTCTTCACATATATTAATTTGTAGAGCATATTAACAGTGTAAGAGACAACAAATTTTGTGACTAAAGGGTGGTGTTTAAAGAAAATTGTGTTTGTGAGGAAAACCCTAGATGAGGAAAGAGTTTTACATGTATTTGCAGATATCACACTATTTTCACTGTTTAGCAAAAAGAACAAAATATTAAATTATTACATTTTAATCTCTGGATAGGAAAAGCTTTATGTGATATCAGTTAAGAAATGTCAACAAGGGGGCACCTGGGTGGCTTGGTGGGTTAACATCTGATTTCAGCTTAGGTCATGATCTCATGTTTCACGAGTTCAAGCCCCATGTCAGGTTCCACACAGAAAACACAGAGCCTGCTTGGGATTCTCTCTCTCTCACTCTCTCTGTCTCTCTCTGCTCCATCCTCACCCTCTCTCTTGCTTTCTCTCAAAGTAAATAAAGTGAAAGAAAAAGAAAGAAAGAAAGAAAGAAAGAAAGAAAGAAAGAAAGAAAGGTCAACAAGGGAAATGGTGTATTCACATAGAGCATCAATTACTAAATCTAGTAAGTGGTTTAGAGTCAGGTAGAGATATGGCTTTTGTCTATGCAAATACTTAAGTCAGTCTTAAGAAAAATCACTGGCATTAATCTTAAAACTATATTGCACAGAATATGCTACTGAAAAATTAATAGAGTCTTGATGATAATAGTGACAACGTATTTTCCCTCCTGTAGAGCAATGACTGGTAAAAGCAACAAGCTCATGATAGTGAATCATGTTCCATTTCTCCCAGAATATACACTCTTTTCTAACCTTTACGTGTAGTTTTAAATTTCACTAATGTTACACCATTCTGTGAACACACATTTAGTGCCTTCTACATGAAAAGCACTGGACTAGACATTCGGGTTTAAAAAAAAAAGGAAGGGGGGGGATGGGCAGTGGCCTCCTCCTAAAGTTGCTCACAAAATATTAAGAGAAATAAGACATGTATGCAAATAGCTAGAAGATAAATGTCTAGTCTTTATAAAAAGAGAAATAGACAAAGTCTTGAACTTCAGAAGAGGGACGATAATACTACACCAAATCAAAGCTATTATTGGTTGCCTTAGAAAATAAGGAATGTAATTCAGTCACATAAGCAACAAGTATTTTGAAGTTTCCTCTCTGGCTCCAGTAACATGCTAGCAACTGTGATAGAAAACAAAATAAAACAAAAAGACAAGCACAGTGACTGGCCTCCATGATTTGTCTCTAGTCACCTAGAGAAAGACTTGATGCAGCACAGAATGCAAGTGCATTTAGGGCCAACAAAAAAGAGATCAGTGGAACCTGGCAGGAAATGCTTCAGGAAGAAATAAAACCCAAAGTGAGATGGAAAGACAAGGGTAGACAATGGCTGAGGTGAAGGCAAGGGCACGAACAGAGATGGAGAATCCATAACAAGCATCTGTGCTCCAGGAGAAGGGAGCAGATACATTCATTTTTATAAATGTCTTTTTGGAGGACATAACAATGAAATAAAAACTTATTATAATAAGGGAAAGAGCAGACAAAAAGAGAAATCGAATTTAAATAGTAAAATTTGATTCAAAATGCCATCAGGGGAACTTCTAGTTTCATAAATGAGTCAAGATTTGTTTGGCAGCTAACTGAAGGATGGATTGGAAGAGGCAGAGAGAGGCGAAACAGATGTCAGGAAAAATTCAAATCCTTTTGCCAATCTAGAACTATATTCCATTCTTCACTCCCCCTTGAGGAATGAAGGATTTATTTCCCCATCTGCTAGGAGTGCTGCCAGCAGACAACTTTAAGTTGTCAACCCCCTTTGAGGATTCCTTCAGCGAAAGAGAAGGACCTGCCAAACATCACACCCCCTTCCCCGGGAGGCCTGCATCCAGTCTACTTGCCTCAGATGGGGAGATCTCTAAAGGGTCACGCTATCCTCAGAAGTTTAGAAGCTTAACTTCTTCCTCAGCCCAACATCCTTCCCCTTCCCCTTCCCCTTCCCTTCCTTTCCCTCCCCCAGGGTCATCTCAGGGGCACTCCCCAACAGACCTCCATCTTAGAGTCAGCTTCACAGGGAACACAAGTTGTGAAATTCTCTTTTGCTTCTCTTTACAGAACTGTAACTGTTCTTTGAGGTACACAACGTTGCCAGAATGGATGTGATAACAGTGCCTTGGCAGCTATGTGCCCTTGTTGCTTGTCTCTGTTCTTGCCTTAAGGAGCTACTTTTACGCTGACATCTATACTAAGTACTTCCACAGGGCAGAGAAGCACTGTAAAAACAATGGTGACACCTACAAAAAATAGTTTCTTTCTCATTTTTGAAGAGTAATGAGTAACTATATCTTAAAATTTTTCCCTCAATCCATTTACCCTGGATCCATCTTTCCCTTTCAAGAGGACATTATTTCACATAAATTTAAAACATATTGTCGATTCCCTCCTCTCTTCAGTGTACCTCCCGACTATCACCATCACCTCACTTCACCTCCACTCTGGGTAATCCTGTGGGCTGAATTACTCACTTTATGACCTAACTGCACCTACACCATTTAAAACAGCTTAGGCCATAAGAATTATGAGAAGAAAGGACAGGTTTATTTGCTGGTAGGTTGGTCTTCTCTGTAAAAGGTCCAGAGGGCATACCTTTTCCTTTGGAGACTTTTAATGGGAGCAAGCTTTAACAAGTAGAACTAAACTAAATGAAAAAGCCCTATTCATCTACCCATGTTCCCTTTTTAAAAAACATGTATTTTATGTGTGCAGGAACCTGCTTTCAAATAATGTTTCAAATGTTGTAGCTTTCAAAATGTGATCGTGCTAAATCTTTAAAAGTCATTTTGACCATTAGAAAATACTATGTTTTTTTAAATTTTTTTAACATTTATTTATTTTTGAGACAGAGAGAGACAGAGCATGAACGGGGGAGGGTCAGAGAGAGAGGGAAACACAGAATCTGAAACAGGCCCCGGGCTCTGAGCTGTCAGCACAGAGCCTGACGCGGGGCTCGAACTCACAGACTGTGAGATCATGACCTGAGCTGAAGTTGGACGCTCAAACGACTGAGCCACCCAGGTGCCCCTATGGGTTTTAACTAAGATATTGGAGAGACCAAGGTGATACTTAAAATGAAAGATAAAGCAGGCATACCTGATACAACATGTTCTCCACATGTTCAGGGAGCAGAACCTTCTTTAATGGAGCTAAAAGAAAATAGCCATCATTCTTCTCCAAACTGTTTACTCATTGGCTCACTAGGGAAGAAAAGCCACATCTTTTGATTAAGTGCAAATTCACAAGCAAAGCTAAAAGGTCACAACTTCTATCATTTAATTCATTTGAAGGAGAATGCTCCAATTAAAGTAAGAATGGCTCACACTGTTTTCAGAGTCAAAAACCCTTGGCCTGAGGGCTGGTCTTCTGGAGATGCTGGCAGGGGTGAGTTTACTCTAGGGGCTTTGGGCCCAGGCTGGAAAATACCCAGCGGGAGGTGAGAGTGAGGTGAGGTTTTCTGAGGAATGAGGAAATGATGACTGCAGGGGTTATCTCCCAGGGAGCTTTGTTTCTCGGGGATAATGAAGGCAGATCCAAGGGCCTACACCTGCACAACCCCTGGGCACGCAGCTTCTACCGCAGCTGGGTGATCTAGGCCTGGGCTTGCTGCCCTCTCCCCGGGAGGTCAGCGGGCGTTTGTCCCAAGAGTCCAGCCTCAAGACCAGGGCTCCCACAACCTGAACCCGGCCCTGCCCCCTGGCCAAAATCAACAAGCAGAAACAGACGCCAGCCCTCCTTAACCGCCAGCCTCTTCCCGCCCTTGGGCCCACGGGGTCGCGGGGAAACCCCATCCCAAGAGTGGCAACCTCTAAGGCCTAGCAAATTGGGGAGAGCACCGTGCGTAGGAGGGAAGAAACCACCACCGGGGCTCCCCAGGGCCACCACGGGGCTGCAGAGGCCTGAGCCACTCTGGCTCTGGGCACAGGCAGACTAGAGGACAGTGGGCTGGGGTCGCAGACAGGGCCCGGAGTCTCGCCCAGCCTGGAGGGAGGGGAAATATTTCTTTCCAGCCCTCTTGTCCAGGTAGTTCCTGTGAAGTAGGAGAAGGAGAGGGAGATTTCCTCAGTTCTGAGCCCACCCAGCCCTCAAGCACACCTACCCCCTTACTCCTGGGTTACCTCTTCTGGCTCTTTTTTCCCTTTGGAGGGAATTGGGTCCTAACTAATGAGGAATGAGAGAGAGAGAGAGAGAGAGAGAGAGAGAAGAAAAGATTTTCTTTCCTGAAGGAAAGAAAGTGATATCATTTTGCTCAGATTAGATTGTGCACCTGAGCAGGTGTCTAGATGTTCCATCAAATCGTTATAAGTCCTAAAAACTGAATTTCTTGCATTTGGAGGGAAACTTCAATTTAAGTCTAATCTTACTTTCATCTACAGTAGTCCCCCATCCATGAGAAATGCTTCCAAAAGTCCCAGTAGATGCCTGTAACTGCATATAGTACTGAACCCTATACATACTATGTTTTTTATAGGTACCTACCTATGATAAAGTTGATTTATGAGCTATGCACAGTAAGAGATTAGCATAAAATAGGATAATTATAATAATATAGAAGTTATGTGAATGTGCCCTATCAAGCTCTGTCCTTCTTACAATATCTTATTGTACTGTACTCACCCGTCTTGTAATGGTGTGAATACAGAGGGGAGAATGAGATAGGCATTACAACTTAGCATTAGGCTACTAAAGACCTTCTCAGGATAAACAAGGATCTTCTGCTGTTAGCCTGTGGTTGACCCTGGGTAACTGACACCACAGAAACAGAAAACTGGGATAAAAGGGTATCACTGTATTATCTGTAGTCACTAGGGCTCTCTACCAGTTCAAAAATGCAAATGAAGTATATTTCACATAGATCTAGTACGCAGGAAGAAAAGGAAGAAGAAAAGAAAGAGACGGAAGAAGAAAGAGAAGGAAAAAGAAAAGGGAAAGAAAATAAAAGAAGGAAGGAAGGATGGAAAGAAAGGAGGAAGGAAGGAAGGGAGAAAGGAAGGGAGGGAAAGAGAAAGAAATTAGCCTGAGACCACCCATCAGATTAATTGTGGAGAGCAAAACTAACCAATTAAGTATTCATTTCCAGGGAAGCACACAGCTGAAGTCAAAAAGGGAGAAAAGGTTAGTCAACAGATTTTCCTTCTCAGATATTATAAATAGATTTAATTTTTTCTGAGTTTATGCCTGGAGACCTACGGAAGAAATGTTTTGCTATGTAGATTGTAAGCTACATGATACTGTTAATTTTGTTTCTAAATAAATCTAAATGTAAATGAGTCTCTTACTTATGCAGAAATTTAGCTAAATAATAATGTATTTGTTAAATCAAAAGTTGTATTATTCTAATTATCATCTCAAATGTTACAATACTGAGTCCCTCACACAATACTGAGACAAAACTGTCTTTAAAGAAAGCTTTAAAGATAAAAGCTAATCAGGAAAAAACACTTTAATGTTTTCTGGTAACCAATTAATGAAAACAGCCCTTCAACTGGGAAAAGAAATAGTTTTCTGGTAGGGTACCCTCTCTAAGGAGAGAGAGAGAGAGAGAGAGAGAGAGAGAGAGAGAGAGAGAAACCTCAAGGCAACCTAGCTATATGCATATGTGGCAACATCCCTCAGGACCTTGTAACAGGACACCACCTAATCCGACTGTATGTTTATGTGTTACCATATATGGGAGACAAAGAAATAGAAAATGTAAAAAAAAACTATGCCATATGGTGTTGAGGGCTTAGTTCATGGAGTACGAACCCAACTGAGCAGTGCCTGCATGAATAAAGTTGTTTCCTGGAAAGAAAAGCCTCCCTGTCAAGACTCTCTGTTCAAGAATCCTGCTACAGTTTAAGCTCTTACAGTCTAATACCTGGGTTGATATTAGCTAAAGAAGTTTAAACTCCAACAGCATGTGAATAGACTATAATTTGTATGAGAGATGGCTGGGTAGCTGAGTCAATTGAATAACCAACTCTGGATTTCCACTCAGATCATTATCCCAGGATCATGGGATGAAGCCACACACAGGGCTCTGTGCTGAGCAGGAGCCTGCTTAAGATTCTCCCTCTCCCTGTCTCTCTCCTACTGCCCCTCTCCCCTGCTCACATCTCTCTCTCTCTCTCTCTCTGTCTCTCTCTCTCTCTCAAATTAAAAAATAAAAATAAAACAAAATGAAGAATATAATTTTATGAGAATATCATGGAGAGATCTCAAAAATTCACTCTATTTTATGTCTAACTTTGAAATTTCAAATGTGATTAAAAATAAGCAATAGATAATGTTACAAAATATTTACTTTGCCAAACACTGTTTTCTGCTGAATGTTGCCTTTTCCCCCAACTTACCTATCTAGTTCACTCTTGGAACCTCTGTGACTAAAATGATCAGTTGATTACTGATTAATGTATCTCAGTCATCACTTTATGATTTCTTGAATAGTTACCATTTTTTAATGGTAGTTCCATTTTCTCCCTCAAGGTTCTTCATTGTCCTGAAAAATGCATTTTAGTGGTGTGGCTTACCATGAGTGATGCAAATTTGACCAATGTTACTCACCTTTGAACAGGCATCTTTACATTCTCTCAAAAAGGGCAAAATGTCCCCTTCTCTTCTCTCCAACAGGTGCAGGCAGCTGGCAAGCTGAGGCCCTGCAAGGCCATGAAGGTGAAGAAGAGGGGCGGCAGTGGTGAGGCTGGGATAGGGACACGGCCTGTTCCAGGGGCCTCTGGCCAAGCCTGGAGCGCCAGCCCAAGCCGCAGCTTCAGAGCAAAGGGAACCTGGGTCTGGGAGAGAGCCCGGCCTCTGCGGAGGAACAGCTATAGGGCAGGAGGATGTGCTGGGGCAGCAGCGGATCACCGCTGGCAACTTACCTATGCTTACGCGAGGAGAATATCTACAAAATCGACCTCATCAGGTTCAAGATTTGAGACACGGATTCAGGCACTGTCCTCTTTGAAATCAAGAAGCCCCAGCCTCAGAGTGGTTGCTCATCAACCGGCGGGACCTGGACCCCAATGCTGGGTGCTTTGTCCACCATGAGTACACACCTGCCTTCCTGGGTCAGAGGCAGGTGGGAGCCACGGTGGAGTCCACGGTGGAAGACAAGTCTGTCAACCACTTCCTCATGATTGAGAGGCACTAAATCGCAACCAGCTCCAGGTCTGCCTGGGGAGTGTTCCAAGAGCCCTGGATCCAGAGTCAACTATGGGAGGGAGGGTGCCTCATGTCCCACATCCAAATCAGCGAAGCCCATGGGCCTGGAGCATGGGGTGGGGTGGTAGGAGGTCTGTCTGCCTCCATGTCCAGAAATGCCTCCTGGGAGAGAGGTAGCCAGGACTTCCTGACAGCATAGTTGGGCCTTTTTGGAGCTTAAGCATAGTGTTCCCCTATCTAGGTTTTGAAGAAGTCAGGGCAGGGACCCATTCCTTGTCCCCTGCCCACCACCAACAGGCCATTTAGAGTTGTAAATTCACAGATGAAAATCCATGGTGGGGTTTGGCTTCCATGACTCCCAAGGGAGTCTGGGCCCTGGGCCCACCCTAGGTGTTACCATCCGGGGCCCAGCCACTGCCTGTGATGTGTGGGAGGGACTGGACCAACTGCATATAGTTTTAAAAAAACTCTTTTTCCTTTACTTTTTAAAAAGAAAAAACAAAGCAAAGTGTTGGAGAAACAGGGGTCTAAACAGAAAATAAATAATGTAACAGATTAGGATCAAAGGCAATTAAATAGTGACCATTTTAACATTTTCTCTTGTTTACTAATATCTTCATTTCCTTACATAAACTGGCTCACACGTGTATGGATTTTATTCTCAAAATAGCTTAGTCTACACATAGCTGCACAGCACTTCAGTTTATTAATTGTAGTATCAAAATTTACTACAACTTATAACTCTTAAATGTAGCCTGCTAAAATAGTCAAATAGTATATTTAGATAAAAAAAAACATGCTCATTGAGAAAGATAGTATATTTCCATTTTCTGTGTAGAATAATTTTGCAAAAGGGACAACACAAACTTAAAGGATTGATTGCATAAGAATTTGTTTAATACTCCCAGAATAGCTCAAGAAACATCAGAAAAGTTTGTGAGGAGATGTGAGAAATGGCTTCTAATTTCAAATGTAAAAAATCATAAGCATTTTTTATTTAAAAATATCCATTTTTATATGTGCTTTTCTGTCCTCTTCCTAGAATGTTTACAACCTAAAAATATACATTGCTTTGTTAAATATATTTCTACTGGATATTGGTTGTTTCTTTCATTTTTTTTAATACTGGTTATTTCTTAGTAAAAAGTTCAATACATATTTTTTTGACAATGATAAGATCTATTCAGTCTTGAAGTACTTAAGTTTTGATACTCATTTCTCTGGATACACATTGGACATAATACGGCTTTGCCAAGATCAGATGACTTGGGAAAGGTTCATGCTCAATCTCCTGGATCCCTGGAGCAGCAAAAGGCCTAACAGCAGAAAGAGTAAGGCACAAGAAAGCCAGAAAGCCACCTGGGGAGCAATGTGGTTTGTTAGGTCTGTGTAGTTACAGCCTGAGTAATTGCAGGGTGCTTGCTACGGGAACAATTTAGTTTTCTAGGTCTCTGGAGCCCTGCAACAAGCAATAGATCAGACTAGCCACCAAGGAAAGAGCTCATGTTACACAGCCCTACATATGGCAAGGAAGGCAAAACAACAAAGGATAGGAATCAATCTTTTTTATGACCTCCACTGGAACACCAAAGTAACATCATATGGTACAAGACTAAGTGACCCACCTTGGGAGAAGGCAATTGTACCAACTCTTTGAAGCATGAAAGCAGCTCTGTGGATCTTTGGGTGAATGATACATGGCTTCTAAGTATACTGTTGGGAGGAACATGTCTCATCCAAGAGTGAAATGTTTTGCACCATTATTTTCTAGGCTGGGTTGTGGAAACAAGGCTGCTGTTCTAGTTTATTCTCTCTGTTGTGGGTTTAAACATAATATATGCTTGTTTACTAATGTTTGGTATTCAGTTGCTCATGTGCCAGTGTCTTTCCAAAAGACAATCTCTTTATTTCAGAAATTCCATTTTTATAAAGGGATTGAGTCTATCCAATACTTAGCATTGAGTTAACTTAGCTGAGGAATCATTTATCTAAAATTCATCTTCTTATAGAGAATGACTGTTTCAAGTGCACAATATTAAGCAGTCGGGTATCCAGTCAAAAAATCAAACAAGTGAAAAATGGGTAAGATGAAAATGAATTTTATCTGAAGTTGGTCCCAATGATTACATTTTGGATTTAATAACCACGTTCTTTATAAAAAGAATAAAGTCTCCTACTGTAATTGCATTAAAATCATTGCCACATGAAGATATGGGCAGGAAGCTGAAGACGCAATAAAATCAGCAGAGAGATGACTTATCTCTCCTCCACTCAAAGTCATGGTCTAGGCCACAAAGAATTTTAAACTGTCCGATCCACTAAGGGAATTAGAGAACTATATAGAATTCCAGAGAACCATAGGGCCTAAGGCTCTTGGATAAGCAAAGTGAACTCCAATGACTTAAAAAAAGCTTAGGATAGTAAATAAAGAGTAGAAAGGATAAGAATGATGATAGACATAATTATCAGAGTAGTAGAAATGTCTTCTGTACTAACATCTCTGGTGTTTAGGGTCAATAAGTAACACAGTATTATTTTCTCAATTGTAACACTTAGGGTCAGGTTATAATGACAAAGTGAACAGCTATTAGGGCAAAATTAATCACAAAAGTAAAGTAACGTGGTTCTATGCAGGTGGGATAGTTTCACCTTGTTGATCAAGAGAGAAGTCAAAGGAAGCGCTGATTTTATGTATGTTCTTCAATTATTTTACAAAAACATGGAACAGCTTGATCTTTGAGAATTATACAGTCATTGCTACCAGCTTTTCTGGCCTTGGGGACAGCTCTACTCAAGGAAACTGACAGTAACTCTGTCTCTTGATTTACAGCTCAGGTAAAATATTCCAGAGGGGATCCCAAACCCAGTAGCATTTTTTGTTATGTTATGCCTACTTAAATTATTCAACTTTTATGTTATGCCTACTTTTATGTTATGCCTACTTAAATTATTCAAAAATAAGCAATAAAATCTGAGTGAGGCAGCAAGTAGGTGCTATCTACCTTCCTTAAATACTAGAACATTAATCATCAAGTTAATCTATGTGGTTTGAGAATGATGGAGTAGTCTGTTCCTGGTAACAATCCAGTCAAAGATAATCTCAGTGTGCATAAAATTAAGAATATTTACACACCCTCTCTACCACAGTCACAAGATATATATAGACATATATATATGTCTATATATATGTATATATATATATATACACACACACACACACATATATACACATATATGTATGTGTGTGTGTGTGTATATATATATATATATATATATATATACACATATACACATATATAATATTGTTAATGAAATAGGACACTTTGGCCACCTCCATTTTGCCCTCAAACTTTTTAGTTGGTTTCTTTCCAGCTGTCTCTTGGCTCAGGTATAAGACCCTGAGGGAAAATCATTCCCTGATAGGAACTGAAACTACCCCCTCAAGCAATAAGTTCTGCCTTGAGCAACAAGAATGCATCCCTGTTTGATTCCAAAACAATGATGACTTAACTTTCTGCCCACTTGCATGTACCCACCCACCTTTGTTCCCCATTCTCCATTCTCCTTATATACACCTGTAAGTATTTTCAGCACTTTGGAGATAGTCTTTGAGACACTAGTGCTCTGTCTTCCCAATATCAGTCTCACTGAAATAAATTTATTTCTCATTTCACCACCACTCATTTCTCCGCCTTTGGTTTTTTTGTCAGCAGCTAGTGGCTGAACCTGGTGTATCTGGGACCCCTGGAGCCCGAGCTACAGGAAGCTATCCCTGCCCCCTGGCTACAGGAAGAGATTTGCACAGAAATATTTCAGAATCATTGTGAGGCATCAGAATTGGAAAACCATGGCATGAGCTTAACTGTATTGGAATTAGTCTCACAGTATTTTCGTATCCACTTGGAGTTGAACAGTAACAAAATTAGATCAGAAATATCAATTACAATATCATTAAAGTACTTTAAAGATTAAACTTTCAATCACACAAAGGAACTAAACCCTTTAGTATGCATCTTCTTTGGAAGCAGTAGGGGAATGAGGAGCAGCAAAAGGAAGATTAGTAATGATATAACATTGATGTAATAATGTTTGGCATTTATTTATTACTTATAATAATCTAGGCACTATTTTAACCACATAACATGTAGTAACTCACTTAATTCTCTATCTGGACTGTAGGAGCCACTATTGCATTTTCCAAATAAGAAACTTTGGGCAGAGAGAATAAGTAACTTGTTCAATATGACGCAGTTATGTAGTATCAGAGTTGGGATATGAACACTAGCATTGTGACACCAATACCTGTATGAAATTGAACAATTTGACGCAGATGCATCTAGATGAGCATAGGATAAATATTTCCAGGGAATAGATATAGATCCCAAGATTTTGTATAACTGGCTGATAACCTAGTTATTAACAACAGTAAAGATGAACTAAAAGTTAGCCGTAGATTCTTCTGTAGTGATAGTTACCAATTACTTCATGTGTCACAAAGAAGATGACTATTTCCATACCCTATACATACTATACAGTGCACCCTTTGCCTAATTAAACCATGTTCCCTCCATAACATTTAAAATTTAAGACCTATATCAGACAAACAGTTAAGAACAGGTACCTGAATTTTTTGGTTTAAGCCACATCTCTAATTTCTGGTTTTACATTCAAAACTAGAAGTCAGAAAAGACACACTTCTACACAATGATTTTGACCATGACTTGTTCTGAGTACAATATGTATCTACCTACTGCTGTACTTGTGGTTTATTGCCACCATCTTCATTGCCACCATCTGCTGAACTTTTGAGCTTAAAGAAAAAACACAAACAAAAAACTAAAAGTTTACTAGATGTGATGTCACTCGATGCTTTCCTATATACTATAACAAAAGGCTTACTGCATCTCCTTAAAATATGCTCTTGTAAAGTATGCTTTTAAATCATATTCTGAAACTCAGCAGTATAAATTTCATTGTCATTAATGGAAACTGCCCTGCTAAAACACCACATGATGCCTGCATAATGTATGCTGCAGTCCCTGGTGACCCATGTGGCCTATAACGTATTGATTCCCTCATTACTGTATGAAGCTGCGTAAGAAGAGACAACTAATGCACTGTTTTGTCTAGTTTTATTATATTCTCCTTCAAAATAAAAGCATTTCTTCTATCTATTAAAATTACAACCTATAACCTAGGAACTATAAATAAAAGCAATTGCATTGCAACTCATGTTAAAAGCCAATATTGAATTTTATCTTATTGAACAAAGTCTTGCTGCATCAAGGTTGAGGATATCGTGTACTGGCCACAATTCCATGGCCATAGAGTAAATACTGTACTACTGCAGAATAGGATTCTGAAATATCAAGCTACTGACTTGAAATGTTTCTTTTCAGGTGTACAGATTTGAGAAGCATTCCTTAAATAATTCTACCTTGCTTAATAATTGTTCCGGTTTCTGTATTGTGTTTTTCTGTTCTTAGTACTTATAAAATTGTATTCATTATAACACAAAATGACCTGAAATGTGTGATTAGTAATTCAAGAAATCTATTTTACTGTGTTTTCTGGTCTATTCCATTTTTAAAATTTCTATTTATTTATTTGAGAGAGAGAGAGAGAGAGTGCAAGCAAGGGAGAGGGGGAGAGGAGGAGAGGGAGAGAAAGAGAGGGGGAGAGAGAGAGAGACAGAGAGAGAGGGAGAGAGAGAGATTCTGAAGCAGGCTCCACACTCAGTGTGGAGCCCCACATAGAGCTCACTCCCACGACCCTGGGATCATGACCTGCGCCTACATTGAGAGTCGGACATTCAACTAACTGAGCCACCCAGGCACTCTGATTCCATTTTTTTTTTTAATGTGAGGTAATTAATTCTGTCTGAGAGATGTCAAATCAAATCTAAATATGTATATACAATCATCAGGAAACTAGGATTGCCAGTCAGGAACACCAACAAGTATGTAGGTTAAATTTCTTAGTTGAGAGAATTAAGTGGGCTGGAAAGAGTTGGGTTAGACATTTCATTAAATGTGGTTCTAGAGAGAAGATTATTTTAATGTTAAATGCAATCTATATAAGCTTTTTATGAGTTCTGTGAATGTCAAGAGAACTTGATATATATGAAAAGGATGAGTAGAAGATGGAAGAAGAAATGGATTGCAAACTGAGATGGATTCAAAATTCCAAACTTAAAAACACTGATTAATCCATAATTTTCAATAGTAAATCCACTTTCTTGATAGTTACCCACCATATTTTTTTCATAAGTCCATTTATATATATTGCATTAACCAAAAGATTGTTAGATGTACCTAAAAAGAGGGAGACCCAGTTTTCTAGTGTTTGGGGGCTGGGATAATGCTGTTAAAAAGGAATAGTCTTATTCAATGAGAGGCTTCAACCTTGAGCTAGCCTTATTGTAACTCCGAAATAATTGGCTGAAACTGACACATCATTCTCCTAATCCGATGTGATTTGGATTTCTATGTAATATAAATAAGAAGATAAAGGAGAAGGTAACATCTTAGCATACCTCTCCTGTGGAGAATCATAACTCCCTAAGATTTGTTACCTTCTCTCATGTTTCCAGGAACTGTAGCCAGTCTCAAGAAAAAAAGAAGGAAAAAAAGTGTCTTCTCTCCAAAAGCATTATGTATAAATCCAAATCACAACCAATTAAGGAATGATGTATCAGTTTCAGCCAATTATTTCCACTCTTCATTCTTTAGGTTAGCAAAACCTGATACCTAAATCTCTCTCTTTTTCCTCCTAACTCTACTTCTATCCCTCTTTAGCTGTGTCTCTGTTCTCATTGGTTCAAATATCTCATTAAATAATTTTCTCATGTATATTAGAGCAATCATTCCTTTTAAATAAAATAAAACAAATATTATGGATATAAATATTCTGTCCAAAATTAATTTCTTAATCTTTAGGCTCTAAAGTATATTGTCTGAGAGCAATACCATAATGAATGGGTTTCTAAACTTACATTTGTCTTCCAGAGTGGATCAATTCAATCAATTTACAATAAGTATTGAAGATATTTGGCACATAATATGCACTTTTAGTAAGATAAGAACGATGTCTTAGAATACGCAATCTAGTTGTGGTGTAGATGTGTAATCAGAGGGAAGGTTGAGGGGTTGGGGAATGCCTGACAGCTGAAGAGGAAAAGTTCCCTTGACTTCATTGTTCTTAGGTTGTCTATAGATGTTCTCTTGATCATATGCAAATGCTTCTCTTCCTTAACAGAGTTTTGCAGACATTTGAATTGGAGGAAGAAAAGAAGTGATTTTTGGAAGTTAGAAGAAAACAAATATTAAGTAACTTTGTGTGTCATGCTATGTAGTAACTGGAATGCACAATGCACTCTCATTTTACTCCAATGATCCAATGAGGCAAGTACTACTCAGAATTGAAAATCTGAATTCTAAAACTTTTCTCAGCAGTCCCACATGTCTTTGTCAACCTCTCCCACTTAGAGGTCAGACTCCCCAGTCTTCCATTTAACCTCAGTGACATTTCTGAGTTTTCGACATGAAAGGTTCAAATGGAAGACATTTTATGATCTTGATGAGAGTGATTGAAGACCGAATGAAACTGATTTTCCTGGGTGCATCATGGAATTTCTTTTGTTATGTAATAGCCACATTTAACAACCTCAACATTTATTAATTACCTTTCTCTCACAAGTAAGAAATCATATATTTTCTAGCATATGTTTCTGGGATGCCTTTTTAATTAAAAAAAGAAATAAGAGTACTGTCTCCATTTTTAGAGTGGTTATGGGTACAAACCCTCTAAATCATATGGTTTGCTTATCAGGTTAAAGGGAGGGATATTTACCAGTCTTGAATCACACGTTTGCATCCTTGCCTCAGTAGCTTCAGTACAAATCACTGTGCGAGTTGAGTCAGACAAGCTGGGGACTTACATGAGATATAATCAGGAGCACACAAGCTGTTCTGCACTGATATAACTTATAATAGGAGTTTCATGGAGCTTCAAGGTTTCTCACAGAGAACTTCAGAGAGGTGAGATTCTGGAGTAAGTGCGAGAAAACAAAGTAAAGGAAAAGAATGTGTCTCCTTGTTGTCATGGTTATTTTTTCTAAATAGGAAACAAATGCCAGTAAATAAAATGTAAGGCCACAAAAAGCAAGTTTATCCTGAAGTATATTTTTTGACTCTTACACTGGCTTTCCCATTACCTACCACCACTATGACTCAAGATTCTCCTGGAGTTTACCTTTCCTATCATGGAATTCATGTGCAGGTTCACGGACCACTCAGACTGTACTCTGAACTTCCTGGGAATCTTACCACCAAGAAGGCCTTACTTTTGCATCTATTTAATCGTTGCTTCAGGTATATATTCAGCATCATCCAGAATATATGAGAATAGAAAAAATACAGAAAAAGACATACAGACATATTTTAAAAGCATTTAATTTCATCTGCAATACCTCAAAATAATTTCCTTCTAAGGATTCATAATTTGCATCCAAAAATATAAATTACCTAATGCTTTAAACACTGCTTTTATTTGTGGGTCTTACTGTTATTTTTATTATTAGAGATGTAGTAGTAAAAAAAAAATAATATGCTTCTTTTCCTGATGACAAAAGAGGAACACTTGTGAAAAGATATAACCTGTACATGGCATCTTCAACCTCCCATTTTGAAATACTAACATCATTAATTTTGTTATTATAATAAATAAGGAATATCATTAATCAAAAAAACACCTTAAATGTACTGTTTATATACATGAGTATGTATTCAATATAGAGATTTCTTAGATACATGTGTATTCACATCACATGTATGAATGTGAATGGAAACTTTTTTGTTTTTGAGAGAGACAGAGGGCACAGTGAGTGAGGGGCAAAGAGAGGAAGAGAGAGAGAGAGAGAGAGAGAGAGAGAGAGAGAACTGGGGCTCACTCAAAGCAGGGCTCCTGTTTTACTTGTAGTCGGGCTCATGTTTTACCAGAAGCAGGTCTTATGCCCACCCTATGAGGAGCTCAAGCTCACCTGGTGTGGGACTGGAACTATCAACTAAGAGATCATGACCTGAGCCAAAGTCAGATGCTAAACAACTGAGCCACCTGGGCACCCATGGATGGAAACTTTCATAGAAAGAAAATATGAAAAATTTGGAAAACAGAAAGGGAATAATCATGAAATTTCTACCATTATCACAGAATGGAGCTGTAAGCAAGTTATGATTATCATAAGAAGCTACAGTTTTGCATTTCTTGACTATAATGGTTTTCCAGTCTCCATCTGCCACACTGTAGAAAACCTCATCCCCTGTTGATTTCCACAGTAAACCATGCCTGATTGCTCAGCACCAAGCTTTATAATTTGAATCTCTGGGCCAAAACATTTACTAATGATCACTGTTCCAAACAGGAATAATCAATAGAGCCTACAATTACAGCACTGGTCTTTCTGGTTTAAAAAAAAAAAAGCTGCTTCTCTGCAATTATGTTCCATTGTAAGCAAATACAACATTTTAGTTGGCCTTTTCCTTTAAAAATTAATTTGTGCCCCTATTGTGCAGTCACAATTAATTTATTTAAAAAAAGACATGGTCTTGAAAGATGCAAAGTGAATTGAAATCCCATAGTCAAGACGCTAATACTAAATAAAAAGCTCAAAAGTAAAACCCTGGATACCACAAAAAGACAGGAGACTCTAGATTTTTCCTTGTATATTTTTCTTCCTTTTGTATTTTTCCATTTTTTTGCTATTTTCTTCTATAAATTTTATCATGTTTTCTTCAATAAAAACATCAGCTTTCTTGTGAATCTAATATAATGCCATCTGAAAGTCTCAAGATGTATCTAAATTGAAGATGCTGTCATATTTTTAATTCAATTAAAAGATAGTTGCTATCACTAAAATGATTTAAAGTCTGTCAAATGCCTATTGATCCTAAAAAGGTCAACATAGTTACATCCTTCCTCTTTGTTCCCGGACTTGCCCAATGCTGACATTAGATGTGCCTGTTGATTAGAGACTTGTCATTATAGGGACAATGTACTAATCAGCTGATTGTTAATGGACATCACTAGATCATTCACTACCACATTTAACAGAAAAATTCAATTCCCATAATTTCCTCTGGAAATTTACTTAATTCACCTCTATTTTATGTGCTTAACAATCTAAAAATTGCCATACTAATACTAATTTGCTCACTTATGCCAATTTTCTTTCAATAAGAAATTTCAAAGGCATGAAGAGAGCAGTTAATGCTATAGGCAACATTTTTGAGAAACGTGCTATCTTACCAGGATACCACTTACAGGTAAATAAGCCCATTTTAAACCAAAAAGTGGTCCAATTTTCCAAAAACATTGGAGTGAACACATAAAAACCATGAAAATTCCTTTTTCTCAACATTCCAAGGTATTTCTAATTGTTTTAAATTATAATTTTGCCATTTAATTCATGAGTAAAACTATAGTATAACAATTGAAAGACATTTTATGCCATCAGTTTTTTCCTAACCATCTATTTCTATCACAAGTCCCTATTTTGATCTCAAACCATTTCTACATTAATATTGTAGATCATTCACAGTGAAACATGAAAATACAAACTTGAGTCAATGGACACACAGGCATCATTTATACACATGAGATGCTTATATTTGAATTGTTTATAAGTTAGAACCTGTGGAAGGCTTATTTTTAATCAGAGGTTATCTCTCCCAACTATTTTGGGGGGGGTATAACAAGGATCATGATTGAAAACTAAGAAATTACATCCAGGAATATTTTATATAACTAAAATAAAAGAATACACACCTTACTTCTTTCTGAATGTTTCTCTCAATCAGTACTTTGGAGATCCATTTGGAAAAGTTACAACCATGGTTCTCATTTCAAAAATACACAATAGCTTCTTACCTTATCTTAGTTAATCCATATAATAATCTTTGAAAGTAGTCATTATTATTCATTCTTTACTGTAACAAAAATAGGGTTCAGAGTTTAAATTACTCATCAAAAGACAGAAATAACTACCAAATACTAGCCTTAGGGTTTGGACTCAGTGCTCTCCACAGTCCACTATCTTGTCATTTCCAGGCCAGGCGGCATCCCCAAAGTGAATGGTCAGCTTGCTTGGTAAAGGAAGTGGGTACTAGTTGTAACAGCAAACATTAACCCAATACAAGGCAACATTTTTGCCAATATATATGCCTATATATATATATATATATATATTTTAGATAAGATATTTTGAATAATATTTTATTTATACATATATTTTATGGTTTACCAGTTTTCCTTGGAAAACAAAATCAAAATAGTCTTCAAATCAAATGGAGGAGACTTTTTAAAAAATGACATAAGCAGGGTGCCCAGATGGCCCACTCAGTTGAGCATCTGACCCTTGATTTCAGCTCAGGTCATGATCTCGCAGTGGTGAGATCAAGCTCCCCATCTGGCTCCTTGCTGGGTATGGAGTCTGCTTAAGATTCTCTCTCTCTCTCTCTCTCTCTCTCTCTCTGCTCCTCTCTCACATGTGTGCATGGTTTCTTTGTCTCTCTCAAAAATGCCATAAACAAAGATACATATTCAAAGAGCATATTTCATTATAGCCATAAATCTACAAACTTGATGAGGAAAAAATAGACTCTAAGACTGGAAAACCAGTGATTTTGTTACAAACAATGTGCCTAGAGTTAATACTATTGTTCTATACATTTAAAAATGATTATGGGGCGCCTGGGTGGCGCAGTCGGTTAAGCATCCGACTTCAGCCAGGTCACGATCTCGCGTTCCGTGAGTTCGAGCCCCGCATCAGGCTCTGGGCTGATGGCTCAGAGCTTGGAGCCTGTTTCCGATTCTGTGTCTCCCTCTCTCTCTGCCCCTCCCCCGTTCATGCTCTGTCTCTCTCTGTCCCAAAAAAAATAAATAAACGTTGAAAAAAAAATTAAAAAAAAATGATTAATAATGTTTTGTGTTTTTTGCCTCATTAAAGAAACTGAGAAGATTTTAATGTTTTCAAATTCATTCTAAGAGTAGAGAAATGTAAGAATTTAAGATTTACCCAATTAAGAAATAAATCTTAGCTCAAGATTATTATTGCATGCTTGATAAATAAAATTATTACATTATCTTGAAAAAGTTAAAATCAGAAATGTATTTTGTACATAATGAATAACAAATGTTGCCAATTTTCATGGTTTACTTGAAAAACATACACTCTAAGTTTTATTTTTCATGACGTCAAACATGGATTATTTTGTTTGAAAATCAAGAGCATTACAATCTAAACAGAACTAACAATGTTAAAAATAATAATATATAAATGTAAAGAAAGATATTTAAATAAATCATAGTTTACTTAAAGATTAAAGAACAACAACAGAATCCTTTCTTAGGATTTTTTTTTTTAATTTTTTTTTTCAACATTTATTTATTTTTGGGACAGAGAGAGACAGAGCATGAACGGGGGAGGGGCAGAGAGAGAGGGAGACACAGAATCGGAAACAGGCTCCAGGCTCTGAGCCGTCAGCCCAGAGCCTGACGCGGGGCTCGAACTCACGGACCGCAAGATCATGACCTGGCTGAAGTCGGACGCTTAACCGACTGCGCCACCCAGGTGCCCCTCTTAGGATTTTTATAACAGCAGGACCCAAACAATGACAATATGGATCTTACCATTTGAATGTATTTGGTCACTTTCACTTTTTGTGCTGTTCTTATAAGCAACAAACTTCCTGAACATTATTATTAGTTGAAATAATGTGCCTACAGAACATGTTGAGTTTTCTAGATGGGTAGTATGTTTATTCATAACAAAAGTATTGCTTTTGTCCCTTTATTTTCCTTGGCTGGTGCACTGGCTGCAATTTCCAGCACATTGTTTATTACAAAAGGCAGGGATGGTTTATCTGTGTGTTTGCGTGTAAGGTTTTATTTTAAGGATGATGTCTGTTTAGGCTTTTGTGATATCCGTATTCATAGTTGAAACTGGCCTATAGTTTTCTTCTTACACAGTTTCATTCTCCTTGTCTTTGTTACTAATATTATTCATAACATAAAATGAGTGAATGAATTCCTTCTCGTTCTATCATTTGGAACAATTTGTATCATATAGATTATCTGTTTCTGAAAAATTTGGTAGAATTCTTTTAAAAAAATTATGTGTGTTTCATGTGTGTGAATACTTATTGGTCTGTTTTGTTCTTTTGTTATCAATTTAGATAACAATTTCTGTAACAATTGTCTTTCCTTTAGGATTTGAATGTTTTTTCTTTTCTAAATGAGATATAATTTACATATATTACTATATAACATCACATATAACATAATTTAATATCATGCAATTGGTTCATAATATTACCTATTTTAAATGTCTAATATTATATATATTATTTGTAACTTCCCTCATCTTTATTATCAATCATCCCAGATGAGATTTTTCTATTTAATTCCATTTATAAAGAAATAGTTTTGGGGCACTTCGGTGGCTCAGTGGGTTAACCATCCAACTCTTGATTTCGGCTCAGGTCATGATCTAATGTTCATGAGTTCGAGTTTCTCATCAGGCCTGGTGCTGGCAGCATGGAGCCTGCTTAAGATTCTTTCTCTGCTCCTTCCCTGCTCATTCTTTCTCTCAAAATAAAAAGTACACTTAAAAAATTTTTTTAAAAACTCACTAAAAAATAAATAATAAACAGTTTTGGTTTTCTTGTCATGTATATTTTCTTTTATTTTTATACTTTAAGTTCAACAATCACATATATTAATTTTGTTAATTACCTATCACTTTATCATCTTATTCTTTTGCAGCTTTTTGAGTTCCTATACATGAATATCAATCTTTCTTCCTTTATAATATATGAATCTATAAGTAACCTTCTAAATGCCATTTTAGTTGCACCCTAGAAGTACTGTAATGCTATGTTCATGTATTTATATACCTAATTTGTCACATGAATTTTGTCTTCAATAAATTATTTTGAAGTATATCTTTAAATTCATTAAATTAAGACATTGAGTTCTCTTATATTGAGTTGTAATAATTCGTTGAGATAGATGGGGTGCCTGGGTGGCTCAGTTGGTTAAGTGTCTAATTTTGGCTCAGGTCCATGGATTTGAGCCACGTGTTGGGCTCTGTGCTGACACCTCGGAGCCTGGAGCCTGCTTCATATTCTTTGTCTCCCTCTCTCTCTGTCATGCTCTGTCTCTCTTTTTATCTAAAACAAGTAAACATTAAAAAAATAAAAAATGAATAACCATCCATTGAGATAGAGATCCTATTTGGTATAAACTCATTCATCTAGTCTGTGCTAGGATTTCTTTTGCCATGTAATACATGCTCAATGTTTATACGTTTTTCATTTATGGTTACAGAAAAGTGTTTACTGATTTTTTAATCCAAAATTCTATATATGTTCTTTATTTTTTTATTTATTTAAAAAAATTTTTTTATTACGTTTCTTTATTTTTGAGAGGCAGAGAGAGACAGAGCATGAGTGGGGGAGGGTCAGAAAGAGAGGGACACACAGAATCTGAAGCAGGCTCCAGGCTCTGAGCTGTCAGCCCAGAGCCTGATGTGGGGCTCGAACCCACGAACCGTGAAATCATGACCTGAGCCAAAGTCAGACACTCAACTGACTGAGCCACCCAGGTGCTTTATATATGTTCTTTAGATCAGAGTTGTTAATTACATTATTACAATATTTTGTATCATTGCTCACATTTTCTCAATTTTATCTATCTGTTGTAGATAGTTTCTATTAAAATCTATAAATCTGTGAGGTTTTCAATTTCCACTTGTCATTGTTAAAATGTTTACTCTGTGATTTCAACATTTTTTTGTAGGGATATACGGTTTCAGTACTGTGTTATCTTTCTCTGAAATCACAGAAATAATCTAAGTAATTCTTTTCTTTGTCACCCATTTGCACACACATATAAATATACACTGGTTTGTATACACACACAGACACACACACACACAAGTTCACACATATATATGTATAACTTCATGCATTTTGATATTTTTATTCTCTATTCTATCCTTTGTTTCTAAATACATGAATAATATACACTTATATTTCATGATTATACAATATAAGTAGCATGTATTTTTAGATATATTTATCTGCCTGCTATTTTATTTATTATATTTGCTTCATTTTTTTTAATTTCCTCTACTGCTTTGGCAATTAAAATTTGTGTATTTATATTTGTAACAGTATGTTGATATTTTCACAATCATTTTTTACTTTGGAAATTTCACAAGTTAATCACTGTCTCTGCTAGGCTCTTTCTGAATAATACAGAGTTCAAATGCTTTAATTTTAATCAACCTTATTTTATCTTATTTGTTATTATATTTATTTACTCCCAAATAGGTAATTATTATCATTACTCTTTTCCTGAGCATTTTTTTTGATTGCTCAGATTTACTGATAGACTTAGCAATTTATTCACACAATATTGCTTCAAGCATCTTTTAATCATGTGGTTTCACTTTCACTTGTCTATGAATGTATAACTGATACATTTTTTTTCTGAAAAAAAAGTTTTTACTCTCACATTGAGCTTACATGTTAACTCAATGAAATATAAAAATATAAATGGACATTTATTTTTACTGATTTCTAAAATTTTATTGCTACTTGATTAAGCAGGTCTATGTCTTTAGAGCTGAAAAATTTGTAAATTTCTTAGTCCACTATTTTTCCAGAATCAGGAATGAATATTGTTATTATTAATTTTTTATGAGTAAGGTAATAAAAGCCAGTTCATTTACTTCAAAGTTTAGCTGTTTGTGTCACTATTCAAAACGTTATTGGTTTAATAAAATAAGATTTATAAAGATAAATTAAAACATTGGTTTTACTAAATTGATGTATTACCAAGAACTCATGTAATTTACATTAAATAATAGCAAAGAAATATAAGTTAATAGTCAAAAAATCATTATGATGTTAATAAATAAACTTTTTAAACTGTATTAAAATAATTGTCACTAGTGTTTATGTTCCTTCAGCGCTCATAGATCTTTTCTCCAGAATCAAATGATGATCTCGCTTATTTTGACAAAGTGATACACTTCTGGATGGCTCACTGTATTTGATGTCTAGATGACTCAGTTAATTAATCTGACTAAACACATTGACTGTGTTACAGCTTCTTTTCTTCACCATACTAACTTATCAATCATATAAATATTCTCATTATATTTTAGTAATAAGATATGCTGCTACACTTGAGCACCTAGAAAAAATAGAGATTTACAATTGACCGCTTCCAGTTGTTTGGCAGTGTTAAAAGCATTTGAGTGTTACTGACTTATATTTTACCAGACACCTAAAGAAATTTTTCTGCTAGTAATTCTGAGATACGTGAGAAAGCAGAGGTAAAAAGAGCTTAAGTATCTTGCTCAAGATCACACAGGTAAGGAGTGATGACATGTGTTTGCAAATAGGCTGAATTTCAGAGAAGAGATATCTTTAAAGCTCTGTGATATTGCTCTACCATTCAGTGTCATGCAATTGAAAGGGACACTTGCAGAAATTACCGTGCAATTTAATTTGAACTGTCAAGTTACAGAGAATACGGAAAAATAACAACCAAAAAATCCTTTTCACTTTTGAAAGTTACTCCTAAATTGAATAAGAAATGTACAGACTCACAGGACAAAAATTATAAATCTTAAGTCAAAGACAAAACAGAAGACTTGAAGAAGTCATATTGTATTCCTATATCGGAAGGCTCGAATGTATAAAGCTGTATTTCTGCCTCAATTCTTTTATTGATTCATTAAGAAAAATACACGATAATTGTACCAAATAAATGCATAAAATAAAGAGTTCTAGAAAAACTTGCATTTAAATATGTAGTGTAAAGTATTTGGTTTCTGAAACATAATGGGGGGAAAACACACTGAAAAATGGAGGAATTACTCAACAAATCATGTAAATGAGAAATTTCAAAATTTGAAAAATTATAAATATACTTGTCCAGCATATACCATAAAACAATATATATTTCAGACAGAACAGAAAGTTAAAAGGAAAAGTAAATTTCTAAATAATAAAGCAATTTATAATACTGATGAATATTTATTATCAAGATAGTAAAGAGCTTTCTAAACATAAAAAGAACCATAGAAATTAATGTACTTAACAACATATGAATTAAAACCCCAATATTTGCAAGTTATCATATGAAAGTATAAGGCAAATGACAAGCTTAAGAAATAGGTCATGACAATGAATTATTGATATTATGCTTAAAGTCCCTAAAATCAGTGCAAAAAAAAAATAATGTCCCAATAAAACTGGGAATATGTATAGACAAATAAACAGGTAAAAATGACCAAATTCCTTATTACTTGAGGATTTACCCACATAATTACAATATGTTTTCAAGGATAAAGGTCTATCAGTTTCTTTTCTTTAAAAAAAATGTTTATTTTAATTATTTTGAGAGGGAGAGAGAGAGAGAGAGAGAGAGTGAGTGCGAGGGTGGGAAAGGCAGAGACAGAGGTAGAGTGAGAAAATCCCAAGCAGGTTCCACACTGACAGGCCAGAGAGGCTCAGTCTCATGAGCCTTGAAATCATGACCTGGGCCAAAGTTAAGAACCACCCAGGCACCCCAAAGACTTTCTTTTAATGGTAATTCCCCACATTAATGAGGTTTTCATAAGAAATACAATTCCAGGCACTGTTGGTGTACTGACGACTTAGTCCAACTCTTTTGAATGCTATTTTGTCTTATGCATCAAGAATCTTCAAAATGGCAGTATCCTCTGACTGCCGGAAGTAGTCGTAAGAATACCTCATAGTTGTGTTTATACTATACAAAACAGAGAGGAAACACCTGAATACAACAGATAAGGGTATAATTTGATTAATTATGGTCCACTTTTTAAAACTGATTCTGCAGTATTTTATATTGTATTTTCAAAGAGTACTGTAACAGAAAACAGAAAAATATGAAAACAGAAATACATATGATTCACACTGATCTATGAAGTGAAGTAAGCAGGGTGTTACATTATGTACAGTAAAAGGAAAATGTGCTTTGTTGATATTATTATTAATAAACATTATATATATACATATATATGTATATAATGTATATATAAGTTTATGAAAGTAATGAAGAGTTTATTCTATGCTGCTACAGCACCAGGAAAGGAGATGATAAAACTGAAGAACGGTCTTGGTTTGGAGGTTACAGGGGCTACCATGGGTTTCTTTCCAGTGGGAGGCAGGGCACTAGGGTGGTACTTAGGCTATTGCCCTGGTAGTTCTCTGAAGGGTGAGAGTGGCTCTCAAGTGCAACAGGTTAACGAGGACCCCAGGCAGACACAGAGAGGGTAGGATGCTTCCTACATCCAGAAATATCAGTACTGTCTTGGTTTGATAATATAGTGTTCACATTTGAGTGATATCCTTCTTTGCCTGTTATAGATTACTTTTTATTTTTCAGAGTAAATCTATTTGACTGATTTAAATTAGTGTTAATATAACAATCCAACTGCAGGAAGAAAGGATGCTGGTGCTTCAAAAATAAAGTTAGTACACTCTTCTATTTACACTGGGTTTTAATACAATTAAGTGAAATTATAACCAAGTAAGCAGGTTTGTATTTTATAAATACAAAGATGAAAAGTTTCATTGCATACCTAAACTAATTAATTCAACCAAGAACCTGATCAATTTCCTTAAATAAAATCAGATTTTCCCATTGTATTATGTAATTGTTAATAGTATCCCAATAAGTTTATTTTTTTTCCGATTGATCTTTAGGCAAACACCCAATTAAGGTAAATTAGGTATTTAGGGAGAAAAATTATTTTGATGGTTAAAAAAAAAACCTTACAAACAAATGATATTATTCCCATAGGATTTGATGGCTTACTTTAGAATGTCTGAAAAATATTTTTTCTTTATATTAACTTTACTTATTCATTCAACAAATATTTGTTGACTTTCTGCCTTGTGTCATGCACACATTTATATGGATTATTACTCTCATCTAATTTGGTTAATTATCTGCCCTCTTTTGAAAATGTAGTGACCACAAGCCCTCCAAATAAATGCCAAATAAATCCCAAACAAATCTCCAAATGGGAGAAAATAAATGCCTTTTTTAAGAGTAAAAAAAAAAAAAAGTAATTAAGCATTAAGATTTTCCTTTCCCCTTAGCTTTTAGGTTAGCAGCTTTGAACTTTAAAACATTTCCAGATAAATATTTTTAACGCTTATTTATCTTGAGAGAGAGAGAGAAAGAGAGAGCATGCTCGAGCGTGTGCGCATAAGCAGGAGTGGGGCAGAGACAGAGAGAGAGAGAGAGAGAGGGAGAAGTCCAAGCAGGATCTGCGCTGACAGCAACGCTGAGATCATGACCTGAGCCACAATCAAGAGTTGGACAGTCAACAAACTGAGATATCTAGGCACCCCTCAGATACTTTTATGGCGTGATTTTTTGGTTTGGATTTTGATTTGAAACTTAATCTGAAAACACTCTCTAAGAGTGTCCAGAAAGAGTCCTTTACATGCATGTTTACTTACCCCATGCATTCTCTCTGTGGAATATAAGTAGTTTAATACTTCTAAATTTGCATAACGGCTATTTACCTGGGATGATTGCTTAATATTTGGTGACTAATGAATACGTTAAGTTCAATCCCCACTGGGATCTAATCTATAAACAAGTGGTGTTGAATCTATGTCATGAAAGTTTAACTAAAATTTTACTGAATTTTCCAGGGGTTTTCCCATCTCAAAGGCAAACTTCTTGGTGCAAGCACCATCCCCTCTCTTCTGAATGGATTAGTCCTCTGAATAGACAGCAGTGGCAACAGAAGACGGCTTGATCTCCATCAGCTCCAGCCCCATTCTTGGAGATAGAAAATTCAAATAGCCTCAATCTTATGTAAAGTGTTATGAAAAACACAGCCTCAATCTATGCAGTTCCAGTTGCATACTTGAAATAATTCGAGTGTGGTCATCGTATGTCATGTCATAAAGAATTTTTTGAGCTGCCACAGAGTATTGACAAGAACCTTATGGATTTTCTACCCAGTTGCATTTGAGGGATTATCCAAAGGTGATGAAAAGACATTTGATAAACTTGCTTACTCAACATTTCTATCAAGGCTCGTGAGTACAAATGAGAATAAGTCTCAAAATACTGTTTCAGTCACTATATAAATGTATTATTGTACTAAATAAAGCAAATAAAACATTAAAAAATTCTAATATTAAGGGTTGTAGAACTTTAAATATCTGCCTTCTAAAATATGTGAGCTTCCTGATGCTAAATAAAGTTTTACAACCAAACCGGGAAAACCATGCTGTGTCAACTTCTCATAGTGAACCTAGGTTTCCATCTCTTAGATAATGAAATATTCTATTTTTGAAGACAAAGGTTTCAACTGTAATTTAGTACTGAGTACATTTATAAGCGATGCTTAAATAATTTAAGCTAAGTGAATTAGACCACACTTACAACTAAAATCAATTTATATTTGTTGGATGAAATAGCTACGTCTCTAATATACTTGTGTCCTGGCTCTAAACCCCAAATACTAGATTATGGTTTTTAAAACTTTATAAATTATTTCTTTGGTGCCATAAAAAGGTCATCAGCATGTCCTCTAGTGGTTGCACTCAAGAGTCAGAAGTCTTGAATTATATTCTCACTATGTAAGTGATTTTTTTAATACTCCAGAAAAATCAATCAAATAACCAATAGCCAAATATAATTAGCTTTGAATATAGGCTGATAATACTACATGAGGGCTTTTAAATTAGAGCATTTGATTCAGCTTAACTTTAATCTCCCTCCTTCTGGGCCACCATACTTGGTGGTTTAAGAAAGGAAATGTGGGTAAGATTAAACAAAATTTACAAGTAGAAAATATCTACTGTTATCTATCTTACTGGGCATGAGAAAAGAACTAGAAGACACAGAGGTACATGCAAAGTTCATTGCTATTTCAATTTTAACATGTCCTCTGCTTATTGTCTCCACATCAAAGTATTCTCTTTGGAAATTAAACCTATCTCTTTATGTTCTTTCATACCTGGTTAGTCTCTAGACAATTCAAAATGGACTATCCTAAACACTCATGCACTGTTGGTGGGAATGCAAACTGATGTAGCCACTGTGGAAAAGAGTATGGAGTTTCCACAGAAAGTTGAAAATAGAACTACCTATGATCCAGCAATTGCACTATGGGTATTTACCCATAGAACACGAGAACACTATTTCAAAAGATACTCGCACCCTGATGTTGATAGCAGCATTATTTACAATTGCCAAGATACAGAAGCACCTAAGTGTCCATCGATTGATGACTGGATAAAAATGTGGTATAGATATATACAAGAGAACATTATTCAGCCATAAAAAAGAATGAAATCTTGTCATTTGTAATGACATTAATGAAAGTAGAGAATATAATGCTAAACAAAATCAGTTAGAGAAGACAAATACCATATAATTTCACTCATATGTGGAATTTAAGAGGTAAAAAAAACAAGCAAAGGCAAAAATTCTCATTTTTTTTCAAATCAAGAAACAGACCCTTAATTATAGAGAAAGAACAAATTGATGGTTGCCAGAGAGCAGGGATCGGGGGATGGATTGAATGGTTAATAAGTATTAAGAAGTGCACTTATGATGAGTTCAGGGTAATGTATGGAGGTGTTGAGTCATTGTGTTGTATACCTGAAGCCAATGTATGTTAATTAACTGGAAATGAAGTAAAAACTTAAAAAAAAAAAAGAAATACACAAAAATTGACTATCTTATCAAACCTCAATGTTATATGTCTTATTTACTGAATATGTCTTGGGTCTAGAAGTATATCCCATAAATTCATTATGATGCTCTTTTCCTTATTCATTAATCCACCCTTTAAGAACTTTTGACAATTTTCAGGGCGCCTGGGTGGCTAAGTCAGTTGAGCCTCTTACTTCGGCTCAGCCCGTGATCTCACAGTCTGTGGGTTTGAACCCCGCGTTGGGCTCTGTGCCGACAGCTCAGAGCCTGGAACCTGCTTTGTATTCTGTGTCTCCATCTCTCTCTGACCCTCCCCCATTCATGCTCTGTCTCTCTCTGTCTCAAAAATAAATAAACATTAAAAAAATTTTTTTAGGGGCGCCTGGGTGGCGCAGTCGGTTAAGCGTCCGACTTCAGCCAGGTCACGATCTCACGGTCCGGGAGTTCGAGCCCCGCATCAGGCTCTGGGCTGATGGCTCAGAGCCTGGAGCCTGCTTCCGATTCTGTGTCTCCCTCTCTCTCTGCCCCTCCCCTGTTCATGCTCTGTCTCTCTCTGTCCCAAAAATAAATAAACGTTGAAAAAAAAAATTAAAAAAAAAAAAATTTTTTTAAAGAACTTTTGACAATTTTCTCCTCTACACCTGCCATGAGATTCCATATAAAATCAGCAAATCCATCCAATCGACCCAGTCTTCTATTATTTTCTTTAATAGACCTCCTCTTCCTGTGCACACTCACTCCCTTGGTCTCTAAATTTATATACTTAACTTCATCAGTCTGATCCCTTACCTGTTTCCCCACTTAGGGATTCTGTTCTAATCCAGATCCAGTAAATAAGAAATTCTACATTCACTTACTATTTCTAGATGACCTTTGCTTCATGACCTTCTTTATGAACAGCATTTTTTCATCTACTATATTTAGTACATTTAGTACTTTCTCTAATGCATAATTTTTTGGTTATTGTTGAATTGAAGAATTATTACCCATAGTAAAATAATTAATTATAAGGACTGTAGCAATAATAGAGTTACAATCAACACCAAGAAAAAACAATGCAGCCAACTTAGAGAAGAAACAAAAAATCAAATTGCATGTGATTATACCACCATCAAATATCTTGAGGGAAAATATGAGAATATAGTTGAATATGTGAATTATAATTCACAGAGTAAATAGTACAATTTAACAATACTTTTATAGACCCTAGGGTAAAAATTAGAGCTGTTGAATATCACATTAAAACCTACACCATAGAAAAGAAGCAAAATAGAAGTGAAAAAGATGAAAAGCAAAAAATTAGTGATGGTACAAAAAAAATATTCCTTAGAATTTAAATATCCAGAATTTTGGGGAAAGATAAAAATTGTCTTATTTACTTACCTAAAATAACTGGACATTGATTAATTATCCAGTATTTTATCTTGCCTCTCACTTCAAAGACTGTCTGGAAAGAAATCTGCTGTGTACATTACTCTTGATGCTAATTAAATATATAAATACAGTACACTTGATGCGTTAAAGAATTAGTTGATTTAATATCTAGATGTCTCTTTCAAATACAACCACTGGATGCAGCTTTTATGGTTGTAAAAATGCAGAGAATTAAAATGTTACATAATAATAGAACTACTATTGACATAGAGACATCTTATATCTTCACTGATTTAAGAGAAATTATGGGAATAACGACCATTTTAATGAAGTAAATGCCATTACTGTCATTAAAATATTTTTAGAATTACTAATGTTGATTTGTTCTCTTCTCCTGCTTTGTGTCAAAGACTAATATTAATCACAATTTTGGCCACATTTTGAGATCTGAGGAAACTTTGAAATTCTAAGGAGTACAATAAAAGTGACTAATTATATATATATATATTTTTTTTTCCTTTGGAAAACTTTAATGCTACCTACGTCCATATTCCTCTTTTGTGAGCTAATGCTCAAAATAATGGTGGAAGGACTGCAATAAGCACCTGTAGAAAGAAAATAATTTAATAATTTTTTGGCATTTGGAGTTTTAGAATATTACATTTATATAATTAAAAATTGTGACCAATTTTTCAATAAGTTAGCATGGAAGAGTAAACTGTGATTTACATGATGGGTGGAAGTTGTAAATTATTGAGATACTTTGCCCCCACATAGATTATCTGAAGCGGCAGTGAAAACCCAAAATAGATTTATTTCTGAGATAATTCTGATGTCTGCTAAAGTTTGAGAAATGTTGTAGAGACAAGAGTCACTTAAAAAATGTTGAAGATACTCTTTTGAAAAAAGTTTGTCTACATTGTGTTACTCATTCTTGAATAAAAGAGAGTAGGGAAAGTAATAGGGCAATTGGACCATAGAATGGGAATTTAGAATGATCAAATTGTATTGTTTCAAATAATCTGCCCAAAACAAGATTGGAGTGTTGGTATTTAGCTATTACAGGTTTCATTTACCATGTAAACAAGTAAAAGGGTTTTTGGATTACAATATCAGAGATATAAATGATACTATACTTGCATCCAAATATAGTATCACTGCAAATTTTGATTTCCCATATTATTAGAAATTATGTTTTAGGGGCGCCTGGGTGGCGCAGTCGGTTAAGCGTCCGACTTCAGCCAGGTCACGATCTCGCGGTCTGCGAGTTCGAGCCCCGCATCAGACTCTGGGCTGATGGCTCGGAGCCTGGAGCCTGTTTCCGATTCTGTGTCTCCCTCTCTCTCTGCCCCTCACCCGTTCATGCTCTGTCTCTCTCTGTCCCAAAAATAAATAAACATTGAAAAAAAAAATTAAAAAAAAAAAAAAGAAATTATGTTTTAAAAATAAAAATATGGCACAAAAACAGACACATAAACCAATGGAATAGAATAGAAACCCCAGAACTAGACCCACAAACGTATGGCCAACTCATCTTTGACAAAGCAGGAAAGAACATCCAATGGAAAAGAGACAGCCTCTTTAACAAGTGGTGCTGGGAGAACTGGACAGCAACATGCAGAAGGTTGAAACTAGACCACTTTCTCACACCATTCACAAAAAGAAACTCAAAATGGATAAAGGACCTAAATGTGAGACAGGAAACCATCAAAACCTTAGAGGAGAAAGCAGGAAAAGACCTCTCTGACCTCAGCCGTAGCAATCTCTTACTCGACACATCCCCAAAGGCAAGGGAATTAAAAGCAAAAGTGAATTACTGGGACCTTAGGAAGATAAAAAGCTTCTGCACAGCCAAGGAAACAACCAACAAAACTAAAAGGCAACCAACGGAATGGGAAAAGATATTCGCAAATGACATATCGGACAAAGGGCTAGTATCCAAAATCTATAAAGAGCTCACCAAACTCCACACCCGAAAAACAAATAACCCAGTGAAGAAATGGGCAGAAAACATGAATAGACACTTCTCTAAAGAAGACATCCGGATGGCCAACAGGCACATGAAAAGATGTTCAGCGTCGCTCCTTATCAGGGAAATACAAATCAAAACCACACTCAGGTATCACCTCACGCCAGTCAGAGTGGCCAAAATGAGCAAATCAGGAGACTATAGATGCTGGAGAGGATGTGGAGAAATGGGAACCCTCTTGCACTGTTGGTGGGAATGCAAATGGGTGCAGCCGCTCTGGAAAGCAGTGTGGAGGTTCCTCAGAAAATTAAAAATAGACCTACCCTATGACCCAGCAGTAGCACTGCTAGGAATTTATCCAAGGGATACAGGAGTACTGATGCATAGGGCCACTTGTACCCCAATGTTCATAGCAGCACTCTCAACAATAGCCAAATTATGGAAAGAGCCTAAATGTCCATCAACTGATGAATGGATAAAGAAATTGTGGTTTATATACACAATGGAATATTACGTGGCAATGAGAAAAAATGAAATATGGCCTTTTGTAGCAACGTGGATGGAACTGGAGAGTGTGATGCTAAGTGAAATAAGCCATACAGAGAAAGACAGATACCATATGGTTTCACTCTTATGTGGATCCTGAGAAACTTAACAGGAACCCATGGGGGATGGGAAGGAAAAAAAAAAAGAGGTTAGAATGGGAGAGAGCCAAAGCATAAGAGACTGTTAAAAACTGAGAACAAACTGAGGGTTGATGGGGGGTGGGAGGGAGGAGAGGGTGGGTGATGGGTATTGAGGAGGGCACCTTTTGGGATGAGCACTGGGTGTTGTATGGAAACCAATTTGTCAATAAATTTCATAAAAAAAATAAAAAATAAATAAAAAATAAATAAATAAATAAAATAAAAATAAAAATAAAAAAATTATCATTCTAGTTCTTGACTCCTATTTATTCAAGCATTTGTCAGTAAGTTAATAGAAAAAAAATAGTAGAGCATTAAAAGGACACCAGCATGAAATTATTGGCAAAAATTCCTATTCTTGAGACATTTAAAGTAAAATAAGCTTTTACTTTATTTTTATTTTTTATTTTTATTTACCTTTTACAATGGCAATTTATTTATTTACTAATTTAATAAAGTAAAACACAAATTAATGCTAACAAAAACAGTAAAATAAATAAATAAATAAATAAATAAATAAAACATGATGAAAAACCCACCAAGCATTGAAATATTTAGAAAATATATACAGCCAATTTTAGCTATTCACAGTTGCCAAGGATGTATGGTTTAATTCACTTGACTCATACCCTTTAGTTCAGTCAAGAGAGCCACCATAGGGAAGCATTAAGCAGTTTTTGAAAGGCAAATCTAGGAAGTAATTTGGGTAAACTTATCATAAAGAAGATGACACAGAAATATTGTGGGAAGACTGCAGTGACTCAGGAAAGAAAATAAGTTTCTTTTTCTAGAGAAGAGCAAGAGAAGGATAGTTAAGCACCTAAGACTTAATTTAAATTTGATTTTATATCGTATGTAGTTACATATCCCCAGTGTCAAAGCTCCAAATTTTACTATTATTATCATTCAAAATTCTACATTTTAAAATAGGTTCCGGTTACCAATTCCGATGGGAGAATTTTCCCATAGCAACAAGCAATTATCTGGACACCTTCTGGGTGTCCCTACAACTCCATTCAATTTTAATGCCTATCTACTTGAAGATATCATCAGATTTCATGGTTAAAGGTTCAGTCCTCTAAGATTGTTTCTCCCTGTAGACACCAGTCACAATCCCAGAATGTCACCTGTGCTTCTGACCTCCTGGCTATAAGTTGGAGGTTCCAATAATTCCCTCCACCTTAGGATGCCAATCCCAAGCCTAGGTTATTACCTGTACTTCTGATGGGCCTGTTGTAGATCAGAGGTTCCCATGACCCCCTCCTTGGGTTTAATTAATTCACTAAAGCAGCTCACATACCTGAGGGAATCATTTTACTCATTAGACTACCCCTTTACTATAAAAGGATATAACCCAAGAACATCCAGATGGAAGAAATTCATAGGGCAAGATATGGGGAAAGGACACAGAGTTTCCATGCCTTTCTCAGCATACCACTCTCCCCAAATCATCATGTGTTCACCAACCTAGACACTCTGAACTCAATCCTTTTGGGTTTTTATGAAGACTATTACAGAGCCATGATTGATTAAATCATTGGTACTGGAACTAATTAAACCTCCAGCCCCTCTTCACTGCCCAGAGGTGGGGATACAAGGGTTAAGGTGGGTGGATGAAATTGAAAATTCCAACCCTCTAATCACATGGTTGGATCTCCTGGCAACCAGCCTCCTTCCTTAGATATGGGACAAAAGTCACCTCATTATTACAAAAGACACATTTATGTGTCTCATCACTGGGCAAATTCTAAGAATTTTAGAAGCTCTGTGCTAAGACAAAGACCAAATACATATTTCTTAATATAAATCACAATATCACACACATTAAGAAAGTGGAAATTACACTTTATATCACTCATCTTTTCTATTACCCTCAACATTAATCACCAGACTATGAGATCCCAAACTCAGAACCACACAATTCTTTGTAATAATTTATTTATCTTTGTTTTTCAGTGTCTTTTATGCTTATTGTGCATATAGTATGTCTTGTTTTAGAACTTGCTGTTGATGCATCTATCTACTCCTATAAAAATAAACTGTCTTAGCCCAAGAACAAAATTTCTTATAATATTTATTAAATTAATTTGATATAACACAGATATTCAAATGTCACTTATTCTCTATCTTGATCACCTAAAAGATTAAGAAGCACAAAATTATAACAAATATTTGTTAATAAAAATAACATGCTTATGTAGTGAATAAATGAAGATTCTTTTGGCATTTTTGTATCTTGTTTCAATTTTTCTTAGCTATCACCCTAATCTCATCATCGACTCTTCCCCATTCTTATAGCTGACTCCAAATTTGTCATTTTTCAGTTCTTTCTGTAGGTAGCTACTATTGCAATATATTTATATAGCAAACATATAGGATTTGTCTTGTATATTCAAAGTACTCTACTGAGCATCCTAAGAGATCCAAAATTAAATAGGATGTAATACCTGATCAAAAGAATTTCAAGTCTAAAGAGGAAGGTACACATTTCTAATAAATAACACAAGAGGACATGAAGTTCAGGGCTTGGTGAAGATAGTTTGAGTTGATGTAGTAAAGTACTGAGGGTGGTTTCAAAAAGGATCAGAAAGTCTTGTGGTTCCATAAACAGAATTTTCATTTGGCGACATTATTCAATCTTACTCATTTTAGTGGTCATGAACTGCTTTAGTTTTCGTCTGGGAAACTCTGTCTCTCCTTCTATTCTGAATGATAGCCTTGCTGGGTAGAATATTCTTGGCTGCAGATTTTTTCCATCAGCATTTTGACTGTATCATGCCACTCCCTTGTGACCTGTGAAGTTTCTTTTGAGAACAATTTTATTCATTTTAAGTAGCACCAGTAGGATGAGCTACTTTTTACCTCTTTTGCTCAGAGGGTCATTGGATTGGTTTGTACTCTACTTCCATACAGTTGTGGTTCTAAATCCCTAATAATGTCACTTCTTATGTAAGCATATGTCTTACTGTTGGTGTTTCTCCCCACACCCAATTAATATGTTGCAATCTTAATACCCAAGATAATAGTATTAAGAATTGGTAGGCCTTTGGGTAGTGCTTAGATCAGGAAGGTAGAACGCCCTTGATTGGATCAGTGCCTTATAAAAGAGACTTCAGAGAAATTCCTAGCTCCTTCCACCGTGGGAGGACACAGCAACAAGGCACACTAAGAATCAGGAAGAGGGACTTTACCAGGATGCAACTAAATTCAGAACTGTGAGCAATAAATTTCCGCCATGTATAAGCTACCCAGTGTGTGGTATTTTGTTAGAGCAGCTTGAATAGACTAAACAACACATCTATATATTTACCTTCCACCTAAATATGAATATTTGAGTCATTTATTTCTTTATCCCCAGTGGATAGTACCAGACACACGACAAATTAAATGCTGAATAAATGGTTGCAGAATTGAACAAGTTTGATAAAGACTTTGAAATCTTCCCTTAGAAATAAAATAGTCTTTCCAGCAATTAGAGATTTCCTGTGAACATTCTCTAAGCCACTCCCCTCAGAAACTCATTCAAATAAAAAGTTTCCAATCACATTCAATTAAACTTTTATATCTAAATTGTTAAATATGATAACCTATGACTCTTAATGCACCAATTTTATTAGTTCAAGTTGGAAAGTCAGACCCACTTTATTATTTTCTTATTCTAGACATTTGCACATCTCATACTTCCTAGGGGTTATGCAATATGTTATGCCCTATCTGAATAGGTATCCCTGACCCTCCTTTTCCTTATAAAGACAACAAGAAGACAGCTTAAAAAACTATTTCAAAAGACTTCGTGAATTCCACTGATGGACATTTGTGCTACAGTAATATATTTAGAGTACTTATTGTTGGTTTTTACAGGTATTCACAATGTTGTGCTACTAAAGATTGTGAATGATTTATGAGCATAGATAAATTATACATTCTTTTTGGAAAGCATTATATACTTTTTTGTGCTCTCTTAATTTTTATGTCAGTATTCAAATCATAAAGACAAATTAGTTTGTTAATGACCCATTTCACTAATGTACATGTAGAGAAAGATCTTTGCTGGCATTTGAGAATGATGGTTGTGGGGGAAGTCTCCAAGATGTTGGTATACATTATTGACAAAGAGACTGGCATGTTAGTTAATAAGACTGAGGTTTGAGATGAGTGTTAAGTCTTAAAACTGGATTTCAATTAGGACAGAAATGAAAGATGAGGGTTAGTATATGATATAACAAAGAAACCAATTATACTTGGGGTTGAGAACAAGTGAAATAGATGTGACAATGAACTTAGTGTACTCAGAATAAATTCATTTAGTTAACAATTAGGATAATCAGGGGCACCTGAGTGGCTCAGTCGGTTGAGAGTCTGACTTCAGCTCAGGTCATGATCTCACAGTTTGTGGGTTCAAGCCTCGCATCAGGCTTGTGCTGACAGCTCAGAGCCTAAAGCCCACTTCAGATTCTGTGTGTCCTTCTCTTTCTGTCCCTCCCCCACTCACACTCTGTCTCTGTCTGTCTGTCTGTCTCTCTCTCTCTCTGTCTCTCTCTCAAAATAAACATTAAAAAATTAAAAAAACAATTATGATAATCAGATTTATGACACTGAAGAACATTCCAAAACCAATTATATTATCAAGAGAGTATAACAATTGTAATTTATACATACTAGCAAACAGTGGCTTAAAATATATGAAGCAACACTGGAGAGAATTGAAAAGATAAATAGTACTACAGTAATACTTGGAGACTTCAATAAGCCACTTTCAAAAATGGAGAAATGTGACCTTGCAGAAACAAAAAGAATTATAGGTGAGTACCAGGAAAACTTGTACATCAACAAATTAGATAGCTTAGATGAAAGTGACAAGCTCCTAGAAATACATAAATTATCCAAACTGACTCAAGAGTAAATAGAAAGTCTCAACATACCTATAATAAAAAATTAAATCAATAATCCAAAATCTTCCAACAAAGATACTCTAGGACCAGATGGTTTCACTAGCAAATTCTGTGAAACAGTAAAAGAAGAATTTACACCAACTCTTTTCAAACTTTTCCAGAAAATAGAAGAGGAGGAAACACTTCCTAACTCATTCTGAGAGGCCAGCATTACCTGATACTAACATCAGATAAAGACATCATAAGGAAATAAAACTACACACCAACATCCATAGTGTATAGAGATGCAAAAATCCTTAACAAATACTAGCAAAACAAATACAACAGCATATTAAAAGGTTTATATATCATGACCATGTGGAATTTATCCTAGAGATGCTAAGGGTTAAAGATAAGAAAACCAATGTAATATACCACATTAATAGGATGAAGTTAAAACTAAACACAAGACAATGACACCAAAAATCATTTGAAAAAAAACTTAACACCCTTTCATGATGAAAACACCAGGAAACTAGGAACAGAAGGGAACTTCCTCAACAAAATAAAGCCCAGTTTTAAAAACCCCCAGTCTACATCATACTCATCTTGAAAGATTGAAAATTTTCCTTTAAAATAAAACGTAAGACAAGGATGGCTGTTTTCACCAGTGCTCTTCAATTTTGTACTGTATTTGTAGCAAGAGCAATTAGACAAAAAAGTAAAAGAAAAGAAATGACAAGAAAACTAAAATAGGAAAGGAAAAAGTAAACTATCTCTATTCATATATGTTATGATTCTCTATATAGACAACCCAAAGAATTCATAAGAAAACTACTAGAGTTAACAAATTCAAACAAGTTGCCGGGTACAAGATTAACACCCAGAAATTAGTTATTTTTTAATATACACAATGAAGAATCCACAAAAGAAATTAAAAAGCAATTCCACTTACAAGAACATGAAAACAATAAAATACTTATTTAAGGAGATGAAAGACTTGTGCACTGTATACTATAAAACATCGTTGAGAGAAATTAAAAAAGCCACAAGTAAATGGAAAGACATGTCATGTTCATGGATTGAAAAATTCAATTATTGTTATATCAGTATTTCACAAATGATCTATAGGTTCATTGGAATTCCTATCAAAATTCTAACTGCTGCTTTGCAGAAAAGGAAAAGCCAATCCTACAATTCCTTTGGAACTGCAAGTAGCCCAGAGTAGCCAAACCATTTTGAAAAAGAACAAAGTTGCAGAACTCATACTTCTGGTTTCAAAGCCTACAAAGCTACTCAAAATATTATGAGTACTGACATAACAACAAACATATATACCTAAGGGATAGAATATAGACTGTAGAAATAAATACATCTGTGGTCAACTGATTTTTGACCGGCCTGCCAAATCCATTCAATAGGGAAAAAATACTTTTTCTGGGACAGATGTTGCTGGGACAACTAACTGGATTTCCACAACCAACAGAATAATATCAGGGCTTTACCTCAAAACATACACAGAAACTTATTCAAAATGGATCAATAATCTAAATATAAGAGGTAAAAACATAAAGCTCTTAGAGAAATACATAGAGATAAATTTTGATGACCTTGGGTTAGGCAAAGAATTATTAGATACGACAGCAAAAAAGCACAACGGCAAATAAAAATACAGAACAGGACTTCATAAAAATTAAATGTTTTTGTTCATCAAAGGATATAATACCAAGAAAGCTAAAAACCCAGAATGGAAAACAGTAGTTCAAATAATATATCTGAGAAGGGTTTAGTATCCAGAAGATATAAAGAATGCCTTCAACTCCATAACAACAATATAGATTAAGAATGGGCAAAGAACTTGAGTTGGCATTTCTCCAGAGAAGATATGCAAATGGTCAAGCGCATGAAAAGAAGTTCAATATCATTATTGATTAGGGAAATGCAATTCAATGTCACAATGAGATAATCCACACCACTGGGATGACTAAAAAATTGAAAATTATAAATATGGGGAAATTGGAACAAATGCACATTACTGGAATGGATGTAAAATGGTGTAGCCACAGTGGAAAACAGCCTGACAGTTCTTCAAAAGGCAAAATTGTAACATAAAATTATTTTATGACCCAGCAATTCAATTAAAAGAATTGAAAACTGACACCTAAATATGTAGTTGAATACCAATATTCATTTTAGCATGATTCACAGTGCCCATAAGATGGGAACAACACGGTGTCCATCAAAAGATGAATGGATAAACAAAATATGCTACATATATTCCTGGAATATTATCAGCCATAAAAAGTTCTGATGATATATCTTCAACATGGATGAACCTTGGAAACACTACGGTAAACGGAATAAGCCAGACAAAAAGAACAACTGATGATCCAACTGGCATAAAATATCTAGAATAGGCAAATTCATAGAGAAAGTTGATTAGAGTTTACCAGAGACTGAAAGAAGGAGAATGGATATTATTGCTTAATGGCTACAGATTCTGTGTATGGGCTGATAAGAATGTTTTTAAAATACTGGTGATGATTGTACAACATTGCGAATGTAATTAATGCCATTGAATCATACACTTAAAGTGGCTAAAATATCAAATTTTATGTCATATATATTTTCCACAATAAAAAAACGCTTTTATAAAAAAATCTAATGTAGTTTCCTTATATATTATACTTGTATATCAAATAAAGCGATCATGAGTTAGGGACTTTTACTTTGGTTGTACATAATATATTCTGTATCACTTGTATTTTTAAATAATTGCATATGCCTTAATAGACACACACACACACACACACACACACACACACATGCCCCATTTGCTGAGTAGATCTATGAGATGTCAGTATAAGTATATTTTGGAAATAAAAAAAGGAATAGATTCCTAACTTATAGAAAGCAGCATAAAAGTAGAAATAATCTGAATATATTTTGGACAAAACAAACCAAGAATCTGTCACAAAATATTCTATATATATGAAATGGGGTTTTTGCATAATTGGACAACAAAAAGTTGTAAAACTAAATTTAAAGCTACTAAATCACAAATAAAGCGGAAAAGTAAAATTGTTTGAGTTTTCCTTTCAACACCAACAATGATGCTTTATTACTAAACTCTGGTTCTACAAATCATGGATTTCAAAAACCATGACTGTAGAATTTCAAAATATAAACTATGGTTTTCAGGCCATTTTCATGTCTCACAAACTCTACTGATGCTGCATTCAAAATTCTTTTGTTTCATTTTCTTGTATTTTTGATGTGGTTTATATTATGTATAACCTATTTCATAAGGTGAACTTCAAATATTCATGTTAATACAATATATATCTATAGCAGCTGGGTTACTTCCAGTATTATTCAGGAATGTAGAATAACAGGAAAATAGAAGTGGTTTCCAATGCATATTCAATAACTTTAGGTGAGACTTTTTACCACCCATTAAATTACCCTTGTGACATTATAAGCTCAGCTAAAGAAATTATTCCTACTTGTCCTCAAAATATCATTTTGTTGCTTTTTTGCAAAACTTTAACTTGTGATCATTATTCCTATTAAGGGTGTGCATTTGTGTTCTCTGAATCTCATTGTATAAGAAGTAAATATCTGCCCATAAACAATTGAGTATTGCATACTTACAGAATCAGAGACCTGGGCCTCAGTCTTCCTTACAAACAACATTTCAAAAAGAGAAAATATGTACAATATGAGGGCCTGATTAATGTTGTTTGAATGTTTGCATAAATGGAAGTTTTAGTTCAGGTGCAGGGGATGCAAGATGAAGACTTAAAATGATTAAATGTAATTTTAGTTCTAACACACTAAAACTCATGTTCCTTGGAACACAATAGTGTGAACGTCCTAAAGAAGTGAAGAGGTCAGGCTACATTATCATCAGGAAAAATGTCAAAATAGGAAAGAATCAGTCCCAGACAGCAGGAGAAATTCAAAGATAAACAGGAGAACGTCCTTGAAGAAAAGTTAGCAGGTTTTCCTGAGAAAGACCTTAAAAAGTTGAACTCTGCACTGAGATCCAGGAAAGCCATTTGTGTTCCTGAAGCTTTATATTTGAGGAGAAAAGTTGTATATATCAGGAATAGATTTGCAGATGCTTAGTGCTCATTTTGTGTTTTTGTCACCATAAACGTTTATCCATGCATATATACATGTACACACACATGAACAGAATTGCTCAGAGAATTAGAGTTGCCAGGAAACAGAGAGAATGAACCATTTGCCCAGAGTCATTTCAACTTGTTACTTCTGTTTCAAGCATGCATTGGGTGTGTCTGGAGTGAGTGTATGTGCGCACCTCTTTAGATTGTTTAGTGTAGTTAGGCTCTGAGCAGATTTCAAGTGCCATCTAAAGGCTAATAATCTGTAACCTCTCTTTGGATGGTTGGATATTTTTAACAGTCTAAGAGATGTGGAAGGGCTAAGAGATAACCTACATTTCTTAAAAGACAGTTTTCCGGCTTTTTAAAAAATTTAAACTACATATCGCTTTTGATGATTGACAACTAATAAAATTGTAAAGGAACAGAAATAAAATCTAATATTTTAGAGAATCTGAATTCAATGGCTAATGGCAATGCTAATACTAGTTTTTAATTGAACTTATTGCTTAACAAATACAGGGATAAGTTTATACACGTTTTCAAATTTTACAATATTTCTTCTGTGAGAACACGAAAAGGTAGGTGACTGGCCAAATTTGCTCAGATGTAGAGTTTGAGCTCAGGCCTGCCTTGTTACCAGGGATGGCCCTTAAATGCTAGGCTTGGATACTGCTTAAATAAGATTGTATTAACATTTATTGGCCACGGAAATGTCTTCCTCTTATTTACGCTGGTGTTAAATCAGATGTCTGTTCTTCTTTATCTACTCTTTATTTACTTTACCTCTTAATTTTCTTTATTTGCAATTGTGCAAAATTGGAGAAATGGGCACTTACCATGAAACGTAAGGCCTAAAATTATTAAAATTCTTTGCCCTGGCTCTCCAGAAGAGCAATGCATCAATTTGGATTAATTACCATACATGCCTACCTTGATGCTTTCTGAAGTTCCACTAGGAGAAGACATCCCTTATCACTGTCTTACACTGAAGCATAAAACTGCTGTAAAGCTTTTTAAATAGCTGTACTGCTCTCCCACAGACGTGGGTGAGCTTCAGTCACGGCAGAAATAGTTCCAGTATTATAAAGCAATTGTGATTCCTTAAGGTTTTGCATTACATAAATGTAAAATAGTATTATTAGTTCTTACAGTCATCATTTCACCATTCATACTTGAAGCAACTGATATTTCCACAAATCAGGCACTGTACAAATTCTGTCATAGTAAAACATTTATTTGTTAAAGTGATATAGATTATTCAAGATTCTACAGTCTTAAATCATGGATGGCAATGTAACATGGATTGATACAGAACTCGATGCCAGTGTAGGCTTTTCTCTTTCCTTCTTTAAAAAAAAGAAAATACTTGTAGGCCAGAAGAAAAAAAAAAGTTTGGCTTTAAAAGAGGATGAACCATGGTCTGATAGAGCCAGTTCCACCAGCATCAGAGACTTCTGCTTCGGCTCCTGTGAACAATTTCTTCTAGGACACCAGTTCAACAATTGGCCTTTGTGAATTGAAACATGTTTAAATTTTATCCAGTAAAAATATCAGTGGCAACTTTTTTCAGGAGAGAAAGAAGTAGTGCTCTTCAGATTAACTCCAGCCTCTAAAATAAAAAGAAAGAAAGAAAGAAAAAGAGAAAGAAAGAAAGAAAGAAAGAAAAAGAAACAAAGAGAAAATACACAGGTAATAAGATCATTGTGCTGGCAATTTAGAAGTTACTGAACTATAAGTACCTACGCAGGAGTTTTTTGCCATAAAATACAAGATACACCCCTAAAAACTATCTAGACACGCACATCAGCTCTTAAAATGTTATTTGGTAATTTCAAATTGGTGAATATATAAAAGAGTCTCATTTTAAAAAGAAATCTAAATGTATTAAGCCTAAATAGTTATGCAAGTCAAAGGCAAATTGTGGGAAGTCATTTTCCCTTACTATGTTTTTCACATTTATATTCTCAATTAAGAAAAAATAATAATTGTATTCATTAGTGCATACCACTTAAATTTTAATAAATAATAATACTGGTTTTAAAACTATAAGCATATTAGATCACATTTGTTCATCACACATAAAACCTAAGTGATCTCTACTTTTTAAGTATAGTCTGTTGAGAGTTTTGTATCATATTGAAATTTTATAAAATTTAATTATACATGAAATGTCAGTGAAGACTATTATTCCTCTTAATAAATTAGTTCCTCAGCCACAGAACAAATAAATATGTAAAATGACAATAATGCACAAGAAAGACAATCCATAGTTAATATAATTTTGAGTAAAACAATATAAAAAATATTTAAATATCAAACAGTAAAATTTTGTCCTCTAATGTGGGTTCTCAGTATCATAGGTTTAAGACATGCCTATAAATTCTATCTTTGATGGAGATGAAAAAGAATTTTTGAGAAATATATAATTTCATAAATATGAAATAGATGTAATTTTTTCCTCGCCATTCAAAAACAACTACATGTTTACAAGTTGCGGGTTATAAAATGCATGGGACAAATGAATCATGAAATATAGAAGCATATTGTATATCAAAATGCTGATGTAGAACATATTTGGAGTAGAACACACTTGATGTGATAAAGGTAGGAAAATACTGTAGAGATGTTTTATTTAAGAAAATATTTCATCTGGGGGTGCCTAGCTGGCAGAGTTGGTACAGTGTATGACTCTTAATCTCGAGGTTGTGTGTTCAAGCCCCACATTAGGTATAGAGATTACTTAAAAATAAAACATTTTTTTAAAAAAAGGAAAAATATTTCATCTACAGAGTTGAAGTTATTTTTGGTATAAACAATAATTTTTGAAAATTATTTAACAAAAGATTTACACAACGTTTGAACACTGTTAGTAGGTAATAGATGTAAAACCTATTTATAAAAAATAATTACCTTGGAAACTGCTGAAATATAGATATCATTGTTTATCTGGAATGTTCTAAGAAAAACATTCCAAAATCACTTTAAATTACAATGGGTTTATATCTAAATTCATATCTATTGGGTTCACAGTATAGCTTGCTTATTTTGGTGAAATTGGATTACGAGAATTTATTTCTGTTTGTATTTCCAATCATATGTCCCTTTTGAGAGTAAAAAGATGTAGTTGTACCATACCAAAGTTCGCAGAAGTAGTAATATAAAAACCACACAATACACTTAGAAGAAAAATAGTGGGCAGTATAACTAGTTTGATTTTAGAAATTATTTAGAAATAATAATTCTTCCAGAATAAAGAATCTATTTTAATATCAAGTTAATGATTGTATAAGCTTACATATTTTAAAGAGTTTTTGATTCACTTCCAAATTACATAAAACATTACTAACAAACTACGAAATTATGGCTTTTATAAAAGCTGTTCATTTCAAATATTAGACAATTAGCAGTTTTGGAAACTATGGTCTGAATTTGCTTACCCTGAAGTTACTACCATTATTGAAATGATGACATAATATGAAACTGAATAAAAACGTATATATGTAGGATATTAAAAATAACACTTTTTACTTATCAATAGGCAAACTCTTACAATGATTCCATAAAGATCTAAATATGAGCACCAAATTACAAGAGCATCACAAAGGGAAAAAAAGCAAAATAGACTATAATAATTATGTTAAAATTTTACAAGAACTAACAACAATGAATTTGAGATAGGCTCAGGATGTTTTGGTAATGGTCGTTATTTAACAGTGAAATGATATCATGCAAAATATTATGGACAGATAGTCTTATTAACAGTACTACAAAGAAAAGAGGAAATTAAAGCTACCCCAATATTAGGAGAAGAAAAAAATGTCCTGATTTGAATGTATTGTGGGAAAATGCTGTTACTACCCTTATTCAGAATGCAATTAAGAACTATGAATGATTTTTATCTTGTATAGTTAGGATATCTAACCAAGAAGGAAATTATTTCTAGAAGTCATTATTGACATTAGGGTTCTATTTTTTTCTTATATACTGTAACATTCAAATTAATGTCAAAAGTATGCTTTAATTATTATAAAAATAGTTAAATGGTTTCTACATATGTGCATATGTGCCTGTTCTATCATTCTTATTTTTAAAAATTTCATTTGAAGGGAATATCACAGGAAAGAAAAGTTACAGAACCAAATATTTTACATTGGTCATTTTTACTGGGAAATAACATTGGAAAGATATCTGGATCATAAATATACATTTGCTTTGCTGTTTTGCTCTTATTTCATATTTTTTTCCTAACCCTGTATTAAAATGTCACTGTTTCTTGACAATCAGCATCACTAACTTTTATTCATTTATATCTTAATACTTTCCGTAAAAGAACTGAACTCTTATCATGGTTATTGCATCTGTAGCAGGAATTTTATGATAAAGTGTAAATCGGTTAAATACCTTAATTGATACTAAGCAGAATAATCAGAAGTCAAATTAATTAGAATCAGGAAGCTATTACCTTAAAGGCTGGTGCAAGCAGTTGCAGAATTAGGGGAATTTCTTGTGCATACTTACACACACAGATACACACACACAATGGACATATTTTGTTGGTCTGAATTTGCCAAATACTTTTAAAGAAAAGTTTACTTAAGGCATTTTCATTATAAATGCAACTAGTCAATTGTTCCTATTTTAACTTCTAAACATGGCATATCAATTGTTTTACTCTATTTATCTGAAGTATAACAATCTTTTCAAACACAAGATTACTTTATATGTGAGTGCCAGTTTACATGTAATTATCACCAGTTTTATCAATGACTCCTCTTCCCTTTGCTGTCAATTCGTCTTAGTGTGATTAGAATCCTAAAATTTTATTATAGAAGGATCATACGTCATATACTAGATATTTTCCAAGTTCACTCTATTTCTATACATATGCAGTAAAGGTCTTAAGGGGAAAATTTGGCATAGGGTGTATTCTTGCTAATGGAAATGAAATACATGTATTAACTCTTCATCCTTGGGGAAAAATTATCTTAGCAGATATGTCAGTATGAGGAACCCCTAAACCACTGACTAGATGAAACTTTTCTGTCATCCATGTACCTTCCTAATAGAGTTTGATGTTCTATGAGGGACTGTGGTATAGTTAATTTAATATGGTTGCCATGGTTAACATTTTTGTTATATTAAAAACAAAAAATGTGTTCTAGGGTGTTTTTTGTTTGTTTCTTGCTTACTTTTACTGTATATATACATACGTAGCATTTTAAATTAAATTTTGCCTTTGGGTAGTAAACAGCATTTGTTACCATCCTGCAGGAAATATAAACTTAAAATAAAACTTTATATCCCTTCATCTCTCTTCCTCCCCAACCCCCACCACCCCAAAAAAGAGCTGGGAAGCTGTGAGCACCAGACATCTCTGCCAGCTCTACCTCACTCCACACACCCAGGGTGAGCTATTGCTGAAAGCCAAGAAAGACCATGAGCAGACTAAGCTCACAGGTCAGTCTCCTTGAAGGAGCTTCACTGGATGTGTTGACAGTTATAGAAATGATAGGCTGGCTATGGCAGAAATCATTTACCATGTAAGTACCAAGACTAGTTACACTGCAGTCTCACAGTGATTTCAATCTGATAACAGAAATGTAGCAAGGAGTTTTCTTTTCTTTTCTCTTTTTTTTTTATGAGTGAATAATGTATTGCCAGTAAATTCTGTTAAAATTATTCTTTGCCTGTGGATTTGTTTTTCTTGGTAACGCTTATAGGAAAAAAAAAAAATAGCCAAAGCAGAAAAAAAGTTTCTAGGACAGTTTGTTTCATAAAGGGAACTAAAGAAAGACTCAGAATATTTTTTTTAAAGAGTGACATATTCCACATATACACATTCATTATATAAATCTAATACATGCCACACATATGTACACATGAATTCAGTTCACGTAGAAATGACAAAGCACTGAAAGATTATATACTAGATAATGGTATGGTAGGTTTAACAGATATGTATTTACTTTTACATTTTTTCTAGATTTTTGAATGTTTTTATAATTCATACTAACTACTTTAGGACAAAGAAAGTCATTATTGGAAATTTTACCTACTTATCTCATTGGCAAAACCTGTACTATCTAGAGAAATATGCAAACTCCCGAGGAAATTACTTTCATCCAAATTTGACTTCTAATAACATAGTGAAATAAATAAACACAATACTATGTAATATGTCCTGTGAAATGTAAACATTTGGGAAATTAATTCATAATTGAAAAATGACTCTTCCAATCCTTATATAACATTCAGCACCCTCTGGATTGTGCTTCTGATAGATTAACCATCTACTTTCTAATTCCTTTCTAAAGATATTCTCTTTCAAAACAGCTAGATGTCCAAAGTTACATGATAAATGAAGTTTTGGAAGCCAGAGGCAGGGGTAGAGGAGGAGAGGGGTGGTGAGGAAAGGAGGCAGAAAGAGAGGGAGAGAGTTTCAGAATGAGAAAGCAAACTGCAGGGTGCTGATGATACAACGCACCTTAACGCAGGTCAGCTGAGGACACAACATAGAACTCAGAGTATGTGCCACACACTCTGCTATTGATCGTTTCCAGTGTCATCTGTTTATTTTTTGCAAACTGGGAATGGGATCCTGAACTCACTAAAGGGATGATGCAGGAAAAAGTGTTTGATTTGGGAGTCGAATTCATTAGGGGAAACCCTGAATGATTGCCCAAGTTATTCTTTTTTAAATGCAAAATGTTAAAAAACAAAAACAAAAACAAGGCCCTATTTTTACTACTAGAAAATAAATCAGTGGCCTTTTTTAGAACTTTTAAAAGCAGAATATTTTTTCTGTGCCAAAACTTAAGCAAATGGCTGATGCTTCCAGCTGTGTGAACAGATTGTTAAAGTGCTATTCCACTCTGGAAGCACACATTCTGATCCAATTAAAATGCAGGAATCAAATACTCATTTGAAACTTCCAAAAAGGAAAAAAAAAAAAACAAAACAAAAAACCAAACACACAAACAAATGGAAAAAAAAACAGAAGAGTAATCAGTTGCTGACAAAAGAAATACCATGAATATTTCATATGTAGCCTTTTGCTCCATTTTATAGTGGCTTCATTCATTTTAGATAACCCTGAAACAGTTGTGTTCATCCACTGTCAGTAAGGTATAATGTATCATTTCAGCTCCAATTAGGATATGGGGGTCAAAGAGAGGAGTTAATACATTCTTAATAAGTTACTATCTTCACACTGGGAAATATTTGTAAAAATGCACATTATATCATGGATAACTAACTACAAGAGTGACTCCAAAGTCACATTAGTATTCCCTTTATTCTTACACTATGAATCAGAAATGTTCAGTTAACCAGAAATATGTCGAAGTTTAATAACTGGAAATCTATTTAACCAAACTGAATTTTACTTTGTATCATTGAGCATTGAGTAAGTTCTAATGGAAAATTTCAAGGAGTTACATAAACTTGCAAAAAACATTTAAAATTTTATTTATAACAGAATATACCCACTTAGGTGCTGAATTATGAGACAGGTAACAAAAATCTCACCTGTGTTTCCTGGACAATCTGGTCAACATTAGTCAGCAAAGCATCTGGGAATAAAATTTTCAGTGTCATAAACAAATACACAAATTCAAGTTTTAAGAAACAGACCCTAAAACTCTTCTTACTGAAATCTTGGTAAGATTTCTCTTAATAAAGATTTATCTAATTTTTTTTAACTTACCAGTTCTTGGACTAATTGCAATTGACTTTATAATTGTCTATGACTACTTCCTGATATATACGTAGAAATTTAAAAATATTGTCCTAGTTGCTAAAGTGAGAAATTATGTAATGCAACTTTCCAGAAAGAGTTCAAGAAGAGAATCAGGCTTCTACTCAATTTTCCCTACTCAAAGTTAACATTTCAGCTAGAGTTGCATATGATTAATAATAAAAGATACACCAAGGAAGAGAATCCAAAATAGGAAACATAGCTTCACCATGTTCAACATGCAGACTATTAAATAATCATTTATGATAATCATTATTCAATAGCTCCCAAAATACTATCATGTTTTATGAAGTACCCATTTATCGTCATGTAAAACACTAATGGTCTATATGTAAACATTCTGTCTTTACATGTCCACATGTATGTTCCAATTGGCTGTAAGTGTTTAATACCATTACATAGCCCTGCATAACACACATTCTATTTCTTTCCAAATGTTCTCTTTTTAAACAAATACTCCTAGTCATTAAGAAGTGACACAATGATAAGAAAAAAATCAGGAAAAAGTTATTTTCAGGGTTCAGAGGTGAGTGTGAAGAGAACAGTACAAAATATTTTTTATAGAACCTCAAACACAAATATTCATAGAAATTTATAATGGCCTCTGGAGATTAGGTTTTACATTAAAACAATAATAAGACATGTTCACATTATACAGGAAAAAAATGTTTAGTAAATTACATTATGGTAGAGCCAACACAATCTATTTCATAAGCCCTCATGTTAGTTGAATAATTTATTGGACATACTCTGGAGCTGAATCACAATATCTACCTAGTTCATGTTTCAGGCAAGATCAAACGTATATCCACTTTCCAAACACAAAATGAAAGGGACTTTATGACCTTCTCTGAATATATTTGAAAAACAATTTTGCTAATTTTTAAAATTCATGAACAGTAACCTTCTTGAAAAGAGTGGAGGAAATTAGACAAGTTGTAGAGATCATTAGGAAGTTCAGAAAAATAAATTTCTACTAAAGAGCTTATATTCCATTGTAATCTTATAAATAAGAAGTATAGTTTGTGCAGTTGTTCTGGGATAAGTACTCTGGTAGCCAGCCCATTTAAATATAATTTTGCTACATTAATTACAATCCATGTTGCAGGACACAAAATTCTGATTTCAATGGATTAATGTGATAAGCATACATATTAGTATATCTATATATTAGATACATAAGTATATACTGTGTATGTGTTTTATCAAGGTTAAATTTAGATCCTAAATTTGACTTTGAAATAGTTGACAAAATCAGAAGACAATAGTACACTACTTGCTACATGGACTATTTGTAATATTTGATAAAATTGCAAATACATTAACACCATAATTTAATAAGCTAATTTCATACTTAAACAGACTCCCAGTTACATATGTCTCACTTCAGACAATACCACATTTTTAGGATGACTCCATCACAGTAATACTTATACCATTCTTCCTCTATTAAGTGATCTTCTGTACTGCGACAAGGATTGTTTTTGTTGCAAAAAGCAAGCAAACAAACAACCCAAAACTTGACAAAACTCAATGTATTGTAGTTCCAGCACACACTTTTCTAGTATGGGAGGAAAAGGACTGAGTAATCTGAAAAGACAGAGCTCTGAAACTATCACAAAATTCCTGTCATACATTTTGGGTATTTTCCTTTTCTGTATGAAATTTTAAAAACAAGCTATTTCTTATCCATAAATTTAACTCAACAGACACTTAACTCACAAACATTATAAGGTCAATAATAGTAATGATAATAATAATGATTATATAATGATGATGGTTATCATCATCAACTAAGGAGGATAAGAAAAAAATCCTTTTCCCATCCAGCCTATCTCTGTGCCGAAGTCCTTTCCCCAAAATGCCACCAACACTCACAGGCAGAAGCATCCACATTCATTGTTAAAGAAGAAAGACTGGATGCTTCCTGAAACACAAGGGAAGACTGAGCAAGGGAAAGCGTAAGTAGTCTTCATTCTGTTTAATATGGTAAATACTGCTTTCTTAGCATCATAAAATAGAAGTAGGATTTTGTCACACCAAGAACAAAATGGGTTCAGATCTTCAATCCTTGAAAAAAATGTCCCATTTACCTTCTCAATTCTATGCACAGTAAGATACTTTATGTTTTTGACATTTTTTAGACTATTGGCATTTAAATGATTATTATTAAGCCTAGTATTGTGAATAACACGGGGGAAATAGTAAAATTCAGAAACTAAGAGGCAATTGTTGTGGATTTTGTGATAACTGCTCTAGGTTTTTACTTTTAAAAATGAAATATTTAGTTTCCCCTTAGTAATAATACAAGCAAATAAAACAGTTAAAATTTAGTTTGGAAGTAAGTACCTCCAGAGTGCTTTAAATTGAAGCAGGAAACACTTCTCAAGAAAAGCTAAAAAGAGATTCCTATAGATAAGTGGAATACATTTAATTTTTTTTTAATTTCTCAATTCTTATGGAGAAAGCATGTATGATTCAGGTAATAGATTTATGATGTTTATAAATAGCTTATAATAATTTTCAACATATATTCTGAAACATTTTTAGTAAAATATATCTACAGAGTTCCTAAAATCAACTGTCTGAAAGCATAAAATACTTGCTATAACCTCAACCTAAGTAACTGCATTTAATAGTTTAAAAAATAATTCAGGAAATAAATTAGCCACCGTGAAGGTATTACTGTATCTAATTTAAATTATTTATTTAATGCACCTCTGTTCTAATCTTTTTGTAGTGTAACAATAAATGATATTCATCAAACCAAACTTTGTTTCCACTTAGGATTTTGAGGAAGCTTTGGATGCCTCATTATCCTTTTGTGATGTTCAGAAATTACATATATTAAATCAAAAGACCTACTTTAATAATAGTTGGGGGCATTTTTGAATTGGGGGACAATTATCCAAAAGAAACAAAAAACAACACAGGAAGACGTATAATTAAAGAGAAATGTTTAGAGCAAATATCTGCAAATACATTTTTTGTTAGTTTTCATATTGAACAACCTGAAATCACAGTGTAGAATGGCTAAAAATAAAAAAAAAAGTAATTGAGAACAAAGAAGCAAAATCAATGTATACAACCTATACATAATCAACAACAGCAAATCATATGCTTTGGATTGCATATGTATAGCTGGTTAAATGGGAAATGCAAGAAATAACAGAAAGAAAAATAGTAAGAGATAGAATTTCTTGCTTATAGTAATAAAATAGCCAGATCACAAATCTCCATTGTGCATATAATCAAAATTCTTATTACTGCACCTTCGTCTCTGGCCCCATTCATTCATTTATTTATCTATCTATTCATTCATTCACTCGAGTAACTACTGTGTTTCAGACATTATACCAGGTACCTTCAGTAACCTCCAACCATCCCAACGATTTATTTTTCAGTCACTTCACACTGAAATTGCCCTGGTGGAAAAGTTTTTCATATAGTTGCAAACAAAAACATTTGACCCTCTTGATAGGCCAATCTTTCATTGTTCTCTCAAAATATAAACTTTTTGAAAAGGCAGAAACATAAGGCCTTCTCAACGCTTCTAAAAACAAGTGTTCAAGCATTTGGTTAATACACCCTGAAAATAGTCTTGTAAAGCTAATAAAAATTAAATGGTTTCAATGGCTTTAGTCAAACAGAATAAATTTCACATGATTAGATGTTATAGAGTTCTAAATGTTTATAAGAAATAAGAGATATTTAATTAAAGTTTCATTTGAAACATAAGCAGGGAACTGATTTTAAAAAATACAGGCAAATGAAAAATATAAAATAAGTTAATCAGTAGCTTAGAGTAGATATGTTACACTGTGGCCTTTATGCATGATTTCAGAGTCCCCTTGACCGTAACCTTCATAATACCAGAGATTTCTTTTTGGGGATTAATTTTTTTAAGTCTGAAAGCCTTTATATATTCTGGACTTTTTAATACCATGTAGGTAAAAACTAAGAAAAGAAAAAGTGATATGCTTTTGTCATTCAGCACCTTTTGAAGAATTATTTGAAGTTAATTAGAAATGTTAAATTGGGATCAGAGCATGATTACAGAAATTGTGTGGGAGATACACTTTGCTCTGAGTAATGCTTTTGATTTTACAAAATATGACTACACATGTAATCTCATTTATTCCTGAAAGAACTATACAAGTGACCCATGAAAGCTGATTAGACTTTAGAAATGTGAAAGGCAAACATTAGAAAGGGAACTGGGGCAAAGAAGGCATTTATGAAACATCTAAGTTGGTACTAGCACATTAGATAATTTCTTTCAAGACTTGCATGGAGAATAATCTCGAACTGCTTTAATTTTACCTGCTTTTGAATGTAATCATGACAAATTATGGTTAAGGTGTGCCTCTGTCAAGTTAAAATTAACTGACATTTTTATATATGCCTCTAGTAGAAGGAAATTAAACTAATGACTACCATTCCTTATCTGTGTTTTAACGTTTAAAATGATTTGTAAGAGATAATAAACTTTGTGTTTAACTTACTCTCATGGAGTACGTTATATAAATAAAATGCATATCTTATTATATTATGGCTAATTTTTTTTTTGTTGTGCAAGGTTCTCACATGAGCATCATTCTCAACCTCCCACTTCAAACATCAAGAAACCTCTTAATATTAACCTCCATTTACCAATCTTTAAAAAACTACCATCAAGTTGCCATATAATGTAAGACTTTCAATGAGTAAATAGGAACATTTATCTATAGACCTTGATTTCAGTGAATGTCCAGGAATGCCATTTATCAAAAAGCAACATTATTGTCTGACTAAATTAAAAATTTTTAAATGTTTATTTCTGACAGTGACAGAGCAAAGTGGGGAGGGGCAGAGAAAGAAGGAGAGAGAGAATTCCAAGCAGGCTCTGCACTGTCAGCACAGACCCCAACATGGGGCTCAATCCCACAAACATTGAGACCATGACCCAGGCCAAAACCAAGAGTTGGACACTTAATTGACTGAGTCACCTGCGTGCCCTTAAATTTAAACATTTTTAATGATAAATTAAGCTGCATGATTTAATGATGCACTAAGCTGCATGATATCTAATTAAATTTCATCACAGGTTTAGGTTAAAATGAATACATTTACTCTAAGAGAGAAACATTCCAATTGAGAATTATAGGCAGAAGGGAAAAATGAAATCACCATTTGGTTAATGAGCAATGCCTTTATATTGCTTATAAATGTAATAAGAATTCCATTAAAAGGATTTTTTATTTTACTTAGTGATAAACATAAACCTTCCTTTGATAAGGCAGTCTTATTTTTTTGTCTCTCTTTTTAACTTACATTAAGAAGAACATAAAATTCACTCATTCTGCAAATGTGTACCGAATGAACAAAAACACCTTCACATGCCCAGGTAGCAGCATACAAAATTGTGGCATGTGACATAAAACTGAACTAGATTTTTTTTGATAAATGCAAAATCAATTGCATTTTCTTTTGCTTCCCACTATGGCTATGGCATAAAGCTATGGCATGGGTGAGAAATACCATAAGACCATTAAGGCACCTGAACCAAGAATGTTGTTTAGAAGCATACTTATGTTAACACTGTCTGGATATACTTATTGAGTATTTTAAGTACCGTAACAACACAGAGTTGTTCTTTATAATATCTGCCTGAAAAGAAACACCATTGTCCTTGAAAAGAATATACAATCTACTCATTGAAAAATATTTATCAGCCATGAGTGAGTCTTTGTAAGAGTGGAGAAAATATCATTATTTATATAGGCAAGACATTTTTTGTCTGATGATAACCTTTATTTAGTGTTCTGCTATTGTAGAACCTGGAAGCCAGCCCTAGAATAGAAGGCACTGCTGCTCTGTCACGTTTTATCCCTAACTACTTCATATATGTTACCTTCATGTATTAAACTATACCTGGAAGGTTTATACATCTTGGCTCTAGTAGCCATGTATCAGAAAAACAAAACTGGAATTTCAAATTCCAATTTCCTATGTGAGATTTCAAATCACTTTTTCATTAAAAAGAAATACTAGGTTACACAGTGCTTTCCGATATCCACTCAGAATTTGAAAGAGTTGTTTTTCCACTATGCCCATCAGAACTGTGGGACTGAATTAACATGGCATTCATAGACATGCTTCTTTGAGAACACAGTCCACGTGTGTTCAGTGAGTTAATATAACAATAGTATTCCTTTACTCCTCCATTCAGGGAGTACCTGTGCCTTGCTCTGGATCTCTCAGCAGGCAAAGTGAGAAACTTACTTGGCTTTGAATGTGCTCTTTTAGATGTGGGCCCCTCTGTGACAGAATCAGGAGGTCGACTAGCTAACTGCAATGCAGTTGAGTTGTTCCTGTTAGTGTTTTGGGACTCAACATTTGTGACAGCTTCATTCTGTGGTTCGGTACTTGGCTTTGTGCCAGTCTTTCTTTTCTGCTTCTGGGACACAGAAGTGCTTGAAGTCCAGGTAGGAGGCAAAGCAGAGGTAGTGGTAGAGGAGTCCTGACTTGAACAAGTTTCCGAAGATTGTATCACATTGTCATTGGCAACTTTACAACACTGGGCATTCTCTTCATGTCCTACAGCTTGTTTGGACATGGACTGGGGCAGCGTTACACTACAGCCTTGGATTTGAGCCCCATTAGTTTGAGAGTAGACATTGCTGACCTTGGTGACCTTGTGTTGCCCGTTATTGTTGCAAACCTTATACCGGATCATTAGGATGATGATGAAAACCAGCACAGATGCTACAATTATTCCACCAATAATAATAATCATGGTGCCTCCCAAAAACTGGGACTGCATGAAGTGGCATCGCACATAATCTTGTTCCGTAGTAAACTGGATGCAACCCACGACTCTCGTGGCAGTGAGCGAAGTGATGCCATCATCATATATTGCCAAGACACACAGGTCATACATAGTTCCAGCAGCCAGGTTATTGACAAGAAAAGTTTTGCTCGTGGGAGGTATCATTCTGAGGGACAATGGAATTTGCGTTAATATAAGAAACAAAACATATAAACACACAGGCGTTATGACTTCAGTTCTGTTTCATTTCAGGATTCATTAAGATAAGCATACTTATAACAGATATGAAATATGGGGAAATGATCTAATCTTACATTTACCTAGTTAAAATGGTTAAGACTCATTGTTGGATTCTGCATTATATTAATGGTGCCTGTGCCATGCCTTGACAAGCTTACTAATTACATTGCTTGGCAAAGCAGAACTCCTAATAAAAGCCACTGCTAAAAAATCATTTATGACAAATTGCTTTTGAAAGGTGTGACTGTGACATTATCTGACTACTAAACAAATCCATTTAGCACTTACAACACCTCTGTGACTAAAAGCCAATTTGAAGGAAGGGAAAACACTGACAATCACATTAGAAACCAGAATGGAAATGCATTTCAGAGTATTTATTTTCCAAATCAGTTATAAGCTGCTATGGAATGGTATCCAGTAAATCTATCTTTAATAACTAAGATAATTACTAAGATTAAAATACTTCATTTACACATTTCAGCCCTCTTCTTTTGTCTTCAACACTTGGTTCCCAGTATGTTTTTATCTATAAATGAGGTTGATGAAAATGTATGAGTAATATTATCCTAAAAACATGAACAGGGCAATGCTGTTGACCAGAGTATAAATCCTTTGTTCTGCCCATTGTGGGCTGATGAAATTACCTTCAGAACACAGTTTCTAAAGTTTGATAAACATTACAGACATCTCTAAATTCATTATATCACAAACTCTTCTGTGGATGCTTTTATTTCCCACATTTTTTAGTAGCAACCAGATATGACCTAAACTGAGATTTCATTTAGAAAAAAAAATGCTTGAAACTATGTATTTTCTCCGAAAAAATTTTTTAGAAAATTTTAAAACTTGGCAATAGTAATCTGTTATACAACCTAGACAATGTGTTCTAATGAACCAGGCAACTTTTAGGCCAGAGTATTTATTTCTGATTAAAATCACTATTATTTAGTAAGTGCATGATAAATACCAGGCATTACTAAGCACATTATTTACACCATAATTTTATTCTTTTTATTCTTTTTTTTCTGGAACACCATAATTTTATTCTTACAATGATTGTATGAGGTAGGCATCATTACTATTTTATTCATGACAAGCTTTGCAGTCATGAAATTCAAGCAACTTTCTGAAGGTCACATAGAATTTACTTGTCATGGTAGGATTAAAATATTAGAATTTGGAAACTAGAAACTGACATATTGCATATATCTATATATATGCAATAGATAGATACATAGATATATAGAGATAGATAGATAGATAGATAGATGATAGATAGAAGCAAGTTAATATATATATTAGCTACAGGAAGGTGAGGGACAGAGATGTACACTCTTCTTTGACAAAGGGATACATAATGGATAGCCTAGGTAAAGAGCTGAGTATAAGAAGGACAAACTATTTTATGCATGCATCATAGTCTACATGACCATACATTTAGTGATGAGAAGGATTTTAGAAACCATTTACTTTAATCTCTTGCTTTTAAAGATGGGGAAATTAAAACTCAGCCATGTAGAACTTTGCCTAGAATTGATCATATGGCTAGCTGGGCCAGTGTTGTTTTTTTCTACCAGTCCATGTTCATTTAAAAAAAAAAAAGTTCTCTCATTTCCATACATGAATGAAAATCAAATTATCTTCAAGAGTTCATCTGAGTATGTAAGAATTGAGCTGATCTCATTTCAGAAAAGCTTGAAGATATATACATATATGTAGAAGATACATATATATGTATATTTCAAAACCATGATTTTGCATCGTGTCCTAGGAGTAATAATAGTCTATCATGAGTGAAATTTATGAAGAGGTAAAAATGTATATTTCCAACTGAAAACTGGACAAGATGTGACTATAAATCAATGAGGCTGAACTTTAGAAAAACATACCAGAAAGCCTATAGTCAGATGCAAATTCTCTATCAAAGTTGTTATGAGGAGATTACATATTTAACTCTAGTGACACTTTCACTGCTCAAAATATTGATAAACTCTCTTTGGAACTGTCTTAAGAACCAGTGTACATGAAACAATACACATGCACATTATTCAATCACCCAAAAAAATCAGTCTCATTATTTTATAGTTACATCCTATTTTTGACCAAAAATGGCAATACCCATCTTGATCACCCACCTTATTCATAAGACTTGGCTCCAAATGGCTTTTGCTTGTTTCCAAAATTCAAATTCACCCTCAAAAGACGAAGATTTGCCACCACTGAGGATATTCAAAATAGTATGACGAAGGTTCTAAAGATAATTCCAAAAGTGCTTTGAGCAATGCCAGCATCATTGGGGTAATGGTATAGCCTCCCAACGTGACTTCCTTGAAGGAAAGAACACTCATGTGGATGTGTAAGTTCTGGTATGTTTTTGAATTTGTAAAATAAATCAGTCTTGTTCTCTCTCTGATAGTCACATCTCTTAGATGAGGGGAAAGAAAGTAAGTAAGCATCATATTAAATATAAATTTGAACTCTAAAAATAACACCATTCAAAATATTGCCCCACAGGTGATCACCTTTCACAAACCTTATATTACACACTTTAAACAACGGAGTGCTGTAATCACAACACAGGGTAGCACTGCCAATTAAAAAAACAAATCAGTAGCACATTAACAAGCCCTACATTGAGTGCACGGTAAGTACAAAAATCTGGTTAATTTTTCTTACCTGTAAACAAGGGTGTCATCATAAGTACCATTATACTGGATTTGGAACATACGTATTCCAGGAATATTTCTTTGAAAATTAAATTTAAGTAGTGCCGTGGATGATGTCGCTTCTGCTACTACAATTTTATCTTGACTCATTTTAGGATCACCATTACTACTGCTTGCATTAGAACCTGACTTCGTAGAAGTTGAGATATCTGAAGAACCAGGATCAGGCTCGTGGATATGGTTTGTACTGTTGAGTAAGTGAGGGAGCTTAATTATATGAAGATCCACTGTTTGTGTTGCTTCCCCAGCAGGATTGGAAGCAATGCAGGTAAAAGCACCTGTATCCTTCACAGTCGTGATAAGAATATCAAGTGTTCCGTTATCATACACCAGAGATCTTGTTGCATTTGAAATAAGCTTCCCTTCAGGAGAAATCCAGTGAATTGCAGGTTCAGGGTCCCCCCTGGCTTTGCACCTCAGGGTTGCCCTTTGACCTTCCAGCACTCTCATCTCATGCGTATGACGAGTAATGAGAGGAGGTTCACATAAAAACTCTTCCTCAGGAATTGACCAAAAATAGCGGCCAGTTAAAAGTGCTGGAGAAGCACAAGTCTCTAGGTCATCTTCTCTGGACAGACGTCTCAACCACAACAATTCACAATTGCAATGCAAAGGGTTTCCACCGAAACTTAATGCAAAAGTTGATGGGCTGATTATTCCTGAGGTTGCTAGTACCTGAGCTCGCTGAAAGAGAGGATCAGGTGGTAGCTTCTGCAATTTGTTTGATGTTACATCAAGCCGAGTCATCTTGTGCAAGTGGGAGAAAGTCCCTTTGGGAATATTATCAATCATATTATGATCCAAACTAAGAGTGTGCAAGCTAACCATCTTTTCAACTGCATCCCAAGGAATCGTTTCTAAATTATTGTAGGACAGGTCCAGCTCCTCAAGGGCAAAGACATCATCAAATGCTGTAGAAGAGATTAAAGTCAGCTGATTGTTGTTCAGTATCAAATGATGGAGATTGGAAAGCCCACTGAACATATCGTTTGTAATTTTAGTCAATCTGTTGCTATTCAAATGCAATGCCCTCAAATTTCGCAAGTCAGCAAAAGCATGAGGTGTGATAAAACTTATTGTATTCCTGGATAGAGTCAGGTCCACCAAGCTGGTCATATTGGCAAAATCTTTCCTTTTAATATTTGTAACAAAATTGTCTGCCAACCGCAGCTCCACAGTTCTTCTGTCGATGTTTGGTGGAACAAATAAAAGCCCTTTCTTGGCACAAAGGGTTGCGAGATTAGGAGACAAAATCTGACAGACACAACGCTTTGGACAGATCTGAGCTCTCACTGCTATGCCAATGAAAAACAGATAAAAAAGAAATTTTTCCATTGTAGATCAGATTTAAGAGCCTGTAAGAAAAGATACAAAATGTAGTGTTAGCATCCAATCATTTCACTAATGTCCACATTCCCACTGGAATAATCCTTTGATGCAAATTGCAGTACAGAAGCAATTTACTCATTTGTTTACTTAACAAACAAGTATAAAATATCTACTCTGTATTGCAGGCTACAATTGACACCAGGATAAAAAAATATACCATTCATGGCCTTGTGGGATTTAAAATCAAAAGGGAAAACAAAGAAACCAACAGATTATTACAATTCTGTAAATTATGTGCTATTTTTGAAATATGTCCAGGGTGCTCCATGGACGCATAAAAAAAGTGACATTCAGCCCAGACTGGAGGGTAGGAGTCATGAAAAGTTCCCCATAACCCTGAAAGAAATCTTGTCAGTTCAAAGATTAAAGATATACTTAACGATTTGAAAGCATTTCAATTTGTCAACATTTGTTATTGCTAACTTTGTGGTGTATTTGAAAGTAATTAATCATTAATAAAATTGTATTCATCTTTACAAACTATCTTGAACATACTACAATTTAACTGCAAATAAAAGCTCTTACTCTCAAAAACAAAAATGCTAAAAATGCACCACAAATGCTCTGAGCTCCTTAAAAATTAGAATATTTTATAATATAAAATTGGATTTTTGTAATTTTTTTAATGTTTACTATTTTTTATAATTTTTTTCAACATTTATTTATTTTTGGGACAGAGAGAGACAGAGCATGAACGGGGGAGGGGCAGAGAGAGAGGGAGACACAGAATCGGAAACAGGCTCCAGGCTCTGAGCTATCAGAGCCCTATCACCTGAGCCTGACGCAGGGCTCGAACTCACAGACCGCGAGATCGTGACCTGGCTGAAGTCGGACGCTTAACCGACTGAGCCACCCAGGTACCCCAAATGTTTATTATTTTTGAGAGAGAGAGAGACAGAGAGCAAACAAGGAAGGGGCAGAGAGCGAGAGACACAGACTTGGAAGCAGGCTCCAGGCTCTGAGCAGTCAGCACAGAGCCCCATGTGGGGCTCAAACTCACAGACCATGAGATCATGACCTGAGGTGTAGTTGGCTGCCCAACTGACTGAGCCACCCAGGCACCCCTAAAATTGGATTTTTACAGATAATTTTTGAAAAGCAGTCATCAAAATTCTTGACAGTGAGTCCCAAAAGGTACTATAATTATAATTCCATTGCTTCTTTTCTTAAAATCTTAATGCATTTATATTTATCCAAATATAATTTTAAAAATCTTGGCATTTTGACTTTCCAATTTGATCTTAAGTATTTGTTCTTGAAACTAATCATCAAAAATTTAAATACTGGGGCTCTGGGTGGTTCAATCAGCTGAAGGTCCTACTCTTGATTTTGGCTCAGGTCATAATCTCAGGGTCATGAAATTGAGCCCCACATTGGGCTGGGCATGGGGCATGGAGCCTGCTTAAGATTCTCTCTCTCTCTCTCTCTCTCTCTCTCTTTCTCTCTCCCTCTGCCCCTCCCCACCTCATGCTCTCTCTCTTAAAAAAAATTAAAATACTAATACATAAGCAATTAAAAGTTCTTATAAATTATGGGTGCCTGGTTGGCTCAGTTGGTTAAGTCTCCAACTTCAGCTCAGGTCATTATCTCACAGTTAATAAGTTTAAGCTCCGTATCCAACTCTCCGCTCTCAGACACACAGCCTGCTTTGGATCCTCTGGCTCCCTTTCTTGCTGTCCCTCCCCCGTACTCGCTCTCTCTCAAAAATAAACATTAAACAAATAATAAATAAATAAATAAATAAATAAATAAATAAAATTCTCATAAATTACATGTAGTTTCAAATGTCAATGAAAATGGCTGGAGAAAACCAGTCACAATTTCTAATTAATGAAAATATAAAATATGGACTTCTTCTGGAAAGAATAGACCTAGTTTCCTAAACAAAATATATTCTTATAGATTTGATTTCTTTTACACCTAGTTTATCTCCTATTTAATGTGGTTGTTATGAACAAGCACTGTCAGTCTCAACAAATGAAATGGTCTTACTCTTCTGTTTGTGACAGAATAACTAGTACTAAACTAGCCTCCACAAGAGGCAGCAAAAAAAAAAGTACAAAAATATATATAACCATAGTTTTCGCACATTGGAAAAAAAAGCAGCACAGTATTGTGATCCTTGGGAAATGTGAACAAAAAATAAATGAACCCGACTGCTGCTCCAGAGATACTTTGTAAAGCATAGCACAGGGAGAGAAAACCAGATGACACATGAACTGAAGAGTATGGACTGGAGTGCAGAGTCTCTGGTGGCTTGAATTTATGAGGCGAAATACCAGAAGAGAGATATCCAAAGAAAGAACTTCAGCTATCCTATAGGTAGAAACAGGGCAACAGATACTAACCATACTGAAACTCTGGCGGAGAGAGGGGAAAATGGGGGAAAAAAGTGAACAAAAACTCAGTGACCTGTGGAAAAATACTTAGAAGCCAAAAATATTAAGAAGCATATAATCGGAGTATCGGCATAAGTCTATAAAGTAGATATAAAGGCAAAATTTTTTCACATTTGTGATAAAAGAAACAACAACACATAAATCCAAGCTCAAAACAAGGAAAACTATACCAGGACACATCATAAGCAAATTGCAGGTAACCAAAGGAAAAAAAAAATCTTAAAAGGAGTCACAGAAATAAGATACATTACAAGAAGATAAACTGAACAAAATGAAAATAATAGCTGACTCCTCACTGATTTCATTTTGGAAATAAAGCAAGATAGGAGACAATAGAAAATATATTTTAAATGTTGCAAGATGGGGCGCCTGGGTGGCTCAGTCGGTTGAGCGTCCGACTTTGGCTCAGGTCACGATCTCGGGGTCCGTGAGTTCGAGCCCTGCGTCGGGCTCTGGGCTGATGGCTCAGAGCCTGAAGCCTGCTTCCGATTCTGTGTCTCCCTCTCTCTCTGCCCCTCCCCCGTTCATGCTCTGTCTCAAAAATAAATTAATGTTAAAAAATTAAAAAAAAAATAAATGTTGCAAGAAAAAAAGAAAGTCCATCCATATGGGTGGGATATATATCCATGAAAGATGAAAGTAAAATAAAAACATTTTGAGAGAAACAAACTGTAAGTTTCATTACCAGAGGAACTGTGCTGTAAGAAAATATAAAGGATGTTCTCTTCAGGTTGATGGAAAATTGTATCAGATGGAATCTTGAATCTTTGTAAATGGATGGAAAACAACAGAAATTGTATATCTGTAGATAGATATAAAATATTTTTGTTGTGTTTTAACCTGTTTCTAAATAGTACTTCTGGTATGAATATTAAAAGTTACAAAATAAATGAACATACAAAAAAAACCCCACATCGTTTGCACCCCAGTAATCAAATAAGCTGGATAAGCTGGACATCATTTTCTTTAATAACATCATAATGCTGAGGATATAAACCTACAGTAACTATATTCCAGAAGGTGATATATTCTTGGATGAAAGGGAAGAATTCCATAGATGTCCCCTGACTTCCCCCTCTCAAACAGGAAAGTAAGTAAGAGGAACTATCTAGCATAAATTAGTGTAGGGAGAGGCCAGCTTACTTTTTTTTTTTTAATGTTCATTTTTGAGAGAAAGAGACAGAGCATGACCGGGGCAGGGGCAAAGAGAAAGGGAGACAGAAGATCTGAAGCAGGCTCCACACTGCCAGTGCAAGGCCCGAGGTGGGGCTTGGACCCATGAACTATGAGATCATGACCTGAGCTGAAGCTGGATGCTCAACCCACAGGTACTCTGCCTGCCTGCTTTTTAAAAGTTTAACAAACTTCTTTTTAATGCTTTATTTTTCAAAACAGTTTTAGGTTTACAGCAAAAATGAGAGGGAAGTACAGAGATTTCCTGTATACCAATTGCTCCCACATATGCACAGCCTCCACCATTGTCAACATCCCCCACCTGAGTGACCATTTGCTACAATCGATGCATCTACTTCTGGCACATCATAATCACCTCTAGAGTTTATGTTAGGGTCCACTCTTGGTGTTGTACATTCTACAGGTTTAGACAAATGACAAATATCCACTATTATGGTATATACAGAGTATTTTCACTGTCCTAAAAGTCCTCTATGCTCTGCCTATTCATCTGTCCCTGGCTCATCCCTGCAACTACTGGTGTGTGTGTGTGTGTGTGTGTGTGTGTGTGTATATATATATATACTATCTCCTTTTCTCGAAAGTCATATAGTTGGAATTATATAGTATGTAGCTTTTTCATATTTACTTCTTTCACTTAATAATATGCCTTAATAATATGTTCCTCCATGTCTTTTCATGGCTTAATAGTTCATTTCCTTTTAGCATTGAATAATTATCTCATTGTCTGCATGTCCCAACATTCACATATCCATTCAACTACTAAAGGACATTTGGTTGCTTCCAAGTGTTGGCAATTCTGAATAAAGCTGCTCTCCACATGGGTGTGGACACAAGTTTTTAACTCTTTCGTGTAAATACTGAGGAGTGTGGTTGCTGGACTGTATGGTGAGAACATGTTTAGTTTTGTAAGAAAGTGCTAGACTGTCTTTCAAAGTGGCTTTGCCATAATTCCCAACAGCAATATGAGACTTTCTGTTGCACCATATTCTTGCCAGCATGTCTTGTTGTCAGTGATCCAGATTTTGGTCTGTATTTAGGTGTGTATTTGTATCTCATTGTTTTCATTTGCATCTCACCTGTATTTAGGTGTGTATTTGCATCTCATTGTTTTCATTTGCATTTCCTTGATGATATATGATGTAGGGTATCTCCACATGTTTTGTTTGCCCTCTGTAGATCTTTATTGACGTGTCTGTCAAGGTCTTTGGCTCATTTTTAAATTATGTTTTGTTTATTATTATTGAGTTTTAAGAATTCTTTGTATATTTTGGGTAACAGTCTTTTCTTAGATGTGTCTTTTGCCAATATTTTTCCCTGTTCCTGGTTTGGCTTTGCATTCTCCTGACATTGTCTTTTCTGGAGCCAAAGTTTTTAATGTTAATAAAATCCAGCTCATCAATTATTTCTTTCATGGCTCATGCCTTCGGTGTTGTATATAAAAAAGCATCACCATACCCAAGGTCATTTAGGTTTTGTCCTATGTTATCTTTTAGGAGTTTTATAGTAGTGCATTATATGCTCTGAAGTTATTTCAGTCTGTCTCTGTTGTAGTATTATCATAATTCAGTTCACAACAGCTTCACCTTTTTGGAGAGTGTGGCTGAGAATTTTCCTATTCAGGAAGGCAGGGGATCTTGGTTTTGGAGACCCGACTGTTTTACAGATGAATTATCTGATTTCCAAACATATGGAGACCTCAGTCAACTTTACATCTCTGCTTCCAGTTTTGTTTTTTGGGTTTTTTTTTTTTGGTGGCCAATGAGATCTCTTCTATCTTTCACCTCATCCCCAGTTCTTTGCTTGTGGCTGCAATTGAGCTACCCTAGATTCTATGGAGGTAGAGGTTTCCTCTAAAAAGTGTTCTGTATCTCTCCAATGCCGCCTCAGACATTCTGTTGAAAATCTACATACTGTATGGGAAGAAAAGAACTGAGCTCTCCATCCCCTCTTAGTGGTTTTATAGCTGAAAGTCCTGAGTGACTAGTTATTCTTTGTGCTCTTCAATGTCTCAGCCATCATTCCTCCAAAGTTGAAAATCTGGGTTGCCTGGAAGATTCATTTCAATTTTCTTTCCCTCCCCCAGTCCTCCCCATTTTTTTTCTTATCTGAAAATATAGAGTACCTAGGGAAATTGTCCCAAAGAAACAGAAAGCAGAATGGTAGTTACCAGGGGCGTGGGGTTAGGGAATTGGGGAATGTTATGTAAGGGTACAAACTTGCAACTAATAGATAAATGAGTCCTGGAAACTAGTGCACAGTGTAGTAATTGCAGACAATATTGCATTATAAACATCAAAATTGCTAAGAGACTAGATCTTAAGTGTTCCCACCACAAAAACTGAAATAAGCATGTGACATGATAGGGATGTTAGTTAAGGCTACAATAGCAATCTTACTGCAATAAGATTATATCAAATAAACATGTTTTAAACCTCAAATGTATACAATGTTATATGACAATTACACACCAATTAAAAAACAAAGCTATTGGGACGCCTGGGTGGCTCAGTCAGTTAAGCGTCCAGCTTCGGCTCAGGTCATGATCTCACAGTCCGTGAGTTCAAGCCCCGTGTCAGGCTCTGCGCTGACAGCTCAGAGCCTGGAGCCTCCTTCAGATTCTGTGTCTTCCTCTCTCTCTGCCCCTCCCCTACTCATGCTCTGTCTCTCTCTGTCTCAAAAATAAGTAAAAACATTTTTTAAAAAGCTATTGAAGTCTTAAATCTCCATCCCTGAATGTGAGTTTAATTGGAAATTGGGTCTTTGCAGATTATCAAGTTAAGTTGAGGTGATAAGTATAAACCTTAATCCAATATGGTCCTTATTAACAGGGGAAATCCGGACACAAAGATAGATATACACAAAGAGAAGACAGTGTGAAACACAATGAGAACAGTATCTATAAGCTAAGAAATGACTAAGGGCACCAGAATCTACGAGAGAGGAATAGAACAGATTCCCTTTCACAGCTTTCAAAAGAAACCAAATATGCCAGACTCCTTGATTTTGGACTTCTGGCTTCCATAAATGTGGGACAATAAATTTCTGTTTAAGCCACCCAGTTTGTGGCACTTTGTTATGACAGTCCTATCAAACTAATTCAAGTCTCAAAAAAACATTTTCTGGAACAGAAGAGTTTCAGAAGTAAGATGATATTTATTGGAAACTTTCAAGTGTATGTGCATTTAGAATAGGTAAAACTAACCTACAGTGATAGAAATCAAATCAGTAGTTGTCTAGTTGGAGGATGGTTGGGAAAGAACACAAAGAAATTTTGGGGAGTCATGGAAGTATTCTGTATCTTATTTGAAATAGTGATATATAGGTGTATATATTCAGCACAATTCATTGACTATACATTTAATATCCATTAATTAAAAAAAAATAATGTTTATGTATTTTTGAGTGAGTGGGGGAGGGACAGAGGGAGAGAGGAGGACAGAGGATCCAAAGCAGGTTCTGTGCTGACAGCAGAGAACCCAAGGCTGGGCTCGAACCCATGAACTGTGAGATCATGACCTGAGCCAAAGTCAGATGCTTAATGGACTGAGCCACACAGGCACCCCTAATATCAGTGTTTTTTATGTCCAGTATACTTCATTATAGTTGATTCAGTTTAAAAAAAAGGGAATTTGGGTTTTTTGTTATGTTTTCAAATATTGGTTCCAGAGGAAGAAGAATTTATAAAGTGACACATTATTGGTAGCTAATCAGAGCTTAGTCATATTTAAGAAACATACTTTCTTAGCTCTGCCATATATCTTCAAAGATGGGATACCATTCCAAGTCAAATTATGCATCCTGTTTCATAATCTGATTTACTTCCTCAACATATATACGGCCTGATCTGATACAATTTCGCTACCCGTACGGTGATTCAGAAAGTAACACTGAGTTTAGAATAAAATGTGGACCACTTTCTTATTTGATGTTTATTTTTTTGTTTAAATAAGACCTGTAAGTAAAGAGTCATATGAATTGTCATTAATGAGCTTTCCCACGTTATCTTAGAACAGAGTGGAGATTTCAAAATCTGCAAAAGATGGAAGATGTGGGATCGTGTAAGGAAACAGTTTTCATTTCCGACAAGTTCATGTGCCAAGCCTTGATGTACTTATTAAAATTATGTAGTACTACTTGAAGGAAATGGAGTGTGAATGGAAGAGCAGAGCAGCTGTCATGCTTTGTTGGAATTCCTGATTTAAAAATGTATGAAGATCATCCAACACACTAACTAACCTCAATCTTATCTGGTTAAGTTAAACTCTTTTAGAACATCTGTCTATTGCTTTCTCTAACTGGTTAAACGCAAACCACACAGAACCAGTTTTGATAATAATATTTGAGTGGGGATGTAACTCAGCAAATAGTTATACAGCTGCAGCTCTCTAGATAATATGTACACATCTCTACATTATATGTTTTTTCAAGTTAATTCTTTTCAGACACAAAGTGACACATTTATAAACAAAGAAGAGTCTATCACACAAAACTGGAAAATGATTTTCTAGTACTGCATCCTTCTTTCAGCCCATGGCTGTTACATCACATATGCTCAAGAGAATCAGTATTTATTTGGCAACTAAAATAGGATATACAAGCAAATTTAGGTTTTACAACCAACTGAGAGCATAATCTATTCTCTGCAGAAACCAATATGGTACCAATTTATATGTTGAGTTAAAGGAAAGCTATTGGGCCCCTCGGGAGCTGCCTTGCCATCATTCAACAGAGCTCTACCAATTCAATTAGTGCCTCTTTGTCCAGGCTAATGCTGGAGATCAGATGCTGATGCCTGTTGATGCTGATGAGTTGCTTTAGGATGTGTCAAATGGTCACAGTGTTGCAAAGGAGATTTTATAACACAGTTTATATGAAACACAGTAGATATTCATTTCTAATATTTAAGGTTTTTTGCTTATTTTTTCCAAGGATTATATATGACATCATAAGTCTATTCTCTCCTAAAATATATACTGGTCTCTTTTATAGATGAGGAATGAGATTGAGATACTGATAATTAAACCAGTTTACTAAATGGAATATTTAGCATGCTCTAAGCAGTAGATATGTAAATATTTCAGTACCTCTTTGTTTTATTTTGTTTTTTAAAAATGAAGGTAAAAGCTACATAGAGAGATGTTTTATTTCTTTTATTATGTTTTTAATTTGCACAACTTCATAAAAGTGGTTATTTTTTCCCATTTTGTATGATGAAATAAAACTTAAGAAATCTTAAGGAATCCCCTCAAGACTATACAAAAAGAAAACAAAAAAGGTAGGTTTAAGATCGAGATCTATTTCCAAAAATTATGCCTTTCCCAGGATAAGAAGATGCTTTATATATATTATTTACGTGTGTTTTTCTATTAGGTGATTTTCAGACATAAAGTTTGCTGATTCTGACAACAATGACTCTTAAATTCATAAAGTGATTTACTCATTTATGATCCTGATCTCTGTTCATAATCAAATTACACTTGGCAGGTTACTATCATGGAGATTTAAGGGCACCTTCACAGAGACTTCATGACAACCCAAATGACATACTTAACCACCATCATTCATTTCTGTTTTGGCATGTCAAGGCATGACTGAAGCTATCCAAACACTTAAATCGATAATACTAATTATTCTCTTAAGAACAGAAATTCTACCTAATAGAAAGGAGAATGATTTCTGTGAATAAAGAGGTCTCAGTATTTTCCCACTGATACGGACTGACCTATCCCTTTTCTTGCCCACTGCAGACACTCCATAATGTCCTTGAAGGTCCATGGATTAGGAGAGTAAATACTACTGGTAACTCTGAAGGAGAATGCATTCTCTCTTGCAGAAAATAGCTTGGGGAGAGGAAGCAGCCTAAAATGGCCCAGCGCGGAGAGGCTGTGAAGATTCCCAATGGTGAGAACAGCAGTAGTTGGAAGTCGGGTCAGTGGCAAGCGGTTTGCTAAAATGAACTTCTGTTGATTGTAAGCACTCCTTACGGATGTTCAGATACAAGTGAGAAATATGTGGGAAGTGGGAGGGGTGATGCGTGTATAAAGTGTAAGATAATTTATATTTAGAACTCCAACTAATTAAGACAGTAGTGCCTCTAAGGAATAGGTATATTTATCGGGGGAGTAGATGGTTATCTCCTTAGCAAAATAATTTGATGATACATTTTGTATGTGAATGGTGGGTGGCCCGAGGCATGGATTTTATAGGGGCAATGAAACAAGCTAGCTAAACTCCAGTCTGATAAATTAAATAAAAGTTCACTGTGTGGAGGAGAGAGGAGGGAGCACTGACGGCAGTACACAAAGGGAGAAGATTCTGTGTAAAACAGTATACGCCTGATCCTTCACAAAGACAGTCACAGATAAGGAAACTCTGAGATACAGAGTATCATGTTTCCCAAGATATTACACTGTTGCTTCCCATCAGCTTCAAACTTGAAGTGCGTACCCCTCACCCCTTCCCACCCCATATCAAGCCTTGTGCAAAACATCAGGGTAAAAAGAGCTTGCATTCCATGTCTGGGTTGGTATTGAATGATGAGGAAACTGAATCTTAGTGAAAGTCTGAAGGCATTATTAGTCATCTAAGACTCCAACCTGGATTTCATACACCGGTTTCTCTTTCTATTGCGTCTCATTGCAGGATAATCAGGTTTCAGTGGATGCAGGAGGAAAAGGAAGGTCCGGGATATGGAACATTACCACAAATGTGAAATGCAATGAAATCAGTATCCTGCCATGGCAGAATAGCAGATAACCCCTGTTTTCTTCCAATTTCCAAGAATACAGCAGCTCCCACCTCAGAATTCACCGTGATTTTATGACAACTTGAAAGGACATAAAAGGGGTTATAACACAAATTTAAATGCCATTAATCAGGGTTTCAAATCTAGTAAACGATTTACCCTTTATCTTCGGAATTCTGAGAGGTGAATCTCTGAGCCTTTGAGATGTCATGCTATCCATTATGTTTCTGTCTCCTAATGGTGTTTAACATTTCATGTAATGAGCCTCTGTGGTTATATTGGTTCTACTGTGCTGTTGCCATAGCAATTAAAGAGGCCCTGTTGTGGAGCAATGCAGACGGGATGCTCAGCACAGAGATGTTCAGGCATCCAGAAATCTGGATAATTCCTCAGAAAAAAAAAATGTGGTTTACATTTTCCTTATTATTATTTTGGGTCTTGAGGCAGCCAAGTTGTCACCAATGGAAACTCTAATTGAAAATCTAAAAAAAAAAAAAAATAGAGCATAAAGAAACACATACACAACATACACAGAGGAAGTAGTGAATTTATTGAGGGTTTAAATACTAAATATGTGTGCGGGTGGAAAGTTCCGGCAGTACTCCTACAGAAATGTTTTGACAAACTAACACCATATGGACACTTTTATATCACTGAAAGCAATGTGGTGTTCTTTCTCTCTCTCTGTGTCTCCTCTCCCTCTGTCTCTCCCTCTCCCTTTCTTTTTCCCTCTTCCTTTCTCCTTCCTTTCCATTTCCCTACCATTTCCCTCCCGTCTCTCTCAAACACACCCACTCAGTCTTATTAGATTCTCCTATTTTTTGTATTAACATTGTTTTGCTTTTTACAACATAATGATCATTTCAATTTGACATTATGCATATTTCAAAAAGTAAAATAATATTACTACATAAAAAGCTCATACTCAATTATATAAAAAATTATAAATTTAAGAGACAGCTGAATGAAGGATATAGACAGATGATTCTTTGAAGCCTGAACCACTCTCTTTCTGTACTGAACTGCCAACATATCCACTCCATTTTGATTTCTTTTTTTTTTCCATTTTTATTTCTAATACTCTCAAAATTAACATGTCTACAACTGAACTCCTAACTTTCTCTCTCAAATATGCCTTACTCCTTCTATAGTACTTCTATGTAATTATTTAAAACCTGGTTCTTTTCAAAGCCCAGACTCAGCCATTGGAATTATTAATTACTTCTCTCTTTTTGTTCTATAGCATTCCAGTTCATTAATGACCCTGTACACTATACAGGAAGAATATACATGATGGGATCATATCTACTGCTATGACTTTTCATTGTCTTTCACTTGGAATTTAACAACAGTCTCCGCATCAGCCATTATTATCCCCCTTTATTCTATTTTCCACAAATGAGTCAGAGTGATCTTGTTAAAACTTAAACCATATCAAAAACTTTCTACTGGTATTTCATCTCACTTGAAGAAATGTCCAGGTCCTTACAATTGGCCATAAATTTCTGCTTCTCTGATTTCAGTACTACTGTGGCCCTGATTTGCTTCACTCTTGTCACATTGGTCACTTTGCTATTTCTCAAACACATGGGGCAAACTGTTACTAAAGACTTTGTATCCCCCCCCCTTCTTTTCTTTTTTGGGTATCCACCCATCTGTATGCATATGTCTAATTTAACCCCTCAATTCTTTCCAGTCTTTAGTTAAATGTCACTTCAGTGGGGTCTGCCCACTTGCATTTAAATTGTAATCTTCACTTTCCAATCCCCATTTTATTTTTCTCCATAACCATTGCTACCATCTCACCTTCTATATATTTTGTTTATCTTTGCTTATTTTCTGACCCCATCAAGTAAAATAAAGGTTCATGAGGATAGAGATTTCTCTCTTTTGTCCATCACTGTATCCTGACCGCCCAGAGGAAGGAAAGGCACATGGTAGTCTCTAAGTAAGTATTAGAAAAAAGAGTGAAGATGGAAATCCAACTACTTAGCAAGGGTCTGAGTGTCCAAGGTTTTTAGTAATTAAAATGTGAATAAAAATACCATCTTTGTAAATAGTTTTAATTTTTATAAATAGTTTTCATTAGTTTAATTTAATTAGAGTTTTAAAATTATAATATCAGTGCTGGTAACAATACAATGAAATGATATTCTTACACATTGTTAAAGGCAGGAGACATTGAATTTTATGCTCTCTAACATTAAAGAAGGTCATGGAGGCTGGAGAAAAGGATAAAGTATAGAATGAGGGAATGAAAGAAAAAAAAGGCAAGGGAAGCAAACCATAAGAGACTCTTAACTATAGAGAACAAACTGAGGGCTGATGGAGATAGGTGGGCAAGGGATGGGCTAAATGGGTGATGGGTGTTAAGGAAGGACGGCACATGTTATGATTAGCACCGGGTGATGTACAGAAGTACTGAATCACTAAATTCTACTCCTGAAACCAATATTAGCCTATGTGTTAAGTAACTAGAATTTAAATAAAAACTTGAAACAAACAAAACAAAATGAAAAAGAGAAAGTCCCTATATTGGCAGGCTCTTGACAAGGGAGAGGACTGATAAGACTGATTAACTTAGTTGCCTTGTGTTGTAAAAGAAGTGACAGATTAGGAGAATTATAGGATATTTTGTTGTATCTTGGGCACTGCAATTTCCTCTTATACCCTTTAAGAAAATCTTAAGTAAAATTTGCATGATCTGTAAATGCCTCTGGATTTGGGGTTTGTGTTAACTTTAAATGCAGCACTGTGCTAGCCTGCATCTGAAGGTAGGTGTAAAACAAAATGACCAACTCATGATAACTACTCCATGAGTGGAAGCAGCAGCAAAGCAGGTATTTAGTGAAAAACAAAACAAAACGAAACAGAATAACAATCATATATATGTATTCATGTACCTCCCAGACTATATGCATATCTGTATGCGTGCACACGTTATGTGTGTGTGTGTGTGTGTGTGTGTGTGTGTAAGTACTAGTTGCCTTTTCAATACCCATTCTTCTCTTCCTTAGGAACAGAAACTCAGTTTTTCCCTGCTGTATTGCTTCCCAGAAGGAAGAGCTTATTTTCTAGCTTCATTTGCAGGGAGATATAATCAATCATGTGAGTCATTTTCTTCCAATGAGGTGTAAGTGAAAATGATGACAAGAAGTTCAGAGACAGGTGCTTAAAGGGAGATGACCAAGATGGGAATTATTCTGCCTCTCCTTATGTCCATCTACCTTCTTCTCAACTATAATTTGGAGAAGATGTCTGTAACTCTAGCAGCCAACTTGAACACTGAGGTGACCTGGAAGATGGGTGTCATGAGTCAAGATGACGGAGGAGGCATTCCTGATTATAATGGAGTTGCTCTATCAGCCCTGGATTACCTGCCAATATATTTAAACTATTGTTCTGAAAAGTCTCTGCTACTCATGGCCAAACTGAAATCAACTGGTTCCAGTATGATTTTAAAAGTATTAAAGCACCAAATGTGAATGCAATAAAAAGGACTAGAATGAAACTTATCATGCATTCAACTGTATGTCTACAGACATTTCAAATATTTTTAAAACATCATATATAGTGAGCATGTATTTTCTGTAAAAAAAACATTAAAACTAACTTGGATTCTTTTAATGCTGATTCATATGTATTAGCAATGAGTCATATGACTATAAAAATTGTCTATTAATTGCAAGATTTTTGACAGATTTTTGCTCTATGCTATAACAAAGTCCACAAAATTGCTAAAAACAAGTATTTTATGATGACCAAAGTGAGTGAACACATTTTACATATATCTGTCATATCAGTAGTCAATCCCTGGGGCATTTTTTCTCCTTTTTTTAATGCTTATTTATTTTGAGAGAGAGTGTGTATGTGTGCGTGTAAGCAGGGGAGAGGCACTAAGGGAGAGAGAGAAAAGCCCAAGCAGGCTCTGTGCTGTCAGCATGAAGCCCAATGCAGGCTCCATCCCACAAACCAGTGAGATCATTACTTGAGTCAAAATCAAGAGTTGAACGCTCAACTGACTGAGCCACCCAGCCACCTCAAGGGCATTTCTTGATAGTAAGTTAGAAAAGTTCATTGATTTTTTCAAGCTAACCAATGAAAATTTTATAAAATCAGGCATTAGGTCAACTATAAATATTCTCTGATTATGTGAATGAAATGTAAAAATATGTCTGACTTGGTTATTGATTAAATGTGTAGGTAAGTGCAAGTGTTGGCTTGATTCCTCAACTTTGGCTTGGGTGGGTCAGGTTACACTGATTATAATATGGAGTGTCTACAGGAAAGAAAATCAGTTTGGAGCATATATAGGGAAGAAAAGAAGCTTGAATGTGATGAAATATAATGACTTTGGTTTGACATAATCTATTTTTTGAAGATATGCGTCCATTTAAGTCCAGGTTGGATAAACTTTGAAGTAAAGAAGATACTGGTATTAAAATCTGGGGTGCCTAGATGGCTCAGTCAGTTAAGCACCTATTTGACTCTTCATTTCAGTTGAGGTCATGATCTCATAGTTTGTGAGTTCGAACCCTGTGTGGGACTCTGTGCTGACAGTACAGAGCCTACCTGGAATTCTCTCTCCCCTCTTCTCTCTGTTCCTCCCCCAGTGGTGTTCATTCTCTCTCTCAAAATAAATTTAAAAAAATTAAAATCTATAAGCATGCAATCCCTGAAGGACGTGATGGATATTGCTAGTTTGCAGACAATAGAAATGCATTGTTTAAAATTTCTTGATAGCACTCTATTGTCTAAATTTAAGGACATTTTTCATTGTTATTTATTTACAAAATAATAATTAAAAAAAATTTAACATTTATTTATTTTTGAGACAGAGAGAGGCAGAGCATGAACAGGGGAGGGTAAAAGAGAGGAGACACAGAATCCAAAACAGGCTCCAGGCTCTGAGCTGTCAGCACAGAGCCTGACGTGGGGCTCGAACTCACAGAGTGTGAGATCATGACCTGAGCCGAAGTCGGATGCTCAACCTACTGAGCCACCCAGACTCCCCAATAATAATAATTTTTTTATATATGGTTATTTTTTTAAGTGTCACCCTTCAAAGCTCATGACAAACATTTTTAAATAAGGTGAATCTAATATCTAGTACTTGCCTTTAGGATTTTGAAAACAGAGCTAGCTAGGCATCAAGTAGTATTTTTATAATGCAGCTCCTCCTCATTTTTTCTAGTTTTAAGAACCACTGATCTATAGCTGAGAATTCAGGCCAAAATATTTTTCAGATATGATTTGAGCTTTCCAAACCTTAAAAACTAGGCATAATAGAGAGACATAGATAACCAACAGACACATGAAAAGACGCTCAATATCACTCATCATCAGGGAAATGAAAATCAAAACCACAGTAAGATATCATCTCATACCTGTCAGAATGGCAAGAATTAGTATGGCAAGAAATAACAATTGTTGTTGAGGATATGGAGAAAAAAGAATCCTCATAAACTTTGGTAGGGATGTAAATTGGTGCAGCCACTACGGAAAACAGTATGGAGCTCCTTCAAAAAATTAAAAATAGAATTGCGATATGATCCAGTAATTTCAGTATTGTGTATTTACCCAAAGAAAATGAAAACACTAATTAAAAATATATATATATATATATATGTATATACACACCTATGCTTATTGCAGCATTATTTATGATAGCCAAGATATGGAAGCAACTTGAATGTCCCTTTGTAGATGAATGAATAAAGAAGATGTGGTATACAGAGAGAATGAAATATTATTCAGCCACAAAAAAAGTCAAGATGGTGCCATCTGTGACAGCATGGATGGACTTGGAGGGTATTATGCTAAGTGAAATAAATTAGATAGAGAAAGAGAAATACCATACAATTTCACTTACATGTAGAATGTGAAAAAAAATGAACACAAACAAACATAAAGCAGAATCAGATCTATAAATACTGAGAATAAACTGATGGTTGCCAGAGGGGAGGAGAGTGGGGGATGGGCAAATGGGTGAAGGGGAATGGGAGATACAGGCTTCCAGTCATGAAATGAATAAGGCACAGGAATTAAGGTACAGTAGGAAATGTCATCAATGGTATTGTAATAACATTGCATGGTGAGAGATGGTAGCTACACTTGTGTTGAGCATGGCATAAGGTATAAACTTGTTGAATCACTATCTTGTGCACCTGAAACTGATATAACATTGTGTGTCAATGATACTCAAATTTTAAAAAGAAATATAGGCATAATATTTGTTATATCCATTAAAGCATAAATATATCCTGATAATCTAGTGTTCAAGTAAATTGTAATATGCTTCATGTTTGAATGTAATACAGTCATGAAAAATCTTTATGATGGTTAAAAATAACACAAAAATACATACTACAATGTATGGTTGGCAACATTCTAAGATGTTCTCATTATTCCCATTTCCTGGTGTAAACATACTCCCTTTGAGTGCAGCAAAAACTTGCAACTTGTTTTTAACCCATGGAATATGGCGAAAGTAAAGAAATGTTGCATATGTAATTAAGATGCATAATTATTTGACTTTTGAGTTAATAAACTGGGGCATGACCTATCAGGTGAGTACTTTTTAAAAAAGATCCAAGGGCACCTAGGTGGCTTAGTCAGTTAAGCCTCCAACTCTTGATTTCAGCTCAGGTCATGATCCCACAGTTCGTGAGTTCTAGCCCTGTATTGGGCTCTGGGCTGGTGGCATGAGGCCTGCTTGGAATTCTCTTTCTGTCTCTCTCTCTGCCCCTCCCCTGCTCGTGTCCTCTCCATCTCTGTCTCTGTCTCTGTCTCTCCTCTCAAAATAAATACATAAACTTAAAATTAATTAATTAATTAATTAATAATCAGTCCAAGCTTTCCTCTAAGTTAGATACTCAAAGCAGCAGACTTTCTCTCTTCATTGCTGGCTCGGAAAAGTAAACTTTCAGGATTCTACAGCAGTGAGGAAATGTACTTTTTTGTTTTAATGGTTTTCAATGTTTATTTTTGAGAGACAGAGAGAGACAGAGTGCGAGCAGAAGAAGGGCAAAGAGAAAGGGAGACACAGAATCCAAGGCAGGCTCCAGGCTCTCAGCTGTCAGCACAGAGCCCGACTTGGGACTCAATCCCACCAACCGCAATATCGTGGCACAAGCCGAAATTGGTTGTTTAACTGACTGAGCCTCCCAGGCACCCCAGTGAGGAAATGTATTCTACCAACACCTTGAGGAAGTTGGGAAATGGTTCTTCTCTAGTTCAATCTCCCGATGAAAATTCAACATAGCCAACAATTTTATTGTACCTTTATGAGACCTTGAGAAGAAGAATCAGCTAAGATATGTCCAGACTAATCCATGAAACTGTCAGGTCATAAATGTTATTGTTTTAAGCATGACATTTATTATAATACCACAGCAATAGAAAATTAATCCAAAATATCTACAACAAAAAGTGAGATGTAAAATTGGATGTGCACAATGATCACAAAAACTAAGCTAAAACAAAATGCTTGATAGAATTCTTATTCCTATAATGTGAGGCTAAGTAATAGGGTTCCTTTCATTAAGTATAACTAAAAAAGCTGACTGAAATGCTAATGAAATACTTTTTTAAAAACCCCATAATGTTAACAAGGCAGTGAAGCATACTAGATTAAATTTTAGTAAACATAAAATCCCATAGAAATAAACCTACAACTCAAAAACAAGTCTGTCCTACCCAAGAGATACAGGAGTGGTGATGCATTTGTACCCCAATGTTTATAGCAGCACTTTCAACAATAGCCAAATTATGGAAAGAGCCCAAATGTCCATCAACTGATGAATGGCTAAAGAAGATGTGGTTTATATATACAATGGAATACTACTTGGCAATGAGAAAGAATGAAATATGTCTTTTTGTAGCAACGTGGATGGAACTGGAGAGTGTTATGCTAAGTGAAATAAGTCATACAGAGAAAGACAGATACCATATGTGTTCACTCTTATGTGGATCCACTCTTATGTGGATCCTTAGAAACTTAACAGAAGACCATGTGGGAGGGGAAGGGGAAAAAAAAGTTACAGAGAGGGAAGGAGGCAAACCATAAGAGACTCTTAAAAACTGAGAATAAACTGGGGGGTGGGAGGCCAGGGAGGGTGGGTGATGGGCATTGAGGAGGGCACCTGTTGGGATGAGCACTGGGTATTGTATGGAAACCAATTTGATAATAAATTTCATATTAAAAAAATAAAGATGGTTGGAAAGAGTTTTTGAAAATAGAAAGAAAAAACAATTCTGTCCTGAGAGCTTTTTCTGATCATGAAAATAGAGACTTCCCAATAGAATATGCTCAGAATATATGCAGAAAAATGTTTTCACTCATGTTATTTGTAATAACCCCAAATTGGAAACAACTCATTTGGCCATCCATAGTAAAGCAGAAATATAATTTGGAGCATATTTAAACAAAGGAATACTACAAAGCAATGACAATGAATAATTACTGCTACAAGTAGCAACATATTATTTACAAACATGATGTTGACAAAAAAAGAAAGACGTGATAAATACAATGGACTCTTTATATAAATTTGAAAAGCCAGGGACATATTCAAAAAGTGATACAACCACAAAGAAAGGCAAGTAAGTGATTAATATAAAAGTCTGGATTATGTTTATTTGTGAGGCATGGAGGGGATATGGTATCCATGTGACATATAAGGTATCTGGGGGTACTGGCATGATCAATTTCTTCACTGAGAAGCAGTCCCTATGGGCATTCATTTTACAATTACTCCTGTACTGTACAAGTATGTTTTATGCACTCCTCAGTATGAATGATATATTTCACACACACAAAAAAAATGTTTACAAATGCTTAGGGTACTAAAATGTAGTCAAAGTGTCCTGTGATTAGTAATAGTCTTTATTGAAGTAATTCTTCTCTTTTAGGCCAACAGGAGTGGGGTGGGATGTGTTCCAAAGGCACCATTCGTGCATGGTGTATTTCATTCATGTCATGCTTCATTAGTTAGTGAGCTCCTGGAGAGCAAGACCTCATTTTCTGTGACCTTTGGAGAAGTCAGAGGGTTAAGAATTTATTCAGGTTCTGTTACATGAGTGAATGACTATTACCATTATTATCACTGCTAAAATTAGAACTATTAATGCTGCAGCTACCATTTGCTGCTTGATTTCTTTATGCCAGGAAATGTGCCATGTTTGAAGGATCATGAAAGTTTAAAATACTAGCCAACGAGGTATTTGTTTTTTGTGTTGTTGTTGTCGTCGTTGCTGTTGTTTTGTCTTGCAATGGCTTAATCCCTTTGTACATTCTGTTGTTCATTCTTTCCCTGGTTACTTATTTGGAACCTTGTCATTCACTAATCAAGGGGTAGACGGAACATAAAGAAAATGCAAAGAGAAATAAAGAAAAGTTAAATCTTACCTTAGGAGTTTTCAAAACCTATGTCTTGACAAAAATAATATTTTTTAATGTTACCTAGCATATACTTATTTGTTGTTGCTTTTTGTTTTGCTATTTCTTCTCCTCAGTCATAGTGCAGGATGATGAAAATATTCTGGCCTATAGAAAGAGTACAAATGCAAATGTGTACAGGGACACATTTTTTTTTAAAATGTGTATTTAAAATGTGTATTTTTAAAAAAATACATAGGAAGCTACTAGAACAACTGGGACCAAATATTTGAAAATTTACATGACATGGACAAATTTTTATAAAAATATAATTACCAAGTCTGACATGAGAAAATCATAAAATTTAAACATTCCTATAATTATTAACAAAGTAAGATCCATAATTAAACCCTCCTACACAGAAACCTTCAGACACAGATCGTGTCAGTGATTGATACTTCAAAACAAGAAGAAATAATAGCAATTTTACACACTCTTTCAGAGAATAAAAACAAATAAAACACTCTCAATTTATATTATGAAGTCATAACATTAATGGTAAATACTGAAGAGGATGTTGTTAGAAGAAAATCATGAACTGATTTCATGAGGGAACATAGGCGCAAACGTTCTTAACACATAATTATTAATGTAAGTACAGTCATATATAAAATGAAAATATGTAATGTGTGTTTGGATTGATTTCAGGAACTATTTTTAACATTTCAAGATCAGTCAGTTGAGGGGCGCCTGGGTGGCTCAGTTGGTTAAGCATCAGACTCTTGGTTTCAGCTCAGGTCATAATCACACAGTTGGTGAGATGCATCCCTGAGTTGGGCTCTGCACCGACAGCGTGGAAGCTGCTTGGGATTCCCTCTCTCACTGTCTCTCTGCCCCTCCCCTGCTGTGGGTTCTCTCTCTGTCTCTCTCTCTCAATCATAAAATAAATAAATGAATAAATAAAACTTAAAAAGAAAATCAGTCAGTCAGGGGATGCCTGGGTAGCTTAGTAGGTTGAGTGTCAGACTTTGGCTGTGCTGACGGCTCAGAGCCTGGAGCCTGGAGCCTGCTTCAGATTCTGTTTCTCCCTCTCTCTCTGGCCCTCTCTCGCTTGCACTCTGTATCTCTCTCTCTCAAAAATAAAGAAACATTAAAAAAAATTTTTTAAAGAAAATCAGTCTAATTCTTTAGTGCAGTAAAAGAAAAACATGATCATTTCAACAGATAACATGAAAGATTTTAGAATCTTTTTTGAATTTTAAAATTCAACATCCCATTAATTTAAAAAGAAACCTTTCTAGACTAGGAATACATGGAAAGTACTTAACCTGATAAATAACATCCTAGAAATATTATTCTTCATGATGAAATATTGAATGACTTCTGTTTGAGGAAGGAACAAGATGAGGGTGTGTCCACTATTACTGCTGTTATTTAACAATGTACTGGATGTTCTCGATGGTGAGACAAATAAGAGCACAGATAAAAGGTATAAGTAATGGAAAGAAAGAAATAAAACTTATTATTTGAAAATTGATAATGTACAAAGAAGAGCTAAAGCTGCACATAAGAATATACCATTTGTAATAGCAGGAAAAAAGTCAAATACTTAGGATAACATTTAGAGAAAATGATGTAATGAAAACACAAACAGAAGTAAATAAAATAAAATATTGAATTAAAAATAAGTTAATAAAAACACTAGAAGATTTAATATTTGAAAAAGTGCCACTGATTAATACTTTAATCACAATCGCAAAATGTGTGGATATATCCTATTACATAGCACGACTTATTATAAAGCTGTGATAATTTAAACAGTATGGCATTGGGCCGCATGAGAACAATGTCGAAGCAAGCAACTGTCTAGAAGATATTTGTAATACATATAATAATAAAGAATTCATATCCAAATTATGTAAATACTCTCTATAAATCTCAGTAAGAAACACAAAAAGCAAAAAAAAAAATGGCTTGAATAAGCACTTTACTGAAAGTAGCTCATTAAAGGTCAATATACCTATGAAGAGATATTTTACCTTATTAGGTATCAAGGAAATGCAGAATAAATTTCAAAGGATCATGACTAAATATCTTCATATCCACCACCATCAACACAAAAGTAATGTTAATTCTAAGCATGGTGAGAATACAGAGCAACAGGTACTCTTGTACCCTGTTATCAAACTGCATAATCATGGCCTGGCATTTTCTACTTACTGTGGAACATGTATATATACATATGCTATAACCAGCCTTAACACACATAACATATATCTAACACCAACACATGCTCATAAACAATCAGAGACATGTATTAGAATACTCTTATCAGTGTAATAAACAAGAGAGAAAAAACAGAAGGAATTCGAATGTTCATAAATCATGGTTATTCGCATAGTTCAACAACATACAAGAAGTAGAATGAATTGGACCACTTTTAACATTCAAAGATGTGGATGAATACCACAATTATAATATTAGTCAAAAAAAAGTCACATATAAGAAGTGCTAGATGATTCTTCCATATAGAATACAAAACCAGGCAAAAATAATTCCTGGTGTAGAAGTCAAGATACCAGTTACTTTTCAGAAGGAAGGATGGCTTACTTACTGGGCAGGGCATGAGGTAAATTTCTAGAGTGTTGGTGACAGTCTTTTTCTTGACAAAGCAGTGCTTTCACAGATGTTCACTGTGTAATAATTAATTGAGCTGTGCATTTACTTTTTGCACTCCTCTTGTTGTACTCCAGTAAACATTTAAAATAAAAGTAATTCACTGAGAGCTGTTGCAGCCCTTTGTCCATCCAACAACTATTTGTTGACCCTACTAAAATCCAAGTTTTCTGTCAGATGTTGGAAGAACAGAGGTTAATAAAACAAGGTTTCTCTCCTCAGAGAGCTACAGTAAAGATAAAAAAAATAAATATATTCATTAAAAATGAAGTGCAGTATTTGCTAATTGGCTAGAAACTTGTTGCTCAAAACGTGTTTGGACATAAAACTGTATGACAGTTTCAACATCACAGGTACGATGTTTGAACATCAAAATACATGATAGCAGTGGATTATACTCAGTTGAATAAAATTGGAATCAAAGGGTCGATACTGATAATACTAATAGAAATGAATAAAGTTATAAACAAGGGGCAGGAGAAAGAAATGTTTTTTTTTTTATATAGTAGTTGAATGCCAATTGGTAAATGTAGAAAAAAACAATAGATCTAGAAAAGTCACCATTAGACAAGCATCATGGTAATAATTGATTCAGGCACAATCATTTACAGATGTTAAAATAGTCAATAAAAGTTTGACGAAAAATAGGATATTTCCACAGTCTGAAAATATCTCCTCACAAAAACTTATTAATTTAAAAGAGATATTTAGTAACTTTATAGCAAGGAAACCTGTCAGACAACTTACTAAAAATGTATACAAATCAATGTATAAAATATATAAAAACTCAATGCAGTGTTAGATTGGACCCTGGACTAGAATTATTTTTTTTTCCTACAAAGGACAATATTGGGATACTTGGCTTCAAAACCCTCTTTAAAAGTGCATTATTTGCCTTTGAATGTATTTCCATATATATTAGCAGAGATTTCACTTTGTAATAGACAAAGTTGCTTTTGTTTGCCAAGCATTCTTTCCTCCATATCTACTAAAGATCTCCTCTGTCTCCTGGACGACACCTCTCACATGCCAGGTGGTCCTGGGAAGTGACCAGTCACATACTGCCTGCCTGCCCTAGACACAGTGTGGGGGGTGCCATGTGAACCAAAAGAAGCAAATCTGGGTCACTGCTTTAGTTATCCAAACTTGGACGGAAATGGAAAGGAAACTTTCCCTTTCCTCATTTAATTCTTAAATAGCAGTTCCTGCAAGGTGGTTAAATATAACATGGAAAAAGTATCTGTGAATGGTTACAGAAAAAAATACTGTAAATCTTGGTGCATATTATGGAAAAATGTCCATAATAAAATTTTAATGAAAAATGATTAGCTTCAGAATAATCTCTTTTGCTGAATCCATTTACATTAAAAATGTTCTCTTTGTGGGTATTTTTATTTGTATTTATATGGAAACAGATCTAAAAATGTATAAGTTTGGGGCACCTGGGTGGCTCAGTCGGTTAAGCGTCCGACTTCGGCTCAGGTCATGATCTCGCGGTCCGTGAGTTTGAGCCCGGCGTCGCGCTCTGTGCTGACAGCTCAGAGCCTGGAGCCTGTTTCACATTCTGTGTCTCTCTCTCTCTCTGCCCCTCCCCTATTCACGCTCTGTCTCTCTCTGTCTCAAAAATAAATAAATGTTAAAAAAATAAAATAAAAAAATAAAAATGTATAAGTTTAAAACAAAACTGCTAAGTTGGGAACAAAAGGAAAAGAGAATCATACTTTTCTTTCTAAACCCCTTGTAGAGTTTGAAATATGTATAATTATTTTGTAAATAAGGCAAATGCAATAAAAGCAAGTTTTTGTTGGTGTTCATTACTGTATAAAGTATACAAGAATTTTTTTATGATAGGTGTATTATTTTGCCTTTGTATTTCCTGTTTTGTTTTCTGGGCCATGGTAGACTTCTAGGTTTTATTCTTCTTTTTAAGCAGCTGCTATTGCGCTAAGATAATGTTGGCAGTAAGAAGTATCTAGACCCAGATTCCTAGAGTCAACTCTGGAACACTTGGTCAAGATTCAAGCAGAAGAATGTATGGTGATTCCACCATGCCCATGTACAATCCATGTATCTTTCTGTGTCTGAGCTGGCTCCAACACCCAGTGTAGATGGTACAACAAGGTGACAGATGTGAAATCTGTCTAGTTATAATGTAATCTAGTTATAATGTAAGAGACTAGCATAAATAAGAGGGAAAGAACTACTTCTAATATGATGAAAACAGAGAAGCAGTATTAAAGTAAAACAGCAATAAAAATAAAATGGTATAGTATTTATTAAAATATTATTGGAGATAAATTCAGACAGAAATGTTAAAACTGCTACTTTTCTCTTAAGTAATTCCTGCCAGAATGGTCTTGAATTTCTATCCAATCTCTTAATCCAACTGTGTGCTAGGGATGGCCTTCACTGATTTGTGGGAGACATTTGTTAAATTTTCAGGAATTTCATGTGCTAATTCACCTCACAATGGTAGCTTGAAATTGGCCCTGGTAGGAATAATTACATTATAGAAATTCACAAATGCTACAAATCAGGCTTTCTCAGACCCCAACTGCTGGCCGGCTATATACATTTGCCAAAACACTATTATCTAATAGCCCGTCGGATAAATAGTCTTTGTCATAATTTATATCATCATCAAGACCACCTGGACCATGATACTGTGACAGAATCTGTACAGGAAACTTAGAGGTAGAACAAAAAGTAGGAAGAAAAATGTCAGGAGAGAGTAGCAGAAAGCCCTAAATGACTGAGATGCATCCACTGAAGTTTACAGCTAACAGTTCACTAATTTTTGTGTACTGGTGGGAAGAGAAAAAGTTTGCAGTAAACTGGGGAGAGCATGGCAGGACAGGAAGTGTAAAAGTAAGTTTCTTTGTGAAAAGTCTGGCTTTGAAGAGGACGCTGAAAGAACAAGGCTTAGGGAAGCATGTAGATCAAAAGGATTTTTACTTTGTTGTTTTGTTTCATTTTGTTTTTGGCATAGTTCAAGCCCATAGTAGGCTGAGGAAATGAGCCAAAAGAGACAGGACAAACCTATGAGAGAAAAAGTACTTGTTAGAGAGAGGCTGCTGTGAAGCCAAGAGGTGATTAAGTTGAGAACAAAATCTAATCAGGAGATGGGAAATAAAGAATGAGCTATAGGTAGAATCAGATAATAAAGTTTGTTTAGAATCAGGAAGTTGATAGAGTGGGTATGTAATGGCTCTTTTCTCCAGGAAGAAGAGGTGACAATCTTCTGACCTTGTCCAAACGTGGCATGGACTGGGTGATGCTTGGAGAGAGTGCAAAAGGTTTGGGATAAACCCTGAGGTTGATGAGCAAGGACACTGATGGGGAACAGGTGACGTAATGAGAAGACAGTGCTCCTGCTCTTGTGTTTACCTTTGGTTACTTTCTCCTCCAGTTTATCCTTCAGCTGGCTCAATGGGGTGATGTTTGAAATAGAAAACTCATAATGTCATGTGCATATATCTGCAAGATAAACTTTCCTCAATTGTGGCTCTAACCTGTTTTGCTGCTCTCATTCCCCACCCCTGGCCCCACTCTGCCACTCCTTGCTCTCATCACCTTGGCCAGTTTGTTCTTAGACCAATCATCCAGGCTCTTTCATTTCATTTCCAATGGAAATACCGCTTTCCCTTTCTCTCTAGTGTAATTAATTCTAAACCCTCAAGTTTCAGCTTAAATCCTCATCTCTATAAGATCTTCACTGACACTCCTGCTGAGCATAAATTGCTATCTCTTGTATCTTCTATAATGTTTATTTATTTTTTGAGAGAGAGAGAGCATGAGCATGGGAGGGGCAGAGAGAGAGAGGGAGACACAGAATCCAAAGCAGGCTCCAGGCTCTGAGCTGTCAGCACAGAGCCTGGTGTGGAGCTCAAACCCACGAACCACGAGATCATGATCTGAAATGAAGTCAGCCCTCAAACGACTGAGCCACCCAGGCACCCCATCTCTTTTACCTTCTAATGACACTTTAATGAGACTTCTTATAGAGAACTTATTTTTTTTTTAATTTTTTTTTCAACTTTTTTTTTATTTATTTTTGGGACAGAGAGAGACAGAGCATGAACGGGGGAGGGGCAGAGAGAGAGGGAGACACAGAATCGGAAACAGGCTCCAGGCTCTGAGCCATCAGCCCAGAGCCCGACGCGGGGCTCGAACTCACGGACCGCGAGATCGTGACCTGGCTGAAGTCGGACGTTTAACCGACTGTGCCACCCAGGCACCCCTATAGATAACTTATAAGACTGCATAATGATTTGTTTCCATATTTGTTTTCATTTCCAATTGTGAGCAGAACTGGTATGTGCAGGAGATGTTTTTTATGCCTCTCTTTATCATAGTACTTGTATAGGATCTACAATGGTGTTACCAAGTGGGATGTACAAAATAAATACATTTAATAAATTTAAGGATGAATGAATGAATGAAAATATTTCTTGCACCCAGTACTAGAGCCCCAGTAGAAGAATAAGAATTAGAAATAGCAGGGGTTGAGGGCAAGATGGCGGCTTAGGAGGACGCTGGGCTCACCGCACGTCCTGCTGATCACTTAGATTCCATCTACATCTGCCTAAATAACCCAGAAAACCGCCAGAGGATTAGCAGAACGGAGTCGCCGGAGCCAAACGCAGACGAGAGGCCCACGGAAGAGGGTAGGAAGGGCGGCGAGGCGGTGCGCGCTCCACGGACTGGCGGGAGGGAGCCGGGGCGGAGGGGCGGCTCGCCGGCCAAGCACAGCCACCGAGTCTGGCTTGCAAAAGCGGAGGGGCCTGACGGACTGTGTTCCCACAACAAGCGCGACTTAGCGTCTGGGAGGTCATAAGTTAACAGCTCTGCTCGGAAAGCGGGAAGGCTGGAGGACAAAGGGAGGGAGAGCTGCTGAGCCCCCTGACAACAGAGCTCAGTTTGGTGGGGAACAAAGGCGCTCGCCAGCGCCATCTCCCCCGCCCATCCCCCAGCCGAAATCCCAAAGAGAAACTGTTCCTGCCGGGGAACTTGCTCGCTCCGCGCAAACACCCAACTCTGCGCTTCGGCGGAGCCAAACCTCCGGCAGCGGATCTGACTCCCTCCCGCTGCCACAGGGCCCCTCCTGAAGTGGATCACCTAAGGAGAAGCGATCTAAGCCTGCCCCTCCTGCCCCCGAGCACCTTGCCTACCCACCCCAGCTAATACGCCAGATCCCCAGCATCACAAGCCTGGCACGGTGCAAGTAGCCCAGACGAGCCACACCACCCCACAGTGAATCCTGCCCCTAGGAGAGGGGAAGAGAAGGCACACACCAGTCTGACCGTGGCCCCAGCGGTGGGCTGGGGACGGACATCAGGTCTGACTGCGGCCCCGCCCACCAACTCCAGTTATACACTACAGCACAGGGGAAGTGCCCTGCAGGTCCGCACCACTCCAGGGACTATCCAAAATGACCAAGCGGAAGAACTCCCCTCAGAAGAATCTCCAGGAAATAACAACAGCTAATGAGCTGATCAAAAAGGATTTAAATAATATAACAGAAAGTGAATTTAGAATAATAGTCATAAAATTAATCGCTGGGCTTGAAAACAGTATACAGGACAGCAGAGAATCTCTTGCTACAGAGATCAAGGGACTCAGGAACAGTCACGAGGAGCTGAAAAACGCTTTAAACGAAATGCATAACAAAATGGAAACCACCACAGCTCGGCTTGAAGAGGCAGAGGAGAGAATAGGTGAACTAGAAGATAAAGTTATGGAAAAAGAGGAAGCTGAGAAAAAGAGAGATAAAAAAATCCAGGAGTATGAGGGGAAAATTAGAGAATTAAGTGATACACTAAAAAGAAATAATATACGCATAATTGGTATCCCAGAGGAGGAAGAGAGAGGGAAAGGTGCTGAAGGGGTACTTGAAGAAATAATAGCTGAGAACTTCCCTGAACTGGGGAAGGAAAAAGGCATTGAAATCCAAGAGGCACAGAGAACTCCCTTCAGACGTAACTTGAATCGATCTTCTGCACGACATATCATAGTGAAACTGGCAAAATACAAGGATAAAGAGAAAATTCTGAAAGCAGCAAGGAGTAAACGTGCCCTCACATATAAAGGGAGACCTATAAGACTCGTGACTGATCTCTCTTTTGAAACTTGGCAGGCCAGAAAGAATTGGCACGAGATTTTCAGGGTGCTAGACAGAAAAAATATGCAGCCGAGAATCCTTTATCCAGCAAGTCTGTCATTTAGAATAGAAGGAGAGATAAAGGTCTTCCCAAACAAACAAAAACTGAAGGAATTTGTCACCACTAAACCAGCCCTACAAGAGATCCTAAGGGGGACCCTGTGAGACAAAGTCCCAGAGACATCACTACAAGCATAAAACATACAGACATCACAATGACTCTAAACCCGTATCTTTCTATAATAACACTGAATGTAAATGGATTAAATGCGCCAACCAAAAGACATAGGGTATCAGAATGGATAAAAAAACAAGACCCATCTATTTGCTGTCTACAAGAGACTCATTTTAGACCTGAGGACACCTTTAGATTGAGAGTGAGGGGATGGAGAACTATTTATCATGCGACTGGAAGCCAAAAGAAAGCTGGAGTAGCCATACTTATATCAGACAAACTAGACTTTAAATTAAAGGCTGTCAGAAGAGATGAAGAAGGACATTATATAATAGTTACAGGGTCTATCCATCAGGAAGAGCTAACAATTATAAATGTCTATGCACCGAATACCGGAGCCCCCAAATATATAAAACAATTACTCATAAACATAAGCAACCTTATTGATAAGAATGTGGTAATTGCAGGGGACTTTAATACACCACTTACAGAAATGGATAGATCATCTAGACACACGGTCAATAAAGAAACAAGGGCCCTAAATGAGACATTGGATCAGATGGACTTGACAGATATATTTAGAACTCTGCATCCCAAAGCAACAGAATATACTTTCTTCTCGAGTGCACATGGAACATTCTCCAAGATAGATCATATACTGGGTCACAAAACAGCCCTTCATAAGTTTACAAGAATTGAAATTATACCATGCTTACTTTCAGACCACAATGCTATGAAGCTTGAAATCAACCACAGAAAAAAGTCTGGAAAACCTCCAAAAGCATGGAGGTTAAAGAACACCCTACTAACGAATGAGTGGGTCAACCAGGCAATTAGAGAAGAAATTAAAAAATATATGGAAACAAATGAAAATGAAAATACAACAATCCAAACGCTTTGGGACGCAGCAAAGGCAGTCCTGAGAGGAAAATACATTGCAATCCAGGCCTATCTCAAGAAACAAGAAAAATCCCAAATACAAAATCTAACAGCACACCTAAAGGAACTAGAAGCAGAACAGCAAAGGCAGCCTAAGCCCAGCAGAAGAAGAGAAATAATAAAGATCAGGGCAGAAATAAACAATATAGAAACTAAAAAAACTGTAGAGCAGATCAACGAAACCAAGAGTTGGTTTTTTGAAAAAATAAACAAAATTGACAAACCTCTAGCCAGGCTTCTCAAAAAGAAAAGGGAGATGACCCAAATAGATAAAATCATGAATGAAAATGGAATTATTACAACCAATCCCTCAGAGATACAAACAATTATCAGGGAATACTATGAAAAATTATATGCCAACAAACTGGACAACCTGGAAGAAATGGACAAATTCCTGAACAACCACACTCTTCCAAAACTCAATCAGGAGGAAATAGAAAGCTTGAACAGACCCATAACCAGCGAAGAAATTGAATCGGTTATCAAAAATCTCCCAACAAATAAGAGTCCAGGACCAGATGGCTTCCCAGGGGAGTTCTACCAGACGTTTAAAGCAGAGATAATACCTATCCTTCTCAAGCTATTCCAAGAAATAGAAAGGGAAGGAAAACTTCCAGACTCATTCTATGAAGCCAGTATTACTTTGATTCCTAAACCAGACAGAGACCCAGTAAAAAAAGAGAACTACAGGCCAATATCCCTGATGAATATGGATGCAAAAATTCTCAATAAGGTACTAGCAAATCGAATTCAACGGCATATAAAAAGAATTATTCACCATGATCAAGTGGGATTCATTCCTGGGATGCAGGGCTGGTTCAACATTCGCAAATCAATCAACGTGATACATCACATTAACAAAAAAAAAGAGAAGAACCATATGATCCTGTCAATCGATGCAGAAAAGGCCTTCGACAAAATCCAGCACCCTTTCTTAATAAAAACCCTTGAGAAAGTCGGGATAGAAGGAACATACTTAAAGATCATAAAAGCCATTTATGAAAAGCCCACAGCTAACATCATCCTCAACGGGGAAAAACTGAGAGCTTTTTCCCTGAGATCAGGAACACGACAAGGATGCCCACTCTCACCACTGCTGTTTAACATAGTGCTGGAAGTTCTAGCATCAGCAATCAGACAACAAAAGGAAATCAAAGGCGTCAAAATTGGCAAAGATGAAGTCAAGCTTTCGCTTTTTGCAGATGACATGATATTATACATGGAAAATCCGATAGACTCCACCAAAAGTCTGCTAGAACTGATACAGGAATTCAGCAAAGTTGCAGGATACAAAATCAATGTACAGAAATCAGTTGCATTCTTATACACTAACAATGAAGCAACAGAAAGACAAATAAAGAAACTGATCCCATTCACAATTGCACCAAGAAGCATAAAATACCTAGGAATAAATCTAACCAAAGATGTAAAGGATCTGTATGCTGAAAATTATAGAAAGCTTATGAAGGAAATTGAAGAAGATTTAAAGAAATGGAAAGACATCCCCTGCTCATGGATTGGAAAAATAAATATTGTCAAAATGTCAATACTACCCAAAGCTATCTACACATTCAATGCAATCCCAATCAAAATTGCACCAGCATTCTTCTCGAAACTAGAACAAGCAATCCTAAAATTCATATGGAACCACAAAAGGCCCCGAATAGCCAAAGGAATTTTGAAGAAGAAGACCAAAGCAGGAGGCATCACAATCCCAGACTTTAGCCTCTACTACAAAGCTGTCATCATCAAGACAGCATGGTATTGGCACCAAAACAGACACATAGACCAATGGAATAGAATAGAAACCCCAGAACTAGACCCACAAACGTATGGCCAACTCATCTTTGACAAAGCAGGAAAGAACATCCAATGGAAAAAAGACAGCCTCTTTAACAAATGGTGCTGGGAGAACTGGACAGCAACATGCAGAAGGTTGAAACTAGACCACTTTCTCACACCATTCACAAAAATAAACTCAAAATGGATAAAGGACCTAAATGTGAGACAGGAAACCATCAAAACCTTAGAGGAGAAAGCAGGAAAAGACCTCTCTGACCTCAGCCGTAGCAATCTCTTACTGGACACATCCCCAAAGGCAAGGGAATTAAAAGCAAAAGTGAATTACTGGGACCTTATGAAGATAAAAAGCTTCTGCACAGCCAAGGAAACAACCAACAAAACTAAAAGGCAACCAACGGAATGGGAAAAGATATTCGCAAATGACATATCGGACAAAGGGCTAGTATCCAAAATCTATAAAGAGCTCACCAAACTCCACACCCGAAAAACAAATAACCCAGTGAAGAAATGGGCAGAAAACATGAATAGACACTTCTCTAAAGAAGACATCCGGATGGCCAACAGGCACATGAAAAGATGTTCAGCGTCGCTCCTTATCAGGGAAATACAAATCAAAACCACACTCAGGTATCACCTCACGCCAGTCAGAGTGGCCAAAATGAACAAATCCGGAGACTATAGATGCTGGAGAGGATGTGGAGAAACGGGAACCCTCTTGCACTGTTGGTGGGAATGCAAATTGGTGCAGCCGCTCTGGAAAGCAGTGTGGAGGTTCCTCAGAAAATTAAAAATAGACCTACCCTATGACCCAGCAATAGCACTGCTAGGAATTTATCCAAGGGATACAGGAGTGCTGATGCATAGGGCCACGTGTACCCCAATGTTCATAGCAGCACTCTCAACAATAGCCAAATTATGGAAAGAGCCTAAATGTCCATCAACTGATGAATGGATAAAGAAATTGTGGTTTATATACACAATGGAATATTACGTGGCAATGAGAAAAAATGAAATATGGCCTTTCGTAGCAACGTGGATGGAACTGGAGAGTGTGATGCTAAGTGAAATAAGCCATACAGAGAAAGACAGATACCATATGGTTTCACTCTTATGTGGATCCTGAGAAACTTCACAGGAACCCATGGGGGAGGGGAAGGAAAAAAAAAAAAAAAGAGGTTAGAATGGGAGAGAGCCAAAGCATAAGAGACTTAAAAACTGAGAACAAACTGAGGGTTGATGGGGGGTGGGAGGGAGGAGAGGGTGGGTGATGGGTATTGAGGAGGGCACCTTTTGGGTTGAGCACTGGGTGTTGTATGGAAACCAATTTGTCAATAAATTTCATTAAAAAAAAAAAAAAAAAAAAAAAAAAAAAAAAGAAATAGCAGTGCCACCAATTAGAACAACATGTTATCTGACAGTGGAAATAATGGATAGCATATATACTACAAAAACAGAGTCTACAGAAAGATAGTTTCTGGGAGTTGTAGAATACCATCTACCTATTTCCTAAGTATTTTAATGCATAGATAACAGAATTAATGACCTGTCTCTTCTGTTCCAGGGAAATAGTGCAATTAAATTAGTTGAAATTGTGTGCTAAATTTGTTGGGCTCTATCAAAACATGGTTCTGTAACTGAATACCTTATGGGACTTTGAGCATGTCACTAAAACCTTTAGTGTCTTGGGTTTTATCTATAAAATGAGGATAATAATGATGCACACTTTGTGAAAATAAAATACACAGATGAATCACTTAGATTGTGGGCTTTTTCATAAGTGTTCATTAAATGTAAACTATTGTTATTAGCCATTAATAATTAGAAAAATGATTCAAGAACACCTAGAAGACTCATTAATGGGACCGAACAATTCAGTGCCACCCCCAACACATGTATGTGTGTGTATGATCAAAATGTGTTTAACAAATAGTTCAGAAAACAAAAGTTTGAAACGCTAGAATGCAAGGAGAGCAGATTTTCCAAGATTCTTTCTCCTATTATTGTCCCCACTGGGGCATTAGCTCCTTGAGGAAAAGTGTTAAGTATTATCCAATTCTATTTCTAGTACCTAATACAATCTCTAATGGATAATATATAATCAAGCACTACCTGTTAAATGTACTAATTAGTAGGTTAAAATCACGTATTCACTATACAAATTGTGGTCATGTGTTTATAGAAAACAATTTTCCCTTTTTATTGACTGGACTCCTGACTATGGTCAGTAGTTTCATGAAGTCAGCCTTTTTGCTCTCCTTGGTACAAGAAAAAGAAGATAACAGAGTGCATTAATGAACACACGCCTCATTCCTTTCCTGAAGAAGACTACTGAGAATTGACTTTTCATTGGTGATAAACAAAAAATTTCAGTTTCAGTGTTAATATAATAATCTCAAATACATTCATGGAGGGCAACTTCTCTTATAGCACAAAATTAACTGTGTGCAAATGCCTGGATGTCAGGATAGTGAAGGGAGTGACAAAAGGTGCTTTTGACTTCAGAAGTACTTCTGAAAGAAAATGACTATTGAGGGTTCTCTAACTTGTATATGAGGTTTCTAAATATGAAGAAATGAAACTACATTGATGAATAATTTCATAAAATAAATTTTATTTGATTTTATCCTAAGAGGTCAAAGACTTCTTTTGGTGAAAATATCTGTTTTACTGAACTCTTTGTTTGGGTTATTATATGTAAATCAAAAATTTATTTTAGTCAGTAGGTCTAATTGAACATTTATAGAAATGTGTATTTAGCTTGCTAACAGTAATCATCAGAGCTTTCTTAGTGTACAAGAATCCCTTTGGAATTACATTTTTCAAAATGAAAATCTGCCTAGGATGCTAAGTGGTTAAAATATTAGCTATATTTTAACAGACAAAAAAAAACACACCTATATCTAGGACATCCTTGACAACTGTACAAAAGAGCATTGTCCTCAAGTGTTGCCCTAGGCTCAGAATAGAAAGGATAATAAATATAAGGAAAATTACACCAACCTTAAATGTAGCTAGATAAGTTCAGTGGTATTAAAATATCATACATTCCAAATTACCAAACAGCAAAGCTCATTATCTACTTTCAGATATATTATCTAATCACTCTACTGTTCAAAAACCTCCCAAGTCTCTCGGTTTATTACAAAATAAATCCATACTCAATGTGATATTCAAGGCCCATACTCAGCGTGATATTCAAGGCCCTTCACAATCTGTCCTTAATATTGTATGTGAATTATACCCTACTATATAACCTTATTAATCCTACTTTTAATCCAGATCAGCTTTATTACTTCTGGTCATGACTTTCCTCACCCTCCCATCTCCATCTGGAAAACCTTTTTCTCAAAATTTAACCCATCAAAATCTCATTCATTCTAAAAGTGTCAGCTGAAATGTATTTTTTTTCTCCATGAACCTTTCAAGATCATTGGGTATAAATGCACACTTTGAGCTTTGATAGAATTTTATCTTTCACCTGGATCATTTAATTAATTCATGTCTAGAGTCAAGGGTCCTTGGAGACAGAAATTCCTGCCACAAATACTTGATGAGTATATGCTATTTGTGACACATTGTTCTATTGAATGGAGGGCATTCAGGGCCCTGGATGCAAAACCTACATGATGATCAGGCTTGCCTTCACAAACCTGTCCTCTTTATTTCCATTAAAACAACAACAACAACAACAACAACAAAAAACCAGAGGCAATTAAAATGGAACTATGTTCCTATATAAAAACTCTATATCCACAATATACTCATACAGCACATTTATTCATTGTTTTTTCCCTCCAATTACACGGAGTTCTTGACAAGTCAACCTTTTGTCTTAAGTTCTGGACTCTGGATTTTCTTCCTTTCTACCTGTGCAAGGACATGATTTTAATAGTTAATCTTTTTCTTACATTAGCAATTTATCTGTCTACTAGATCAGAACACAGGGTCTCCTTATTAAAAAATGAACAGAGTATCTTACTTCATCCCGGAAAAGTCACTTTACCCCTTTGTGCCTTAGCTTCCCCTTGAACAAAATGAAGATGATAATAGTGCACATTCCATTTGGTTACCATGAGGATTAAATAGGTGCTCTAAAATAGTGTAAAATGCTTAGGATACAGATCTGCTTAGAATAAGGACACAATATGTCATAGTTGCTGCTGTTACTCTTGTCACTACTACCTCAGCAATTCTGTCTCCTATTGATCTGACACCTAAACATTAATGTTCTGCCAGGATTCGGGGGTTTCTCCGAGCTTCTATTCTTCTTTATCTACATCATTTACTTAAAGTAGTTTCATCATTCCTAATGATTTTAAATAATTTCTGTAAGGTTGTTATCCAACCCCCCCCCCCCAATATATCTCTAGTCCTGGCTTCTGTTCTGAGCTCCAGACAGTTATGTCTACCTTCTTCTTGACATCTACATTTAGATATTGAAGAAGTATTTCAAATATAATTACATCTGAAATGAAAGCTTGATTTAATCCAACAAACCTACTCCCCACAATATCATTTTCCCCATCTCAGGTACTAAAAACTTCACTTAAGAGTTACTGTGTTAGTACCTTTCTCATGTCCCAACATCCAATTCATTGGTAAATCCTAGCAATATATAGTCAAATATATCCTGAATCCATATGCTTAACTTTATTGCAACTTTCCTAGAATAAGATGCCATTATTTTTTCTTAAAATGTGGAAATTTCCTACTAACTAGACTTTTTGCTATCTAAATTGGTAATTCACTTATTGTATCTAGATAGATCTGAGCACAATTGCCTCTAAAGTAGTAGTTGTTATATGAATCAATGAATAAAAGCATGCTTTCCTCCCTTACACATAGAAGGTAATTTAATTGAAAACTTTAAATCGATTCTAATTTTAAAAACTATTTACTTAAAATCCTCTCCGTTCTCAAATTGGGAGAGACTGAATTCAAGAATCCTATGACACTGACTATAAAAATGTGTCATGTTAATTCCAAAACCTTTTTCTAAGATTAATGCTAAGTGTGCATTAAAGTACTTGCTATGGAAACATATTAACATTCCTTAATTATCCCATAAGGGGTAGCCTGGCAAAAATAAAATGCAGTAATGATTTCAGTAGCAAAACACAAAAAGAAACATACAATGCCTTATTGAAGCATCATGCTAGAAGATGACCAGAGTATAACAACAGGCAGAGGCAGCACCTGGGTGGCTCAGTTGATTGAGCATCTGACTTGGCTCAGGTCATGATCTCACCGTTCGAGGGTTCGAGCCCATGTCAGGCTCTGTGCTGACATCTCAGAGCCTGGAGCCCACTTCAGATTCTGTCTCCCTCTCTCTCTGCCCCTCCCCTGCTAGAGCTCGCTCTCTCTCTCTCTCTCTCTCTCTCTCTCTCTCTCTGTTTCAAAAAAACAAAAACAAAAACAAAAAACAGGCAGAGGAGTCAGTCAGGGCACTTATCCCAATATGACAATTTACTGGTAACAGTAAATACATGCAGATAGTTTCATGATGTCATCATCTAGTAATCCAGTACTGTCAAAGAATTTATAATCTCTGAAATAATGTTAGCATAGAGGGGTTTTGAAACCTGTGAGCTTAGGAGAACAACATTTTGGCAAGGGACTTAGAACTTAATAGAGAAAGTCAGTGCTAGTCCTAAAGCAAAATCTGGTTTTCAAAAAGGACAAAATAACCATTCAACTCAGGCAAAAGTATGTTAAAAGGAAGAGAGGTAGGGGAAATGGGACAAACAAATTTTTACTTCACTATGTAAGTATCTGAAAGCCTGGATGCCTTTCAACATTTCACTGCACATATTTTTAAGTTGTTGGGCTTAAGGTGAGGAAATAAATTTAATTGTGAACTGCCTAGGAACTAATGAAAAGAAATCAATATAATAAAGAAAAATGTATATGACATGCTAAAAATTCATTTGTCAGAGATTATTAATAATTTTGCATTAATTTCTTATGGCAGTGATGGATTAGAATGCTGTCTTCCTTTAAATATGCATCCTTGATTCCAAATGTAAAAACATAGGAAGAATAGAGCCATTTGATTATGTTATCATTTGTCAGCTTCTGGGAGTGAATTAACATAATTTCATCTTGCTCATAGATAGGGGTGCTTTCAAATAGGATTGTTAACAATAATAAGTGAGAAGAAGGTTGAAAATTGTGTATTGATCATTATGATTCATAGTAAATGGCAGCTTAGGGAGTTTAGATGTAGCTACAATTAACAGTAGAAAAGAGAATGTAATGTGAACAAAGCAGAAAAGAAATGATATGGTTTTCAGAGGTGCTCTTCCTTTCTCTGCATTAAGTTATAGCAATGCTGACAAAAATTACTGCTGCCAGAGAATGGACATCAAGTTAGGCATTGGTTTTTATATTAGAACTGAATCCTTAATAAAACATCCCAATTTCTAGTTTTTCTCAAGTGCAACAGACCCATCAATTTTGGTTTATTAAGTATGTGGAAAGAACGGAGACTGTCAAATGCTTGGACTTAAATTTGCAATTCTAATAAACTGCCCATGTAATGTAAATTGATGTTTTTTAATCAGCTTTGCTATGGCATTTGGTACTTAAAGGCACCCAATCTGTTTAGGAAAATTAAACTAAAAATTACATTTACAGTATTTTTATTCAATAACCCTGGTTGCGAACAGCTTCAGAAAATGAAACAACTGCCGTAAGTTTCCATGTTAAACAGATGTACCTGTTTAATTTAAATTCATTTATGTAAAAAAGTACCTTTATACATATTTTTAATTTTTCACAAAATTATGTTTCCATATTGAGGAATCTTTGCATAAGTGTTTTATGCAAAAATCTAAACACCATATGTAACAAAATCAAAAGCCCAGCTTTTTACTCTTTGGCTCTTATGTTTAACGAGAGATTTGGCTTTAGAATCAGGATATTTATGATATATCTGTAATCATATTTAAAATTCTTTCCATATAAACTCAAGAATGAATTTTCCAGAATGTAACTCAGATGTTAGGATTCTAAACCTGCCTTGAAAAGTCTCTGATAAAAATTGTTCTGTTTTGTTGTTTTATACAATTTATATAGCATGTGTATTCATGTGAAATTTTCACAGTTTATAAGCAGTGGATGCACCCTTTAACTCTTCTGAATACATTTTTTAGTCCTAACAATTTTTAGTGGAGTCATTTGGGTTTTCTAAATAAAGTCATGTCATCTGCAATAGTAACAGTTTTAATTCTTCCTTTCCAATCTGTATGCCTTCGATTTCTTTTTCTTACCTAATTGCTCTGGCTATGATTTCCAATACAATGTTGAATAAAAGTGGGGAGAGTGCGAATCCTTGTCTTTTTCCTGATCCTGGAGGAAAGCTTTCCACCACTGAGAATGATGTTAGCTGTGGACTAGTCATACATGGCTTTTATTATGTTGAGGTATGTTCCACTCTATACCCACTTTGTTGAGGACTTTTTTTTAAATTATAAATAGATATTGAATTTTGTTAAAAACAATTTCTGCGTCTTTTGAGATAATCATATGATTTTTAGCTTTCCTTTTGTTAACATGGTGTACCGTGTTGATTGATTTGTGAATATGGAACCATCCTTGGATCCCTGAAGCAAATCCTACTTGATCATGGTGTATGACTTTTTTAATGTACTGTTGAATTTAGCTTGCTAGTTTTTGTTGAGGATTTTACATCTATGTTCATCAGGATATTGGTCTGTAATTTTCTTTTTGTGTGGTGTCCTTGTCTGGTTATGGTATACAAGTAATGCTGACTTCATAATGACTTTGGAAGCTTTCCCTTCTTTCTGGTTTTTTTTTTTTTTTGGAAGCATTTGAGAAAGACAGGTATTAAGTCTTTGAACATTTGGTATAATTCACCAGTGAAGCCACCTTGTCCTGGACTTCTGTCTGTTGGAATGTTTTTAATTACTTTTTCAATCTCCTTACTAGTAATTGTTCTATAAAGATTTTCTATGTCTTCATGGTTCAGTCATAGCAGATTGTAAATTTTTAGGAATTTATTCATTTCCCTAAGTTGTTCAAATTGTTGGTATATGATTGTTTACAGTCGTCTCTTTTGATCCTTTGTTTTTCTGTGGTATCAGTTGTAACTTCTCTTTCATTTCTGATTTTATTTCTTTGAACCCTCTCTCATTATTTCTTGGTGAACCTAGAAATTTCTTGGTGATTGATAAGAATTGATAAGGATTGTCAATTTTATTTTTTACCAGTGCCAGCTCTTAATTTCATTGGTTCTTTTTTATTGTCTTTTTAGTCTCTATTATATTTATTTCTGCTCTGATTTTTATTTCCTTCTTTCTAGTAACTTTGGGCTTCATTTGTTCTTTTTCTAGTTTCTTTAGGTGTGAAGATAAATTGTTTGAGATTTCATTTGTTTCTTGTAGGCTTGTATCACTATGAATTTCCCTGAGCACACTTTTGCTGCATCGCATACATTTTAGTGTGTTATATTTCTATTCATTTGTTTCTAGTTGTTTTTTGACTTCTCCTTTGATACCTTCTATGACTGATACTTGTTCAATAACATGTTGCTTTATTTCCATGTTTTTTGTTTTTTTGTTTTTTCAGATTTATTTTTATAACTGATTTATAGTTTCATACCATTCTGTTCAGAAAAGATGCTTAATATGATTTCAGTATTCTTGAATTTATTAAGACTTGTTTTGTGGACTAACATGTGACTTATCCTGGAGAATGTTCCATGTGCACTTGAGAAGAATATATATTCTGCTGCTTTTGGATGGAATAGTCTGCATATATCTCTTAAGTCCGTCTGTTCTAAAGTGTCAGTTAGGCCCATGCTTTCTTATTGATTTTCTGCCTGGATGATAGATCCATTGATGTCAGTAGGGTATTAAAGTCCACTACTATTATTGTATTGCTGTCAATTTCTCTCTTTAGGTTTGTTAATATTTGCTTTATATATTTTGGTGCCCTATATTGGGTACATATATATTTACAAATGTTATATCTTCTTGCAAGATTGACTCTTCTGTAATTATGTAGTGCCCCTCTTTCTTTGTCTTTTATAACAGTTTTGTTTTAAAGTCTACTTTGTCTGATATCAGAGTATAGATACTCTAGCTTTTCTTGTTTCCATTTATATGAAACATCTTTTTCCATCCCTTAACTTTCAGTCCATGTGTGTCTTTACTTCTGAAGTGAGTTTATAGAGTATAGATGTATCTTGTGTTTTTATCTAGTCAGTCAGATAAAATAAAAAATGTATTTTACATTTTTTTATTTTATCTCTTCCTTTAACTAATATAGAGTTAGTTGATTTTACTACTTTTGTCTTTTAACCTTTTTAGTAGTTTTATAAGTGATTAATCCACTTTATCATATATTTACCTTTTCCAGTACATTTCTACTTTTTTATGTTTTCTTGTCATTAATTAGTCCTATTTCTTTTCAGCTTACAGAAGTCCCTTTAATATTTCTGGTAAGGCTGAATTAGTAGTGATGAATTCCTTTAACTTTTGCTTCTCTGGAAAACTCGTTATCTTTTCTTCAAATCTAAATGGTCACCTTGCTAGGTAGATTATTCTTGGTGGGAAGCTTTCTTACTTTCAGTACTTTGAATATGTTGTGGCACTCCTGTCTGGCTTGCAAAGTTTCTGTTGAGGAATCTGCTGATAACGTTATGGGGTTTCCCTTGTATGTAACAAGTTCTCTCCCAGGACTTTAAGATTCTCTCTTTATCTTTAACTTTTGACATTTGAATTATAATGTGTCTTAGTGTGGCTCTCTTTGGGTTCATTTTACTTAAAAATCTCTTGGCTTCTTAGACTCGGATGTCTGTTTCTTTTCCTATATTAGGGAAGTTTTTAGCTCTGAGTTCTTCAAATAAATTTTCTACCTCTTTCTCTCTTCTCCATCTGGAACCCCTATAATGCAAATGTTATTCTATTTGATGTTGTCTCAGAGGTCCCTTATATTCTAAAATTTTCTAAAGTTCTTCATTTTCTAAAGTTCTTTTTTGTTCTTTTTGCTGTTCGGTCTGGGTAAGTTCCAATGCTTTTTTTTTCTTCCCCCAGCTTGTTAATTCACACTTCTACTTCATCAAATTTTCTGTTGAACCCTTCTAGCACATTTTTCTGTTCAGTTACTATATTCTTGAGCCTTGCCACTTGTTTAATATTTTGTTTTCTCTTTGTCGGAGTTCTCACTAGTTCATCCATTCACCTCCCAAGTTTGATTGAGAATCTTTGTGATCATTGCTTTGAATTCTTTACCAGGTAAACTATTTATCTCTTTATAATTAAGGTCTTTTCTGAGGTTTTTGTCTTGCTCTTTCATTTGGAACATATTTATATTTTCCCTTATTTTGCTTGACTCTGTTTCTATGTATTAGGCAAAACAGCTAGCCCTCTATATCGAGTGAGTGCCCTTGAATGGTTACTGATCCTTTTTGTACAACCTTGCCCTTGCTCTTGGTTGTCTTTCAAACCTTTGTGAATGTCTAAACCACCTGATTATTTTTGATATGCCCTTGTTGTTGAGGGTATTCCAAGACGTGTCAGTGAGCCAAGGAGAAGAATTTCATTTAGTACCTGGTTTCAGATTTGAAGTCAGAACCCCAGACATCAGTTTTAAAGGTTGCAAATAAGTATAGTCCTGTGGGTTTGCAATGGTAATACCTGCTGACCTCAAAACCAGGAGATCTGGAGGTACCTTCTGTGCAACACGTGCCACAATTGGGGCTCCAAATGAATGTATAAGCTCCTTTATGGAAAGTCTTGTTGAACTGTAGTAAAGCTTAGGGGATGCACAAGGATCATGTCTCCCTGCTTAGATTTCCTGGGAGCACCTCCTTAGCCTCTAGATGTGTGGGAAACCTGAAGCCTGTCCTTAGACTGAATCCCCAGGCTAAGTAAATAAGCCTTTTGCACAGGAAGACAGGGGTTGTGTTTTAGTCTATGGTCTGTGCCATGCCCTGGAGGTGGTGGGATGCCAAGGACTGTCATTTTCATTGTTAAAGTCCTATGGTACTATGGAACACCAGCCCTCTTGGCCACCAGGACCAGGCAATAAAGGGAGTCCCCTGAGTGGGTTGCACACATCCACTAGCTTAAGCAAGGCAACTGGAAATTGTAGTGGGTGGGGTATGCTTGCCGGCTTCGGCAATGCAGAAAGAGTGTGACTTGTCTATGCATGAGTGCAGGGTTTAGGCTGGGAGTGGGAAAAGGTCCTGTCTGCTCACACTTTCAGGCCTTAGCTAGGCAGTAGGAGAGTTCCATGACCATTCACATTCTTGCACCCCAGCCAGGGAGCAGAGGAATGCTGCAACCACCTGTGCTCTCCAGGCTCAGCAAGAGCTGCCACCACTTGCTCCAATTTGTCCTGGCAAGGCAGTGCTTGTGTGCCACATCTGAGCTCACATGCCTGTGCTAGGAGGCTGTGTGGATAGTGGAAAAATGGTGTCCACCAGGACCTACATCCCTGGGAACTGTCTCAACTGTCCCCTATCCATCCAGCTGATGTCCCCAGATCAGCAAATGAATCTCCATACATATAATCTAGGTGCTTTTCAAACTTTTTCAAAGTTTTTGCTGGATTTCAGGTGAACAAGATCATACATATGCCCTCCAAGAGAGGAATCTCAGTTTCTTAGAGCACTTTGGAACTCCATACATCAGCTCCTCTGGTTTTCTGTGTCAGATGTTCTAGGGGCTCATACTTCTGGTACAGATCCTAGGGGCCATCGTGCCCCATGTGGGGTACCAACCTCTTGCTTCTCCAGAAATGCCTGTTTTGTGAGATTCCTCCCTATTGTGTGTTGGTAAGGTAGGTAGGGTTTTTTGTGAGGCAGTCTCTACCTTTTCTATACATCTGGATACACTTTTATTTTATCCTTTGTTGTGGAGAACAGTTCATCTAGTTTTCAGATCTGTTTCAGAGGGGAATGATCCATATGTAGCTGTAATTTGGTGTGTAGATGTTCAGGATTTTGCTCTGCCACTATATTGGATCCCCGCCCCCCACAATGAGCACATATTATTTATGAGTCATACACAGTACATGAAAGATCAAGAGCTGAAGATCAAAAGATAAGTCAGCCATTGTTTCTGCCCTTAACCTTGAGAAGCTCACCATCTAATTTGGAGAAGTGGTGGAGGCATCAGTTATATTAAAAATAACTGCAAATTCACTATGAGAAATGAAGTATCATTTTAAATAAAGTTTTCTTTTAACAAAGTTGACTCCACCAAAAAAGGGAAAATATCTCCAATCTCTTAATTAAGTAACTGACTATGGTGTTCACTTATCAATGGTGAATAAATAAAGTCATTTAGGGAAAAAGACATGAATAGACACTCCTCCAAAGAAGACATCCAGATGGCCAACCGACACATGAAAGAATGCTCAACATCACTCATCATCAGGGAAATACAAATCAAAAACACAATGAGATACCACCTTACACCTGTCAGAATGGCTAACAGTAACAACTCAGGCAACAACAGATGTTGGTGAGGATGCAGAGAAAGAGGATCTCTTTTGCACTGTTGGTGGGAATGCAAGCTGGTTCAGCCAGACTGGAAAACAGTATGGAGGTTCCTCAAAAAATTAAAAATAGAACTACCTTAAAAAAAAAAAAGAACTACCTTATGACTCGGCAATTGCACTACTGGATATTTACCCAAGGGATACAGGTATGCTGTTATGAAGGACACATGCACCCCAATGTTTATAGCAGCACTATCAACAATAGCCAAACTATGGAAAGAGCCCAAATGTCCATCAACAGATGAATGGATAAAGAAGATGTGGTATATATATTTACAATGGAATATTACTCAGCAATCAAAAAAAATATGAAATCTTGCCATTTGCAACTACGTGGATGGAACTAGAGGGTATTATGCTAAGCGAAATTAATCAGAGAAAGACAAATATCATATGACTTCACTCATATGAGGACTTTAAGACACAGAAAAGATGAACACAAGGGAAGGGAAACAAAAATAATATAAAAACAAGGAGGGGGACAAAAACATAAGAGACTGTTAAATATGGAGAACAAACAGAGGGTTACTGGTGCAGTTGTGGGAGGGGGGGATGGACTAAATGGGTAAGTGGCATTAAGGAATCTACTCCTGAAATCATTGTTGCACTATATGCTAACTAACTTGGATGTAAATAAAAAATTAAATAAATAAATAAATAAATAAATAAATAAATAAATAAAAATAAAAACGAGGGCACCTGGGTGGCTCAGTTGGTTGGGCGTCTGACTTCAGCTCAGGTCATGATCTCACAGTTTGTGGGTTCTAGACTCGCTTCAGGCTCTGTGCTAACAGCTCAGAGCCTGAAGCCTGCTTCAGATTCTGTGTCTCCCACTCTCTCTCTCTGCCACTCCGCTTCTCACACACTCTCTGTCTCTTTCTCTAAAATATAATTAAACATTAAAAAAAGTTAAAAAAAATAACTAAAAATAAAAAGGATGTAGCCTAAATAAATAAATAAAGTCATTTAAAAGTTAGGAAGGGAGGATGGATGCAGAACTGGTTTATAATTTATTAGAGGATATATACTATACTTCTTTGAGTTAGCACACAGAGAAACAAAATAAACTCACATCAGCAAACACACACCAAACAATAGCACAGATGAGTGCACATAATTGTATCTAGAGAGAGAGAGACAACTCCACAGACATGGTGATATTTGAGGTGGGTCTGTAAAAATGAATAGGAGTTTATCACTTGGAATAGAGAGAGTGAAAGAACATGGAGGAAAGACAGGGAGGTATGAAGTAGAAGATGAGCAGAACAATGTTCACAAGGAGAAATACTGGTCGTCATAGTACAGCATCTGGAGAGGTTTACAAAGTGTTTTCTTTACCACACTAAGCACATCTGACATTAGCTTATAGGTAAAAAGGACTTGTTGGAAATGTTTTAAGCAAAAAAAATCAAATCAGAATTTTAGAAGGAAACTTTCATCATAAAACAGAAGATGGTTTGGGGAAAGGTAAAAAAACGGAGGCCAAGAGATGTGTTAAGATCCTCTGCCACTAGCTTTGGGGATTTGGGACATTACTTCACTCTGGTTTTCTCATCTGTGAAAGAGGGATAATAATTCTGAAGAAATGGAACATATAAAACAATTAAAATAGAGTAAAAGCACAATCGATATTTTTAATAAAGCAACAGAAAGTAAGGCAATAATAGTGGTGATATAGTGAAAAAAATCATTTCAGAGATATTAAAGAGTCAAGTTTAATGTCAAGATCAAGGAAAATCATTTCTTATGAGTGATGTTAAGAGCTTTCACAGGGTACTCTTCTTGTTAAGTTTCATGTTCAAGTATATTCAACTAAGAAAATTTCTTTACTGCAGAATATCTCAGAACCTTTCTATATTAATGCATATTATGACTCCCCATGAGGGAGGATAGCAGCCAGTGTTTCCCAAGCTTAATTAAACATTTTTTAAAGAAATACTAGGTTCACTTTGAACAAACTCTGGTATGATCTCATGTAGCTTATGAATCTCAGGGCAAATGGTATAGGTCCCAAGGAAGACTCTGGCTCTAAAGAAAGATAATTATTCTTGAATTATTCTCATCAGGATATGGTTTTTAAAATACTTTAGTGAAAGGTTTTAACTTAAAACTTAATGGCAAACAATGATATCTAAGCCCCAGCTAGGTACCTGGACCCCAGGAGTGTGTTACTTCACATGGCAAAAACACTTGGCAGATAGAAGTAAAGTTACAGACCTTAAAATGGATGGATTATCCTTAATTATCTGGGGAGTACAGTATAATTGCCTGGGCCCTTAAAAGCAGAAGAGAAAGGCAGAGATTGGAGACAGATGTAACTATGTGAGAAAAGGGAGGAAGGATTTGGTATGAGAGGGACTTGACCCACTGTTGCTGGCTTTGTAAGATGGAAGAAAGGGGCCACAAACCATGGAATGTGGATGACCTCTAGTAGCTAAGAATGACCCTCAATGACAGCCAGCAAGGAAATGGGTACCGTGGTCCTACAATGTCAAGAAACTGAATTCTGCCAACAATCCAAATAGACAGGGAAATGAGTTCTCCCCTAATCCTCTAGAAAGGAGCACAGCATTGTTGACACCTTGATTTTACCCCCATCAGCCTTCTGACCTACTGAAATATACATATAGAAAAGTACAGAAAACCTAAGTGTGGCACTTAATAAACTTGCAAGTAATAAACATTTACGTAACCAGAATCCAGATCAAGAAACAGACCACTCCCTCCAGTTATAGCACTGTCCTGACTTCTAACATAACATTCTTGTCTGTTTTAAATTTTATGTATATGGAATGACACAGTCTGTATTCTTTTGTGGTAACCTCTTTCCTTCAATATTATGTTCGAGATTCTTCCATGTTGTTTCATTTCACTCTCATTGCTATACAGTATCCATTATATGGATATAGTGCACTATAGTTACCTATTCTATTGCTGCTGGGCTCTTTTTCTAGATTTCCATGATTTCAAATATTGCTATTATGGATATTCTTATACTTCTCTTTTTTGAATATATGCAAACATTTGTTGAGTTTATAATGGGGAGTAAAACTACTGAATCATAAAGTTTATATGTGTGTATATACACAGACCTTTAGTAAACAATGGCAAATAATCCCCTCTGCCAAAAAAAAAATAATAAAAAGAAAATAGAAATAATGAAAAGAACACATGAAGAATGTTCTTGTTTACAACATATAAAGTACATAAATATATATCTATGCATATAGTGGAGAGACAATATATATTGCATATACTGTATGTGTATATGTATGTATGTATATACACACACACGCACACACACACATATATATAGTAAAATCTGTGATAAATGCATATAATAAGTAAAACACATAAAAGCTTTCTAGTAAAAGACTGTAAAAACTATTCTATAACTTTTTTTTCACTCTGTGTGCTGCAATAATTCTGTCATGTCCTTAAATAATATCTTTAAATATAATGTATAATGGATGCTATTAATCAATAATACAATTGAAATATAATACTTATTACTATGTATACAGAGTTTCTCCAAGGAGTTGTTTAAAAAATGCAATACTTCAATGAATCTAATAGTAGATAAAACTTCTGCACATCCACTTTCATTTTCTTAGAATAACTTCTTACAAATAGAATTTCTGTGTTAAAAGATGAATTTAGACTTGATGTTTATTTCTAACTTGGCCTCCATTAGTTCAAAGTCTTTTAATTTCACATATTAAATGTGAAAAATAAACCATATTCACACCCACTTCTTCTCAAGTATAATTAATTTTATTTAAAAGAAGGATGTTAATTTTATCTTTTATGTAACAATTCACTGCTATTTAAAAATAAAAGAAAAAAGTTACATGCAGTGGAATACTTATGCTGGCTTGTATTAGTTTGTAAGAGACAACTGTGAAATTCTGTGAAGGGACTGTTAATCTATTAGATTCTTAAAACCAGACGCAGTAAGAATGCCTACATCAAAAATATTGGCAAATGTTACAAATCAGAGGTTTACTTTCTCTGGAGCTAAATTACAAGCATTCCATGATTACATGTACCTACTGGCAGGGTAGTTTAAGCAATAAAGAATGTGATATTAGTATTCCTAAATTGTCATTAAATTGTTGGTAATGATTTTAATTTAATCAGGAACTTAAAACAATGCCCTCTTACCAAAATCAAAACCATTGTAAATCAAGTCTGAGGATCTAATGTGTAACATGGTCACTACAACTGCCAACACTATATTGTATAATTGAAATTTGTTAGAGTAAAACTTAAATGTTCTCACACACACACACACACACACACACACACACACACACAAAGGTACATATTTGAGCTGCTAATTGTATTAATTAACTTTTTTGGGGGGGGATGTGAGCCCTTACACAATGTATACATACGTCAAATCATCACGTTGTACACTCTAAATATCTCATAATTTATTTTTAAATTATACCTCAATAAAGCTAAAAGAATAATGTATGTAAACACTTAGCACCATTCTGTAATAGATTGTAATCATCATCAACACAACTTCACATCATCATCATCAACATAAAATTCTCTACATGTCAAATTGAGCACTACAGAATTACTCTCTAAGTTAATAAATCTGTATGAATTCCATTGTACCATCAGTGGAAAGATGAAACATTATGAATTATATATTGTAAAAATATTCATTAATTTGAGAGTTGAATTAATTATTAATTATTTGCATAGCCAAAACTTTTCATGAATTTGTCATCTATTTTTCCTCTGTTATGAGTGAGTTATCTGTTCATCTCCTTTGCTCTTTTAGCTAACAGCCCCTTCATGTTTTTTGTTACTTTGCATAAACTATTTGTGCAATAAAATTTTTAAGAATTCATCTTCTACAAAGCTTCTGCAAAGTGGAGGAAACAATCGACAAAACTAAAAGGCAGCCTACAGAATTGGAGAAGATATTTATAATTGACATATCTGATAAAGGGTTAATATCCAAAATCTATAAAGAATTTATCAAACTCAACACCCAAAAAACACATAACCCGGTTAAGAAATGGGCAGAAGATGGGAAGGAATAGACACTTTTCCAAAGAAGGCATCCAGATGGCACACAGATACATGAAAAGATGCTCAACAGATCTCATCACCAGGGAAATACAAATCCAAACCATGATGAAATACCATTCTCACACCTGTAAGAATAGCTAAAATTAACAATACAAGAAACAACAGGTGTTAGTGAAGATGAAGAAAAGAGGAACCCACTCTTGGTGGAAATGTAAACTGGTGCAGCCAGTCTGGAGAATAATATGGAGGTTCCTCAAAAAGTTAAAAATGGAACCATCCTGTGATCTAGCAATTGCAGTACTAGGTATTTACCCAAAGGATACAAAAATACAGATTTGAAAGGGTACATGCACTCCAATGTTTATAGCAGCATGTAGCAACTATGGAGAGAACCTAAATATCCATCGACTGATGAATGGATAAATGAAAGGTGGTATATATACACAATGGATGACTACTCAGCCATCAAAAAGAATGAAATATTGCCATTTACAATGATGTGTATGGAGTGTATTATGCTAAGTGAAGTTAAGTCAGTAAGAGAAAGACAAAGAGCAGAGCCCTCACTTTAGAACTGGCTGTCCCCATCCAGTAAAGCTATTTTTTCTCCTTTGTCATAAAATATGCTTCCAGGAATTCCCTTTTCATATTCAGGTTTTCCAAGTAGACAATAAGAGATAACATCCTTATATATTTTCTATACTGACTTGTAAAAAAATATCTAAATATCATAAAGGAGCTATTGATTTATTTTTAGTGCCTTTATTTACTTAGTTAACATATTTATAATTTACTTCTATAGTTACACATTTGCCACAGTGAAGGAAAATGCTTTCATTTTCATATTGCCTCATGTCTATGCTATTATTTTTTTTAACATTTATTCATTTTTTAGAGACAGAGAGAGACAGAGCAGGAGCAGGAAAGGGGCAGAGAGAAAGGAAGACACAGAATCTGAAGCAGGCTCCAGGCTCTGAGCTGTCAGCACAGAGACTGACGTGGGCCTTGAACTCAGGAACTGGGAGGTCATGACCTGAGCGGAAGTCGGACGCTCAACTGACTGAGTCACCCAGGCAACCCTTGTCTATGCTATTATTGACTGGAGTTTCTGGAATATATACAGATCTCCTGAATACTAACATTTTGGAATAAGATTTAAATTCTGCCTACTAATGTAAGTAACCCCACTCATTTATCCTGTGTATTTGTATTACAAAAAAATAAAAACAAAATGTGTATCAACATTGGGTAGATTCTCATTTTGATTCAAAACTAATTATATCTCAGATTTTGTGTACTAAATGAATCATATATTATTAAAATATTAGGATCAATAAGAGATAATTATGTAAAATTAAACAACAATGTTGTCCACTTAGAATTGTTTTAGTTGCCTTCCAACCCTTTGAAGGAGATGATGACGTGTTTGGCTCTCTCAGCTAGCCTATAAGACAATACAATGGCAGGGTTACAACTTTCCCTACTTAAGGGATGAAGGGAAAAAAGGGTATTCATTATTGATGCATACAGAAAATACTTATGCCTGAGAGTGCTATACCAGAGTTCTTTAAAGGCTATTTTAAATTGCACTTCAACACCAATAAAAGATCTTACATTCTACCTCTGTAATTCTGATGTTTTGTGCATATAATTATACTAAAATATTTAATACTTATGATTAATTAAATAATAACAGAATTTATTCCATGGCACCATTGTCTGAATGTCTTTCTGGAATAGCTTGTTTGAAAAGAACCACAAGAGAAATTTCACCAGTAGTATTAATTTCTTTTCTAAAAGAACAATGACATTTGGAAATAATCAGTCATTAACCTACACATATGCTCCTTAAATTCCTTAGTGGCATAAATACTTTTACAATGGTAAGAAAAAAATCATACAAATATTCTGTAACTTCTTTAAGGCTATGCACTCTGGCCTACCACATTGATCCATTTTTGTCTGTATATTTCAGGACATCATGGATCATTTAATAGGTTACTGGGTATTTCTCTCTAGCAAGAGTGATCTTTTATAATTAATGCCCATTTCAGAGTTGCCTTCCAAAGTTCATGCACATGCCCAAATTACCCTTCCAAATATTTATGAAATTAAAATTATACATTAGGATTATATGGATGAATGAAAGAGAGAAATAATTAAGAAGAAACAGAATGCCTAGGATAATGTGACTATTTATAGTAAGAATGACATGCATATCTAGATTTGGTGATTCTTTGCCTGTTCCCCTCTGTATCATCAAAGCTCAGAATATGTGCACACAGCATGCTTTAGCAATACCTGCTGGTTAGGAATTAAATTAGCTGAAGCCAGAGGAGTTCAATCGAAAGGCCTCAGCAAGGGTATAGAAATAGGTTCACAGCACATTTAGTCAGGAAGAAAAAAGCTGAATATCGTTAACGTCCCTCCATGGAAATAGCTATGGCAAGTTAAACCATTTTTTCCCCACAAATTTGACAGCTATTGTTATTATAAAGTAAAATATTTGGTTCATATTAGCCTGAACTAGTGTTCTCCCAGGATGCATATGCCTTGAGAGAATGGTTTGACCTTGCTTAAATGGAAAACATGGTATAGCATCACCATAGAAAAAGCAAGATGGTGGCCACCTGGGTTGCAAGGACTACTGGTAAGTATAATGGGTTAATGTAAAAAGATGGAGAGATTACATAGATAACACAGTCATTCTATTGAAATTATTGCATTACCTTAAGAATTACATATTACTTATACAAAAAAAATATTTGAAAAGATTTCACTTTTCATGAAGAAGCTGCTTCTTCAAAAAAAAAATCTATTTTGGAGGCAGCTGGGTGGCTCATTGGTTGAGTGTACTCTTTATTTCAGCTCTTATAGGGTCATGAGATCAAGCCCCACATCTAGCTGCGTGCTGGGCATAGAGACTGCTTAAGATTCTCTCTCTCTCTCTCTCTCTCTCTCTCTCTCTCTCTCTCTTTTCTGCCCCTCTCCCTTGCTTCTGTGTTCTCTCTCAAACAAATAAAAATCTATTCTTAAAGCCAAAAGAAACTGAACTATGACTTCATATCTACTCAAACACTCATTCACTTTTCTTTCTACTCTGAAAATTATTTTATTTATGTAAAAAGAGGGGGGAGAGTTGCTGTTAATAGAAAAGTTTGAGAAAATGGGAATTATGAAAATATGACATTCTGACTAATTTATCTAACTGAAACTCTGTTCTGTAGTATACAGAATAGACTATTTGGAACCACCAAGGACATTCAGAGGAGACCGACATAATTTACTACAGAAACCTGAAGCTATAGAAAATAGATATAAAATTAACAACAACAAATTAAATTCTCTAATAGCCTGGCTTCCCTAAGGGAAAAATAAAAGAAAAGTACTTTGAAAACTGCTTTCCTTTTACTCTCTTTAAAAAAAAAATAAGGAGTGCCTGGGTGGCTCAGTCAAGTATCTGACTTTGGCTCAGGTCATGATCTCATGGTCCCTGAGTTCAAGCCCCACATCAGACTCTGTGCTGACAGCTCAGAGCCTGGAGCCTGCTTTGGATTCTGTGTCTCCCTCTCTCTCTGCCCCTCCCCTGCTCATGCTCTTCTCTCTCTCTCAAAAATAAATAAACATTTAAAAAATTAATAAAAAAAGTTTTCTGGTCATACATTTAGTGGTAATAAGGCAAAAAAAATTAAAAACCTAGCCTATACATTCACAGTCACCCAATATTTTCATCATTACATTTTAGTAATCAACTTTTCTCACATCAGTCTAACACAGCTAATTTTACTTTCTTTACAAACATATTAAATATTCATTCATTTACAAAGCACTCATTACTTTGTGACTTTTCAAAAATAGTGCCTTATGCCTAGAAATAATTTAGTTTAATCTTATTTTCTTATCTTTATTTCTTTCCCTCCTCTACCATACCCACCTTAGTTTCTTTCAAAACTCTAAGACGGGGCGCCTGAGTAACTCAGTAAGTTAACTGACCAACTCTTGGTTTCAGCTCAGGTCATGATCTCAGTTTCGTGAGTTCGAGCCCCTCATTGGGCTTTGTGCTGGCAGCACAGAGCCTGCTTGGGATCCTCTCTCTCTCCCTCTCTCTGCCCCTCCCTTACTCATGCTGTCTCTGTATATCTCTAAATAAATAAATAAACTTAAAAACAAAAACAAAACAAAACACAACCCTCAGGAAGACAACACAGAGAGACACAGCACGTATCTGCCAGGAAGAGCATAAACATTATTGATCCTACTCTTCTTATTGTCGCTCAAGTTATTCTATTTTAAATTCTTTTAAATTTAAATTCTTTTTTTTAATGTTTATTTCTTTTGAGAGGGAGACAGCAAGAGAGTGTGAGGAGTCTGGGGAGAAGGGAAGAAAGAGGGAGAGGGAGAGAAAGAATCCCAGGCAGGCTCATGCTGTCAGCACAAAGCCTGATGCAGGGTTCAATCTCACCAACTGTGAGACCATGACCTAAGCCGAAATCAAGAGTCAGATGCTTAACTGACTGAATCACCAAGCGTCCCTTAAATTATTTATTTTGGCTTGTTCATAGATCTAAATGCAGAGACTGAACAAAATTTGCAAGTAGGTGATGTGCTCTCATACAATATGGTGCCACTCCAGCCCCATCCTAGTCCACTGAGCATCGCTCTTGGGTAGGTGGTAACAGGTATTAGCCAACTCATAATCCATATTTTCCAAAATGAAATGCGTAACATTAAAAAGTCACAACAGGCAATGTATTATGTGAAGAATCATCAAATGAGAAAAAAGGTATGCTAGAGTCAAGTTTTCCTTTGATTTGGTCTCAGTAATATATAACACAAAATATATTGACACAGTTAATATTTGTGTTTTGTGGAATTTTATAAAATGCATTCATACCTTCAAAATGCAGGAATCACAAGCATACATCCACCGATTTCCCTGTTTCAACATTTTGTGGGTTTTACGATGTAAACACTTATCCACTGGGTCTTAAAATCTTTTCAGATGGTGCATGATTATTTTCAAATACTAAGTACAGTTTTCTGTATGTATCTCCATGACTATACACACAGAATTCCTCCATTTTCACTACTGAGTGTGTTTGTGAAAAATTGGCCCACAAGACAAAATGAAATTAAAACTATACCACCATTTAGTTTTCGGTGGTCTGCATTACAAGCTTCAATGCTGAATATTAATTTGTAAACTCCCAGATAAATTATCTTAGCTATTTTAAAGCAGCAACTCTTTAAATACAGTAATTCATCTGTATGGCAAAAAGGTTGCATATGCAGGAAATAAATATTTAAAACATGTCTCTGGTATAATTACTGTAAAAATGTCCCTATCCTCTTTTTCCAGCCTATTCTTTCCATCTTTATTCAGCAAATATCATTCATTGTTTTCCATTATATCTAAATGTATATTTCTCTCTAAAGTCAGCTGTTACTTTGGCCAGATTCTTTAACTTTCAGGTTGCTTTCAGTTAATAAAATTTAGTGCTTCTAGTGCAATAATCCAATCACATTTTTGATTCAGAGCTCTCCTGCCTACCATCTCAGGAAGTCAAGGGGACTAAAATTCACATGGGAGTAGGTTCTGTCTTTGTCCTTCTGTATTGCCCCCCTCTAAGCATTTCACCAGTGGGCAGGCTAGTAGTCTGGGAAAAAGTTCAGATTTATCTTCACTGCAAGCTGTGGATGCTTCTCTAACACTAACTTGACTGTGGAGGCCACTAAGGCAACCAAGACTCTTTTTTTCAAATGCTAGCCCTTTCGTGGACTGTGCTTGAGAATCCCTCACAGTCCCTTGAGGGCCTCCCCACTTCCCAGTTCCCTGATTTGGAAAGCCAAGTGGAATTAACCGCTTTCACCTTTCAACTCCCCAGAGCTTCCTGCTTCTTTTTCCTTTCTTCTGAGCAATCCTCCTGCGTGGGGAACTGGCAAAATCACTGAAGCTTAGCCAGCCTCCCAAGTGAACACTAGTCTCAAAGAAAATTCGCCCATCCTAACCCTGTCAAATAGCAAATCCTACATATTGCTCCTTTGTGATTCCCACTCTGTGCTTTGCTGCCTCTCTCTTCCTCCCTCCTTTAGGAAGGCACTGGCTAAACAGGAAAAAAAAAAAACAACCTTCACTATGCAGATATCCAACAAGCAGGGAAAGGGCTGTTAAGAAGAAGGGAAAGGATATATTAATATACTGACATACATAAATGTATCAAATCAGCATGCTGTACGCTTTAGACTCACACAATATTACATGTCAATTATATCTCAATTAAAAAATATTCACTACAAAAAAGAGGGGAAAGGAATATTCTTTTCAGAGACATCCCAATCTACATGAGTGAATCTGTTTAAGGTTCAGTATTTGCCTCATACAGAGGCAAATAACTGCCTCATAGAATGAACATTACAAATCCCTCAAGGTCAAACATTTTATCTACTAGCAGTCTGAGAAAGGTGTGATCCCAGTTGTTGCCAGATCTCTTTTTCTTCCGTTTTGGGCCCCACTACCCATATGAGAGGCAACTGAAAGGTTCTTTTTAATATCCTGTTTGGGGCGCCTGGGTGGCGCAGTCGGTTAAGCGTCCGACTTCAGCCAGGTCACGATCTCGCGGTCCGTGATTTCGAGCCCCGCGTCAGGCTCTGGGCTGATGGCTCGGAGCCTGGAGCCTGTTTCCGATTCTGTGTCTCCCTCTCTCTCTGCCCCTCCCCCGTTCATGCTCTGTCTCTCTCTGTCCCAAAAATAAAAAAAAATAAAATAAAATAAAAAAATAATATCCTGTAACACGTATTTACATGCATGCATTATAATAAATACACGCATGCATATACATAGACACATAAACATATGCAAATAATATATATATGTGTGTGTATATATATATATATATATCACATACGTAAACAAGTGCATACAAACATACATGTGGATACATATGTGCTTCCTTTTACTTTAGGTATTCAAAATGTGTCTGCTTTCTTAGTGGGTATATATAACCTTTACTTGATGAGATTTGCAAAGGGAAAAGGTCTCTGCCAGCAGCATATATTAGAAATTTTTTTTCAGTCAATACTACCCCATTTGTCCAGAGTTATTTATGTCCTAGAAATAATGAAAGCAAAATTCACACTAAGAGTGCAAAGCCCAAGCTAAAGTTTGAGGTCACAGAAATGTATGCCAGTCCCTTTTCCTCTACTCCAAGTAAACAGATTTTATTCATAGGGGCCTTGTACATCTTTTCAGTGATGTTTTTTAAGATGCAAGGTTATATAATTTCTGAGCTCACCTGAGATTTATATCTTTACAGAGTGGTTGGTCACATCAATAGGTTTGTAATACAGTGAATTCAGAGGACAACTAAAAGCAACATTTTTAAAGGTTAAAAAAATTTTTTTTAACCAGGATTAAAATCATTTTATGATTACGTGTTTATGGATGAACCATTACTTTCATCTAGAATCATTATTTTAATGTGAACTCCAAAGATTTCCATCTACATTTCTAAAATCCGTTTCTCTCGACCTCATTTATTCATCCATTAGTTTTTAATATTCTCTTGACTACTTTTACCTCCATTTAAAGTCACGAGGTCTATTTGAGTTCAAAGTACCTGACAGGTATTCTATTTCCAAACATAAGCATCTGCTTACATTATTTAGACCAGAGGTTCATCTGAACGCCTTGTCCCTGCCTGAGCTTGTGTCCTATACAGAAGAGGGAGAACTCTATATTTTAGTTGATAGTCATAGCATTGGTGAAATAGCTCACTGGTGAAATGCAGAACTGGGTATTGTCTTAAACCCACCACCTCTCTAAACTTATAAACATGATGCTCAGCGTGTATAACAACCCTGGCTTCAATTCACTCTTCCTTCTCCACAGGGCATTTACAGACTGAAACTGCCATATATGTTCCCTCTTAGATCTTCATTTTGTCTCAGTTCTTTAAAGCACAAATATTCAAAAAAGGACAATAAGTGATGATGAAATAATTGGCTTCCATGCCCCAAGTTCCTATGGTTTTCTTCTATTTAAGATTTTATTTTATTTAAGATTTTATTAAGATTTTATTTGTTCTATTTAAGATTTTATCTTTTTTTTTTGCAATATGTCAAAGACTTACATTCACATATCAGTCCTTAACAGTATTTAAAATGATTATCAAGAAATTAATTAAAGATACAGATTGTGATTATTAAGTGGTAAGGTGAAATAAAGATGTAAAATCTTGTGTGGTATGGTCAACATGCAGAAGACCTTGCCAGACTCTAAGGGTTGACCACGGTTGGTAGAATTAAATGTCCTACCTTTAGTTAGGTTCAAAAAGCAAAAAAAATATCTCATTCAATATAGTGATTTGAGCTCTTTGGTTTAACTTCTTCAGCTTTGAAATATCCAATGAAATGATGAACAGAAATGCAAATAAATACATAAATAACTTCACAATTAAACTAATAAATATAAGTAAAAGAAAATAAACTTGGAAAAGAACAGAAAACTTTACAAGAGCTATTTAAGATTTTTTTGGCTACCAAACCGAGGCCTAACTACATTAAGGCCCCCTAAAAACAAAATAACTTTTAGGGATAAAGTGGAACATCTCTCCTTGAGAATCCTACTGACATCTTTAGCTCACAGAGTGGATCTGTTAAGTACAGGCCATGCTGAGGTATAAGTACAAATGTCTTCTTGAGTTCCTCTCTGCTTTCCCTAGATATCAAGGCTCTGCTATAGCAAAGTAACATATACACATATAAACACACACAAAACATTCCTTGAATAATATCTAGGGTCTACTTTGTTGAAAAAAATCTACCTCAGCTTTCAGATTCCCAATAATCATAAATAAGTGACACAACTTCACCTTGCTAAGGCTACTCAGAGTCAAGAGTTCAAAAGAAAGAATCTCACCATTTCTCTCTCCAAAGAGATATATGCCGAGGAAAAGGAGAAACTAGGAGATAGTTACCATATGCAAAAACAACTTGACAAAGTTAAGAAAGTAGAAAAAGTGAATGATAAATTGGATACTGCTCCAGAAGCCAATTAATTGACTACAAAGACGTGCATCAAATCTTCTTTGCTCCTGATTGAAAATCACAATTACGGACAGCAGCAGCTCTAACACTAAAATACCACTCAAAGTGACCTTGAAGGACAATGGTGAAGGGCCAAGGCACGTTCCCAGTGGGCAAGACTGAGCAGTGTACCTAGCTGCAAGTTTGCCTAGAAAGATAGATGGATAGAGGTATGAATTTTCTCTAATTCATGGCTAGTGTCTAATATTTTTGCTGGGCAATTAAGGTTTCTGTAGAAATGGTTTGTCGATAGACCTCTCTGGGTTCAGAGAACAAAGAAATTTGTGTCCTTTGTTAACGTTCAGCACACAGCACCTCAGCAGGGTATCATAATAATCACATGGATGAGATAACTTTTCCTGCGAATGTCAGCCTCTTTCTCCAGCTCCTTCCATCCTTGCTTTAAAACGTTGTCATAGCAGCTGTAATACTGTAATGTATGAGCTTATCAAAGTGAATGTCTACTTACCAAGGATTATCTAGCTAGAGAAACTACTAAATGATCAAAGCATCAGCAGCTGAGATCAATAATGGGCTCTTCTCCATGCTGGCAGTGTGGAGCCTGCTTGGGATTCTCTCTTTCTCCCTCTCTCTCTGCCCCTCTCCCACTGGCCCATGTACACTTTCTCAAAATAAACTAAAAAAAAAAAAAAAAAAAAGGGAGAGGGGCTTAATATGACATGATTCCCTGAGATGGGACAGTCAAATACCTGACACATTGGTTATACTGGACCACTTCTAAAACAAAAGAGACAGCATGCTATCCCCACAGGAATAGATAGAGATTTTCCTTCCCTATTGATAACGTCTCTGTTACAACCAATATTTTACTTTATAGGATAGGATGTGTGGTGATGGGCTTACATTCTTGTAGTTCACTGATATAGCTATGTCTCCATCACCCTAAAATAGCTAACGTGGTAGAAAAAAGAAATGAAATTTTGAAGTTTGGTTACAGTGCTCCCTGTGTGGTAACACATTGCTGGGCCATGCTCTGAATAAGTGGGACATAGGATATGCTTTGAATAAGTGACCTATATATGGTGCTGATTCTCCCATATCTAGGATTAACAAGTCCAGGAGTCATGTTGTGCAAATGTACATAGCTCCTTTCACTATTGCTGCTAATGATCCTCTAGTGAAGATTTTGCTGCTCATCACTGCAACTCTGAGTTCTGCTAATTTCAGATTCTTAGTTCTGAAGGGAAGGATATTTCTCCCTAGGGTCACAACAATGGTTCCATTGAACTGGAAAATGAAAATGCCACCTGGTCACTTCAGGCTCCTCATGCTAGTGAATCAACATGCACAGAAGAGGCTGATTATCTCAGTAATTAAGGTAAAATTGGATTAGTACTCTACAGTGGAAGTAAAATGGAGCATGTCTGGATGAAGCAAACACTATCGGGGACCTTTTTTAAATGCTTTCATGCCCTGTGATAAGTCAATGGAAAACTGCAACAATCCAATATGGGCAAGACTGTCAATATCACAGTTCATTCAGGAATAAAAGTTTATTCAAGTATAAAAGTCTAGGTCACCCAACTAGGTGAGAATCTATTACTAGCTGATGATTACTTGATGAAGGCAACTATGAACTTAATTATGGCCCTGGTGAAATTCAAATGTTGAAGCCGTCATCCCCAATGCAATGGTATTTGGAGATGGGAACTAGGAGAAAGTACTTAGCGTTAGATGAGGCCATGAGAGTGGGGCCCTTATGATGGATTGTTGTCTTTTAAGAAGAGGAAGACAAAGAGACTGCAATCCCTTTTTCTCCACATTTAAGAAAGCAGTGGTCTGCAAGCCAGGAAGAGGGCCTTACCAGGAGCCAAACTGGCCAGCACTTTGATCTTGAATTTTGCAGCCTCCAGAACTGTGAGAAGAAATGCCTGTTGTTTAAGCCACACTGTCTTCGGTATTTATTATGGCAACCTGAGCTGAATGAGACAAGGGCAAAGGAAAAATAGAATCTGTAGGGTTAGAAGCAAGATGGAAATGCCACCTTGGACCATATGACTAGTTGCAGGAACAATGGATTATGGTAGTTATATTATATAAAATGGGGAAAAAAACCCCACATGTGTGTATATGTGTGTGTGTGTGTGCATGTGTATTCAACTTAAGGTAGAACTACTCTTAAGTACAGTACTTTTTCCTATAACTAGTTGTATGATCCAAGTTGACACATGTGTGTCTACATACATACATACACAAACACAGGTACACATACACATGTATTTGTGTATATACATATGCATATACATTGCATGCATTGTGCATTTATATATTGTATGTTATGTATATGTGTGTATACTACATGGGCAGTATGTGTGTATATGTATGTATACACATATATATTGATCATAAACGTATATGCAATTATTTTCTTTCATTTATTCCCCCATTCATGAAACATGTTAATAGTGGTTAACTTGTTTCTCAGTATTTAAATTACAAGCTATCAAAGAGTGAGTGTGATTCAGCTAGAAAGGAATGCACATTACTCAAAGTTGGATAAAATAATTTATATTCTCTCTGGGGGAGAAGTTTAGTCTGTTCTCAGCTTATGTAGGATAGTTGCATGGTTTTTCTATCACTTTACTCAGAAAGAATAAGATCTAAAAAGTGAAATATAAATGCCACGTTTTGAAAGGTGAACAATGTGTAAGCTGGAGCTACATTTCCCAGAATTCCTGATCCAGATCAACTATGGAGGTTGTTTAAAGAGAAATCTGTGTGAGATGTGGAGAGGAAGTAAAGTAGCAGTTATTTTTCTCTGAAGATTGCTGTGGTGAGATGCGGGGGAAGATAAGGAGAGGTGCTGGCAGGTTGTGTCTTTGCTTTGCCACTCCACATCTAGCTCTTCTTTCCCACTGCTGACCCTGCTGACCAGGGGGCCCATACCAGAAGGAACATCAAGAGCCTTTTCTACCACCCTCCTTTATGGTCCCTCTCTGGCAGATTGGCATGCCCAGCTTCTCAGCTTCCCTGCAGCTCAGATTCACCCACCTGTGCTAGTGCGGCAGGAATCCTAACTGGTGACTCCCAAGTGTCACTTCTAGATTTTACCTCCTATAAGATATTCAATATACAAAGTACTCATAGTAGTTCTGTTTCTCTGACCAAATACGGACTGATATAGAAGGATACATATCCGAGGTACAATAAAGATAAAACTTTTGTAACAATCTGTATATCAAGTAACAGTATTGTGATAAAATATACAGCTGATAAGAAATATAAGAAAAAATATTTTAAAAATCTTAAGATTCTTTAGTATAGTTTTAAATTTTCAGGAACATGTTTATTCAAACTAAATTAGAATTTAAAGTGTATGAATATCTTATGCATTGATCATAGAATAGGCCTGAAAGAAAAATTTTGTCAAATCAAAACAAAAAATATGTGGGCCACATAACTCCACTGCAATTCAAAGGACACAGATATAAATACCAAAAATATAAACCAAACATTTGGAAGTTAATAATAACAACAACAACAACAATAACAATAACAACTCCCTGATCTAAAAGGAAATAAAATCTATGTTTACAAAATATTTACAAGAAAAATATAATAAGGTCATTAATCAAAAGCTAATTTATATAGTCAGAGCCATTAGCAATAAACCCAAAATTTAACAGTTTCACAAATAATAACAAATAAAATACAAATGAAGTAAGCATTGACCCTAATACATTTTTAAATTAGTTACAGAAAAACATTTCTGAAAGAAGGACTTTGTAAATGTTAGAGGAGAGATTTAAGAAATTATTACCAAAAAATTGTAGAATCAGGAAATTCAAGATATACTTCTTTAGGGAAAAAAAAAAGAAAACCTCAGAAGCCCTAGTCTAATCAATAAAAACAATAACACACATACACATACACAAATACACAACAGTTTAAATGACCAAAGGAATATAATCACTTAAAGGGAATTAAAAAAAAATAATGATATATTTGAAATTGCTAATGAATTTTTTTTTTCCATAGGAAGACAGTAATTTTCAGACTGATTCAGAAAAAGATAGGAAAAAAATCAAGGGGCAAATGGTCATTAGTAGAACTGGAAGACTTGTGAACACTTTATCTCTTATTAAGATAACTGACATTTTAAAAATAAGTTACATACTTTAACTTCTAAAAGGTAAAAAATGTAATGCCATTTAAATTGTTCTGTAGAACAGGAAATAAAATACTCCACAAAAACATGGTTGTTATTTACCATGGACAAGTGGACTTAGTCAAGAAAAGATTCCCTGATGAAATGACTTCTAAATATAACTCACAAAGTCAAAGGAACCATATGTGAGAAGTTCCTGTAAGGGGAAAGAGAAATTGGAGACTAGTGAGGCAGGCAGTATTAACGAAGGATTTGGAATTTAAGCTAAATTAAATGGCAGTTAATCAAAAGGAGTCTGAACAGAGAACATTATAATCACAATTGCCTTTGAAAAACATTACTCCAACTGCAATACAGAAAATGGATTGGAAGAGTTTGGAGTAGATGAGAAAAGATCAGTCAGGAAGGAAGTGCCATCATCTATCAGATCAAAATGGCAAGAGATGGAAAAAAATGTACTGGAGAGATAGTTTTTAGGTAAGAATAAGAGGATTTTGTGGTATATTGGATGTTTTGGTGAGGAAGAAAAGTGTCGAGGTTGACCTTCTGATATCTGTTTTGTAAAAATGGATGGGAGATGATGTGATGGACATTTCTGGGATGATAGTGAGAAATAACTCGTTGAAACAGAACACAATTGAAGAGGACTTCATTTGGTACCTTGATGATATAAAAAGAATAAGAGCATCGTTTGGCAGAGAGGGAAGGATAGTGAAGGCATTCAATATTGAATATCAGTTGGAAATGACTCTGAAATAGTCAAGTGAAAATACAACACAAGCATCTAGCAAAATGAGACCGAAACTCAGTAAATTCTGAGACAGGAAAATTATTCTTGAAATAACTCTCATATAAATAATAATTAAAATCTTAGAGGTGGAACAGACTACCTAAGGGAAATGCATAGAATGAGTTTCACAACTAAGACCTTTACTCTGAGGAGTTTCAGTATTTACAATCCTATAATCTGAAAAGAAGACAGGAAAGGTGCAATTATGATACATAGCACGGGAACTTGCATCATAAACACCAAGGGGGGAAACTACTTTAAGAAGGAAGGGGTACACAACAATGCCAAATGTTGAAGGGAGGGTGAAAAATAAGAGAACCAAAGTAGGTTTATTACATAATTTCTCACAGGATTGCAGTTTTATTAAAGTGACTGGAACATAAGCCAAATTTATTTTAGTGAGAACTGAAGAAACTAAGACAAGTCTTTCAGGAATCCGAGCTATGAAAGGACAGGATAACTGGTAGGGGGTATAAAATGAAGGGAAACTTTTCTTCTTTCAATTGTTTTTGAGTACAATATTTGGCTAGGAAAGTGCACATCTCACAAGTATATCTTTTTGTCTTAAGTTTTGTTTTAAGTAAATCCTACACCCAAAGTAGGGCTCAATTCATGACTCCGATATCGAGTCACATAAGCCAACCAGATGCCCTTCATAAATGCATATCTTGATGACTATCTATTCATCTAGTGAACTGAGACGCATAACCAGGACAAAAAAAAAAGCATTACTGGCATCTTAGAGCCTCCTTCTCAACTTATCTTAAATTTTAAAAGGATCAATTAGTTTTGCTTGTTTTTGTATTCACTGAATAGAAGTGAATACTAGGTATTTCTCTGGTGAATATTGTGAAGAAAACATTCTATTAAACATGGGAAATATTTAATAGTTTATAAATTCTTATGTTGAAGAAATTCTTCTGACAAGAAGAAGTTTGATGAACAAGAGACAAAAGGAAAAGTTAGTCCAGTTATGGACAAAAGGACTGGCCACACAAAGGAGGGAGTAGGAAGGAGAAAAATCTATGCACATGTAAACAAATTATTACTCCTAAAAGTGGGAAGTTGAGGGAGCTCTCTTCTAGTGACTTCTAATTTTTTTTTCTGTGAAGGAGAGAATATCTGCAGAATTGGGGGCAAGTTCAGTGGTGGTTTTACTCTTCCAAAGTTCAGAGAGACTAGAGGAGATTTGAAATGATTGTGGTAAAGAACTAGAGAGAATGTTAATCAGATAAATGTAGACCAGCAGCCAAATTGACAATTTGTCTGAAATTGATAATCCTAAATTTTAAATAAAGAAAACTATAGCATTTTCATGAAATACATTTTAAAAATAAATCAATGGGAAAATATGACCTCTTCATGGAAATAAACATTCATGATCTCAGGAACCCTTTTGGTAATATTGAAATTTAATACAATTCTCTTTAAAAATTTATTTGTGGGTTTTGTTTTTATATTACCTTAGAGGGAATATTAAAAATGAATCTACATTCACAAAACTAGTCTCTGTCTTCAGAGAGTGGTGCAGAGTATAGTGGAGGTGACAAGTAGTAAACATGTAATTATGAAAATGATTAATATCAAGGAAACTTGCAGAATGTGTTAGGATTATAAAACTCAGAATGACTATATTATCAGAGAAGTAAGAGGAAGCTTCTCTGGGGAAGTGAAATGTAAGCTAAATTTTGGTAAATGAGTAATGGTTAAGTCAAAAAACATAGAAGAGAGATAAATGAGGCGAAAGGAAAGAATATTATAATAAAAGAGATCATGTGTAAGGTCCTGTATCAGAAAATACACAGAGCTTTCATGGAACTGAAAAAACAATCTAGTGATTGGTATAGGCAAATTGCATGAAATAAAGTCAGATAGCTATAGAGAGGTATAGATATGGAAAGGCCATAAAATGAAGTCCATTGTAAGTATTTTCAAACTTTAAGAAAAATGCTCCATTAGTAAATTTGGGATTGGAGAAAGGCATAATGTTACAATACTCAAGGTGAGAAATGTTAGTATGCTTGACTATCACAGTGTTGACAGTGAAGCTTGTCATTCACTGGACAGATCTGGGAATGAATTAAGAGGGATAATCAATAGAACTTATTGACTTGTTAGATTTGGCTGGGTAAGGAAATGGAGGGTTGCAATGGATGACTTCTTGGTTTCCAAGTTGAGAAACTGAATGAATATATTGAGAAAAGTGAGGGAAAGAGTATGTTTCAGATAAAAGATCATGAGTTCAATATTGGACATTTGGATGTCCTTGTTGTTAAGGAAATAATTATTAGTTACAGAAATTTTATATAAATATAAATATGATTTATCTATCTATCTATCTATCTATCTATCACCTGGAGCAAAGAGGTTGAATAGATGTGTTTTTTTTTTCTCACTCTATTACTGATTGTTCAGATAAGTTTTGGTGAATAACATTTATGCCAAGTTCAAAAAGGAAATACCATCATGAAGAAAAAAATTCAACCATATGTCTGAGGTATCATCATCTAGAAAAGAAAAGGCAAAGGGAGGATATGTGGGTTGAGGAACATTTTGCTTTATTTGGCAAAAGATGACCTATGCATCTAGGGCCCTAAAGGTAACATATCTTCATCCACTATCTGGTTGGTTGCTTTAGGTTAGAGATTGTGGAGAATGAAGATAAACTAGATTCTGTTAGCACTACTGCCCTCTCAAGCTAATTTAATACCTACAGAATAGATGATCCATTCAAATTTCAAGACTTGAGCTATGATAATTATTTCTTTAAGCAAGCACAACTTATTGAATTAATTAATATTACAGAACAGGAAAAAAAAAGCAAAAGAAGTTTGCATTAGAAAAAATAATTTTAAAAAACATATTAAGCCTGAAATAATTTCTCCTTATCTACAATCTAAAATATATAGTCTGTTCTACTGACTAGAGACAGCTGACCTAAGTATTTCCGTTTGACTTACTTCAGTTTCATAATAAAACAATTCTTATTTTTATTGTGAAGAGATATTGTCCTCTTGTGACATGAACCAACACTCAACATTAAGCATAAAGTTGAGGCAAGTGCAATTTTGAAGGGCAATAATTGAAACTTTTGAGGAAAAAAACATATAATCAATAAAACTAGCAGTGAGCATCATGTCTATTATGTTTTCTTTTACTGCAAAAGTACAGGAAGAGAAACTATAAACTAGAATTAGCTCCTAAACTTAGAAGCTCATAAGCCATAATCTTGTTGATACTTCAGAAAATTATTATACACAGATAAAGCATTGTCAAAACAAAGGGTTCTAAATTTTAGGTTTTAGAATGATATCCATATCTTCATCATAATTAGTGAAGTTCCAATTTGTAAAACAAATTGTTGACCTTTAGATTTATTGTCATAATTTTAGGAAATTTAAAACTTTAAATATATGAAGTAAAATTTAAAATCATATGGCACCTTGATTATCGGAATGGTTAACGAACATGTCATTCGTATTTTCATTTCTATTTCATTTTCCTTCAAAACACTTTGCTCCCATTATTTTCTAAAATTCTGGCTTGATGTTTTCTCTAGGTCGTGCAAATACATGCTTTTCAAATATATATGTTTCCAATTGTAACATAAGCAATAATTTTTGAAGATATGTTTCTGTATTTATTTTTATGCATTTACATTCATTTGATAGTATTGCCTACAATTTACTTCTTCATGAACATTAGAAATAAATGCACAGATCTCTTTTTGTGCAACTGAGAAATCCAATTGCCATCATGAGTTTATGTCTTAAAAGCTCTGCTTTTATTCGCTATGCAAAATGCTAGTACTCTCACATGAAAGAGAAAGCTTTAAAATGACACTAAGCTTCACAAATGTGAGAAGAAACAGATTATGTATAATTCAACACTAATAAACTTGATTTGATCTTAATTAATCTCTATTAGTAAGTAGGGATAATTTTGCTCTGGTTATGTCTTTTAATTTCAGATTGTGAATTAGGTAAAGCTAATATTTCTGGAACTATTTATGAGACTATAGTAAATTACCTTTGCAAAGTTGAATTTGATCTTTTGAACTCAGTGTTAGTCAGAACTAAAATTTTTTTTTAATTTATTTTTCAACGTTTTTTTATTTATTTTTGGGACAGAGAGAGACAGAGCATGAACGGGGGAGGGGCAGAGAGAAACGGAGACACAGAATCGGAAACAGGCTCCAGGCTCCGAGCCATCAGCCCAGAGCCTGACGCGGGGCTCGAACTCACGGACCGCGAGATCGTGACCTGGCTGAAGTCGGACGCTTAACCGACTGCGCCACCCAGGCGCTGCAGAACTAAACTTTTAAACCAACACTTACGTAGCACTTGCAACACGTCAAACATATGTACCTAATGTGTATTAGCTAATTTCATTCTCCTAAATGCTGAGTTATGTAGTATTATTCTCCTCATTCTATACAGAAAGAAATCAATGCACTTAAACAACATGTCCAAAGGCATAAAGCTAGGCACTAGCACAACCAAGACTTGAACGCAAGCAGTCTGGGTCCCAATTTCATGTTTTTAATCATTATTCCCATACTGCTTTGTAATTTACATAACAAAAAACCTACTGAAATGACATATCCAGTCAATATCAAATGTCTTTCTTATCATTTGGTATGTATTTCACCAGACGACAGACCAGACATCTTCTATATGGTTAGGGCTGAGTGGTGAATCAAATAGATGGGACACTTACTGTGAGAAGTAAACAATAGAAAGAAAATACTTCTTAGATGCAAGAATACTTAAATTTGGTATGGAGGAAGAAAAAGTGCATTCCTGGCTAAAAGAGAGTAGAAGAATACTTCAGACTTAACGAACAGCATGCAAAATCATCCCAAATGGAAAAGGCATGCATGGCATTGAAGAACTAAAGGAAGTCAACCAAGACTGAACTTCATTGTAAGGGAAGTATGACACAAGACTGTTTTATTTATTTATTTGTTTATTTATTTATTTATTTATTTAGCTTATTTATTTAGCTTATTTATTTATTTATTTTGAGAAAGAGAAAGACAGTGTGAGTAGGGGAGGGGCAGAGAGAGAGGGAGAGAGAGAATCCCAAGCAGGCCCCACACTGTCAGACAGAGCCCCGTGCAGGGTGTCAAAGTCATGAACCATGAGATCATGACCCAAGCCAAAATCAAGACCTGGGCCTTTAACTGACTGAGCCACCTGGGTACCCCAGCTATAAAATTGTTTTAAAAGGTATGAGTGGCCTTTGAGGTATCTGCACAATGTTTACAATGCAATAAGAAACTTAACAGTTATGGGGCGCCTGGGTGGCGCAGTCGGTTAAGCATCCGACTTCAGCCAGGTCACGATCTCGCGGTCCGTGAGTTCGAGCCCCGCGTCAGGCTCTGGGCTGATGGCTCAGAGCCTGGAGCCTGTTTCCGATTCTGTGTCTCCCTCTCTCTCTGCCCCTCCCCCGTTCATGCTCTGTCTCGCTCTGTCCCAAAAATAAATAAAAAACGTTGAAAAAAAAATTAAAAAAAAAAAAAAGAAACTTAACAGTTATGACCTATGAGTTGGTGATAGTTGATTTTCAAAACAATTTCTTGTCTGCACACTACCACCTCCAAAAACTGTTCAAAAATGATGGTAAAGGGATGAAATAAGAAATTAAAATAGACAAAGATAAGACTGTCTAAAGACAAAGATTAAGAAGACAAAGATAACTGGAGGAGCAATAATAGAAGTCAATATATTTTAACACAGTGGTGACAGTTGAAAACAAAAGAAATAGTCACAACAAACTTGAAAAATCAGAAATAGCTAATTTGCCCACACAAAACCAAGGTCTATTTAAGACTTGATGGTAAATTACATATGAAAAGAAGGGATGGGAGGTTTCATAAAAAGTAGAAAGGAAAAGGTTTGGTCAATAGTCTCCATATAAAATAGTGAGATTTCCCAATTCTCTACTCAGAGCCAACACAATGAAGTGATGACACTTCCTCCACCTCCCAAAAAATGACAGCTTTGTTCATTGCTTAAGTTGACTCACAAATCAGAATTTGAAATCTATATAAAAATAAACTGGACACAAAAACAATTTTATTAGAAATTAAAATTAAGATACATGAAATTAAAAGTTAAAATAAAGAGTTGAATATAAATTTGAGGTCTGCATCCAAAAATTAAAATGAAATGTCATTAAATGTTGAACAGAAAGCGAAAGATAAGAAAGCAAAAGCTAAAACCCAAAGAACCAACATCCAATTAATATAATTTTGTGAAGTAAAGAATAGTGGAAACAGACAGGGAAGAAATAATTATATAAATGACAAAAAATTCCCAGAACTAAAGAAGATAAACCAAGTTATACTATCTAGTTATAGCAAAATGATTTAAGATCAAATGGCATTGATTATCATAACATGATATCATGAAAACTGGAAGCTAGAAAACAATAAAGCACTAAATTCAAATTACTTACGTGAACCAGATTTTATCCTAGAAAAATTTTCCTACCCAGCAAAATTAGTCATCGAAAGTGAAAGAAAAAGAAAACATTTTTAGACATGTAAAACCTCAAAACTTTTGTCTGCCAACCAGGAGGCTAATAGAGAGGTAATAGATGCTGTGTCTCAGAAAAATATGGGTATAAAACCAGAGAATAAAAAAATATGATATCCAGGAGAAATTGGTTGTTGAATTCAACATTGGAAAACTACAAAAGGAAATTCTAGCATCAACACAAATGGAAGCCAAAGTTAGTAATAACGTATTTAGGAGCCAAAGAACTGAAGGCATGGAAAGCAGTATCTCTTCTTCATAACTTGATTAATTATAAATAAAATAAAGAAAGTAACTGCCAGAACAGAGTGAAGTCATTGATAGCTATGTGTATGTGGTAGAGCTGTTAGATCTTCTGGGAAAAAAAAAATTCAAGATGGTTTCAAAGAAAACCAGGCAAAAGAAAATACTAAAATTATTACTACATCCAGGAAAAATACAGAATTATAGGAAGTATGGTCTTACTCGCACATCATTCACAAATGTGGAGGAAAAATAACAGGTAAAACAGCATTTCTGGTGCAGGACTGTGGCTTGTGGGTGGTAAACTAGGGGAATGTTATATTCCTCTTCTGTTGAACTACCTACCTATATTACTTTAATAAAAATTAAATATTGATATGATTACTCTGATTTCTTTGGGAATAATTAAATAGAGAAAGAAAATAGTTATGATAACATTTATTGGGTGCTTACTACATACAAAACAGGGTTTCGTGTATATTAACTCATGTGATTCTCATAAAATACTGTTAATACTAGAAAGATTAATTAGAAGGTTATTGCAATTATCTATGTGACAGATAAAAAATGTTTGAATTAATTAGTGGAAATGAAGGGGGACATTAATTTTTGACATCTAGATTTATTTTGGAGACATATTTCATAACACTTGGTGATAGATTAAACTTAGTAATAAAAAAGAAGATATACAAAAGATAACTCATAGTTTTAAGGTTTGACCAGCAACTCAAATATCATGCTTCAGCTCTTAAACCTAGTTTTTCAGATTCTCTGCAATCTGCTTGCATAAAAACTTGCAAGTATCACTTGAAAAAATTTAATATTTTCAAATTGATCTCCTACTAAATATAAGCATAAACATCCTGTCTCTTGTCAAGCTCTGAGAAACTGCACTCTGCTCCCAGGAACAACACTTATGAACTCAGACTTAGGTATATTCAGCTACTGAGTTGTGAAGATAGGCCCAGGAGGAAAATAAACTTTCTTTTAACATAATAAGGCATGGACTAATACCCAAGGAACAGGGGACAACAGTACATTAGCAGGATGAATTAACGTTTCTCTATTTAAGTACAATTAGACTATGTGGTTTTAAGAAAGAAACTAAGTCTCCATGACAAGAAATTAAGGAGAAAATTGGGTATAACCAATATTTGTAAATAGGGTAGGCTGGAGTCACCTGCCATATTTTTGCCCAACACAGAGGACCAGAGTTCACTATTCCATATGCTGGAACTGAGGAACCACATTAGATGATCTAAGAGTTAAGAGTTAGAATATGGTGATAAGAGGCAAGAAGTATTGCATAATGATTAAGAATTCTGTAACATTTTCTCATTTATAAAATGAGATGATAATAATAAAACTTGCCCTTTTGGGGTTGTTACAAAGACCAAAAGAATAAATCAAGTTCTTGAATAGTGTTTACTTACTTCCCTCAAAGCCCACCTAAGGCAACTGCTTTTGCAAGACACAAGAAGGAACCTAGTGTCAAGTGACCTGTGATCTGTGCACTCAGGAGTGAGATGAATACCAGATGGGGTACACCCTCAACTGGGAGACCTGGAAAGAGCACAGCAAAGGTTAAGGAGATTAAACTCAGGTCTCTCAACTCTGTACTGTCTTGTTATGTCTTTATTAAAAAACTGTTTGATTGGGGCGCCTGGGTGGCGCAGTCGGTTAAGCGTCCGACTTCAGCCAGGTCACGATCTCGCGGTCCGTGAGTTCGAGCCCTGCATCAGGCTCTGGGCTGATGGCTCAGAGCCTGGAGCCTGTTTCAGATTCTGTGTCTCCCTCTCTCTCTGCCCCTCCCCCGTTCATGCTCTGTCTCTCTCTGTCCCAAAAATAAATAAACGTTGGGAAAAAAAAAAATTAAAAAAAAAAAAGAACTGTTTGATCCACCATTAGAATTTAATGTGAGGTGACATTTAGGACTGAAAGTGGTCCAGCTTCTAATCTGGAGATGGAAGGTGAGACTCTTCCCTTCCTCCTGGATTATTTGGAAGACTAAATTACAGGCTAGATTAAACAAACAAACAAACAAACAAAACCTCCCCAAACCTAGGAGACCATAGCACTGATTTCTCTCTTGTCAGACAGAAAGATCTATGATTCAGATATCACCTTCAGGTTGTCTTAATGCCCTTTGTTGCCTTCCCTCTGCTAAAATTTCATTCCTACTGTATATGTGAGATAAAACAAACCAAAACCAAAACAAACAAACAAAGAAACCCATCACCTTCAAATAGTTTTTAAGTTATGAAGAGTTTTAAAACATAGGCAAGGTAGGGCCACTTGGAATTTAGAGTCAAAAAGTCCACATTTTGGTTTTTCTGTTGTATACTATTTGAGTTATATTGACAGAGCTAATGATTTGAGTGTCAATTTCATCATCTAAGAAACAGGAGTAATTAGAATTCTGAGATTGTTGAGGGATTTATTTCGTGATGCAGGCAAACCTGAAGCTCAGTACCTGGTTCATTGTAGAATTGTATTTCCTGGCTACTTGGATCTCTACAGATTAATTTTCCTACCTCTGACTTTCTTTAATGCTTTTCATCTGCACATAAAATGTATCATTTAGATGAGTTCTATAATTATCTGTATATAGGGTCCTTATGTGCATTTGTTATTTTCCCCAACTTCATTTCAAGCTATTTTAGGGCAAGGACTATGTTCTCTACTCTCTTGACCATTCCATTTAACTCAGCTCTTACTATTATTAAATTAATGTTTACTAGTTGCCAGTAGAAAAAGATTATACATATATATGTATATTATACATACATACACACACACACACGCACACACACACATATGCATATATATGTATAAGTATAAATAAAGGGTAGCCCTTTATGGACCAGACTAATGAGGTCATAATTAGAATGGATTAGAAAATATGCTCTAAGCATTGGCTTTCTGAATCATGTCCACAATCAAAGGGATGAAATTGTTAAAACAGTTACAAATTGTTGTAATAGTTGTTTCTGTTTTGAATTGAAAATACATTTGGGTGAATTATATGACCAGTATAACCTAGTATCCAGAATCTTGCTTGAAATCATGTCTGCATATGTGACCAGCACTGTAAATACAATCATTTCTAAGGCTGAGAAACAACTTTCCTGTCTTATTTCTCATCACTTTGAACACACACCTCTGTTCAGTTAGCACCCTCCACTTGGTTTCCTCAGTTCACAGGTATCCATGTATGTCCTTTTTCTAGTCTGCAGGGTGATTCCTCTGTTTCTACAAGTCTTCATACCTTTCTATATTTTGGTCAATACAACTGCCTTTATGAAACTTTGCATCACCACATTAACTTACACATTCTCCTTTGAAAGTACACTGATCTTTATTAAGTGGAATACTGCTAAGAAGGCAATAACTTAAAGATACGATCATTTAAAATACAATAGTACAGAATGTAGAGAGAAGCCTTTCTTAAGAGGGACATGGCTGCCATAACTGTAGTGTAAATGACAATTACAAAATGTGGTAGATGCACTTGATAAAATGCATACACTCACAGTGATCTTGAATAAGAGTAGGTGAGGCAGAGTCTTATGCCTTCAAAGACAATAAACTGAGAAAACTGAGAAGATAATTCCCAGGAAAGGCAAAGTAAGGCCACCACATCAGACATGATAATGCATGGTTTATTAAGAACCAAAGAATAGGAACCAGTTTTACTATCCTGCTGGTTCCCTCATTAATGAGTTAAATAAATCTTTCATACATGTTCACCTTAAAAAATTATAGTCTGATAGTTCTGGAGGTCTCTCCAAGAGGTTCAAGAAGACTTATCCTCTGGGACCAATTAAACTGTGTTGCTTGAGAAGTCTGCCTCATTGGTTCTTTAAGCCCAGACACGTATATTCCTGGTTCCTGAAGTGAATCCTAATAGCAACAGAAATTTCCTTTTACTGATTCTTTTCTTCCTCTCTCTCTCAACCCCTTTGTTTTGTTTTTTTTTTTAAGCTTTATTTCTTGTTCTTAGCCAATTCTGCTGGTCCCATCTGTATCCTGTTTAGCTTTTGAGTTGGGCTATTTTCCACACCACAACCAGGTTCAGGTATTAAGGTGTCCAGTACCTACAAGACCAGTTTACGTATTTACATAGCAGTCTTTGTATACTTTGTGTCCGATTTGCACACATATGAAACATTATTCTGCAATGGTAACAACACTCTCAGGGAATTATGCTCGAACAAGTCCCCTTGGTTATCTCTTTCAAGATGATCACATCTATTCTCTATTGAGTGAGACAGGACAGAGAATGCAGTTTGATATTCTTTTGGTTTGTTTACCTTTTTCAGAGCACAAATCATTAAAAATATACCTCGTACCTACTAGAAAGGAGAACAGATCTTTTTGGATTTTGCCTGGCTAATTTGTGTATGTATTTATGTCTACTTTTGACATGTGGCTGGCGTTATGGAAATAAAGCTGCAAGTTTTCTGCATGCCTGCATACACGTAATAGGGAGCAATCAGTGTATCATTGTTTGAATATAAAATATTTGCCTACTTCTAGAAGTTATTAAGAAATTAGAAGTAAGTATCTTAAAGTACAAGCCTTCTGTATCTATTATCCTTTAGAAACTAATATTCTCACAATTCCCAGGAAATACAGAAACTAAAATTATAATAATTTTAAAGTGCTAGTCTTTCCAGGAAAAAAAAATCCCATAGAAATTCTTAGTTAAAAAGAATTTTTATATAATAATCTGAATTCCTGTAATAAAAGCCCTTCACAGATCACACTGTTTTAATAATTTAGTTTTTTTTCATAACTTAGTTTTAAATCAGGTATCTATTCTTTTTCTCATACCACTGAGGAATTTAATACAAGTGCACGTATTTTGTGTAATCAGGAATTTGATTTTTATCTCTGCTAAATGACAAATTGGTTTGGAATATTCAGTTAGCTTGTAATAAGATTATCCACTGTGTAATCTGCCCCAGATAGTACATATTCCACAACAGAATAATATTTTGTGCTTTCCTTCTCTCTTTCAGTCGCTCTGTTTCTCTCTCTCTTCCTTTCTTCCTTTTGACTTAACATTTTGAGGCACAGAATTATACAGTTCAAAGATACACACTTTGTCGTAAGATCTTACAGGGAAGGCCACACATTTTCAGTAATAGTTGAATCTCTACTAAAATATAATTTGAAGGAGTACAATGGGTCCATTTCTACATTTTAATCATAGATTGAAATGCACAGGGACCAGGAAATATAGCTTTGTGCCACAACACAGCTTCCACAATGTGATGCTGATACATAGGATCTTTAGAAATTACATATTGCTCTCAAAATTATTTTTACCCTCCTAACTTCTTTTTTTTTTTAACTTTTTTTCAACGTTTTTTATTTATTTTTGGGACAGAGAGAGACAGAGCATGAACAGGGGAGGGGCAGAGAGAGAGGGAGACACAGAATCGGAAACAGGCTCCAGGCTCCGAGCCATCAGCCCAGAGCCATCAGCCCAGAGCCTGACGCGGGGCTCGAACTCACGGACCGCGAGATCGTGACCTGGCTGAAGTCGGACGCTTAACCGACTGTGCCACCCAGGCGCCCCTACCCTCCTAACTTCTAATTGTCCAAAGTTCTTCACTACAGGAGGCCAATTATAATCTACAAACTTGGTTTGAAACTTCTATCCCATGTAAGTATCCTGAACACTGGATTTTGAGTTGTTGATCTTTACATTCCCACATCCATGCGCCATGGCCAAGTTGGGAATGGGGGAAGCTTGTCTATACTGTTTGTGCTAATTTCCACCTTCATTAAGAGCAAGGCATTCAAATCCTTATTAATCTTTTCCCACTTTGATGGTTTTTCATCACATGCTGCTCCTATGACCACTAATGAATCTAGAAATATACTAAAAGACACTTCATAATCCCCTCAGCTGATATGCTGGTCTGTGCCTCCAAATTTTTTTATACCTACTGCTCAGGATCTTTTTGAAGCAGAATTTAGTTCCTATTTACTTTAGTTTTAGTACCTAGTACATGTTATAGACTCAGCAAATGTTTGTTGAATTGATTTTCATCAGATTTTCCACATTCTTAAAATGGCTGATATTCTAGACCTATTTTCTTCCAGTTACAAATAGATATCCATGCTTAAATATGGGTGCTGAATTCTGATAACCTATCATCAGTAGTTATTATTTTGCCCATATAATATTTGACTACATATGTTGGACAAGGTGATTTTTATTATTTAATTTGGCACCTAAGTGATGTATACAAAGCCTCAGTGTTATTTTGAGCCAAAAAATTCTTTAATTGATTGGCAAATCTAATCAGGTCGTATTTATTCAATAGGTAGAAGATCAAGTCTATAGACATGTTTTCATTTTTAGAGTCTGCCTAGAAAGAACAGCAAATTATTCTGGATGTGTGTATCACTCATTCCTCTTATATGAGATATCTTATTTCTTTTTTCTCATATTGATCATTTTTTGACCTATTAGATGGTATGAATTTGTTCAGTAGCCACACAATTTGGATGCTGAATCTTTTCTGGGCAGTGTTGGAGGAGCAAGTAGTGAAGGTAGGGGATCAGTTGTCTGTTTAGAGAAGCACACTGGATATCAGGCTTGGACCTCCTGATTTAATCGCTTTAGTGATGGGGCTTCAGGAAAGGTCTAGATTCTCAGGCTTTTGTTGTTGTAACTGCAAAGAGTCAGTCTCTATGAAAGAAGAACTGTTCAGGTTAACAGTCCACCAGGGACAGCTTCATCAATCACTCTCCAGGTCTGTGTACAGCAAACAGGCAAGGGTACTTTTGCTTCATGTGCAGAGGGCATCTGCTTAACTGAGGCAGACCCTGGTGGTCAAAGCTCAGTCTTTAACTAAGGCTTCCCTAGACATTAGATTTCCTAGAAATCAGTTTTGCTAGAAATCAATCCAGAATTCAGCTTCTATTCTAATCCATAGCCAAGTCTCAATCATACTGTGCTCAATTCCATTTCCCACCAAGTATCTGGATTCATTTTACAGTACAAAGGATGTGGCTTTGGCCCTGGTTTATTACTTAAAGATTCCTAGACTACTGGCCATTATCACCACCACAAAAAAGCTTTCAGTTGCTCAAAGTCCATGTTAAGTGCTATACTTTTAGGAATATCTCTGCTTACTTTAGTAGTAATAACACGATAAAATAGTAATTGACTACCTGGTATATTTTGCCATGTCATGTATTTGTGTTTTCCCTAACCAAAAAGCAGTAAAATCTAGCCAGACAGGTGGCACATGTGTGTATATTCACTGAACGCTGAACACAACAAAGGCAGTCAAATCCAGAGGTGTTCAAGTTACCTATGTTGATCTGGGTATATACCTATCTAACTGTGCAATGTTGCTGTAGAAGGTTAACTTACAGCTCAATTAGGGTATCACTATGCTTACCTCTGGGGCTCCTGGAAGTCGTCTTGAACTTTGGCACAGTGAGGCCAACATGAGCTAATTAATGCTTTTAATGTGCTTTTTAAAGTTTGATACTCTCAACTTGGTACCCAGGATTAGCTTGTCTATATTGTTCAGGGATATATAGACCAACAATTTTACACCTAGTTTAGCTGGCTACGTAGTCTGGCCGTGCTCCAAGACAAATGGTCTCTCTTAAAGACCCTACTGAACTTTTGCTTGAGCTCCCTGAAACCACAAGTCCTTGTACATATCTTGATGGTACATAAACTGAAGATGAAGTAATGCTGTGCAACAAATAAAGTGCCGTGAGAAAGTGCACCAGAAAGCAACTCAGCCCCTATATTTGCCTGTATTTTCATCCCAGGTCCACTGTATCCTACAGTTGAAGAAAGCCTTACAAGGGTATGTCCTGAGGAGACTCAGGAGAACTTCCCATGATAGAAACCTGTGCAATTGGTGCAGTTTCTCTTCTAGATTTTACTCTGTGCTTATAATATATAAGAATAAAAATATAATCTAATATTCCTGATATGTTTTTCACTTCCATAATTATCAATCTGGCCAACATTTCTTCCCATATAAAAGGCTCAGATGTTTGCTGACATCCAGAGGCTTGCTTCAGGGATAAAGCAGGCACAGAACCATGCTATAATCTAATTTTTATTTAAATTGAAAATACAGATGCTATTTATTGCCCTTCTTCTGTAGCAAATCTTAGCAATGTTACCCTCCATCTACTCCTTGATTCACACTCTTTCTCCCTTCCGCTGCAGTAAAATCATTACCACCACTAACACCCTAAAGACATTTTAACACAAGTAATAGCTAATATAATGATTATTTCTAGAATTAATGAACTGACATTTAAAAAAAGGAAACGTACACCTCCATCTGAGTGTTTATTACTTTTGGAGCTAATGTCCATTTCTATTCAGAAGATTATAAGGCAATTAAAAATTATAAAAGAAGAGAATAAGTCACTCATTCATTTAACAAATGCGTTCTGGGAACTTGCTATGTTCCAGGCACTGTTCTCCGCATATCACTATATAAATGATATGATAAAACAGAAACATAATTAAAGTATGCATACAAATACTCTGTTTAATGAGTTGAATTAGCTTTTGTAACCCAAACACATTATATATATAATGTACCTTTGAAAAATAATATACATAAAACTTAAAAACTGTGTCTTCATTATCTATCAAAAAATCAATGAAAAATACTGAAAGATGTCTGTTCTGGTGGTAATTCATATATGTTTTAATTTACTAGTTAAATAAACTGATTTTTACATACAAAGAACACCATGCTGTTTGGAAACTGCTAATTGCTTTGCAGTACTGTTTATTTGTTTGTTTGTTTGTTTGTTCGGTTCTATTATTGGGGGGGGGGAGGCGTGTATCACTTAAAAGTGTCACTTTGACTTAATACCACTACTAAGGCACACTTATATTGAGTAGGACATAAAAACACTTTTTTCAAAACATTTAATCTATTTAAGTAGGCTCCATGCCCAACGTGGGGTCAAACTCATGACCTTGAGTCCCAGAATCACAGGCTCTGCCATGTGGCCCAGAATCACATGCTCTACCTAACTGAGCCAGTCAGGCATCCTAGAAAATGAAATACTGTTATAAAATTTATTTTCTATACCAAGAACACAAACAAGAAAGGATGATACACCCCCCAAATTAAGTGGTGTTAAAGTTTGTCTGTAATAATATCCAAGTCCCTCTCCTTTTGTCTTCTGTCCCCATCTCAGTGCCAAATAATTCTTGGTCCTTCTCAGATACCATCTTTCCACTGTATACACTTGATTAAGCAATGTAAACACTGATATATCAAAAAAATTATATGTTTCGGAGACTAAAGTTACTTGCAAGGAAGGATAAAAAGAATTGCTCCCTGTGCATATCATCTTCACTGTTACTTTAGCCTAAAATTTTCTTCCTGGAAGCAAAGATTCTCATTTTGCAATTAGAACTTAAGGACCTGAAAACTCAAGGCTAAGAAAATGTTGTGCTAGACTATTAAATTTTACTATGGTTAAGGCTGACTATTAGCAATCTAATACAGCTGAGGGATGGTTCAAAAGGGGTGGAATGATGCAGAAAATCAGTCCTCAAGTATTTCCATCTTAATGCCATTTCATCTCATCTCATTTCTCCACCACATGACTCCCCCTCTTTCCCTATTCTGGGGATTTAAAGCCCATTCTCATTCTGCTTCTTCACTCTGGGTGAGGTCCCTCCCACTTCCTTGTTTTCACCATAATTTCAGGGCAAAAACTACATGTGGGGATGTCAACGACCTCAGGTAAGACAACCCCCCTCCCTCCCTCTCTCTGGCAAATGCTTTCCTCCCGAAGGTTTTAGAGCGTTCTCTCCTTCTCAGCAGAGCAATTTATGCAGTTACTACTAGTCATTCAAAGTTGGCACGGTGAGATAAAACCTATTTACCATCTCAAACACATTCTGTATGGTGCTTCAGCTGCCCCAACATCCAGGATGATGAGCACACCCTGTGAGTGTTAGGCTCCTCAAGGACCCATCATGTAGAGGAGAAAGTGGGTTTGGGAGAAAACTGGAAAAGTGAGACCATTGATGGAGCACAGAAAACCTGAAATTCAGAAAACTCTGAAGTGACTGTCAATAATAATGGAAAAGAACATTTTGAGTGTAAGAACAAGGGTTCTTGTATTTTAAGATGCATGTAGCTGTAGGTGGGTGTGATGACTGAAGTTCACTATTCTTAATAAATATTGATTTGGGAAGGAAGAATGAAGAAAAAGACATAAATATCTTTGCAGGGTTTTAGCTATCACTAGTTGCATCCCTATCATTAATCAGGTATCTAATTCAGTGCTTTACAAACATACATGTTCTTAATCCTCACAATAACTTTTTAAGGGATTGCTCTTGCATTTTTCATATGCAGATACTGAGTGATTGGAGACTTGTTCAGCATTTACAGAGACCATATTTAATTTGTATTAGATTCCAAAATCAGGTTTTTTTTCCCTGCTCCATTACCAATCTTCCCACATGTGTATTACTGAATATTGATATCTGATATTGTTAGCTATACAGAGATAATGCCATTAGATATCAATACAAAAGTGCAGTATTAACTTTGCTATAGTTTACTGAAAAGTTTAAACATTGTATTTAAATACCAAATATGTATATTTGACTCAGAAGTCAAGAAGTGCTTGAATTTTCCTCTTTCTCTTTTGGGTCTTTCTATTGAGAATTCACATTTTTTAAAGGAGAAATCTCCTCTTTCTAGAGCACTTTTGGCAGTACCATTGATTTTTCCACAATTTTCTCTGAATTAACACTGCAGTCTTTTCCTTAGGGGACTCTTACGAATTAGGAGGGACACAGCATCTAATTTTTTATTTCATTTATTGTAGATGTTTTCCTCTACAACTTATTTTTATATTTAGACATTTTAAAATATTATTCTCATTGTTAATGAGTTATTGACTTTAGTTTGCATCTCATTTTTATATAGAGTACAGTTAAATTCATACTAAATAAGGATGTTGATATTATTTGGAATGCCTATATCTCTAGTTGTCTAATGTATTGGGCATAGAGAAGTGGCTTACACATTTTTGTTTAATTATTAAATATTCTCATTCAATTATTAGTAAATATTTACACTGAGAAGTGATTACCAGAATGTACCATTTCTTTTAAAAAAGTGTAACATTAGATAATGTCTACATAGATGCAAACTCCTCACTTGTACTAGTCTCAGGTTACTTAAACTTGAAGAAGTCCACAACTAGGGGACAAAATACTAAATTATTAACTACTCTTTACCTAAGGACAGTTGCTGAAAATTTTTTGTTGTTCCTAGCTCTAATGAGGATTTCAGGAAACTACAATATTAATCACAAATGAATCCCACCCATTAGGACTTTCCAATTTGGTGGCAGCTGGTTGGGATGAGATGGAAGGATGCAGAAAAAAATAATTATAGAATCTAATATAACTTCATATTTTAAATGGGCCACATGGCACACCATTAATGTGTCAGATTTTGGAATTGTCGTTGAGAATTGTAGCCAGTAACAATAATACATGATCACAGGATTGCTATTAGTTAAATGAAATACTTTGTCCAGGATCTAACAAATAATCGAAAATGAGCAAATGTTTCATTTCTTTCCTTCCCATTCCATGGACTGTAATTCATAGCCAGAGATTGTCATTTCCTTCAATTATGTTTTAAAAAAAGATGTATGTGTAGGGCACAAACACCAGCCATCACTTTAAAAATTGTAAAATGACAATGCCAAGAGCAGCAAGAGCCACACTTTCCCAACTTCCAAATCCAGGAAGAGACTAACACTAACCATATGCATTTACTTCCTCAAGTGTCCTATCATAAAATTGATAGTAAATTGATTTTAAAAGAAATGTATTTACAATGAGGAGGAAAACATGTTTAAAGTCTGAAACCATAAGCAGAAAACATGTTTTAACAAATATAGCAGGGAAAAAATGTAGATGAAAGAGATGTAACATCTATGAATCCAGGTGGAAGGGAGGGATTCTAATAAATGAAGACAGAAGCAAGCAGCCCTTCAGAACCACTCCAAAAGAAGTTATACCAGGAAATGCTAGGTGCAATGGACAATGAAATATAGAGTAGAAAACAAAGGCAATAATTGTGAATTCTTCCTTGGTTCAGTAATGTTGTCCTCTTACCCTAGCAAACACACACACACACACACACACACACACACACACACACACTGCTGTGCCTGAAAGGAATCCACTCTGCCACTCCCCAGGCAAAAAATTATAAGAGTTTTCCTAAAATGAAGATAATTAACTCTATAAGGATTAGAAGAGTTTTTTGGTTATTTGTACTCTACAGCAAAGATGTTCATATTCTAATATTTAGTGGTCTCTTTACCCAGGGCCATAGCCAGCAATCTATCTACTTACCCTCAAGCTAAGTTCACTAGTCAATAAGCTTGGATCATGAGCAATGTTCCCAACTGGAGTTATACTTCATTTTAAAATCTGAACATACAACTAAGTTTTCCAGATCATCCAAGGAAAATCAGAAAGCAAGCTAAAATAAACACCAGACAAAAAAGGAATAGAAGGTAACTATAATGAAAAAGGGCCACATGTCAAAGAAATCCTCAATTAGTAGCCTCCAAAAGATTAAAATAAATGTTACATGTATAAAAATCAGTATGATAGCATTATAAGTGAACAGTAAGAGACAATAACGAATGCATACAATATGTTCAAATGAAAATCAATAGGATTATATGATATAATCAATGAACATACCCAAATGTTTGGACAAAACAAAATGCAGACAATATGGTAATAGGTGCAAAAGTGATAGAAATTTAACAGAGAAGTTTACCCTCTAACAAAAAGTTTCAGGAAAGAGAAACTAGTGAATTTTTAATGATTTAATTCATTAATTTAGGCAAGAGAATGCCTATTGCTTAAGGTTAAAAAATTTCTAATTGAAGGGGCCTGCTAAATGCCAAACACAAGCATGTCAAAAGCTATATCCCTAGCACTGTTCATTAGGAATTTGCTAGTCTTTCTCTCCCAGCTCTAGGGTAAACTATGTGACAACAGGAATTTGTTTAATTTTCTCACTGCCCTATCTTGAGTACACAAAATGGAACATAGCACCTAGTAACTAGTTATTTTCTGAATGAATAAGTTAAGCAGTTCTTAAAGTTTCTAGAGAAGGAAAAATGAAGACATGCCACATCAGTGTTGGCTTCTAATCAGCAACATCGGCGCAAGCAAGAACTGGAACATTGCCTTAGAGCCAACCTACAAATTAAGGAGGAATATTTTCAGACATGGAACTCACCAAGATTTCCTCGCTAAAAACTTTCCCAGGAAGCATTTGAAAATGGCTGCAATAAAGTGAGTAAAGCAAGAAAGAGTAAAATCTATGGTCCAAGGAACAAGCTGATCCATTGTTCCAACCAGATGAGCAAGTAAGGGAGGTCCCAGTATAACACTTTGCAGCAGGCTTAGAGGGTAAGCAGAAAGTCTGGGATGAAGCAGGACATAGATAAGAAAATCATTTGTGAAAAATTTCGATTATCAGAAATGAAGATGTGAAAACCTAAACAATGAAAGAAAAATTAAAATACATTTAAGAAGATCAGGAAAAGCAAGAAGTCTTAAAAAACAAAAAATGTAAACATAGTAAATTTTAAAACTGACCAGTGACAGGTGTATGGTATATCAGCTGAAGTATAGATTTCTTATAAGAAATATTTAAACTATAAAATGAAGAAAATTTGAGTGGGACAAATGAATACCTTGGGATGTCAGTTTTCTCAAAGATGATAGATAGATAATTTTTATAATTTACATATAGTCACTTACATTGTAAAATCCAAAACTTTGAATTGGAGGGAAATTTAACAAATTCTAAACAGAGAAGTATAAAGATTCTCATTTAAATTTTTTTTTTTGAGAGAGAGAGAGCAAGCAGAGGACAGGCAGAGAGAGAAGGAGAGAGAGAATCCCAAGCAGGCACCCTGAGTCCCACTTAGATAAGAAACTATTAAGAAAAGGAAAGGAAAGGAAAGGGAAGGAAAAGAGAAGAGAAGAGAAGAAAGGAAAAGAAAAACGAGAAGAAAAATAATGACAACACTTTTCCAACAGGATATTAAAAAATACTAGCAAGTTGGGGCACCTGGATGGCTCGGTTGGTTAAGCTACCAATTCTTGGTTTTGGCTCAGGTCATGATCTCACAGTTTGTGGGATCGAGCCCTCCTTTGGGTTCTGTGCTGACAGTGTGGAGCCTGCTTTAGATTCTCTCTCCTCTATCTCTGCCCCTCCCCTTCCTCTCTCTTTCTCTCTCTCTCTCTCTCTCTCTCTCTCTCTCTCTCTCTCCCCCTCTCTTTTTATCAAAATAAACTTAAAAAAATACTAGCAGGTTATACAAACTTAAAATTGAACAATGCTATCAAAAGCACCAACCAGTTAATAAACAAAAATATATTGCAATGATGAAACCTGAATATAAAATTTTTAAATCATCACAAAACGGAGAGGTGTTAATATTCACTAATAAATGGCACTGAAAAATCTGTTTAAATCCTGAGAAAATAATCCAGCTGGTTATCATATTTCATGGCACCTGGCCAAATAGATAAATATTTTAAAAACCATAAAAATCTAGGGGCACCTGGGTGTCTCAGTCGGTTAAGCATCAGACTCCTGATTTTGGCTCAGGTCACAGTCCGTGGGTTCAAGCCCCGCGTCAGGCTCTGTGCTGATAATGTAGAACCTGCTTGGGATTCTGTCTCTCTTCCTCTCTCTCTGCTCCTCCCCTGCTCGTGCTATCTCTCTCTCTCAAAATAAGTAATATTAAAAAAATATTTTAAAAACCCATAAAAATCTATAAGGAAACATGGTTTATTAACCTCATGATAAATAAGAAATTTCCATGCATAACGTATCTAAACTCACCAAAAATTTGACACATTTGATTTAATACATATTTAAAATTCAGTACATTAAAAACCACCAGAAAAAAAAAATTGGTAAATAATTAGGAAAATATTTACAACAATTACACAAGGAAAGGCTCTCTTAGTAATGAATTTAAGGAAAATTATTTTTTAAATAAGGAAATAAATGAAACAAAAAATAGTAAGAAATATTAGAATTACACTCAAAATCTTTAATGATTACAGCATAGAAAAATACTAAGAAATTATCTTCTATACCTAATTGAAAAATATTTGGAAGTGTCTGTTTAGTGAACATACTTAAAGCAAGAAATACGACAGTCAGATGCTTATGAGGCTATTAACTAGGGCAATATTCCAGAGAGGGTCATGTGGAACTCTATGATATATAGTATTGTAGAATTAATATATACTGATATAATAACATCTAGTAAAATGATCCTTAATTACTCTCTAATTAAATAGAGATGCAAACAAAATTAGATGTGATATATTAAAATATTCAAAGTATAGCAAAGGTTAAATTTCCTAAGGTATGCACAAACAAAATATTACTCAGCCTTTTTAAATTTTTTTTTTCAACGTTTATTTATTTTTGGGACAGAGAGAGACAGAGCATGAACGGGGGAGGGGCAGAGAGAGAGGGAGGCACAGAATCCGAAACAGGCTCCAGGCTCCGAGCCATCAGCCCAGAGCCTGATGCGGGGCTCGAACTCACGGACCGCGAGATCGTGACCTGGCTGAAGTGGGACGCCTAACCGACTGCGCCACCCAGGCGCCCCTACTCAGCCTTTTTAAAAGCTTATTTTTGAAGAATATTAAATAATGTAGAGGAAATGCTCATAAGCCAGATTAATTCATGATAAAAATCTGAAACTCTACATAAAATACAATTTCAATAAATTTACTTATATACCTACCATATGTATTCAAATCCATAAACTTATAAAAATATAGAATATTGGACATTCACTAAACATTTTAAAAGTTATAATATCTGAGTAATGTCTATGAATTATTTATATTTTCTTCATATTTTTATGCATTTTTACAGCAATCACACTTAACTATTACAATCAGACAAAATTACATTCTTAGAAAATTACAACATCAGTCTTCTATTGAAATATCATATGATAGGCAGGAATTTTGAAGACCCTAGTATTATCAAACAAAGCAAATACACAAGAAAGAGAAATGGTCAGAGACTGGGGCATGAATGAAGTAGAGTTATTAGTAAACTGCAGCTCCTGGCATACAGAGTTTGAAATTTCCCGAAATCTCTAGGAAGTGATTATATTCTTTTCACATGGGTCATGACTTAAATAGTCATGTTAGGAATAAAACTCTGGTAACACAGTTACAGGGATAGACCACAGACAAGAATACCATTCTGGAGAGGGCCATATTTATAAATATGAGACTTGATAAGACAGAGCCAAAGCAGTGAAAGTGAGAACGATGAGTAAAATCAATAAAGTTGGTAACAGATTAATGATAGAAGTAGGTGACAAAAGAAATCCATAATAACTCTCCTGTATCTGGCTGTGGCAAAGGAATACAAAGGCAGTAGATTTTCAAAGATAAATTCAATTACAGATATCATGTAGTTGAGAAGCATTTGGGACATTCGGATGGATATTATATAAAAATAAATAAATAAACAATTGATAGCAAAAATCTCTGGTTAGAAAGTAATGAGTCACCAACCTTCTTTGTGCTCGATCCACATTTCTCATTGGCAGGATCATCCTTGGACGCTATGATCATCTAGTTCTAATCTTTACCTTAGGAGTAGGGTGACTGAATATTATGGTTATGTTTGGGTGAGTCCCAGTTGATACCCATTGCCTCAGAATACTGATTGGGTTAACATTTGTCCAGCTAAAAATGCTCCAATTTGGTCAATGGATTTTAATGTCACCCTACATGAAGCCAGGGGTCTTGTGTCGAAACCCATCGGATCTTTTGAATAAATATTCAAGCATTAGAGACAACAAAAAATGCACCATTATGTGGGCAAATAATGTGGTATTTTCTAGTAAAATCATATTACAAAATTTATAGTATTATAAAATTTTCTCAGAAGAAAGCTATTTCAAAATTAAATATATATTCATTATTAAGCATGGGATTTTTGTATATCCTAGAGCACGGAGGAAAGTCTGACTCCTATCAAACCTGTGTGTTTGATAATGCTTTACATAAATTTTTGAATGCATTTACATATATCATACTTGCTGCAAAAGCATAATTGTTGTTCTACCATATTTGATAACCAAAGTTAAGGAATTGGCATACTTTTTATGATATCTTAAGTTCTAGACACAGCAGTAATCATTTCTTAATGAGTGATACTCAGAAGCTTTATCTACCATAAATTTTCAGGATAGCCTCACCTTTGAATAAAGAATGGTCAACTCCATCCTCTAATTAAGGATGGATATCTTATCTCTTTCAGCAATATGACCTGAAAATTGGGATGAAATAAACCTCGTAATGGAAAGACAGAATTGCCAAAGGCACTTTTATCAGAAATAAACCAAGACAGATATTCAACGACACTGTTGATAGGAAATATTTTTAAAATGAAATGATTGTGGCAAAAAGTACCAATCTAAGTATCAATTAGTCTTAAAATTTTTTATGTCCCATATCAGAATTGAGTAAATATTTGGGAAAAAATTAAGTGAAACAAATGTTGATCTCAAATGACAACACACCATATGCATAGTTTAATCATTATTACCTATTATAACCAGTTGATATCACTTTATTATTGAAGATGACTGGTCACTCCTTACAGGCAAAGAAATCCGTTATGCTCATGAGACAGTTAGATAATCACACGTGATCATCTACATTTCCAGAGAAAATTATCATGACAGATCTGTTATCACTTTATCTCCAAATTATTCTTGAGGTATTTTATAAGCAGTGGTCTACTGAACATCTAAACTATAATCTCAATAAAGTTAAAATGATTTCTAAAAGACATTTTAAAAATAGGTAATCAAAAGATTGCTTTAAGGCAAAAACATAATACAGGTAATAAGTTGGCTCATAAAGTTAAAAATTTTAATTCACCTGGAGGCCAAAACACTTTAAATCTATTTACACCAAAGAGCATAGCCTCAACAGAGGCTCTCATACAGAGAGCAAAACTTTGCCAATTTATGTGGAGAAATAACTAAAAACAAAACAGTGTCTGTGGATTTTAATGTATCTTTGTTGACAGAATATAAAGGAAAACACAAAATGTATATAGATTTGATCATATAGTGAACAGGTGAATCCAATGAATATATGTAATGTACATAATACCCAACAATAATAAAATAGTTATATCATGCATTCATGGATCATTTAAAAATTTGACTATATATTAGTCCACAAGATAAAGTCTCAACACATTTTAATCTAGAATCAGAAAGACTATGGTTCTTGACCAAAATTAATGAAACTTTAAATCAGTTGTAACTGTTACAAAGTAAGAAATGTCCCTAAATAATCCATTTACAAAACAAAATGTAAATAGGAAAATATATTGAACTGAATGTTGGTGAAAATACTATACCTCAACAATGTGTTCCAACTAAATTAGTACTTAAAACAAATTAATGAAAGGTTGGCCTTATATTTACATACTACTTAGGAACCAAGGTTGAAAATTAATTAGCAAAAATAAAATAAAATAATCCAACTTCAGTAGTTAGAAAAAATTCCTCAAAACAAATCATGAGGAGTAGCAGGAAGAAAATAATTGTGATGAAAGCTGAAATTAGTTGAATAGAAAGCACGCATACCAGAGAAAATATCAACAAAACCAATAGTTAAACTTTAAAAGACAAAATACACAAACAGTTCACAGTTCACCGGTAAAATTAAAAATGAAAATACAGAAGTGCAAATACCCAAGATCAGGAAGAAAAAAGAAAATAATACTACTGAAGATGCAGACATAAAAATAATAAAAGTATATCACACATACATAAAGAATAAAATTTTTAGTTTAACTTAAATGTATTAGCTCCTAGAAAAAAATATATATTTTAAAACTAATTTAAATGGAAATGAAAAACCTGAATAGTCTTATAATCACTAAAGAAGTGAAATCTGTAATTCCAAATCTTCGCACAATGAGAATTCCAGGCTTAGATATCATAATAATGTTAAATTCTACACAGCTTTTAATTTTTTTTTTTTTTTAACGTTTATTGATTTTTGAGACAGAGAGAGACAGAGCATGAAAGGGGGAGGGGCAGAGAGAGAGGGAGACACAGAATCGGAAACAGGCTCCAGGCTCTGAGCTATCAGCCCAGAGCCCGACGCGGGGCTCGAACTCCCGGACCGAGAGATCGTGACCTGAGCTGAAGTCGGACGCTTAACCGACTGCGCCACCCAGGCGCCCCTACACAGCTTTTAAAAAAGAAATGACTCTAATCCTATACCAACACTTTCAGAAAATATAAAAGGAAGGAATATTACCCCAAAGCATTTTATGAAATAACATTACATTAAGCATATGATAAAAGATGTTTATAGGAAAATCTCACTCATAAACACAGATGTAAATATCTTAAGAAAAATATTAGTAAATCAGATTCAATAAAACATAAAAAGGATCACATACCATGGCCAATAGAGTTTTATCCCAGGAATGTAAAGCTATTTAGACATTATGAAATCATGAAATGATCTTAGTAGATGTTGAAAAAAAATGATGGATGATGTACACTAATTATTAAGGTTAAAAAGATTATTGGCAGATCAAGATTAGAGAAGAACAGCACACATAATATTTACAGTGAAATGTTTAATGTATTTTTTTAAATAAAGAACAATGATGTTTTCTATTACCAATTCTATTCAAAATTTTACTAGATACTTATCTATCAGAGTAAGATAAGAAAAAAAAGAATTAAATAAGGATTGTAGAGGACAAAACAAAGCTGTCATTGTCCATAAATTTTAGTATACTTGGGAGTAGAAAATACATAAAATCTACAGATACATTATTTAAAAAAAATTTTTTTAATGTTATTCTTGAGAGAGAGAGACAGAGACAGAGAGAGTGTGAGTTGGGAAAGACACAGAGAGAGGGAGACACAGAATCAGAAGTAGGCTCCAGGCTCTGAGCTGTCAGCACAGAGTCTGAAGCTGGGCTCGAACCCACAAGCCGTGAGATCATGACCCAGCCAAAGTCGGACGCCCAACCAACTAAGCCACCCAGGCACTCCCAGATATTTATTATTTAAATAAAAAGGAAAGCTCAGTGAATTTTCTAGATGCCATATCAAAATGTAAAACTCTACTGTGAATTCTCATTTTGACAATGACTAGCTTGATATGAACTAACCCTCTAGAGAAAAAGTGGGTGTGTCTATTTACAGTGATCAAGGTAGTGAAAGTTTGTGAAAAGATCCAGATGAAATGCAAAGTTCTTCACTGTGCCCCCAAAGTGAATCAAACAGCTGGGTCACTATAATCCTAAAGGAAATTTCTGATTCTATAGTGAAATAGAAGACTGTGACACAATGCTGAACATAACTTTAGAGAGAGTTCCAGTGCTTGAAACAAAAAAACAAAACAAAACAAAACAAAAAAACAAAAACACCAGCTAGGGATTTCCAAGTGGGAATGAATGGCTTTAGTTAAACATCCAAGAATTTTAACTGGAATGAAGAAGAGTTTCATCTACACACAAGGGCAGGGTTTCAACTAAGAACAAGTGCAAGCTACAAACTACAAATACAATGGTCCTCAGAAGGACTAACACCAAACCTTAATTGGAATGTAGTGAACATCCCTCACTTTACTTGGATTTTCTAGCAAAAGTACATCCTGCATGTGATTTCATCTACTGAGATATCATCTATATACTCAAATCATTTTCAGAATTTTTCATATCCAATAATTAGAGCAAATTAAAAAAAAATAAGCAGCCAAATAAGAAGGCAATATTTGCACAGAAAAAAGTAAAAGACACAATTACAAAAGATATAAAACTCATCAGTTGCCAGACACTGAAATTAATTGAATAGAAAAAAAAACATACCAGAAAAAAAAATATTAACAAAACCAATACTCACACCCTTAAAAGAGAAAATACACAAACAGTTCACAGGTCACTGAATAAATTTACTTACTATGAACTAGAAGTTAAGTGAAAAAATTTAGGATCATGCAAGAAAACTAGAACTTACTAAAAACTTCAAACATAAATTCTAGAACCAAAATTTAAAACTCAATAGATGGAGATTAAACATTTTGAAAGAAAAACCAAAAATTTGGAAAACTAGATTGGAAGAAAATATCTGGATTAAATATTAAGAGGAATGATGACTAGGAATCCAGAAAAGAAAAATAAGAGCCAGAGGCACCTGGGTGGCTCAGTCGGTTAAGTGCCTGACTTCGGCTCTGGTCATAATCTTGCGGTTCATGAGTTGAAGCCCCACACCCTCAGTGGACTCTGTGCTTACAGCTCAGAACCTGACACTTGCTTCAGATTCTGTGTCTCCCTCTCACTCTGTCCCTCCCCCACTCACACGCTATCTCTGTCTCTCTGTCAAAAATAAATAGACATTAAAAAAAAATAAGAGCTATATGGAACATGGTGATCAGATACACCATCATGTAACTGGAGTCCCAGAATAACTGTCTTCCAGACAACAAAGAAGAAGCAATATTCAAGGATACAAGAGCAATATTTCTTAAATATGATAAAAAGTATCAAGAGATTCAAGAAAACCTATGAACCCTAGTATCATAAATTAAAAAAAAAAGTATAACTCACTGTCTTAATCTGCTCAGGGTGCCATAACAAGACACCAAAGACTTTGTGACTTAAGCAATGGAAATTTATTTTCTCAGAGTTCTGGAGGCTAGAAGTCTGAGATGAGACTGCCTTCACGGTCTGGTGGAGTATCTCCTGGCTTGCCAGTCTCAGAGTGAGCAAAATTTCTGTGTCTGCTGTCTCTTCACATAAAGTCCTTAATCCCATCCCATTGTGAGAACACTACCCTCATGACCTCATGTAACCCTAATTCCTTTCCAAAGGACTCATCTCCAAATACCATCACACTTGGGGTTAGGTTTCAACATGTAAATTTTGGGGAGAAGACAAACATTCAGTCCAT